>NC_140946.1:48512572-49112572 GCF_014529385.1 Adiantum capillus-veneris | reverse complement strand
ATTTTCAAGAAATATTTTCTCTTGTTGTAAAGTGTTAGGTGCAACGGAATGATTGTTTGCGCTTTGCTCAAGATGAGTGCTCCGAACTGTGCTCAAGGGTTCCTTTTAGTTCTTATGGAAGGGAGAGCCTTCCATTCTTAATGGAAAGTGCTATGATCACGAACAAAGTGAATGGACACTGTGCGTGCAAGTGTATGAGACTGAGAGATAGAGAGAAGAGAGATACGACACCAGAGACGTTGTAAAACCCCCCTCCAAAGGCCCCACTCTCGTCGGCAAGAGTGGTCTACTTATTGATTGCACAAAGTGGTACAATGACGATGCAATGGACTGATGCAACCTGGGACTATGCCGATGATGACGACGGTGATGACGACGATGACTTCAGGGCTGAAATCTGTGGTCTTCTATCTGCTGAATTTCGGGACTGTTTCAATGGCTGAAAATGACTGTTTTGGCTGCATTTTCGAGAGCTGAAAATGGTGATATCTGCAATGCTTCTAGGGTTAAATCTGCTACTGTGTCTAATGCTGAAAACGCTGCTGTTCTGCTGCATCAATGCTGAAAATGAAAAACGCTGATGCCTTCCTAGCGTTAGTGAAAACGCTATGCAATCTCATGTGCTGGCGAAGACGGGAAAGCTGAAAACGCCAGGGATCTGGTGTTGATGATGGTATGCAAAAACGCTATGCAATCTGGTGATGATGGTGGTGATGATGCAATTGAAAAACGTTGGGGCTGATGTGTCTATGGCGAGGATGGAGGAACCAAAAACGCCAAGGGTGTACTGCTGGGGTTCTGCTGAGAAGGTGCCTGTTGAGCATGTGCTCCTGCTGCATCTTCTGCCAGAAAGTGCTAACTTGGGTTTGCTTATATATTAACTTAGCAAAATTGCCCTACCTACTTTTGTTGGGAAGTCACTTAAAAATAATAAGTGAAAAATACCAAAAATAGGAAAAATAGGCTAAATGCACTGGAAAATTCCCCTAACTGATTCTAATGGATTCTGATGGGAATTCCGATGATCATGCTGTGTGCAACCAGAGGATATGCATCTACACTAAGTGACTGGGCATGCACGTTCTACGATTAGACTCACAAACTAGACTGACTGAACCCTGATCATGCTGTAGCTTGTCCACGCACACATAGGGTTGGATGTGTCACGTGACATCCCCTCCTTTTCAAAATGAGGTACTGGTACCGAACTGTATGGCGTCGAGGGAGATCGCCAATAGCATCCGGAATCCTGGAAGGGACTCTTCACCGGCCCACTCTGACGTGTGGGTCGTGCAGTACTTGAACTTAATAAAGGTCTGCAACACTTGCTTCTTTGGGCCGCGCCGAAAGTGACACAAAGTCTTATGTGGCTCCTTCGATGCTTCAACTTCGTCTAGAGACCTGCTTCGTTCTTCTTCAAGAATCTCCATGGTTGAAAATTCCTGAAACCACTTCCAACACAAAACCATGAACATACCTATTCATGTAAAGTGAGTGGAAAAAATCTTGTCTTCTTAAAAGACTGTGTATGCAATGTAGATGAACATAGAGACGGAGTGACAACCCGTTCATCAAACACATGCAAACAATGAGATCAAATCTTTCTCGTATGATCTAGAGCAATCAACTGTGGCAATTTACAACGGAAATGCCCATGCTTGGTGCTCATACTTTCATGTGCTCGTTCGGACACTGTGTCATGCCAAGGAAGAGACATGAAATGTGACTTCCTTACATACATACTTTTCAGCTTTTCATGAAAAATCCGCATACATTCGTGCTCATCCATAAGAGAAACGTGTTCAACATACAATATGTCATGCCTAAGAAAAGGGATCACATAACAACGCTGACTAAAATACAGGAAACGATCACGAATGAAACACTCGAACAATGCGTGCATATCAATCATGCGAACACATAATACTTCCTGTGAGGGTTCTTGAGACCTAGGCTCGAGAGCCAAGATCAGTTCTTCGTGATTGATCGAATCTACAACGAGGTTAGCTTCGCTAGAAAAAGCATCCACTAACACATCATCCTTGTGAACAATCACATCATCTTCATGCAACTCATCATGCTTGTGAGAAATCACATCTTGATCATGCAAATCATCATGCTTGTCATTGTCAATCAAATCATCATGCTCATCATTATCATTCAAATCATCATGCTTATCATTGTCATTCAAATTATCATGCTCAATTCATCATGCTTCTCATAATCATGCAAATCCTGTGTGTCATGCTTTGGAGAAGAAGAGACTGAGAGAGTCTCCTTTTTCCCGAATCTCTTGCATCTGTGCATGAACTTGAGAAAAGAGTCGCA
Organism: Adiantum capillus-veneris; assembly: GCF_014529385.1. Lineage (NCBI taxonomy): Eukaryota > Viridiplantae > Streptophyta > Polypodiopsida > Polypodiales > Pteridaceae > Adiantum > Adiantum capillus-veneris. The sequence continues at coordinate 49,110,244 of NC_140946.1, read as the reverse complement.
AGAACTCTTCCCTTCTTGCTTTGATCTCGCGATCAAATTTTGCTTTTCTTGCTTTGTTCTCTGCTTGTCTTTCTACTTCGTCGTCTGTGTGTCTGCGTTCCATTTCTGCTTTTCTTTCTTTGCATTCACGATCCAATTTGGCTTGTCGTTCTTTGGCTTCCAAGCATGCTTGCTCGTTCTCACGCGCTGTGGCTGCCATTCTTTCTTCGTATTTGCGCTCTATGGCTGCTATTCTTGCGGCATTTCTTGCTTTGCGTTGTAAATTCTGGTCCACAAACAACAACTCCAATTCCTCCATAGGAGTTAGTGCAATCGGTGTCGTAGATTGGGAAGGGTCGGAAAAACCTCCTGGTGGGGAAAATTCTTCTTCGCCTCTCTTATGCTCATCACCTCCAAGCGAAGTATCCATTCCGCTTCGAGTGATGACCATTCTGCAATCGTGGGTTCTTGTGGTCTTGGGTTCTTAAGTTCATGAGGAACTTGGGTTCTTGCGGGTCTTGGTTCTTGAGGTTTTCTTTCGCTTGCAAACCGTGTTTGAGAAGGATCTTCTCTTCACCCGAGTTCTACTCCTCCGCGAGAGTGGTCTACTTATTGATTGCACAAAGTGGTACAATGACGATGCAATGGACTGATGCAACCTGGAACTATGCCGATGACGACGACGGTGATGACGACGACGGCTGTAGGGCTGAAATCTGTGGTCTTCTACCTGCTGAATTTCGGGACTGTTTCGGTGGCTGAAAATGACTGTTTTGGCTGCGTTTTCGAGGGCTGAAAATGGTGATATCTGCAATGCTTCTAGGGTTAAATCTGCTACTGTGTCTAATGCTGAAAACGCTGCTGTTCTGCTGCATCAATGCTGAAAATGAAAAATTCTGATGTCTTCCTAGCGTTAGTGAAAACGCTATGCAATCTGATGTGCTGGCGAAGACAAGGAGGCTGAAAACGCCAGGGATCTGGTGCTGATGATGGTATGCAAAAACCTATGCAATCTGATGATGATGGCGATAATGCGACTGAAAAACGCTGGGGCTGATGTGTCTATGGCGAGGATGGAGGAACCAAAAACGCCAAGGGTGTACTGCTGGGGTTCTGCTGAGAAGGTGCCTGCTGAGCATGTGCTCCTACTGCCTCTTCTGCCAGAAAGTGCTAACTTGGGTTTGCTTATATATTAACTTAGCAAAATTGCCCTACCTACTTTTGTTGGGAAGTCACTTAAAAATAATAAGTGAAAAATACCAAAAATAGGGAAAATAGGCTAAAAGCACTGGAAAATTCCCCTAACTGATTCTAATGGATTCTGATGGGAATTCCGATGATCATGCTATGTGCAACCAGAGGATATGCATCTACACTAAGTGACTGAGCATGCACGGTCTACGAATAGACTCACAAAAGTGCCAGACCACTGCTAAATCTAGACTGACTGAACCCTGATCATGCTGTAGCTTGTCCACGGACACATAGGGTTGGATGTGTCACGTGACATAATGCTTACAACTTTACGTGTCCCTTTCGCTCTCGTTGCGGTGCTTGATTTGGAATTGAATCAAATGGATGTAAAGACAGCGTTTTTGCATGGTGACATTGAAGAGGACATATACATGAAACAGCCTGAAGGTTTTGTAGTTCCTACACGCGAGGAACTTGTATGCAAACTGAAAAGGGCTTTGTATGGTTTGAGACAATCATCACGACAGTGGTATAAAAAGTTTGACGCTTTTATGCTGTCTCAAGGCTTTAAACGCAGCCATGCAGATCATTGTTTGTATACGAAAAGGGATGAAGATGGTAGTCCCATCATACTTGTTCTCTACGTTGATGACATGCTACTTGCCAGGAAACATAAGACTAGTCTTGATGCTCTGAAACATAAGCTAAATTCAACATTTGCTATGAAGGATTTGGGTGATGCAGAGCATATTTTGGGCATGCGTATTAAAAGAGATAGAAAGCTGAAACTGTTGTTTTTATCTCAAGAAAGGTACATTGCAAAAGTACTTGACAGATTTAATATGGCTGATGCTAAGTCTCTTGGGGTACCTTTACTTCCATACACTAAGCTTAGCAAAGCAGATTGCCCAAAGGATGAGGCGGCATTGAAAGCAATGAAGGAAATCCCTTATGCATCAGCTTGTGGTTCTCTTATGTAGGCTATGGTTGCCACTCATCCCGACATTGCTTATGCAGTGAGTTGTTAGTCAAGACATGTCGAATCCTGGCAAAGCGCATTGGGAAGGTGTCAAATGCATTCTGAGGTATTTGAAAGGTACACAATCAAAGTGTATCTGTTATGGCAAAAGTGACTTATAGTTGCCGGATATTCTAAGGCAGACATAGCAGGTGACATGGATACCAGGAAATCTACCAGTGGATATGTATTTGCCATTGTTGGTGATGCAGTCTCTTGGTGTTCTAGGTTACAGAAAATTGTGGCATTGAGTACTACTTAGGCTGAATATATTTCAGCCACAGAAGCTACAAAAGAGGCCATTTGGTTGGGCAGACTTGCAAAAGAACTTGGCATGCCTGCTCATACACCCGTGTTGGGTTGTGATAGCCAAGAGTGTTGTCTAATATTTAGCCAAAAATGCCATGTTTCATGCGCGTACCAAACACATAGATGTGCAATACCACTTCATACGACACGTATTGGAGGATGGTCTAGTCACCTTGACTAAGATCCATACACAGGATAACCCTGCAGATGTTCTCACCAAGAGTCTTGCTAAGGCTCAACATGAGCATTGCATACAGCTGGTGGGAGTTTGTTAACTTAAAGGCGTCATTTATGCCTTTAAGTGGGAGGTTGTTGGGTTAAAGGACTGAATAACCCCTTTTTGTACATTTTTATACTTTGTCCAGGTTGAATATCTGGACACATTTTTTTAAAGTCACTTATAATAAAAGTGGGAAAACCCAAAACTCACTTATTGAATTTTTCCCAAAAACGTGAGCTCTCTCTCTCTCCCTGCTTCGATCCCTAGCGCTTCCTCTCTGCTACACTCCGCGTCCCAATCCAGCACTGCATCGCGACGCGCACCTACCGGTACCTTCTGCTTCCGCTTTCAGGAAGAGATGAACCATGGAGGATTCTTCACTAGAGAGGAGTGAAGAATCGCTCTTAAAGGTCGGGATGAGATCACTTTGTGTCACTTTTGGCGCGGCCCAAAGAAGCAAGCATTGCAGACCTTCATGAAGTTCAAGTATCGCACGACCCACGCATTAGAGTGGGCTGGCGAAGAGTTCTTCTTAAGATTCCTCGAGTTGTTGGCGCACTCTCTCGACGCCATACAGTTCAGTACCAGTACCTCACTTTGAAAAGGAGGGGATGTCACGTGCACACCTAACCCTATGTGCATGTGGACAAGCTATCTCAGGTCTAGGATTCAGGTCAGCTTCGGAAGTGTTATGGCACCTTTGTGAGCCTGTGCGTATGCTGTGCATGTCCAGACACTTAAAGTAGTTGCATATCCTATGGTTGCACACAACATGAACATCAACATGACATTCGGTACCCATCATGAGCATTTTACAGTGCATAGAACCCATTTTCCCTATCTACTCATTTTTCACTTATTATTTAATAAGTGACTTTATTGGAAAAGTGAGTAGGGCAAATTTGCTAAGTCTCTATAAAAGAAACCTAGCACTAGCACTTCCTAGCAGAATAGGCAGAAGAAGTTCCAGCAACTAGCAGTGCACCTTCTCAGCAAGACCGGTAGGAGGCCCTAGCGTTTTCAGCCAAGAGAGCAGATAGCGTTTTTGGAAAGCAATTTCCTTAGCGTTTTTGCTACAGATCAGCTTGGCGTTTTCAGTTTGTAGATTCAGCCTAGCGTTTGCAGATTCCGGCGTCAGATTAGCCCTGCACATCAGCGTTTTCAGTTTTCAGCACTTAGACACCGCAGATTCATCCCTTAGCCTCGCAGATCTCACCTACCCGCAGCAAATCCTCGCCGTACCGTCGAGTCAACCAGCGTTTACAGCTTCAGCCCGTTGTTTTCAGTTTTCAGCATCTGCGTTTTCAGCGCATCATCGTCATCGCCATCCTCGCCGACAGAATGTCAGAGACCAGCAAAAAGTCAGTGTTTTGCAGATTTCAGCTTTTCAGCCCTAGCGTTTTCAGATTTCAGCCCGTCCTCGTCGTCGTCATCATTGTCGTCGTCATCGTCGGCAAGTCCATTGCATCTAGACTATTGTACCAAATTTGTGCAATCAATAGCATAGACCTCTCTCGTCATAGAGAGGGGGGGGGACCTTGGAGGAGGGTTTGAGAACCGCCTGGTGTCGTATCTCTCTCTCTCTCTCTCTCTCTCTCTCTCTCTCTCTCTCTCTCTCTCTCTCTCTCTCTCTCTCTCAACACCTTCATTCACAGTAGCATTCACTTTGTTTGTGATCATTGCACTCTCTCACGAAAGGAATGGAAGGCTCTCCCTTCCGTAAGTAAAAGGAACCCTTGAGCCCAGTTCGGAGCACTCAACTTGAGCAATATCAACATTCACTTCCGTTGCACCTTACAGGACCACATTGGGCAGTTCACTTGAGATGCCAAATCTTTAACACCCTCTATGCAGCTCATAGTGGACATGAATAGTGAGACCAAGTCGATGAAGAAGCTACCATGGATACCCAGTAGAAGGCCTTGGACTACTGGATACACCTCGGTTTTGCTACCCTCAACTTTGTACCTTAGAAGAATGCCATCTTGAGCATCAGTTTCCTTTTTAGAAAATTTGAACTGTAGACCACACTACGTCCAAGAATCCCTCCCCATTCGTAAACTGTGAACACATCACGTCCAAAATATAATACTCCAAGGCAATGAACTGTGGAACACATCCTATCCATGATCGGACCAACAACAATTGATTGGTGCACTCTTTCGTAGTGTTTTAGATACATTTGATGTGTTCCCTGCCAGATGCATGTGCATTGAACTACAACCTACGGATCAAACACCGATAACTCGAACTCCAGCACAAGGGTCCAAATTAATTTTGCCACTCACAAGCCTCTCTCTGGTTGAAGCTGTGGGCTGCACCAATCTCCATGTGACTAGAAGATGGGAGTCCATGCCAATGTAGACTCCACTAGACCAGCAACCTCTTTTCTGTCTTTTCGTGAGTCACTATTACTGTAGAATCTTTGTCTTTGCCTTTGGATATGCAATCCTTGGCCAAATTGTTAAACTTACACCACTCTGCTGCTTCACAGGTCTAGGGCATACTTGCACGGCTAGTATGTCTCCGGACTGGCCACCCATAGTCTAGGTTGCTCCTGGTGGTTGACACCGGAGGATTGGAGGCAGGAGATACAGGCAAGACGGCGCATACTTATTTGTCTGGCCTTTCCTCTTCTCAGAGGATCTTCACTGCGCAGACTTCTCAGTCTGGCTTCCCTACTTCTACAGGATGATTACGGTGCAGACAGCTTGGTCTAACCACAGCTCTTCTCAGAGGCCCTTCACACCGCAGACTGTTGACTCTGGCTTTCTCCTCATCTTGGATTACCCTACCTACTGACAGGACATCATCCGGTGGTAGTCCGTGTGGTCTCCGGGTGACTGCTCCAGCTTACGGTAGCTTCTACAGTGCAGACTGTTTAGCCTGGCTTTCCTTGATTCGGAGGACATTTAGGGCGCAGATTGCTACATCTGGCCTTGCTGGAGTTTTACACAGCTTAGCCACCTGGCCACACTAGGTTTCAGGTTCATTCGTTTACATGCTTTCGGTCATTCTCATGACGGTTCCTGGGCTTCCCCATTTTCTCCAGACGTTTGACTAAAAACACCACACATCCTATTGGGTAGGACACTTGCAAGTCTATTGGCTTTCTTTTACGACAAGGAGTTGTTTTCACACTCACTTCGGGACTTTCACGTAGTATGTTCACCCTGTATCGGCGGAGTAAAGCAGTTTGCAACACTGCTCGCGGCGGCACTTTACCATGGAGATTTCTTGGTGGTCGTGACACCCCAGACTACTGCTACACTTGTGGAGTTCGCCGGAGTATTGTTCTTCAATGGACATTGCAACAGACATCTTCATCATTTGCCTCACATCTTCGTCTTCACGCGGTTTGTTCAGCATCAAGTGCTGAGAAGGGGTGTTAGACTTACACCACTCTGCTGCTTCACAGGTCTAGGTCATACTTGTGCGGCTAGTATGTCTCCGGGCTGGCCACCCATAGTCTAGGTTGCTCCTGGTCTGGCCGCCCGAGTTTGGGGTCGGCCGCCCACTTTGTCCGCGCGTCCACATATATATTTCCATTTATCTTTTCTTGTTGGGTTGTGGGGGATTTTTTCCAAGCATTGCCCTATCACCCCTTGGGCACCTATTTATGGGGCCAGGGGGGTACCCACTTCCATCATTTGGTCATTGTGTACTAAGGTTATCTTGCTCTGGTGGTCAATGGGGGGACTGATCGCCCCCTTTCCTACACATAGGGTTTGTGGTCTCTCTCTCTCTCTCTCTCTCTCTCTCTCTCTCTCTCTCTCTCTCTCTCTCTCTCTCTCTCTCTCTCTCTCTCTTCCGCACACGCGCACTCTCACACAATGACCGCGCTTTCCACAATTGTAACAACGGTTCTTGGTCCTCTTTTGGAGTCCAAAGCAGTAAGTGCTTCCCCACCTGCCTCAAAAATCTGAATTTCGCCTTGAGTTATCAAGATGGATTCCTCCTTAATGAGAAAAGAGATGAGATCATCAAATTTCAGCTTTTCCTTCGTGACTTGTAGCCGAAGTGTTCTAGCCACCGTTTCATACGCCTCAGGCAACTTCATGAGAACCAAAGCAGCTAATTGAGTACTCGTAAGTGCACTTTCCATAGCTGATAGTTGATCATGAATAACTTTTTTTTTTTCCGAGAAAAAGATCCTTCTATTAGTTAGTGAAAACTGCCCATAGGGCTACATCCACCTCTGCAGGAGAGGGTTACAACAAGCATAATGGGGAGACTCTCCCAATGAAAAAACAGCATATATACAATGAGGCTAAATCAAGAGATGGGAGGAGGGAAGAGCCACACAGGTGGACAGTAGTGCCATCTGAGCACCCCCTGGACAATGGTGTAGAAAGGCCCAGGGCGCCAGAGTCGAAGGAAAGCCTCGCGGCGCTCCCGCATGCGGTCGGAGCTGCCCTGTAGTCCCTCAAGCTGTCCTCTGAGAGTATGGATCAGCTCTAGCCAAAAGTCACGAACAGTCTCTGCTGGTGGGACAGGGCGAGCCTCAAAGATGCGGAAACAGCGGGCCCGCCAGATGAACCAAAGAGCTAGGCCACTGATGAGCTCCCAACACTCCTCTCTCTCACTGCACCACTCCTGTGGAGTAAGATCTGTAGCAGGTTGGAGTGTAGGTTGCCCCCCCTGCATCACTATCATCCTGCTGGTGGAAGATAGCTCAAACTGAAGTGACGGGCCCGTGAGGGTGGACCAAGCCGCTGCCCCCCAAGTGTACTGTCGAGCCGTGGAAAGGGCAGGCATCAGCCGAAGAACTCGTAGCCACACCTGTTGGGCCGAGGGACAGTCCCAAAGACAGTGACGCTGACTCTCCACCAACTGGTCACAAGCTGCACATGCGGCCGAGATACCACTATGCACAAGCCAGCTCCCTACTGCTGTGGCTCTGTGTGCAACCAGCCACTGGAACATAGTGACGCGCCTCGGCTATCTGGAGTCCCACAGCCTCTGCCAAAAAGCTGCCAAGAACTCGATTGTGAGGCCCTCCTCCTGCCAATGACGTGCTGCAGCCGGGCGGGCCTCTCTCTGTGCTGCAAGTACATGACGTCCAAGCCGAACAGTGTACTGAAAGAAGGGGACTCCTGGGCGGTCTGCAGAAGAGAAGGGGTCCCTCCATAGCCACTCACCAGGATCCCACTGTACTCGTGCCAGTGGACAACACTCCCAAGCCCATAGCCTCCAGTGTCCTGTCTCAAGAGCTGCTGGGTCAGGGTCTATGACGCAAGTCCTCCCACAGATGCCCACAACTCGGATCCTCTGGAAACAACACTCTGCTACCTGCGGGGCCTCTACTGCAACTCGCTGTAATCGTCCCCCACCCTGAAGCTCGAAGAACAGGGCTGGGACAGTCTCTGAGCAAGCCCTGACTGAAATGAGAACCTCCAATCGTGTGAAGGCTCCCATCCACCGGGGTGCTACTGGCTCGAGAGGCGTGAGCCACTCAGCTGGAACTGACTCTGAGATGTCCTAACACATGCTCTGCACCCCTCTCATGCCCTGTAGCTGGACAGCCTGCACCTCCTCTGACAAACCTGTGAACTCTAGCCAGTCACCTAGAGAGCGCGCTGGACCTGCTGCCATGGGACCCCAAGAAACATGAGGCCGACTCCCAACCAAGTGGCCTCTTTGAGTACTAACCATGGGGTTCCTAACGAGGGGCTGCCGTAGGCGCTCCTCCGTGCACGTCGGCTGTCTCTGCTCTAGGCCACGCCATAAGAGCTCCCAAGATCGAAGCAAACTCGCAGCGAATCGGTCCTCCAGTCTCCTGCTCAAACCAACTCGGCGCGACTCTGTAAAGATCCATCTGGTCGAAGGTTGCCAAGGGCCTCCTGACTGAGGCACTCTGGCACGAAGCCTCTGCAGCAAGAACTCCTTCCAGGGCTCCTCGTCTGGAAGAAGTCCTCTGACGACGAACTTCCCAAGAAGGGCTCTGCTCTGCTGTGCTGGATCAATGATCCCAAGCCCTCCCTGAGAACAAGGAAGTGTGATGACCGACCAAGCCACCTTGGCTCGGGCAATCTGAGTGTCGCGACCTGACCAAAGGAAGTTCCTGATCAGCCTCTCTACCTGGCTGATACAAGAACTCGAGAAGATCCAGCAAGAAGTGATGTACCGCATAGTCACCAACAACACCTGGTTGGCAACTACTACTCTACCAGCCAGTGAAAATCGTACTGAGCTCCAATGTAACAGCTTTCTCTTGATGGACAGGAGAAGAGAAGCAATCTGTTGCTCGGGGGACAAGTCCAAACCAACCTGACAACCCAAGTACCGAACTGCAGTCCCTGGAGGAATCCACCTGAAACCCTTTCCTGGCATCCAATCTGGCACAGGAGCACTGCCAACCGAGAAAGCCACTGTCTTTCTCCAGTTGATCAGTGCGCCCGATGCACAGCAGAAGGTCTTCAAAGCCTGCTCACATCTGTGTAAATTGGCCTCCTGGCCCTCTAAGTACAAGGCTGAGTCGTCGACAAACTCAGCGTCCAGAAGCTCATCTCCCCGTATAGGGAGTGCTAAGCCCCTCAGACCAACCTGCAGTGACACCAAAAATCTGCTCATCGCCTCCGTATAGAACAGAAAGAGAAAGGGGGCAAGAGGACAACCCTGTCTGACCGATCGTATGAGCATGAAGCGCTCACCTCTGCCTCCTGCCAAAAGCACCTGACTGTGAGCCTGCCTGTACAAAGCTGACACCCCTCTGATCCAAGCATCTGAGAAGCCCATCCTGCGTAGCGTGCCCTCTAGAAAGTCCCAGTCAACTCTGCCGTATGCCTTCTCAAAATCGAGAAGAAGAATCACAAGGTCCTCCCCACGGAGTCGTGCTAGGGCAGAAGCCTCCCAGAAAGTGAAGATGTTGTCAAGGATACTGCGTTCCTTGACAAAACGTGTCTGAGTCCCATGTATAAGGCTCTCCAAAAGTGGCTGAATCCTCAAACTCAGAGCCTTGGCAAGAATTTTGTAGGCTGAGTTGACGATGGTGATGGGGCGCCACTATCGAATCTCATCCAAGGAGCCACACTCCTTTGGAATGAGGTAAATCAGGCCCTCACTCATGCTATCCGGCATCACTCTTGTGTGCAGGATGTACTGAAAGGCACTACAAAGATCTGGGCCAAGCAGGTCCCAGTACTCCAAGAAAAAGCTGGGAGTCGGCCCATCCTCACCTGGACAGCTACCACGGGGGAGGGCCCTAAGAGCCGTGTGCAGCTCCTCAAGCTGAAGAGGTATCTCTAGCCTCTTGCGCATCTCCTCAATCACAAGACATGGCATCTGTGCCCAAACCTGCTCCCTGCATGCATCCTGTCTCTCTGACTGGGGCTCAGCCGACAGTAACTCACGGTAAAAGTCAGTAGCAACTGCACGCATATCCTCGGGCTCACAAACAACTGACCCATCGGGTCTCCTCAACTGATTGACCTTGGCATGCGAGTGCCGAGGTCCCACTGTCTCAAAGAAAGCACCTGTCACTCTGTCACCCACCTGAGTCCACTGAGATGCCTGTCGGTGAAAGGCAAACTCATGGCGCCTCTCCTCCATGCAAGCAAGCTCCTGTCGAGCCTGCTGTAACTGCTCCTCCAACCATGAATTGTCTAGATGTTGCTCCTGCATCCTCTGTAGTGAAGCAATGCCTCGTCTGAGACGCTGCTCCTCCTCTCTCACTGCAGCCCGTCGAGCCAGAGACTCCTCGAGAAAAAAGTGGCTAAGCTGAGCTAGGCCTAAGGCCACTCTGTATGCAGGTAGAGCCTAGCTGTCCATGTCCTCTGTCCAGAGAGCCTCTACCCTCTCTCTGAGTGATGAGTCCAACAAGACCCGCTCTGGGATGCGAAGCATCGTGCTCCCACTCCTCTGCCTATCTGCCACTGTGAGGATCACTGGTGCGTGGTCCGAGAAGGATGTCCCTGCCAGGATGCCCACTGATCCCCCCAAGTCACTGAAGTGGTCACTAGTGTAGAAGCGATCTATCCACGATAGATTCACTCCTCCCACTCTGCGGTCCGATCTAGAGAAGGCAAGACTCTCTGGAGGCCTCACAAAGCCAGAATGTTGCCATGTATCCGAGACCCTCAAAGTCATACACAACCTCTCCCAAGCTGCTAACTCGACTCCATGCACAGTAGCATGGCTGCCTCCGATCCTGTCAGAAGGGTCCTCCAACATGTTGAAGTCCCCTCCTACACACCAATGGTCAACCTGTGGCAAAGACTCAACAATCTGTGACCAAAACTCTGCACGAGCACTCGCCACATTGGGCGCATAGATATTCAGGAAGCCCACAAGGCCACCCTGAACCTGCATAGTAATCCACTGAGCCTTGCCTGGCAAAATAATCCCTCTGCCCACAATGGCCTGCTGCAATGAGTCCGCAATAGTCATACATACCCCACCCTGGATGCCTCCAGGTCCAAAAGCAGCTGACCAAAAGGTATCATAACGTCCACGCAAAATCTGACCACGTCGCCGAATGCGGCTCTCAGACAAATGGTGCTCCTGAAGCATAAGGAGATCAATCTCTCCTCCCACAAGGCAACGTTGAAGCTCCTGACGCAATCGGCCCCGCTGTCGCTGAAACTGGGGCCCACCTAGTCCCTGCACGTTCCACGAGACGATCCTCATGGGGAGCGAGAGAGAACAGATGCTGCCGCAGCAGCAAGACGGGCTATCTTCGAGGCTGGCTTGGATGGAGAGTAATCTGCATCCGAGCGTCCTCTAGATAGGCGAGACTGCAGTGAGTGTCTGGCCCAAGCCCAAGCAGAGCGAGCCGTGCGTAAAGCAACCTCCTCTATCCAGGAGTCCTCATGAATGTATACATAGCAAGGCAAACACTGCGTATCAGCAAAAAAGTACACCACAATGTGCCTACATCCTGCTGAGTCTGGGGGTGTCACCGCAAACTCAGCCAGTGGCCACAAAGTCTGCAGCAAATCTGTAACTCCAAGTTCTCCCATGTGGTGAGAGAACTCGAGAACCTGTGTATGCAACCATCCCACCACTGAGTCGAGGGACCACTCTGTCTCGGTCCTACCACATAGGGGGAAGGAGAAACCACCTGCTCAGTCCAAGGCCTCTGTCCCCCTAGCGGCGAGGAACAAAGCGTGGACCCTGAAGCAGGCTGCCTCGTGGTCTGCTGCGGAATCGTCGAGAAAGCGAGTGAACCCGTAATCGAAGAAATCCCAGTGGCATTGGAGATCAATGCTCGTCAGACCACGAGGGATAGCTGCAAGGGAAGATGTCTGAATCTGCAGAGGGGGCCGCAAGAAGGGCTGACCCTCTCTCGCTAGGCGACTCGTGGCAAAGGCGCTGCCAAGAGATCTACTAGCCACCGGCGAGGGACCAATCTCCTGAGTCGACTGTGGTACTAGAGCAGGAGGAGGGGGAGAAGGAGTCGGGGGGGGCGGAGGAGAAGAGAAACAGGGTGGGGCGACAGAGACAGGGGGGCGATGTGGGGAGTGGGCGGGAGCAGAGGGCGGGGGAGGGGATGAGGAGGAGGAGGGGAAGTCTGAAGGTGGGGCGGTTGGCGAGGGTGAAGAGGAGGTGGAGGCTGGCGTAGGGGACGACTCCTGCTCAAGAGGACCAAAGCGGTTTCCCGAGGGAACCCACTGCTGCTGAGTAGGCACATGAGGGCCACTCTGAGTGCCATGCTGTCGTTGTGGCCCCTGGCGTCGACGGCCACGGGCCTGCTGCCACCCCTCCTCCGCTGGAGCCCCAGGCTCGGAGGGTGGCTCTAAATCTGTGCGTTGTGCCCCTGGTTATGGCTGCGGCCCAGCCTTGGCAGGCTGGGGCTGAGGCTGAGGTGCAGGTCGAGGCCTCCTCCGTGGACAGGCCTTCGCTAGGTGGCCCATCTGTCTGCAAATGAAGCACTGGTTCGGGAGACCCGAGTACTCCACACTCTGTCTAAACCAACCCCCACTCACCCGAGGCAGAAGGATGACCTTCGGGAGCGGGTGGGTATCTCTGACCAAAACTCGAACTGAAGGGATGCCAGCCACCTTGGCACCTACTGATGTTGCCGTACGAGGTGTCTCCAGGATAGTCCCGATGGCAGAGCCAATCCTGGAGAGAAGTGGAAGGTACTCCCTCTGTAGACCCGGAAAGCAGATTGAGATGGGGATGTCTGCCTCCTCTATTAGCACATCCGAAGTCGGGTCAAAACCATGTCGCCACTGTCGAAAGTGGGCGCGTGATGCTCGAATGGCCAGTGGACTCATAGCTATGACCTTGGAGGCCATCTCGGAAGTCTCGAACTCGATTTGGTAGTACCCCCGTCCGAGAATCTGGACATCCAAGATCTTGCCAACCTCTGCGAGAAGGCGGGCCTGGAGAAGGTCTCGCAGCTCTCCTCTGCTAGGACGGGTGCCTAGAACCTTGCAGATGACAGAAGTCGCCTGCAAGCGCTCTACCTCTGCGGCAAGGCTCGCTTGCTCTGTCGGCGAAAGAGCAAGTCGAATGGGGGGCTCAGCGGGGTCGGGCGAGGGGGCTTCAGGCGAGTCCCTCTGTGGCGGAGCTGGAGCCTCCATCTGTGTCTACTGCTGAGTCGAAGAAGCGGACGGTGAAGAAAAACTGCAACCGAGTACGCCGAGCACTTGTCCGAAGAAAAAGTGTTGCAGAGCCAGGTACAGAAGACCTTCGGGAGCGATGAGGAGGGGGGGGGGGGGGGGGGGGGGGGGATGGGGGGGAGGATAAAGCGGCGAGCTAGAGTTCAAGAGGCTACGGGGGGGCCGGGGAGGGAGAAACGGCCAGGGAATGGGGGGCAGCGGACGGGCTTGGGGGCAGCTAGGGGCGAGGGTGGCGGGCAGCAGAGGGCGAGGGTGGCGGGCTGGGCTGGGCAAGGGGCGCGGGGGGGGGCGGGGGGGGAGGGGGGGGGGGGGGGGGGGGGGGGGGGGGGGGGGGAGCGATGGGCGCAAGGGGGGGGGGGGGGGAGCGTGCAGCAGCAGCGAGCGTTCCGCTTCTTGATGGTCGTTGCAAATTTTAGTTGTTGATTTGTGTCGATCATGAATAACTTTAGTCTTCATGAGAAATGATTGCATGAAACTTCCTCATAGAAACTGGATGGCAAATAACTATCCAAGAACGGTGACTGCTCGCATCGAAGAATCCCAATCAAACATTCCAACAAGCTTGAACCACATATCGTTGGGCAGTCTTCAAAGTCTGAATGGCTGGAGAAATGTCTTTTGTAAGAGATTCCACAATGGCCAACATTGTCTTCGCATTAGCCGCATCCCAATCGACACGCGATTTGAGATATTCGTCATCTTGAAGATGCATGTACTTGTTGTTAGGATCCCTCGTGGGACGGGGCTCCGAGCCGTCAACAATATCCCATAAGCCTTTCCCTGAGAACTAGAGTCGCATAATCAAATTCCAATGAGCGTAGTTATTGCCGCTCAATTTGTCGCTGGCGCTCAAGCAAGGGGGGGCCATGTTGAATTTGCAAGATTTGGTAATCTGGGAAGCCTTCTTGAACTCCAAGGGTGGCCGCACTAATCCCAAGCCGCAAAATATCTAAGTTGTTTCACTCCTCTCTATTGCCAAACGGCTCCGCAAAATCTGCTATCCCTCTCTTGGGCTCCAATTTGCCCGCCTCTCCCAAGGCCAAGATTCTTTCCTCACTTCCCAAGCCAACACCAAAAAGCTTGTGCTCCTTGGTCCATAATTCCCTCTGTCTCTGTTTGACTCTCCTCTGTTTGGTGCCCCTTGGGCAATCTCCAAAGCTTTCAATGCACGACACCTACATGAGTTGTAAAATGCTGGTAGCTTTCACCTCGAGAACCGCAAGAAGGAGCAAAGTCGAGGTGGGGGGTGGGGGGCAAGACAACGTTGTTGGGGAAGGCGTCGCCGACTAGGTGTTTCAGAATGCAGCAAGGGAATGGGGTTGCAGTGCCATCACCAAAGGGAAAAACGCTCACAAGCAGTAGTGTGTCAAGACACTGTCGTGGACAGGCTGACAAACAGCGGTGCCAACACCTCAACACGATACGGCGTTTCAAAACGCTGTTGGGCTTATCTAGGTAGGGATTGAGGCTCAAAACGCAGTAGAGTTTTAAAGCGCTGCTGCCGGGAGGGGACCAAGGAGTAGCGTGTGCTGGCGGGGACAAGGGAGATGGGCCTCTTCACGGTTCTTCTTCTCGATGGCGCTCGTCCACCAAAGCTCTTCACCAACACGGCTCTGATACCATGTCAAAGTCGATGATGCGGAAGCGTAGAGACCAAGGAGAGTGAGCACGAGAGAGAGAGAGAGAGAGAGAGAGAGAGAGAGAGAGAGAGAGAGAGAGAGAGAGAGAGTCGAGACCTTGGCAATGAATAACTGAGTGTGTGATACAATGGAGGCAAGGGGTTGCCCTACCCAGCCTTCGACAAATAAATGAAATAAATACCTAAAAGCCAAAATAAATAATGGGACCACATTGGGTGTAAAATGTCAGACTTCGTAAATAATTAATTTATTTACAAGAAAATAATTATCTAATTAGTTGTGTGCACATCAGAATAGAACTAGCAGTTCTAGGGCCTCAAGTGCGCCCAAATTTGGGCCAGAGCACCTCAGTGAGATCCTAGCAGAAAATACCCTGAAGCCCTAGTGATTGGGAAATCGGGTCTTCAATGAAGGGGTAGATAGTAGCTTCAGATTTCACGCTCAGAAAATTACGCGCGTTAGTGCAAGCACAAGAATGAGATGGGGTCCTTAGAATAGTAACCCTAAGGCCTGACTTATTTTTACGGCCTTAGAATAAGTCAATTAAAATATTTTTGAACTGTTTATGCTGGACTAAATGGCCGGACAAGTGCAAACAGGTAATGCCAGAGCGGTGCCGGTACGGCATGGTGCTGGGGAGCAGCTAACATTTCATTGGTTGCATCCATGTGTGCAGTTGTGGTTCAATTTGCACATTTCATTAATAGTTTATGAACTTTTAAATGTGAAAGTTGAAAGGTTTTTAAGTTATTAAGTGTGCCAAGTGGCACGCTTACCAATGCAAACTAGCTCACTCTCTCTCACCCTCTCTCTCTTCTTAGCGTCCCCTTCTCTAGCTGGCTATTTAGGAGCACCTCCTCCCCCTCTTCACAGGTTGGCAGTGCACCTACCCCCCCAAATGTGAGCGTGCTCTACGCATCGGAGCTCTCCATTGAAGCTAGAGAATCAGCCCTTGTGGTGCATGTGGAGTCTTGGAGCTCCCATCACCTAGAACAAGGTTTCTCTTGATCATAGGCTGCTGTGGGGGAAGATTCATCGCGAAAAAGTAGAAGAAAACTCTCTTTCTTTCACTCCTAGCTGCTGCAAATTCTCTGTTTTCAGCCCCTAATCACCTTCATTAGGGTAAATTTCAACAAAGCATTCATAGAGTCTAGTTCTTCTCTACCTACACTATGCATACACTAAGTTTGGTGAGATTCCATCGTGAAAAAGGTCTCTATTTCGGCATTGGAACGTGCTCAGGTAACATTTTCAGGTTATGTGCAGAAAATTACAGCAAGCATGTGTGCGTGCATTTTGTGTGTTTTCTCCCTTGTTTTTATTTGCAGGAATGATATGCATAAAGGGACACAATTAGCGAAAGGTAGACTCTCATTTTCGAGAGCTTCCCAAAATCTCATAGCAGAGGGAAAATCTTCTTAGTATTCAGAGAGTAGCTTTCGCACTCTCTCAGTCAGAAGCAGAAAAGAAAGAAGAGAGGACGGGCTTTTGCCCCGTTCTTGTGCTTGTAAAGATTCTCCCTTAGTAATTAAGATAATCTCTTTATGGGGGGAGGACCAACCCATCTTCTGGTCCCCAATGAAGTGTCAATCTCTCTCTCTCTCTCTCTCTCTCTCTCTCTCTCTCTCTCTCTCTCTCTCTCTCTCTCTCCCCAATTCTCTTGAGTATTTGAAGTATAATTAAAAGTCGGTTTACGCTTCCGTATTTTTGTGACATTGGGTAGTTCACTTGAGATGCCAAAACTTTAACAGCTTCAGACACGGCATTGAAACTTCTCGTTTTCTTCCTTGTTGGGGCCATCTCTCATGCAGTACACAAACAAGGCAAAAGGCTGTAATACTAGAATTAATCAAAATCGCTTGGATGCTAGTTGCAACAAAGAGGTATGCAAATAAACAATTCAGAAAATACGTTAGGATATGACTCTACTTCAAGGTTTATGCATCTATTTACTTAAGAACACATCCCACCGCATACACAACCATAAGGAGAAGGGAAACCATGCTTCACATACCATTTTCAAGTGATCGAAAAGGGAGAAATTGGGGGATGAATAATAACAACTTGGAGAGTGATTAAGGTAAACAGAATCACGCAAAACCAAGGGATTCTATCCTCTAATTACTAATGCATGCGTCTACACCAACTTAGATGCATTCTTAACTAAGTTCTAGACATTTCTTCATATGCTTATTTTATTATGATTTAGCTTAGGTAGACAGAAAATTCAAAGTTTACTTTTGAAGATATAGACAATGAGGAGGTTTAACTCAATGGTTAGTTACCTTGCGGTTAAGTTCTTTCCAGCTGAAACACCACTCAGGTGGGTGCCTCTTCGGAAGCTTTGAGTTCCAGCTGTTGTCCTTCGTGCGCAGCCAATGGCACCATGGAGGCCTTCGTTGTCAAGTATGCCAAGGACTATGCCTTTATCGTTGCCTTAGTTGGTCGTGGAGGAGAGAGGTGGCAGTGCTGGTAGTGCCGAGACGGTGCAGTCTCGTTGTCGAGCAGAGGTTTTGTTGTAGAGTTTTCTTGCTTTCTGTCTTTTGTGCTTGGCCTCTGTCCCTTTATATAGGCGTTCGAGGTGCGTTATTTTTGGCGCATGATTTTTGGCTCCTTGCCTCGCGTATCGGAGTGCGTGTCTCCCAGACTCCCACATCACTACTTTTCATGTAGTCAACCTTGGCTGTCCTCCGCTTTTAGCTATAAATTCACATCGGTCTCTCTTTTTGGAGTCCTTTTCTCCCGGTTATCTAAGGGCCAAAAAAAATATTTAACACTCACTTTCCTAAAAATAGGGGCTTTCAGAACCTTCCCTTTCTCCCTAAGCTCTAAAACATAGAATTAACATAACTTTTACGTACGATGTCGGACTTTAGAACTAGCCTCAGTGAGGGTCTTGCTATTGTACTTGGATATTCAGGTCTATTGCTAGAGTTTCAGCTGCATATTGCAGATATTAGCAGTAGTCTGGGTTGTTGTTCTAAGTGAGGGTGGTGCACCGTCGATGGTGTATACTATGGCGGCTTCAATGCTCCAACTGCATCTATGGACGTGGGTCCACGTTCTTCAAGAATCTCTAAGGAGGAAAATTCCTGAAACAATGTCCAACACAATATCATAATCATATCCATTCCACGTAGAGTAACTGGAAAAATACGATTCTTCCTAAATGATTGTGCATGTACTGCAAATGAACAAAGTGGCCGAGTGTCAAAGCGTTCACCAAACACACGCGAAAAATGGGATCGAATCTTGACCTTTCGATCTAAACCTATCAATTGTCACAAATCACAATGGAAATGCCGTTGCTTGATGGACAATCTTATGTGTGCTCGTCCTGAGACTGTGTCATGCCAAGGAAGAGACATGTAAAAGCGATCGACAAAACGGACAATCGGGAAACAATGTAAATTCCTTCAATGCAAACTTTTTTTCTTTTCGAGTGAGATCCGCATACATCCGTGCTCATCCATGAGTGAATCATGTGCATCGTACAATACGGCATGCTTGTGGAAAGGGAACACGTAAAGACAGTGACGAAAATACAAGAAACCGTCACGAATGAAAAACTCGAACAATACATGCTGACTAATCATGCGAACACACAATACTTCTGGAGTGATTTCTTTGGACCTCGTGTCACAAAGTGATGACGTGGCGGACAGCAGAAACCCTAATTTCTGCCAGAAACCCTAAAATTCCTGCAAACCCTAATTTCTGCCAGAAACCCTAATTTCAAGAAATCGCAGAGGCTATTTTTTTTAAAAAAATATTGAAAATGATGAGCGACACAAATTTTGCTTTTTCTCTACAATATGAGAAAGAGAGAGAGAATGCTTTTGCTTTCAAGTTTTGACTCTCTGTGAGAGAGAGAGAGAGAGCAATTGCTTTTGATTTGAAGAGTTTGGGGCTCTGCTTTTGGGCATCCCTTGTAACCTTTAAATTAGTGGTGAGGGCCTCACTTCTCAGAGCATCTGGACGCAGAGTCTAAGAGTGAAACCCTAGCCACTCTCTTGTACTTTGATCTGATTAATATAAAAAGAAATACCGAAAGGGGCCCAAGTCTTTGGGGCCAATATCTCTAGGCACGGAACTCCGCCGGGCCAGTGTACATCTATTGTGATCTGTGACTTGTTTTGAAGTGGTTATTTGGTGCTGTCGCGGTTGATTCTTGACTTGGAGTGTCCAAGTCTGTTACAATGGTATCAGAGCACGACCGATTTCTCTTCTACGGGAAATCCGATCCCCGATTTTTTTTTCCGCGGCACCCAGAGCTTCAGGCAATGATCAGTCGACTCCCTCTGCATCTGGAGATGCGGGCAGGGATCACAACGAAGATTCCGGCACGGAGTATGGCCCGCCTAGGCCTACTCCAGCGGAGCAGCGAGAGATGGAGCGTCGAAAATTGATTGATGATGCAACAAAGATGATGCTCAATTTTGCCAAGGACCCGAAGATGGCAAAATATATGAACCAGACCTCTTTGGAAGAGGTACAGACAGAGTGGCAGAGAACCACAACACCACTCCCGAAACCCGCTCTCAGAAATCTTCTGCCTCCAAGAAATATACGGAGAAGGAACTGGAGAACGTGGTTGATGCACGGATTGCTGAGCTTTTCGACATGCAAAAGAAGGACAAAAAGCACGGCAAAAAGCAGAAGAAAGGCACTGACTTCCCGGGATATTTGGGTCGTCGGTCGACATTCGACAAGGCAAAGAAACTGAAGAAGCGCGTCAAGTTTGAAGGCCTACCCAGTTCTTCTTCTTCTTCTTCTGACAGTTCTTCTAGCTCTTTAGACTCGAGCGAAGAAGACAAGAAAAGCAAAAAGCGAAGCAAGAAACAACGCTTCGGAAAGGGCCAGAAAAAGGCAAGGAAGTCTAAGTCTCGCACAGTGAGTGACTTTTTCAGAGGACTCGTCTACGGACAGTTCAGACTCTGACAACGGAAACTTTTATGCGAACAAGAAGAGTTTTTACAAAGCCAACCAGTATGACTTTCTCGAAGATAAAAGCAAGAAAGTCCGAGAGTTTAAGGAAGGTGACCACTCGATCAAGTTTGATACTTTTTTAGGATACTCCGATGCTTCGAAGGCTTTGTCTTTTATACAGCAGTTTGACATCACTATCGCGGGAGGACGCTATTCAGAGCACTCCAAGATTCAGAGAGTTGCCTCTTACTTTAAGAGGAATGCTCGTACTTGGTGGTCCACGCTTCTTTTAAACAAGACTGCGCCAATTAAATGGCTGAAATTTAAGAAGCTTTTTATTTCTTCTTGGTTAATGCAAGAATATAAATGAGATATACAAGCTGCTTGGAACCATCTTCAGATGACCAAGAAAGATACAATCGATGCTTATTGTGAAAGATTCTGGAGCTCTTTTCTACCCGCCTCTTCATTCAAGAAGATCTCGTTCAAAGAACAGATTGAGCGGTTTACCTTGGGTCTACCTACAGAGATCCGAGATCACTGCTTGGAATAGAAGTCAGCTTCTATTTAGGAGTTGATGAGTCATGCGAACCGGGCTTTGTCATTCACTCTTGCAGTTTGACCTACCCCACAGATAAGGCCATGACACAACGAGCCGAACAGACTTCTAGAAATGAAAGTAGAAAGAAAAAGAGCAACCCAGAGAAAAAGGATGCACGACCCAAGCTTACTCCTGAGGAGAGAGCTCGCTTCATCAGAGAGGGGAAGTGCTTTGGATGTGGGGAACATGGACATATCTCCGTGAAGTGTCCTAAAAAGGCACAGAAAGAACAGAATGATAAAGACGACGACAAGCCTGAGAGTTCGAGAGCAGCTGAGGAACGTGGCAGAAAAGGCAGATAGAAAAGCAGAACTGGTACCACATGGCGTGGGACTTGCACCGAATCAAATGAATGAAGGTACAAACTTTGCCGCTTTTTGGGGCAAAGTGAAGGATCAGGAAGCTCTTTTGAAGGAGCCAAGGCCAAATTCTTTTCTCTTGGAATTGGCGGCTCAATTTGGAATTCCGCCCGACAAACTGACGCCACAGGCGGAGGTAGTTCGACTGGCACCCGGATGGGATGTTGCCATTACACCGAGCATTGGCAAACTTCGTTTGCAATGACAGGGGTGTTCAGGGCACGCGAGTGACGTTCTACTCAGGATCCCTTGGTACCACAAGAACTACGCCGTGGTTGACTACGGGGCCAAGAAAGCGACTTTGATAAATGAAGGGCTTAGAGATTGTACTTGATGAACTTCAGTTTCTTACCCACTCTTTTGGGAGAGAACTGAACGTATAGATAAAGGTTGAATATGTTTTGACCTGATGAAAAGAACGCCAGGATTTTTCTCCACACTCATGCCGATTGCTTTTCAGAGGGCCTGAAGATCAAACCATTGATCTGATACCTGGAAGCACGTCACCGAACCGGCCACCCTACCGTGTGAGCCGAGCACAGAATGAAAAGATTATGAACCCAGTGAAAGACCTCTTGGAAAAGGGTCTTGTCCAGCCTAATACTTCACCGTATTGCTCTCCAGTGTTGTTGGTTTTGAAGAAAGACGGATCTTGGAGAATGTGCATCGATTATAGCACTCTCAACGAAATCACCATCAAGAACAGATTTCCGATTCCTAGGATCGATGATATACTCGACAGGTTACAGGGATCCTCATGCTTTAGCAGGATTGACTTGAAGAGTGGATATCATTAGATCAGGATAGCGCTGAGAGATGTCTACAAGACAGCTTTTCGGACGACTTTTGGGTTATTTGAGTTTTTGGTGATGCCTTTTGGCTTAACCAATGCTCCTGGGACATTTAACCGGATGATGGACAGGATTTTTCAAGAGTACAGGCTATTTGTTGGCACTTTCTTTGACGACATCATTGTTTTCTCCAAGAATGAGGCAGAACACAGAGATCATCTGCTTCAAGTCTTTCAGGCATTACGAGATCACACATTAGTGATTAATGCAAAGAAAAGTGAATTTTTCCTACCAGAGATACACTTTTTGGGACACATTGTGTCAGCAGCCGGCAGGAGTGCAAATGGACCCGGCCAAGATAGAGACTATCCGTGATTGACCCGATTTGAGGAATGTCCATGAAGTTAGAAGCTTCTTGGGACTGTGTTCGTACTACAGGCGGTTCATACGAAAGTATGCAGAGGTTGCTTCCCCTTTACATACCTTGACACAGAAAGGAGTACCTTTTTCGTGGGGACCCACAGAGGTGACTGCCTTTCGGACATTGAAAGAGAAATTGACTACGAGACCTATTTTGACTTTGCCGGACTTGCAGAAGTCATTTGAAGTATATTGTGATGCTTGTGGTCGTAGTCTGGGTGCAGTCTTGATGCAAGAAGGCCATGTCATTGCTTACGAGAGCCGATTGTTCTCTAGGCCGGAGATGACAGCACAGATATATGAGAGAGAGCTTTTGGTAGTGATCCATGCTCTTACTCAGTGGCGGCTCTACCTACTCGGAGCGGATTTTACTGTCTTTACAGACCATCAGAGTTTGCGCTACTTCTTGTCACAGAAGAAGCTTTCGGAAAAACAGATGTGGTGGGCGAACATCTTGTCACAATTCCAGTTTCAGATTGTCCATGTGCAGGGACAGAAGAATGTGGTGGTAGATGCTTTGTCTCGGAAACCGTTGGTTCTGGCTATTTCCGCGATACATCATAGGAGCTTCGAGGATATGGTCGATCAGTATGCCACAGATACAGATTTTGCAGATATTTTCACACGGATACGGGATGGGGAGACAGTAGCGGGATACTCCCTTCGGGAAGGCTACTTGATGAGAAAGACTATGTTGTGCGTTACACAGCCGTTGAGGGATAAGGTTATGATTGAATGCCACTGTCCACCTTTTACGGGTCACCGCGGCATTGCTACCACCATGAAAGAGGTAGAGAGATACTTCTTTTGCCCAGACTCAAAAAGTACGTGGAAGAGTTGTGCGCAGTATGCCAGAAGGTCAAGTTTGACAGGCATAAGACATGGGGATTGTTACACCCTTTTACCCATACCCACCCGCCCTTGAAAAGTATTGAAATGGATTTCATTTTTGATCTCCCGAGAACACAGAATGATCACGATGATTTTCCGATTACATGGCACGTCTGAGATGATTGTCTCCGACAAAGACCCCAGATTTATGAGTTTGTTTTGGAAGGCAATTTGGGAGAGGCACGCAATTGCAGTTCTCGTCATCATTCCACTTGCAGACTGGCGGGCAATTTGAGATTGCCAATTCAGTGATTTTAGATTTATTGAAGTCTTGTATCTCGGATCAGAAGACTCAATGGGAAAAGAACTTACCTTTGGTGGAATTTGCCTACAATAACACGATACACTCTTCGACGGGGAAGACGCCATGTGAGATTGTTGAAAGTGCTGCGAAGGTTCCATCCTTCCTGAGCACGAAAGATTAGATATTTGAAGCGGATGAATATTCGCAAGATTTGGATACGGCAAGGTTCGCGAGACTTTGCAGGAGTCTCAAGAACGACAAAAAAAGGCAGCAGATCACCATCGTCGCGACTTGAAATTGAAGGAGGATGATTGGGTGCTCTTACGTTTTGAGAAGGCACGCCTACGAAAGAAAAAGGGAAAGGAGAGACTTTTTCCAAAGCTTAGTATGCGATACTACGGACCTTTCCAGATCACTGACAAGATAAATGATGTCTCCTTTCGATTGAAACTGCCAGATACTTGGAAGATTCACAATGCATTGCATGTGAGTCTCTTGAAACCTGTTAAGGGTGATGTGCCTGATGATGGGGAGCCTGATGAGCAACCCGAAGTGGAAGAAAAGGAGGAGATCCTTGTTCCTGAACAGATTTTGGCACATAACGATACGAAGAAAGGTAAAGTCCGAAGGCGGTTCTTGGTTAAGTTCAAGAACTTTCCTGCATTTGATGTGAAGTGGATGGAGGAGGAGGACCTAGCAGATACTCCTCGGATTGTGAAACTTTACCTCGATGTTTTGGTTTAGCATAGTCTACTCCAAACGGAACCCAAAATTCAACTTGGCCGGAGATCTGGTGCAGTGGGATGCACAAGAGGGGAGTCACTCCGCTCCCTTGTCAACAGATGCCTTGATTTTGATACTAAAGTCACTGATGTCTCTTTGAGCTTCAGGGATACTGAGAGCTGACAGTATTCTGTTGGATGACTTTATGAAATGGAACTCCTGATAATGATACTGATTTGTTCTTGACTTCTTGTGAGTGCAGGAACTGATACCCGAAATGACTGCAGAATTTTGGTCTGATTGATCTCGAATAGACATGGTTGCAATAGGGGTTAGTCAATCGGACATCCATGAGGTCCCGATTGGACCTAGATGTGATTGCTAGCTACATTGCCGATAAATCATGGTCTAAGATCCAAATGAATGTTGAATGTCACGTGATGTCCTGTGATGTCGTGTGATGTGACTGTCGATTTTGTACATGTGCTAGATGTGTGTTCCTAGTACGTAGGTACTAACAATCAGTGTCTGCTAAGACGGTTTATGGCTTTTGTCGGTTTTGCAGGCGTAATCGCGGTCGATTACAATGCTTTCAAGAGGGGGGTATGTCACAAAGTGATGACGTGGCAGACAACAGAAACCCTAATTTCTGCCAGAAACCCTAAAATTCCTGCAAACCCTAATTTCTGCCAGAAACCCTAATTTCCAGAAATCGCTGAGGCTATTATAAATTATTTATTTAAAAAAAAAACAAAAATTAAAATGATGAGAGACACAAATTTTGCTTTTTCTCTACAATATGAGAAAGAGAGAGAGAATGCTTTTGCTTTCAAGTTTTGACTCTCTGTGAGAGAGAGAGAGCAATTGCTTTTGATTTGAAGCTTTTGGGGCTCTGCTTTTGGGCATCCCTTGTAACCTTTAAACTAGTGGTGAGGGCCTCACTTCGCAGAGCATCTGGACGCAGAGTCTGAGAGTGAAACCCTAGCCACTCTCTTGTACTTTGATCTGATTAATATAAAAAGAAATACCGAAAGGGGCGCCAGTCTTTGGGGCCAATATCTCTAGGCATGGAACTCCGCCGGGCCAGTGTACATCTATTGTGATCTGTGACTTGTTTTGAAGTGGTTATTTGGTGCTGTCGCGGTTGATTCTTGACTTGGAGTGTCCAAGTCTGTTACACCTCGACTCGAGAGCCAAGACCGGTCCTTCGTGACTGATCGTATCTGCAATGAGGTTAGCTTCACTAGAAAAATCGTCATCTAAACCATCATCCTTGTGAACAATCACATCTCTATCATGCAAAAAATGTGTGTTGTGTAACAAACTTGGACACTCAAGTCAAGATTCTACCACGACACAGCAGAGATTCACTTCAAAACAGTTCACAATTCACACTTGATTCGACACGGCCCGGCGGACTTCCGTGCCTAGAATTATTGGCCCCAAAGACTGGCGCCCCTTTCGGTATTTCTTTTTGTACTAATCTGTGTTCAAAGTACAAGAGAGTGGGAAGCTGCTCACTCTCAAACTCAACGTCCAGATGCTCTAAGAAGTGAGGGCCCTGCCCACTTATTTATAAGTTACAAGGGATGCCCAAAAAGCAGAGCCCCAAAAGCAAGTAATCAAGCTTCTAAAATTAAAGCAATTGAGCCAAACGGAGCCAATAAATCTCAGCCAGCGTAAATCTGGGAATTCCGTACAGCAACGTAAAAAGCGGAAATCCGTACGCCCTGCCACGTCAGTAAGCTTCCGCATTTTGCGCCGGAAATCCCGAACTACCACGTCAGCATGTCTTCCGCGTTTTTCGGGCCTGTCCAGCCAATGAGTGTGTCCGAGCCTGCTGCCCCACTTGGTAATGTGTGTCCAGGGCCATGCCACGTCACCAGTTTGTGACATACCTCCCTCTTGGAAGCATTGTAATCGCCCTCGATTACGCCTGCAAAACAGACAGAGGCCATAAACTGTCTTAGAAGACACTGACTGTTAGTACCGACGCACTAGGAACAACACATCTAGCACATGTACCAATCGACAGTTACATCATAGGACATCACATGACAAATCACATTCAAAATTTATTTGAATCTCAAACCATGATTAATCAACAACATATTTAGCAATCGCATCTAGATCAAGTCGGGACCTCACAGATGCCCGATTAACTAATCCTTATTGCAATCATGTCTATAGAGATTTATCAGACCCAAAATGTTGCAGGCATTTCGTCTATTAGTTCATGCACTTAAACAAGTCAAGTACAAACTAGTATCATATTATCGGGAATTCCAAATCTTAAAGTCATTACAGCAGAATACTATCTGCTCACAGTATCCTTGAAACCCAATAGGGACATCAATGACTCTATTATCAAAAATCGGGGCAATCTGTTGACATAGGAGCGGAGTGACTCCCCTCTTGTGCAAGCCCGCTACACCAAACTCCACCCATGCTGAAATCGAGGTTCTATCGGAGTAGACTATGCTAAACAGAATGCTTCAAGGTAAAGGTTCACAATCTGAGGAGTATCTGCCAGGTCCTCCTCCTCCATCCACTTCGCATCCAATGCATAGTTCTTGAATTTAACCAAGAACCTACTTATCGCTTTACTTTTATCTTTCTATCTTTATGTGCCAATATCTGTTCTAGAACGAGTATCTCCTCGCTTTCCTCCACTTCGATGTGCTCCCCATTGTCGGGCACATCGCCTTTAAAAGGCTTCAAGAGACTCACATGAAAAGCATTGTGAATTCTCCAAGTATCAGGCAGCTTCAGTATGAAGGAGACATCATTTATCTTTTCTGTTATCTGGAAAGGTCCATAGTATCTCATGCTAAGCTTTGAAAAAAGCCGCTCCTTTCCCTTTTTCTTTCTCAGGCGTGCCTTCTCAAAACGAAAGAGCACCCAATCGTTCTCCTTTAATTTCAAATCGCGACAATGTCAATCTGCTGTCTTTTTGTGTCTTTCCTGAGCAAAGACGGATAGAGCGAGGCAAAAAAGGATGTGTGGGTGTGGGAATGTGAGTGTGTGGGAATTTTGGGGGGGGGGGGGGGGGGGGGGGGGGGGGGGGTTGGGAGGCAGGCTGTAGCAAAAGCAGCACGGATGGGATACAGGAAAGGGAGGCAAGGGGCAACGCAAGGGGATAAGGCAAGCAGGGGACAGGGGGGAACGGACAGGTCAGCGCGAGGGGGGGTGAACGACGTGCAGCGCACGTGGGCTATGCAGCGCCAGCTACACGGCAGCGAGGTGAGGAGGGGGCAGGGGGAGGGGCAGCGCGCGAGCTAGGGGGGGGAGGGTGGGGGAGCTGGGCGATGGCGAGGGGGTTGCGCAACAGCAGCGAGCTCAATCCGTCAATTCAAGCGCATTGCTTGGTGGGAGATGCTTTGTCTCGGAAGCCGTTGGTCTTGGCTATTTCCGCGATACATCATAGAAGCTTCGAGGATATGGTAGATCTGTACGCCACAGACTCAGATTTTGCAGATATATTCGGTCGAATACAGAATGGGGAGGTAGTAGCGGGATATTCCATTTAGGATGGCTACTTGATGAAGAAAAAAATGTTGTGCATTACACAGCCATTGAGGGAAAAGGTTCTAACCGAATGCCACTGTCCACCATTTACAGGTCACCACGGCATTGATACCACCTTGAAAGGTGTGGAGAGATACTTCTTTTGGCCGAGACTCGAGAAGGACGTGGACGATTTTGTACGCAGATGCTTAGTATGCCAGAAGGTCAAGTTTGACAGGCATAAAGCACAGGGTTTATTATAGCCTTTACCCATTCCCACCCACCCCTAGGAAAGTATTGCAATGGATTTCATTTTTGATCTCCCGAAGACAGAGAGTGGACACGATGGTATCTGGACTGTTATTGACAGATTTAGCAAGCAAGCTCATTTCATTCCAGTGAAGAAAACAGTCAAGCCGGATCACTTAGCGAGACTGTTCATTGCCCAGATATTCAGATTACATGGCATGCCTGAGACAATTGTCTCCGACAGAGATCCCCGATTCACGAGTTTGTTTTGGAAGGCTATTTGAGAGAACATTGGCACACGGTTGCAGTTCTCATCATCTTTCCACCCGCAGACAGATGGATAATTTGAGATTGCAAATTTAGTCGTACTAGATTTATTGAAGACTTACATTTCGGATCATAAGACTCAATGGGAAAAGTATTTGCCCTTGGTGGAATTTCCACCCTTCCTAAGCACGAAAGATAAGATTTTTGAAGCCGACCAATACATGAGGGACTTGGACACTGCTTTTGCCAAGGTCCTACCCCCCTCCTTGGTTCCTACAGGCTAAGGGTTCTATCTTCGTCTTCGGGCCACCCCCTCCCCCCCCCCCCCCCCCCCCCCCCCCCCCCCCCCTTCTTCGTCCGCAACAGCAGACACAGATGGAGGCTCAAGCTCCGCCACAAAGGGACTCCAATGAAGTCCCCTCGCCCGACCCGCTGAGCCCACCATTCGACTTGCCCTTTCACCGACGGAGCAAGCGAGCCTAGCCGCAGAGGTGGAACGCCTTCAGGCGACTTCTGCCATCTACAAGATTCTCGGCACTAGACCCAGCAAAGGAGAGCTGCGTGATCTTCTCTAGGCCCGCCTTCCCGCAGAGATGGGCAAGATCTTGGATGTTCGGTTCCTCGGACGCGGCTACTATCAAATAGAGTTTGGAACCTCCGAGATGGCGTCCAAGGTCATTGCGATAAGCCCCTTGACCATCCGAGCAGTTCGAGCCCACTTTCAACAGTGGAGACATGGTTTTGACCTAGCTTCAAATGTTATGGTAGAGGAGGCAGACCTTCCCATCTCTATCTGCTTTCCTGGTTTGAGGAGGGAGTACCTACTACTTTTTCCCAGGATAGGCTCAGAGATTGGGACTGTCCTGGAGACACCTCGCACGGCAGCCTCAGTAGCTGCTAAGGCGGCCGGCATTCCCTCAGTACGTGTTCTGGTGAGGAACACCCACACTCTCCCGAAGGTCATCCTACTTCCTTGGGTAAGTGGAGGTTGGTTCCGACAGAGCGTCGAGTATTCGGGCCTCCCGAATCAGTGTTTCATTTGTCGACAGATGGGCCATCTTGCGAAAAACTGTCCACGGGCTCCATCACTATATCTAAAATTGCTCTCTCTCTCTCTCTCTCTCTCTCTCTCTCTCTCTCTCTCTCTCTCTCTATATATATATATATATATATATATATATATTTTTATTTATTTATTTATTTATTTATTTATTTATTTATTTATTTATTTATTTATTTATTTATTTATTTATTATTTATATATAAATAAATAAAAAGAGAAAAATGTTATAACCTTTCTATCACCCAAGTATTGTAGATTGGTTATGCCATTTTCCTCTTGAATAGCAGGCCTTGAGTTCAACTCTCCTCGTTGGATAGATCTTTAAGGTCTCTTGGGATAGTTTCCTACAACGTTAAAATACTCCTCGGGTGTGTGTGTGTGGGTGTGTGTGTGTGTGCGCACTAATAAAAAGAGGAAAATGATATAACCTTTCTATCACCCAAGTGTGGTAGATTGGTTATGCCATTTCCCTCTTGAATAACAGGTCTTGAGTTCAACTCTCCTCGTCAGATAGGTCTTTAAGGTCTTTTGGGATAGTTTCCTACGACGCTAAAGTACTCTTCTTCTCGGGGGGGGGGGGGGGGGGGAGGTGTTGTTAGAGTTTTGGCATCTCAAGTGAGCTGCCCAATGTGATCCCATTATTTAGTTTGGCTTTTAGGTATTTATTTTACTTATTTGTCAAAGTCTTGGATAGGGCAATTTCTGAGGCTGCTATATAAGCAACCCCTTGCCTCCATTGTATACACATTAAGTTATTCATTGCCAAGGTTGATTGGTTCAAGAGACTCTCTCTCTCTCTCTCTCTCTCTCTCTCTCTCTCTCTCTCTCTCTCTCTCTCTCGTGCTCACTCCCCTTGGTCTCTACGCTTCCGCATCGTCGACTTTGACATGGTATGAGAGCTTGGTGTAGCTCATGCTTGAAGCCCTTGGCACGAAGGAGCAACTTCCAGAGAAGAGTAGATTCCAACCCTCTGCCACAGCGTTCTAAAACACTGCACCACAACACTACCTTGCTGCCCTCGCTAGCGTTTTCAAAACGTTGTCCGCAGCACTTGTTCCCCCTGTCACCAGCGTGTGACTACTATCTATCCTTTTTGTTGATTTCTTTCTTATTATCTATTTACTTTCACTTTTTGGAAACACCCCTCGGGAAATCTAACTGCCCTGCATTGCATAGCTAGTGTGGAACTGTCCAGAGGGAGTCCAGGCCTGAGGGCAAGAGAGCACTAAGGTTGGACAAGGACTATGGTTAGCCAAGTGGGGTCATTGACTAGCCAAAGTGGAATCCTTTGCTACAGAGGCTACATTTCAGTTCTGGATGTGGCCGCAGTGTACAAAGAGGGTCGGATGACCTAGAAAGATACAATGGCAGCATCTCCTAAAATTTAGGGAACTGCTATTTTGGGACCTGAAAATGTGTTGGCGTCATTACCTCCGGAATGACAAAGGGAACATTTTCTTACTCTGCCGTGAAGTCAACTGGGCAACCGGTTGGGATATTTTTAGGCGGCAACCCCGAAACGGGAAAATGCTTGTAAAAGTGCCAAGTGGCACCTTCTGGTGCACTTGCCTTATGCAACAAGAAGTGGCGCTGAATTTGAAGAGGAGAGAGCCTCATTTTCAGATTTTGTCACAGGTTAAGAGCTATGGAGTGCTTGCTTTCCCTCTTATGCACAGTGCGGTGCCAGGAGTGATGCCCTGCACGCTACGCACTGCCCTCTCTCTCCCCTTTGGCAGTATGTTATGCCCCTCTAGTGGGCTTTTCATTTGACCAATGTACAGTTGTGTGGGTTCATGCGCGATTGCCGAGGCAAGAGCCTCTTGCACAGGTACTGGATTAGCTAGCGGCTAATCCCCCCGCAGGTACAGGTGAATTCGGAGAGGTTTCACGCCAGAAATCTCGTCCAATTCAAAGGGCAAGTAGCCCTACAGGTGCGGGAGCTCGAGGACTTGCTAGGGATGCGACCGGCACACGAAACGGAGCCCGAAACAGTGAATTACAGCCTGCTGTGTATTTTTGCAGGTTTAGGGTTTTGGCCCTAAACGGACCCTAATACCCCCAGGAGGTTCGGGGATGCAAGGGGACCGCTGTACAGGCGATCTGGCGCATTTTCAGGGCTGAAAACAGAGAATCCAGCGTGCTGCAGATTCTCGCCAGGTTTTGTAAAGTGCCCGTATGCGTCGGGAAAGTCGGCCAATGCGTGGGAATACTGACCGTGAAGGGTTCTAGTACAGTTATGCTGCCGAAATCGGGCTGGAACAGTGGAAATTCAGCCGAGTTTGTGCGGGGCAGCTTGTAGGAACCACAGCATTTATTCCCTCTTTTGAACAATAAAGAAATACCGAAAGGGGCGCCTAAGTTAGGGGCCAATCTGGTGTCTGTCCACTCATACAGGTGCAATCTAGCAGCCTGTATCCCTCTCCCCTTTGTTGTGTCTTGATAATACAGGTAAAATAGACGACTAATAATGGGTGAAAGCTAAATCAAGGTTTAAAGTAAAGTCTACCGCCCTTTTCGGATTGAACAGGCCGGTTACATGGTTCCATCGACGGGATTAAATCACTTTTTTCCATAGAAGTGAGCCTTGGTCAGTTTTGGGCTTGAAGACACAGGGGATCATAGACCAGACACAGGGAATTGTAATTATGGCTGACAGACCAGATGATGTGACTGAAGAGGTTTCCTCTTCACAGGGTCAACAGACACATGAAGTGGGTGAGTCCTCAAGACCACCACAGACTGATGATGATATATTCAGGACCCAGTTGGCTACTGCTGTGGCTATGTTCACACAAGTAATGCAGAATCCGAGGTTTTTAGCCTTTCTGCAACCTCCGGTTCCGTCTCAGCAAGTTGGGTCACTGGATCATATTCAAAAGCCTGTTAAGGCTCGAACACAGGTGATTCATACCGCACAGTCAATGGAAACACCTGTACACTTGACGGAGAACATGCAGTCTCCACAACGTATGCCTAAGGTGCAAGAACAGGTGGCTGAGATGCCAGTTTTTCAAGCTGTACCAATTCAGCCCGCCACCTTTCAACAGCCTATAGCTGGTTCTAATGGGCAGGGAAGCAACTTACAGGCTATGCAACAAGTCTTCCCACCACCTTCAGTACACCCTGGCTATTTTGGAGGTGGATCCGTATTCCAAAGCATGGCTGGTCATGCACCTGGAAATCAGTTTTATACGCCAGGAACAGTGTTTGGGGGTGCTCAAACGATGATGCCTAATCCCATGTACAGTGTCATGGGTATGCAACCAGGGTTTCAAAGCACTCAGGGACAATTTGGGATGCCACAAGCAAATTTTGGCATGGCTGGAATTACAAATCAGCAGCCAAATATGGCATTTCCAGGTCAAGTTAATAGCGGCCAAGGAACACAGATGAACCCTAATAGTGTTCCCATGTTTCAGTCACTTCCATATGACAATTTAACGCCGCTGGAGAGGCCAACTCCGTACAAAGAAGGTGGCAAAGGAGTGTCATTCACGACCTTTACAGGGTTTGATGACAGGAAGAAGGCTCTTTCATTCCTCCAGCAGTTTGACAAGGCCTATGCAGGGGGAAACTTTACAGAGGCTTCAAAGGTCCGCAAGGCAGCCACTTTCTTGACAGGGAATGCGGGACAATGGTGGACAACTTTATTGCTTCAAGGGCAAGCTCCGTCCACATGGATTTACTTCAAGCAGATTTCTGCAGCAGCATGGTTATCTGATGATTTCGAAGCAGATGTCATGACAGAATGGCACCAGCTTAATGCTGCCACTTGCAGAAATCTGGATGATTACAATCGGAAGTTTTGGAAAGCTCTACTTCCAGTAACTTCCTATAGGTTTGTGCCATTGACAGAACAGATAGAAAAATACTGTTGTGGCCTACCCAAAGGATTGAGAAAATACTGCACAAAGACCAAAGTCACTACTTTGACGCAGCTCATCGAGGTAGCAAACACTAGCAATGGTTTGCTCAAGGGAGAAGATTGTGAATTTAACACTGGCGTCAAGGCAGGATCAGGCAAGAAAAATTCAGCCAAGAAGCACGTTCCCAATGAGGCTCCTAAAGGGACTCAGGAGTCGGCCAACACAGGGAAAGACAAAGCTACGGCTGAATCAGAAAAAGGACCAGCAAAGAAATGGAAAAGACGTTTTCCTCGCAAGTCAGAAGAGCAAAAGAAGGTCCTGAGGACAGAGAACAAATGCTTTATATGTGAGCAGCCTGGCCACATTGCTTACAACTGTCCTACAAAGAAAAGGCCAGCTGATTCTGAAGACAAGGAAGACAAGAAAGGAAAGAAGCCCATGGCTGGTCTAGTGCCAGATATGGTGGGCGACAAGCCAAATTCAGATGCAAGTGAGCTTTGCAGAGCATGGGGAAAGGTTAGGGATCAAACAGTGCTTATCTTCTTTGATCCAGGTGCCAAAGCCAACTTCATTTCCCCAGAATTGGCTTCAAAGTTGGGAATCAGACCTGAAGAGATGGGGTATACAGCAGAGGCAGGTTTGGCATGTCCTGGCCATACAGAGGCTGTGACACCCATCATTGGAAAGTTGCGTCTACATATCCAGTCCTATGTAGATGCTGAAGAATTTTACATCATGCCACTGGACGGATGTGATGTGTTGTTAGGTATTCCTTGGTTGTTTCGTGTACAGGGAATCATGGATGCCTACAACAAAAAGATCACTGTACAGAGCAGGGGAAAGACTCACATTCTGGATGTAAAGCTTAAAGGGGAGTCTATTCCTACTGTATCAGCTTCTGCTATTACTTCTGTAATGAAAAAGCATCTTTCTGCGTACTTGGTTTTTGCACGTGAAGTGTCAGATTGTGATGAATCAAATTTATCTGTGCTAGATAAAGAAAGGTCAATGTTTTTACAACAGTATAGTGACTGTTTTTCCGATTCATTACCGTCTCAATTACCGCCAGAGAGACCCGAGGACCATGCGATAGATTTGGTGCCAGGCAGTAGCCCACCAAATAAGCCTCCGTACAGGGTTAGTGCGGCTCAGCAGAAAGAGATAATGGGCCAAGTACAGGAGTTGTTAGAAAAAGGGCTGATTCAGCCCAGTTCATCTCCATTCTGTTCTCCAGTGTTGTTGGTGCAGAAAAAGGATGGCTCATGGCGTATGTGCATCGACTACCGTGCACTGAACAAGAATACCATCAAGAATAGGTTCCCTATACCTAGAATTGATGATATTATGGACAAATTAGAAGGAGCAGCTATGTTTAGCAGGATAGATCTAAAGAGTGGGTATCATCAGATCCGCATTAGATCAGAGGATGTGCACAAGACTGCTTTTAGAACAACGTTTGGCCTTTACGAATTTTTAGTGATGCCCTTTGGTCTCACAAATGCTCCTGCTACGTTCAATAGGATGATGGACAGAATTTTCCGTCCACACCAGCAGTTTGTTGGTACATTCTTTGATGACATGATAGTCTACTCAAAGAATGAAGAGGAGCATAGGCATCACTTGGTCATTGTATTCAAAGAGCTACGCAGTCATAGGTTGCTCATCAATGCAAAGAAAAGTGAGTTTTTTCTGGAAGAGATTCACTTTCTGGGACACATTGTCTCAAAGGACGGTGTCAGAATGGATCCTGCAAAAGTCGAAGCGATCAAGTCATGGCCAAATTTGAAGACGGTGCATGATGTCCGAAGCTTTTTGGGACTATGCTCCTATTACAGAAGGTTTATCCGAAATTTCGCTGAGATTGCTTCACCTTTACATGCTCTTCAAAAGAAGGCAGTCACCTTTAGATGGACACAAAAAGAGATTTCAGCTTTTAATCTCTTAAAGGAAAAGATGACTTCGGATCCAGTCATTGTGTTGCCAGATCTTAGGAAGTCATTTGTGGTCCAATGTGATGCCTGCGGTAGTAGCATTGGTGCTGTGCTAATGCAAGATGGCAAGGTAGTAGCCTATGAGAGCAGAATTTTGCAAGGGCCAGAGATGACCATGCAGGTCTATGAGAAAGAATTACTGGCTGTGATTCATGCGCTCTTAAGTTGGAAACACTACCTGCTAGGTGCAGATTTCGTTGTCCAAACGGACCATCAGACCTTGCGATACTTCTTGACACAGACAAAGTTATCTGAAAAGCATATGCGATGGGCAAATATCTTGTCCATGTTCCATTTTCAGATTGTGCATGTGGAAGGCAAGAAGAACGTTGTGGCTGATGCCTTGTCAAGGAAGCCACAAATTTCAGCTGTGTCGATTCCTTATCATCATGAACTTGATGATATGAGAGAACAGTATGCAAATGATGAAGATTTTGCAAGGGTCTTCGAGCAGCTAATGGATGGACAACGTCATGAACACTATCTTCTCAAAGATGGGTTCATGATGATGCATGGCAGATTGTGTGTCACAAAGCCATTGCGACGCAAAGTTATGGAAGAGAGTCATGTCCCACCGTATGCAGGGCATCGTGGTATCGATGCTACAGTTAAAGCGGTAGAGACATTCTTCTATTGGCCTACATTGAGAAGGGATGTGGATGCCTTTGTGCGAGAATGCCTAATATGCCAAAAGGTCAAGTTTGACAGGCAAAAGGCACCAGGGTTATTGCAACCATTACCTATTCCAGATAAACCATGGGAAAGTATTGCTATGGATTTTATCTTTGATCTTCCGAAAACGCAGACAGGAAACGATGGTATTTGGACCATTATTTGCAGATTCAGCAAACAGGCTCATTTTATTCCTGTCAGGAAGAAGATAAAGCCAGATCAGATGGCACGCTTGTTTATGAGCAATATTTTCAAGTATCATGGCATGCCACAGTCGATTATTAGCGACCGTGATCCACGCATGACTAGTTTGTTCTGGAAAGGCTTGTTTGAGAATATGGGCACCACGCTCAAATTCTCTTCGTCATTTCATCCTCAAACAGATGGGCAGTCAGAAGAGGCAAATTCTACTGTCCTAGATCTGCTGAAGTGTTATGTGTCAGAGCATAAAGGAAAGTGGGAGCAGTATTTGCCATTGGTGGAGTATGCATACAATAATACAGTGCATTCATCAACTGGCAAGGCACCTTTCGAGATAGTTGAAGGTGGCAAGAAAGTTCCTCCCATACTGCATACAAAGGATAAGATATTTGAAGCAGATAAGTATGTTCAAGACATGGATGAAATGTACAAGAAGGTCAAAGTGGCCTTAGAAAGAACTCAGGCAAAGCAAAAGAAAGCAGCTGATCGTCACCGTCGTGAAGTGGTATATTCACTTGGTGATTGGGTGCTTCTACGGTTTGAAAAGGCAAGGTTAAAGAAGATGAAGGGCAAGGAAACACTGTTTCCAAAGCTCAGCATGCGTTACTATGGGCCTTTTCAAGTGTGCGACATAATCAGTGATGTTGCATATAGGCTGAAATTGCCTGACAGTTGGAAGATTCACAATGCGTTTCATGTGAGTCTTCTCAGACCCTATGTGGGTGATGTGCCAGAAGATATACCAGCTGAAGATCAGCCGGAAGTCGAGGAACTTGACGAAATCTTGGTCCCTGAACAGATTTTGGCACACAAAGAAAGGAAAGTGAAAGGCAAGGTTGCTAGGCGTTACTTGGTAAAGTTCAGAAACTATCCACCAATGGATGCTAAGTGGATGGAAGAAGGTGAACTTGCAGAGTCACCAACTGTGTTATCACTTTACCTGGAAGCCTTCGATTTGCAACCTACCTTGACCCCTTGAGTTTCAAAGCTAAATGGATTGTCAGTCTGACAATGGCTTCTGAAACAAATGATGTACATGGTATTTAAAGTGAGCTCAAATGAAATACCTGTTACATGAATGTTAGAGCTGTACAGATTGTCAGTTTGGCAATTGCTCTTATGGAATGTCCAAAAGTTTGGTTAGTGCTATAGAAGTGAGTATTTCTTGTCAGTTTGTCAAGGATACAGTGATTGCTTCTATTGAAGAGTACATGTGTAACTGCATTCTTAAACTATCGGTTTGGGTATGCTCGAAAGTGTTACGGGATCCAACGTGTACGAGAAGACAGTGGCAAAATGTGCAGCTATCATTTTGTCATTGGAACGTTAGTGACTCAAAGCAATGGCAGAGTGCGAAGCTACCACTATGTCATTGGGACAGGGTTCACACGCAGGCAATACATGAGTCGACGAGGTGTTGAATACACCAGGGTTGACAATGAGCATGTATGTGTCGTATATGTGTCGACAGGTGTTGAATACATCAGTGTTGACAGTAAGCATGTACGACATAGATGCAAACAAGGACGTTTGAGATTTCAAGAGGGGGGTATGTCACCAGCGTGTGACTACTATCTATCCTTTTTGTTGATTTCTTTCTTATTATCTATTTACTTTCACTTTTTGGAAACACCCCTCGGGAAATCTAACTGCCCTGCATTGCATAGCTAGTGTGGAACTGTCCAGAGGGAGTCCAGGCCTGAGGGCAAGAGAGCACTAAGGTTGGACAAGGACTATGGTTAGCCAAGTGGGGTCATTGACTAGCCAAAGTGGAATCCTTTGCTACAGAGGCTACATTTCAGTTCTGGATGTGGCCGCAGTGTACAAAGAGGGTCGGATGACCTAGAAAGATACAATGGCAGCATCTCCTAAAATTTAGGGAACTGCTATTTTGGGACCTGAAAATGTGTTGGCGTCATTACCTCCGGAATGACAAAGGGAACATTTTCTTACTCTGCCGTGAAGTCAACTGGGCAACCGGTTGGGATATTTTTAGGCGGCAACCCCGAAACGGGAAAATGCTTGTAAAAGTGCCAAGTGGCACCTTCTGGTGCACTTGCCTTATGCAACAAGAAGTGGCGCTGAATTTGAAGAGGAGAGAGCCTCATTTTCAGATTTTGTCACAGGTTAAGAGCTATGGAGTGCTTGCTTTCCCTCTTATGCACAGTGCGGTGCCAGGAGTGATGCCCTGCACGCTACGCACTGCCCTCTCTCTCCCCTTTGGCAGTATGTTATGCCCCTCTAGTGGGCTTTTCATTTGACCAATGTACAGTTGTGTGGGTTCATGCGCGATTGCCGAGGCAAGAGCCTCTTGCACAGGTACTGGATTAGCTAGCGGCTAATCCCCCGCAGGTACAGGTGAATTCGGAGAGGTTTCACGCCAGAAATCTCGTCCAATTCAAAGGGCAAGTAGCCCTACAGGTGCGGGAGCTCGAGGACTTGCTAGGGATGCGACCGGCACACGAAACGGAGCCCGAAACAGTGAATTACAGCCTGCTGTGTATTTTTGCAGGTTTAGGGTTTTGGCCCTAAACGGACCCTAATACCCCCAGGAGGTTCGGGGATGCAAGGGGACCGCTGTACAGGCGATCTGGCGCATTTTCAGGGCTGAAAACAGAGAATCCAGCGTGCTGCAGATTCTCGCCAGGTTTTGTAAAGTGCCCGTATGCGTCGGGAAAGTCGGCCAATGCGTGGGAATACTGACCGTGAAGGGTTCTAGTACAGTTATGCTGCCGAAATCGGGCTGGAACAGTGGAAATTCAGCCGAGTTTGTGCGGGGCAGCTTGTAGGAACCACAGCATTTATTCCCTCTTTTGAACAATAAAGAAATACCGAAAGGGGCGCCTAAGTTAGGGGCCAATCTGGTGTCTGTCCACTCATACAGGTGCAATCTAGCAGCCTGTATCCCTCTCCCCTTTGTTGTGTCTTGATAATACAGGTAAAATAGACGACTAATAATGGGTGAAAGCTAAATCAAGGTTTAAAGTAAAGTCTACCGCCCTTTTCGGATTGAACAGGCCGGTTACACCCCCCCTCGTCAGCGAGCGTTTTGAGAAGCTGGATCGACAACACCTAACCCCCTTGCTGACGGCGCTGCTGCCCCCCAAACCTGACCGCGTTCTGAAAGCTCGCAGGAGAAGCCCTTGCCGACCCCATTGATCTTGTCCCCTTCTACCCCTGCGTGTTGAAGCGTTGCACCAATTGTAACAGACTTGGACATTCCAAGTCGAGAATCTACCACGACACCCCAAATAGTCACTTCAAACAGTTCACAGTTCACAGTTCACAATTGATTCGACACTGGCCCGGCAGAGTTCCGTGCCTAGAGATATTAGCCCCAAAGATTGGCGCCCCTTTCGGTATTTCTTTTTGTATTAATCTGTGTTCAAAGTACAAGAGTGCGGGAAAGCTCTCACACTCAGACTCTGCGTCCAAATGCTCTGAGTTGTGAGGCCTGCTCACATATTTAAAGGTTACAAGGGATGCCAAAAGCAGACCCCAAAAGCTGGTAAACTCAAAAGCTTAGTAAAATAAAGCAAATCCCATCTTTTTATCTCTCAAGCCATTCTTTGGCAATAAAGCAAGGTTTTAATAAATTAAAGCTCTAACTCTCTCTATCTCTTGCGTAGCCAAAAGCAACCAAAACTGCCGCTGATTCTGTCCGCAAAAAGCGCCGCCAAACGCGGACGTCCGTACAACCTGGCCACGTGGCAAATTTCCGCAGTTCACGCCGCCTTTTCCGGCCAACCAGACACGTCAGCATTTTCAGGGCAGCCACGTCATTATTACTGTCCGGCATCCACAAGAGAGTGTATGTGTGTGTGTTGTGGCACGCCACGTCACCAGTTTGTGACATACCCCCCTCTTAAAAGCATTGTAATCACCCTCGATTACGCCTGCAAAACAGATAAAAGCCATAAACTGCCTTAGCAAACACTGACTGTTGGTACCGACGCACTAGGAACACATATATAGCACATGTACCAATCGACAATCACATCACACGACATCACAGGACATCACTAGACATCACAGGACATCACATGACATTCAACATTCATTCGGATCTTAGACCATGATTTATCGGCAATGCAGTTAGCAATCGCATCTAGATCCACTCAGGACCTCATCGATGCCCGATTGACTAACCCCATGTCTATTCGAGATCAGTCAGACCAAAAGCTGCAGTCATTTCGTCTATCAGTTCCCGCACTTAAAAACAAGTCAAGAACAAATCAGTTTCATATTTTTCCGGAATTCCATTTCATAAATTCATACAGCAGAATACTGTCAGCTCACAATATCCCTGAAGCTCAAAGAGACATCAGTGACTCTAGTATCTAAAAATCGATGCATATGTTGACAAAGGAGCGGGTAACTCCCCTCTTGTGCAACCCACTACACCAGATCTCCGATTAAGCTGAATTCGAGGTTCCATTTGGAGCAGACTATGCTAAACCAAAAGCTTCAAAGTAAAGGTTCACAATCTGAGGAGTTTCTCTAGGTCCTCCTCCTCCATCCACTTCGCATCCAATGCAAGATAGTTCTTAAATTTAACCAAGAACCGCCTTCGTGCTTAACCTTAATCTTTCTGTCCTATGTGCCAAAATCTGTTCAAAAACAAGGATCTCCTCGTTTTCTTCCACTTGGGGTTGCTCATTGGGCTCCCCATCTTCGGGCACATCACCTTTAAAAGGTTTCAAGAGACTCACATGAAATGCATTGTGAATCCTCCAAGTGTCAGGCAGTTTCAGTCGGAAGGAGACATCATTGATCTTTTCGGAGATCTGGAAAGGTCCATAGTATCGCATACTAAGCTTTGGAAAAAGCCTCTCCTTTCCCTTCTTCTTTCTCAGGCATGCCTTCTCAAAATGTAAGAGCACCCAATCATCCTCCTTCAATTTCAAATCGCGTTGATGGCGATCCGCTGCCTTTTTCTGTCTTTCCTGAAATTTTTGCAAAGCCTCGCGGACCTTGGCAAAAGCCGTGTCTAAGTCGCACGTGTACTCATCAACTTCAAAAATCTTATCTTTCGTGCTTAGGAAGGGTGGGACCTTCGCAGCACCTTCAATAATCTCAAAAGGCCCCTTCCCCGTCGAAGAGTGTATCGTGTTGTTGTAGGCAAATTCCACCAAAGATAGATACTTTTCCCATTTAGTCTTCTGATCCGAGATATAAGACTTCAATAAATCTAAAACCATTGAGGTGGCAATCTCAAATTGCCCGTCAATCTGCGGGTGGAAAGATAACGAGAACTGCAACCGCTTGCCAATGTTCTCCCAAATTGCCTTCCAAAACAAACTCGTAAATCTGGGGTTCCTGTCGGAGAC
This sequence comes from Adiantum capillus-veneris, assembly GCF_014529385.1. Classification (NCBI taxonomy): domain Eukaryota; kingdom Viridiplantae; phylum Streptophyta; class Polypodiopsida; order Polypodiales; family Pteridaceae; genus Adiantum; species Adiantum capillus-veneris. The sequence continues at coordinate 49,069,212 of NC_140946.1, read as the reverse complement.
AATCGTCTCGGGCATGCCATGTAATCTGAAAATCTGGGCCACAAACAGTCTCGCTAAGTGATCTGGCTTTACTGTTTTCTTCAATGGAATGAAATGCGCCTGCTTGCTAAATCTGTCAACAACAGTCCAGATATCATCGTGACCACTCTGTGTTCTCGGGAAATCAAAAATGAAATCCATTGCAATACTTTCCCAGGGCGGGTGGGTATGGGCAAAGGCTGTAATAATCCCTATGCTTTATGCCTGTCAAACTTGACCTTCTGGCATACCAAGCAACTGCGCACAAACTCGTCGACATCCTTCTTGAGTCTCGGACAAAAGAAGTATCTCTCTACCCCTTTCATGGTAGTAGCAATGCCGCGGTGACCCGTAAAAGGCGGACAGTGGCATTCAGTCAATAACCTTTTCCCTCAACGGCTGTGTAACGCACAACATGGTCTTCCTCATCAAGTAGCCATCCCGAATGGAATATCCCCTATTGTTTCCCCATCCCGTATCTGTGTGAAAACGTCTGCAAAATCTGTATCTATGGCATACTAGTCAACCATATCCTCGAAGCTCCTATGGTGAATCACGAAAATAGCCAGAACCAATGGCTTCCGAGACAAAGCATCTGCCACCAAATTCTTCTGTCCCTGCACATGAACAATTTGGAAGTGAAACTGAGACAAGATGTTCGCCCTCCGCATCTGCTTTTTCGATAGCTGCTTCTGTGACAAGAAGTAACGTAAACTCTGATGGTCTGTAAAGACAGTACAATCCGCTCCGAGTAGGTAGTGCCGCCACTGAGTAAGAGCATGAATAACCGCCAAAAGCTCTCTCTCATAAATCTGTGATGTTAAATCCGGCCTTGAGAACAATCGGCTCTCGTAAGCAATGACATGGCCTTCTTGCATTAAGACCGCACCCAAACTACGACCACAAGCATCACAATATACTTCAAATGACTCTTGCAAGTCCGGCAAAGTCAAAACTGGTCCCGTAGTCAATTTCTCTTTCAAAGTCTGAAACGCAGTCACCTCTGTGAGTCCCTACGAGAAAGGGACTCCTTTCTGTGTCAAGATATGCAAAGGGACAACCTCTGCAAACTTTCGAATGAACCGCCTGTAGTACGAACACAATCCCAAGAAGCTTTTATCTTCATGGACATTCTTCAAATCGGGCCAATCACGGATAGTCTCTATCTTGGCCGGATCCATCTGCACTCTGCTGCTAACACAATGTGTCCCAAAAAGTGTATCTCCAGTAGGAAAAATTCACTTTTCTTCGCATTAATCACTAACTTGTGATCTCGTAATGCCTGAAAAACTTCAAGCAGATGATCTCTATGTTCTGCCTCATCCTTGGAGAAAACAATGATATCATCAAAGAAAGTGCCAACAAATAGCCTGTACTCTCGAAAAATCCTGTCCATCATCCGGTTAAATGTCACAGGAGCATTGGTTAAGCCAAAAGGCATCACCAAAAACTCAAATAACCCAAAAGTCGTCCAAAAGGCTGTCTTTTATACGTCTCCCGGCGCGATTCGAATCTAATGATATCCACTCTTCAAATCAATCCTACTAAAACGTGAGGATCCGTAATCTGTCGAGTATATCATCGATCCTAGGAATCGGAAATCTGTTCTTGATGGTGATTTTGTTGAGAGCTCTATAATCGATGCACATTCTCCAAGATCCGTCTTTCTTCAAAACCAACAACACTGGAGAGCAATACGGTGAAGTACTAGGCTGGACAAGACCCTTTTCCAAGAGGTCTTTCACTTGGATCATAATCTCTTCGTTCTGGGCTCGGCTCACACGGTAAGGTGGCCGGTTTAGTGGCGTGCTTCCAGGAATCAGATCAATGGTATGATCTTCAGGACGAGCGGGTGGTAACTCCCCAAGCAGGCACTCTGAGAAGCAATCGGCATGTAAGGTGCAGCGGAATGAATGTTGTATTTTCTCAAGATTAGTGATCTTTATTTGCTCAAGGTTCCTTTTAGTTCTTAGGGAAGGAGAGAGCCTTCCGTCTTATGGAGAGTGCTATGATCACGAACAAAGTGAGTGGATATTGTGCGTGCAAGTGAATGAGACTGAGAGAAGGAGAGAAAAGAGATAACCCTCCTCCGAAGGCCCCACTCTCGTCGGCGAGAGTGGTCTAACTTTGATTGCACAAAGGTGTACAATGATGATGCATGGACTGATGCAAATGGGGACTATGTCGGTGACAACGACGGTGATGACGACGACGACTTGATGGCTGAAATCTGAGATCTTCTAACTGCTGAATTTCGGGGCTGTTTCGGTGGCTGAAAATGACTGTTTTGGCTGCGTTTTTATGGCTGAAAATGACGGTCCTTCTGCTACCAATGGGGGCTGACTCTGCTACTGTACCATAGGCTGGAAACGCTGACTTTCTGACGCGGCTAGGGCTGAAAAGCACTAACGCTGGGCTGATGTGTCCCTTGCCAAAAACGCTGGCTTGTTGGAGACCAAAAACGCTAATAGGCTGAAGTGAGAAGACGCTAGCAAAGCTGATGAATCTGCTCGCGATGGTGGCAGGGATCTGCAAACGCTAGGGTGCTGGGAGGTTGGCGATCAAGTACTGCTAGAAAACGTCAGGTCTTGGAGGGTAGGCGAGGATGGGGAAATCCAAAAACGCCAGAGTGCTGAGGGGGTACTGCTGAGAAGTTGCCTATTGAGCGGGAAGCTCTTGCTGCCTCTTCTGCCAGAAAGTGCTGACTTCGGTTTGCTTATATATTAACTTAGCAAAATTGCCCTACCTACTTTTGTTGGAAAGTCACTTAAAAATAATAAGTGAAAATACCAAAAATAGGAAAATAGCCTAAATACACTGGAAAATTGCCCTGACTGAATCTGATGGATTCTGAAGGGAATACTGATGATCATGCTGTGTGCAACCAAAGGATATGCATCTATACCAAGTGATTGGGTATGCACGGTCTACGAATAGACTCACAAAAGTGTCAGATCACTTCTAAATCTAAACTGACTGAACTGACTGAACCCTAATCATGTTGTAGCTTGTCCACGGACACATAGGGTTGGATGTGTCACGTAACATCCCCTCCTTTTCAAAGTGAGGTACTGGTACCGAACTGTATAGCGTCGAGGGAGATCGCCAATAGCATCCAGAATCCTAGAAGGGACTCTTCGCCGGCCCACTCTTATGTGTGGGTCGTGCGATACTTGAACTTCATAAAGGTCTGCAACGATTGCTTCTTTGGGCCGTGCCGAAAGCGACACAAGGTCTTCTGTGGCTTCTTCCTTGCTTCAACTTTGTCTAGAGATTTGCTTCTTTCGTCTTCAAGAATCTCCATGGCTGAAAATTCCTGAAACCATTTCCAATACAAAACCATAAACATACCCATTCCATGTAGAGTGAAGGAAAAAAATCTTGTCTTCGCTAAAGACTATGTATGCAATGTAGATGAACATAGAGACGGAGTGACAACCCGTTCATCAAACACATACAAACAATGAGATCGAATCTTTCTCTTCTGATCTAAATCAATCAACTGTGGCAATTCACAACGGAAACGCCCATGCTTGGTGCTCACACTTTCATGTGCTCGTTCGGAAACTGTGTCATGCCAAGGAAGAAACATGGAATGTTCCTTCCTTACATACATACTTTTCAGCTTTTCATGAGAAACCCGCATACATTCGTGCTCATCCATGAGAGAAACGTGCTCAACATACAATATGTCATGCCTAATAAAAGGGATCACATAACGATGCTCACTAAAATACAGGAAACGATCACGAATGAAACATTCGAACAATGCGTGCGTATCAATCATGCGAACACATAATACTTCCTGTGAGGGTTCTTTGGACCAAGGCTCGAGAGCCAAGATCGCTTCTTCTTGAATGATCGAATCGTCTTGTGGGGGTTCTTTGGACCTCGACTCGAAAGCCAAGATCGGTTCTTCGTGATTGATCGAATCTACAACGAGGTTAGCTTCGCTAGGAAAAGCATCCACTAACACATCATCCTTGTGAACAATCACATCATCTTCATGCAATTCATCATGCTTGTCTTTTTCATCCAAATCATCATGCAAATCATTATCATTCAAATCATCATGCTTCTCATAATCATGCAAGTTCTGTGTGTCATGCTGTGGAGAAAAAGAGACTGAGAGAGTCTCCTTATCTCGAATCCTTTCAATCTTGTCCTGCATATTAGCAATGAGAGATGGATAAGGAGCAATGTCCTCTCCATGAAAGACAGTAGGAGAATCACTTTCGGCATTGAGAGTTAAAGTGTTAGCCTCAAAATCAATGAGAGCGTTAGTCTCACGAAACCATCGAATGCCCAAAATCATATCACATCCTGAGAGAGGAGAAACAACAAATCTTCTAGTGAAGGCAGTCTGTTGAATTGCAAACAACACATCAAGGCACTCCTCCGTGATGAGAGCGTCCATACCAGGACGAAAGCCAGAGACCTCGATAGGAGATCTCGGACTAACTTCGAGGCGGGCTTTCTCAACAAGAGAGGAACTGATCACATCATGCATACTACCGGGGTCAAACAATATGACAAAACGGTGCCCCGACCTACGACCATAACATTTAATGAGAGATTCATCAATGGGAGGGTCCTGAGAAACTCGGGGCACACTCGTGTTATCATTCATTGTATTGACAGAGGAAGTGGGTGTTGTCGCTTAGGACATGTTCTTTTTATGTGACCCTTAATGTGACAATGAAAACAACGACCTTCCTTAAAATAAGTGCTTTGTTCTTCCGACGTGATGTAACCTCCTACAATTCCTTTGTGCTACCTTTTCATCTGGAGTAAGCTTAGGTTTAGCAATTGTGTTAGCCTTACCCTTAGATTCATTGGAAGAATTCTTTGTTGATAGACTGTTGGAAGATTGGTTAGAAGAGTTATCATTCTTACCATTCTTACCGTTCTGAGGGTTTTGAGAAGTCTACGGGGTACTTGTGGAAGTCTTGTTCTCCTTAGGCTTTCCCTTGTTGTGCTTCATCTCTTGGGCGAGAGCAATTGCTACCGCCTTGTTGAGATCCGCCGGGTCAAAGACTTCAACATCAAACTTGATGTGTTCGTCCAACCCAAAGAGAAAAGCCTCTTTGAGCTCAGCATCCGATTTTCATAATTGAGTACCTAGCTGCAAAACACGATTAGAAAAAGACATAACTGGCATACCATTTTGCTTGAGATTGCACCAATCCTCTTTCAATCGTGCAAGGTACTGAGGTGGCATAAACCGCGCCTTGAGCTTGTCTTGGAAATCAGCCCAATCGAAAGAAAGGGGCGTGAATCCGTCGGCTGCCTCTAGGTGCGCGGCTAGCTGTGCCTCTTGCCATGCGTGGTACCAATTGATGGCATCACCGGCAAGGTACATAGCTGCCGTCAAAACTTTGTTATTTCTTGTCTTCTTAGTTGTCGCAAAATAAGCATTAAATTGATGCAACCAAGAATGAATAACTATAACATCCGTCTTACCGTCATACTTACTGAAAGTCAACTTCTCTGTGACTGGATGGTTGGAATCCGCATCGTGGCTTGCGCCAGTTGATGAACTCCCACGATCTTTGGGTGGTTCGGTCTTCGAGACTAGCACGTGGGAAATAAATTCTTGAGTGCGTAGCTCCCTTTGAGCTTCACGCTCGGCATCCTTTTCTGCTTTTTGTTCTTTGTTCATCGCGCTCGCGTTCGAAAGCAAGGCAATTGGCTTCTTGTTGTGCCAGCGCAACTCCATTCACTTCTATGGTAAGGCGAGTCGCTTCTTGTTGTTGTTGTGCGTTTCTTTCATTTCGTTCCATCGTAAGGGGAGTCGTTTCTTGTTGTGCCAACATCATGTCCATCATTGACTTGACCATCATCTCCATAGGAGTTAGAACAACTTGTGGTGTAGATGGCGAAGGGGGGGGTTGGAAAAATCTCCTGGTGGGGAGAATCCTTCGTCGCCTCTCTCATGCTCATCACCTGTATGCGAAGTATCCATTCCGCTTCGGGTGACGACCATGCACTAGCATCTTTGGTTCTTAAGTTCACGAGGAACTTGGTTCTTGAGGGTCTTGGTTCTTGGGTTCTTGGGTTCTTGAGGTTCTTGAGGTGTTCTTTCGCTTGCAAACCGCGTTTGAGAAGGATCTTCTCTTCACCCGAGTTCTACTCTTTTCCGCGGGCGCACCCCTTGGCGGCCTTGCTATCACACCAAGGTTGCTTTTTCCCACCTCACGTCGATTGGCCGGCCGCTAAGTGCACGGTCCGCTCTCAATGAGTGAAAAGCGACACAAAGGGAGGCTGGACAAGCTCTTCTTTCTTGGGATTCCTGTCACTCTTCAACAAAACACGATTAGGAATCGACACGCCCAAGCCAACTTGGGGTCGTGCGACCGCAACAAGCAAAAAAAATTCTTGTGGTTCTTCCCTTGAGTAATGCAGAACGCTTCCAAAGCTCTGATACCAATGTAAGGTGCAACGGAATGAATGTTGTATTTTCTCAAGATTAGTGATCTTTATTTGCTCAAGGTTCCTTTTAGTTCTTAGGGAAGGAGAGAGCCTTCCGTCTTATGGAGAGTGCTATGATCACGAACAAAGTGAGTGGATATTGTGCGTGCAAGTGAATGAGACTGAGAGAAGGAGAGAAAAGAGATACGACACCCGAGAGGTTGTAAAACCCTCCTCCGAAGGCCCCACTCTGGTCAGCGAGAGTGGTCTAACTTTGATTGCACAAAGGTGTACAATGATGATGCATAGACTGAAGCAAATGGGGACTATGTCGGTGACGACGACGGTGATGACGACGACGACTTGATGGCTGAAATCTGAGATCTTCTAACTGCTGAATTTCGGGGCTGTTTCGGTGGCTGAAAATGACTGTTTTGGCTGCGTTTTTATGGCTGAAAACGAAGGTCCTTCTACTACCAATGGGGGCTGACTCTGCTACTGTACCATAGGCTGGAAACGCTGCCTTTCTGACGCGGCTAGGGCTGAAAAGCACTAACACTGGGCTAATGTGTCCCTTGCCAAAAACGCTGGCTTGTTGGAGACCAAAAACGCTAATAGGCTGAAGTGAGAAGACGCTAGCAAAGCTGATGTATCTGTTGGTGATGGCAGGGATCTGCAAACGCTAGGGTGCTGGGAGGCTAGCGATCAAGTACTGCTAGAAAACGCCAGGTCTTGGAGGGTAGGCGAGGATGGGGAAATCCAAAAACGCCAGAGTGCTGAGGGGGTACTACTGAGAAGTTGCCTGTTGAGCGGGAAGCTCTTGCTGCCTCTTCTGCCAGAAAGTGCTAACTTGGGTTTGCTTATATATTAACTTAGCGAAATTGCCCTACCTACTTTTGTTGGAAAGTCACTTAAAAATAATAAGTGAAAATACCAAAAATAGGGAAAATAGGCTAAATGCACTGGAAAATTCCCCTGACTGAATCTGATGGATTCTGAAGGGAATACTGATGATCATGTTGTGAGCAACCAGAGGATATGCATCTATACAAAGTGACTGGGCATGCACGGTCTACGAATAGACTCACAAAAGTGTCAGATCACTTCTAAATCTAGACTGACTGGACTGACTGAACCCTGATCATGCTGTAGCTTGTCCACAGACACATAGGATTGGATGTGTCACGTGACACGGCACGAGTGGAGAAAATCTTGGCGTTCTTTGTCAAGTTCATACATATTTGTCCTATCTCATCACTCAACTCTTTCATAAAGATCGAGTAAACAAACAGATTGGATTTCATTAACTTTGAAATGGCCGAAGCCGATATAATAGGGACAGACTCGCCCTTAAGTTTAATGTCAAGCACAATGGTTCTGCCCTTCTCTGTGGTCAATGTCGTTTTACTCGCCCGATAGACGACCACGGCGTTGTTCTTGTGGTACCAGCGAATTCCCAAGAGAACATCACAACATTCCAAAGGCAATATGTAAAAATCCTCATGCCCCAAATACCCTTGACAATGCAACCAAAGTTTGTCAATGACAGGCGTAATGGTTACGTCCCTGCCGGGTGTCGCTAGAACTACCTCCGCAAGTGGTCCCATCTGATCGGAAGTGATCTCGAGCCGCGCCGCCAATTCCGGTGAAATGAAGTTGGCTTAACTCCTCCATCAAAGAAGATCGGGGCTTCTTGGTCTTTCACTTTGCCCCAAGCTCGGCAAAGTTCTGTACTCTCGTCCAACGTGCTGGGAGCGGTACCCACGCAATCTAGAACCAGTCATATTTTCATCTTGCCTTTTCTTCCACATTCCTCAGCTGCTCTTGAACTCTCAGGCCTTTCATCGTCCTTGTCGTTCTGTTCTTTCTGTGCCTTTTTAGGGCACTTCGCGGAGATATGTCCAGTTTCCCCGCATCCAAAGCACTTCCCCTCCTTGATGTAACGAGCTCTCTCCTGAGGAGTAAGCTTGGGTCGTGCATCTATCTTTTCTGGGTTGCTCTTCCTCTTTCTACTTTTATTTGTCGAAGTCTGTTCGGCTCTTTGTGTCATGATCTCATCGGTGGGGTAGGTCAAACTGACACAGTGAATGGCAAAACCTCGTTTCGCATGACTCATCAACTCCTGAATAGAAGCTGACTTTTGTTCCAAGCAGTGATCTGGGATCTCTTTAGGAAGAACCAAGGTAAACCGTTCAATCTGTTCCTTGAACAAGATCTTCTTAAATGAAGAGGCGGGTAGAAAAGAGCTCCAGAATCTCTCACAATAAGCGTCCATTGTATCCTTCTTGGTCATCCGAAGATGGTTCCAAGCAGTTCGTATGTCACGTTCATACTCTCAAGTCAGCCAAGAAGAAATAAAAAGCCTCTTGAATTTCAGTCATTTAACTGGTGCTGTCTTGTTTAATAGAAGTGTGGACCACCAAGTTCAAGCATTCCCCTTAGAGTAAGAGGCAACTCTCTGAATCTTAGAGTGCTCTGAGTAACGCCCTCCCACGAAAACGATGTCAAACTGCTGTACAAAAGACAAAACCTTCGAAGCATCTCTATAACCAGAAAAAGTGTCAAATTTAATTGACTATCCACCTTCCTTAAACTCTCGGACTTTCTTGTTTTTTTCTTCCAGAAAGTCATACTGGTTGGCTTTATAGAAATTCTTCTCCTTTGCATAAAAGTTGTTGTCATCAGAGTCCAAACTGTCTGTAGACGAGTCCTCTATAGAACTGTTAATCACGGGGTAAGATTTAGACTTCTTTGCCTTTTCCGAAGCGTTGCTTTTTGCTTCACTTTTTGCCTTTTTGGTCTTCTTCGCTGAAGTCAGATGAGCTAGAAGGATTGTCAGAAGAAGAAGAAGAAGGAGAAGAACTGGGTACTCCTTCAAATCGAACACGCTTCTTCTGCTTTCTTGCCTTTTCAAATGTAGACTGACGACCCAAATAACCCGGGAAGTCACTGCCTTTCTTCTGCTTTTTGTCGTGCTTTTTAGCTTTGTTTTGCGCGTCAAAAAGCTGAGCATCAACCACCTCTTCTAATTCTTTCTCTGTATACTTCTTGGGAGTAGGAGGTTTCTTGAGAGCGGGTTTTCGGGGTGATTATGTGGTTTTCTGCCACTGCGTGTGCACCTCATCAAAAGAAGTCTGGCTCATATTTTGCAAATTTCGGGTCCTTCGCAAATTAAGCATCATCTTCGTTGCATCGCAGATCAATTGACGATGCTCCATCTCCTAAAGCTCCGCCTGAGTAGGCCGAGGCGGGCTTTACTCCTTGCCTGAATCTTTGTTGTGATCCCTTCCCGTATCTCCGGATGCAAAGGGAGTCGACTCATCTTTGCCTGAAGCCATAGGTGCCGCAGAAAAAAAATTAGGGATCAGATTTCCCGTGGAAGAGAAATAGGTCGTGCTCTGATACCACTGTAACAGACATGGACACACCTAGTCGAGAATCTACCATGAGACCACAAATAGTCACTTCAAATAGTTCACAGTTCACAATGGATTCGACACTCGCCCGGTGGAGTTCCGTGCCTAGAGATAATGGCCCCAAAGACTTGCGCCCCTTTCGGTATTTCTTTTTGTATTAATCTGTGTTCAAAGTACAAGAGTGCGGGTAGGCGCTCACACTCAGACTCTACGTCCAGATGCTCTGAGTTGTGAGGCTTGCTCACATATTTAAAGGTTACAAGGGATGCCAAAAGCAGAGCCCAAAAGCTGGTTAACTCAAAAGCTTAGTAAAATAAAGCAGATTCCTTCTTTTTATCTCCCAAGCCATTCTTTGGCAATAAAGCAAGCTTTTAATAAATTAAAGCTCTAACTCTCTCTATCTCTTGCGTAGCCAAAAGCAACCAAAACTGGCATTGATTCTGCCCGCAAAAAGCGACGCCAAACACGGACGTCCGTACAGCCTGGCCACATAGCAGATTTCCGCAGTTCACGCCGCCTTTTCCGGCGGCCAGACACGTCAGCATTTTCAGGGCAGCCACGTCATTATTACCGTCCGGCATCCACAAGAGAGTATGTGTGTGTGTTGTGGCACGCCACGTCACCAGTTTGTGACACCAACCCCTTCCCCTTTTCTCTTGCTGCGTTTCTAAAAGACTAGAGCCTAAAAGGCTTTGGGAATAAAAATTATAGTGGCTTGAAAGAGGGAACCACAAGCAGTGTGGGGCACGAGTGTGTGCGAAGCCCATTGCGTGTGGAGTTCCCTTTGTGGTAGAATTGAATCAGCTTGGATCTTTTGCGGCTTGGTTTGTCCGGACATTTTTTGGAGTGCGAGAAGGTACCCAATTACCAAATCTTGCAACTTCAATATGTCCCTACCTTGCTCGAGGCGCGATGACATCGACCAAAACCAACCAAAAGCTATGGATAACGAATCGTCAACCATGCATCGGCACAGTTCTCAAGGAACCTGACAAATTGTTTGGCTCGAGTTTGTGAAGTCAAAAGCAAATGGAGGAGTTCGCTAGAGGACAGTGGCAAAGGTCAGTTGGACAAGGATGGCAGTACCTGTACTCAGTTAGCTACCTTGGTACCCACGAGGTACGACCAGAGTTGTTATAAATGTGACTTTACGCTTTGTTTGGCTCGAGAGTTTGAAGCCAAAGGCAAAAGAAGGAACTCGCACGAAGACAAGGATAAAGGCAAGCTGGACAGAGATTACGGTAATAAAGATTTGGTAGAGGAGATCGACATGGCACAAGTGGCGGTGGCCATAGTGGCCTCGACGTCAGATTTCTAATCAAATGACAGGTGTCACCACTAGCTTCAGCCAGAGAGAGGCTTATGAGTGGCAGAGAGGGGCAAGCAATGCTCCCTATGATTAATTTGGACCCTTGTGTTGGAGTTCAAGTTATTGGTGTTTGGACCCGTAGATCGGAGTTCAATTGTCACGTGACACATCCAACCCTATGTGTCCGTGGACAAGCTACAGCATGATCAGGGTTCAGTTCAGTCCAATCAGTCTAGAATAAAAAGTGATCTGGCACTTTTGTGAGTCTATTCGTAGACCGTGCATGCCCAGTCACTAAGTATAGATGCATATCCTCTGGTTGTACACAGCATGATCATAAGCATTCCCATCAGATCCACCAAAATCCTTCAAGGGAATTTTCCAGTGCATTTAGCCTATTTTACCTATTTTTGACATTTTTCACTTATTATTTTTAAGTGACTTTTGTTGGAAAGTAGGTAGGGCAAATTGAGTAAGTTTGTATAGCAAACCTAGACTAGCACTAAATGGCAGAAGAGGCAACAGGAGCCAAGAGGCAACAGGAGCCAAGCTCAGCAGGCAACTTCTCAAGCAAGAGCTTGGCGGTTTCCCCCTCCAAGCAAGAAGAACCATCCCCCATTGGCGTTTTCTCCAGCAAGTAGCCACCGCCATCAAATCCTTGCCCTAGCGTTTTACATCCAGCATCATCGCCAGAAGCAAGCCCAAGCCTAGCGTTTTTGCAAGTTTCATCGCCGGCAAAGCTGCAACACATCAGCGTTTTCAGCCATTGCCATCGCCACAGAACCCCCCATGCCTAGCGTTTTTGGTCACAACAAGATTTAGCCCTAAAGAGTAGCAGATTCAGCCCGGAAAGACCAGCAGTTTCAGCCTTTAAGAACCTCAGTTTTCAGCCCTAAAACCTGCAGATTTTCAGCGACAAAGATCATCAGAAAGCAGCCCCAAATCAGCGTTTTGGATTTGCAGCAGATTTCAGCCCATAGTGTTTTTGGACAGCAGATAAAAGATTGCAGATGTCAGCCCTTAGGTCAGTCTCGCCGTCACCGTCGTCATCACCGACATAGCCTAGACTTGCATCAGTCACATGCATTCAGTTTGTACCAGTTTGTGCAATCATACGTAGACGACTCTCGCCGACGAGAGTGGGGCCTTCGAAGGAGGGTTTTACAACGTCTTTGGTGTCGTATCTCTCTTCTCTCTCTATCTCTCAGTTTCATACACTTGCACGCACAGTGTCCATTCACTTTGTTTGTGATCATAGCACTCTCTCATTAAGAACGGAAGGCTCTCCCTTCCATAAGAACAAAAGGAACCTTGAGCACAGTTCGGAGCACTCATCTTGAGCAAAACGCAAACATTCATTCCGCTGCACCTAACATTGGTATCAGAGCTTTGGCAGTGTTCTGTATCACTCAAGGAAAGAACCACAAGAATCACAAGATTTTTTTTTGCTTGTTGCGGTCGCACGAACCCAAGTTCGCTTGGTCGTGTCGATTCCTAATCGTGTTTTTGAAGAGTGACAGGAATCCCAAGAAAGAAGGGCTTGTCCAGCCTCCCCTTGTGTCTCTTTTCACTCATTGAGAGCGGACCGTGCACTTAGCGGCCGGCCAATCGACGTGAGGTGGGAAAAAGCAACCTTGATGTGAGCGCAAGGCCGCGAAGGGGTGCGCCTGCGGAAAGGAGTAGAACTTGGGTGAAGAGAAGATTCTTCTCAAACACAGATTGCAAGCAAAAGAAAACCTCAAGACCCTCAAGAACCCAAGAACCCAAGACCCTAGTGCAGGTCATCACCCGAAGCGGAATGGATACTTCGCATACAGGTGGTGAGCATGAGAGAGGCGATGCGCACTAATAAAAAGAGAAAAATGCTATAACCTTTCTATCACCCAAGTGTGGTAGATTGGTTATGCCATTTCCCTCTTGAATAACACGTCTTGAGTTCACAACTCTCCTCGTTGGATAGATCTTTAAGGTCTTATGGGATAGTTTCCTACGCCGTTAAAATACTCTTCTTCTTCTTCTTCTTCTTCTTCTTCTTCTTCTCTCTCTCTCTCTCTCTCTCTCTCTCTCTCTCTCATCTTCTTATTAAGGTAAAAATCTCAAGGGCATAGCCTCAAAATAAATAGACAATGTCAATCATCCCAACGGTATGGTCCCAAAAATCCATAAAAAGTACAAAAAGTCCAAGACAATTCTTGATTCTCAATCTCTAAAATCTCCTAACATATACATTTACGCAATCTCTGAGAGTCGGAAGACTTCCTCGGAAATTGTTGTACCTTCATGTAGCTCTATTAGAGATGATATTCCTCTTGTTGTACTAATGACATAGTATGAGGGAGCCCTGAGGGCTTAGAAGAAACATGTGGAATCTTTGTCAAGGAAGAGCAAGCCTGAAGAGGTGGAACAGGTGGAGGATCCTTGCGCCAATATACCTGCCTGAAAAGAGGCATCTTCATCTGCCTCTGTTGCCTCTTTTTGCTTTTCTTGGTTTCTCTCCTCCAAGGTCTCTCTGCCTCTAACCTCCTAGACCTTGACTCTGTGTGTCTCTCCTCTAGCTCTGTACTTGTCTTACTTTGGACACTCTATCCTCCTAGTGCATCCATCTCTCAAATGACCCGCTCTGCCACATACAAAACACTGTCCTGGTAACCAATAAAGAATACTCGCTATTGTATATCACCTCCATGTATAACAGAAAGAGAGATGAAGCGAGGAGGATACTTCACGAGAGAGGGGTGAAGAATCAATTTGAGGATGGGAGTGTATACACCATTAGTTGGTGCACCATGTTCACTGAGATGAGAGAGAAAGAGAGAGAGAGAGGTGGCGAATAATTCCAGGTGCGCGTCCATCGTCTCAAGAAAGCATGACAGCGCTCCTCTGCTGCCCTAGAGGAGCCTCCTGAGGTATCCCACTGACTACAAAGAGTGTGCACCGTCTCTGTCCAAATTCTACTGAGTGTATCTGTTGAAATGGAAGGCTGACCATCAATAACATGCAAGCATCCAGTCTTCCAAATCATCCATAAAGTAACTGCAACCACGATGGCGAAAATGATCTCATGAGGATGTGGCTCAAAGGCATGTATGGTAGCTGGAAACATGTCCAGAGTGCCTCGTTGGTAACCAAAATCTATCAACAAAGAAATTATATTCTCTCCTTCCCCCTCAAAAGTAAGACAAGAACCTGAGAGTTGTAACAGCCAATGAACCCCAGCCCAAGAGGCAAAGCCTGTGTGAACACCGATACAATGGAGCAGAGCACAAACTGCATGCCAGACCATATGAGCATGAGATCAAACCCAAAGAAGTGGCTAATAGTCTCGTCTGTATGGAAGGCGCATCACAAACAAGTCCAATCATGGCCAGAACTGCCAGCCCATGTCCCTACCAGCAAACAGTGATTCATCAACCACAGGAAATACAATATATGGCAGCTGATCCGAAAATACAAGAGGAAGGTCCAAAATCTGAACATGAAGGCATGAGATAGGCCACCATCCAACCAGGACTCCAATCGTAAGACCAATAATCCAAACGCTGCTGCCTCAAAATAATATGGCAAACCAACTCTACTCAAAAGAAGATATTGTCTGATGCTGATCTGCAGCTGGGGGCCAACAGCACTTCCCCCGGTCCCATGATAACTGTGAGAGAGCTCTAGCCTCCCACATCCATAACCGCCACAAGTGGACAGCAGTGGATGAGAATACGAGGAGAATACTGGATCCACCACGTGGTGTTCCCCCCCCCCCCCCCGCCCCCCCAATAGAGTCCCAACCAGCCAAAGAGCAGGAGTCCTCAGGTAAAATGGAAACGAACTCCAACAGCCCATGAGTACCCTCTGTGACTGAATCAGAATCCATTGCACCCAAAGCGAGTGAGCGGTGTCAAAAAGACTCCACCATCTAGCATGGGTAGGGAGATCAACTGTGCCCTGTATCACCTCTCGCAAAAATGAGGGGAATTGCAGCATCAATCTCTGCAATCTGAGCATGTATCCCTCCAGCAAATATAAGGACAGAATGGGAATTATCCACCTACTGTCTTTGTCACGTATACTATACAAATGCATGATGGGGGATCATCAACCTAGAACTAGCATGGTCACACGCATGATACAAACGTTCATCAATATCGACACTGATTGTAGTTTTGTGAGGGTGCTCTAAGTGGCTTACCATGCGGGACAATGAAAGGGCCTGGATGTATAATTGCGAGCTGATTTATGATATGATCACATCAATGGATACCAAAGTTTGAGATTGAACATCCATCTGTTTCTAATAATCTAGCACAAGGCCAACAATAGAAGACTTCTTTGCAGTCTTATGCTGCTTCATACCAAAGTGAAGCATTAAATAGCCACTCAGATGCTGATAAGGCCAAATTTCATTCAGAGAAGTGTCAAATCCTTTTGCTGCAGCTTCCGTAAAACCAGAGGCTTGGCCGAAGAGCTCAGTGGCCACCAGATTCCATTGGTGATGCTTTCTATATTGCAAGATTGTTCTGTACTTCCTCCCAACACTTGAAGAGTTGAACGCAAAGCTCCACAGCAGTCTCCCCCTACCGATTCCTACACCGTCTTGGGTTTCTTGGGTACCTCATGCAAAATGCTTTTCTAACCAGAATGAGAATCTGAAGTACCTTGGGATCGTGACTGCCAGAGGAGGCATAGGCGGAGGATTTGACATTGAAAGACGCAGAAAGAGCCCCTGCAAGCGCTCCAAGGGCACCCCTCCTCCCACAGCACGCACAACCGGAAGCTGGAATGCTCGCTGCATTGTGAGAAAGCTCCTGTGACTCTTCGCTAGTCGTAAGAAGCGTTATAGCTCTACGTCCACAGCGAGGCCGAGGACCGTGGAGCCCAATTTCATTGCCGCGACTATAGCTAATACAATTACACAGACGAGTACCCAAGAAGCTCACGTCCATTTTTTACTTCGTTAGCTCGTTAGAACAGGATGTTCGTCCACGTGGCCGCGACTTTTTAACAGACAATACGCAGCAGCGTTCTTAGAGCCAGTTCACGTGAGGGATGGGGAAGGGAATGGTCAGTATATAGTCATACTGACCATTCCCCGTAATATTGACCACCCAATGGCGATTGGCAGAGGCCGGGGGCCATGGTGGGAGTCAATATTATGGAATGTTCAGTAAATGATCATTCCCAGGCGTTAAGGTCGTTGGGAGGCGGGCCACATGGATCACATGCTGACGATTGCAAAGCTGCGCACTCACTCTCTGAACACTCACATGGTGTTGACGACTACAGAGCTGCACACTCACGTGCTGACAATAGCAGTTTACAGAGCTGCAACGCTACAGACCCTGATTTTCCCATGGCCGATGTGTCGCACCCTGATGTGATTCCTAGCACTAACTTGGCAAGAAATCATTCGATTATGCAGGTAGCAATTACGCTGGCTGATGTGGCGTGCATCCAGCTCTTGCAGCACTGGATTTTGCACAGTAACGGACAGTGAATGTATGGCTCGGATTGTTTGCCCGCCGACCAGCGACCTTGACGGTTGCGCAGATGTTCGCAACCGGCAACCTGAGCATTTTTTGTTCCCATGAGAACTGTGAGACGATGATCTCTGTTGTCATTTTTCTTTCTTTTTCCACTTCTTTTCTCCTTGTTGGGGTTTGTCGCTTTCTGTGGCTGCACCCTACCAGGAGGAGCAGCACTGCAATCTGTGCGCAACATGTTCGCAGTACTTTGTGTGATTTTCCTCATGGGAACTTGCATGGTTGGCAACTTGTTGCGCACAAGTTGTGAACTAGCTCTCAGATACGTGCAGTTGTTTATAGCACGCACGCAGCAGGTTTTTCACTTGGTTGATTCAAAAATCTCGAAAGACGTTCGTCCACGTGAGCAAGACTTCTTAAAAGGCAAAATCAGACAACACGCACGCAACAGTGTTTTTACGATGCGCCATAGCACGCACGCAACAACTTTTTACGATGCGCACAATTGTTCATAGCACGCACGTAGAAACTTTTTTAATCGACGATGAGCACATATCTTATATGGGTGAAGAGAATTCAAGATGAGATTGCTGGTCAGGGTCTGTTGAAAAAGCATGTTGTACTTTGCAATGCTTTGATTGATACATGTGTCAAACGTGATTTCCTTACAAAAGCACAAAAAGTTCTTCATGATTTTTTTTGTCCAGAATGTAGTCTCTTCAAATGCATTCATTGCAGGTTGTGTTGAGGAAGCTTTTTCGATGACAACAAAATGGTAAATACAATTTTGTATGAATGATAAGTATGCACACAATAGTGACATCGAATAAATAAAAAAATAGCACATGTAAATTTTCCCTCAACCTCACTTCAATTCAATACAAATGTAGTTAATAAAGCACTTTAGTTACTTTGCTAGTGATAGATAACCCTTCGAAAATCTGGCTCCTCATTCTGCCACGTCGGACATGGTCGTTCCTTTGCTTTGCATGACATTCAAAAATCTGGTTGCTTGTTATGCCATGTTGGAGATGGCCATTGCTTTGCTTTACATAGCATCTTCGTAATTCTTAATTGCCGAGTTATTTTTATCAACTGCTTGCATTAGCATTCTATAGAGAATCTCCACATCTTGCTTTATATAGTGAATCTCCATCAGCTATCTCTCACACACAATCTGCTCCAGCATCTCCAGCATTGTTCTTATGGGGGAACCATAACATGAAGATAATAATGAAGCAAAATATCCTTTACTTCCATTAAATCTATAGAATCCATTAGCAAACAACGTTCAACACATACATAGGAATCAGGAATTTGTCAGGCGATTGCATTTTTGAATACAAACTGAAAACTGAATACGCTGAAAACTGGAATTCGACATTGCATAAGGCGTCAATCCTCAACTTCTTCTTCATTCCACACTATATGAAGAGGTTCGTCCCTATTCAGATTACAATTAATGACCATCTCCTAAAAAAACTATAAACACTCAACTGAAAATATGAAACTACTCCCATTTTGGGTTTAACACCTAGCACAGCTCGGTGGTAAAAAGTTTTTCCTAGCAAAAACTTTCGACTCGATTCCCACAAATCCCTTGTTCAAAAAACCTCAGTGCTAATAATCATATGGAGTGCTAAGTGAAGTGCTTGGAACTTAATCCAAGATTCACAAAATACACACTACATGATCACTAAACGCCGCCCATAAACCTTAAAGAGATTTCTAACCATGTCCTAATTTGTGTAATCCAACATATGCCCAACATTGTTCTGGCAATGGAGTTGTGGGTTGTTTCGCGATATGCTCAACATGATTGTTGCAAGGAAGCTCTTCACGAGAGCAATCACCTATGCTTGCACAATGAGCACTTGTTTTGCAATATGCCCAACATGATTGTGGCAAGGAAGCTCGTCACAAGAGCAATCACCTATGCTTTTACTATGACAGCATGTAGCCATATGCATGACATGCACATGGATAATTGGATTTACCGTGCAATTCTATGGCAGGATGTACGACTGACCACCAATAACATTTAGCACCTAGCCTTCCATGGCTTTGTTGCTATTTAGCACCTCTCTCAATTCACGTCTAAACAAAAAAATCTTTAAACCACCTGTCCCATAATCACATTGGCTAGAGGAAGTCTTTGTCGGCTTCCTATCATGAATCTCATCACTTGTTGAAATGTAGCATATGCCCAACGCAATGAAGTTGTGGGTTGTTTTGCAATATGCCCAAGATGATTATGGCAAGAAGCTCTTCATGAAAGCAATCACCTATGCTTGCAATATGATGTCTTGTATCCCTATGCATGACATGCACATAGGTAACATGATTTACCGTGCGATTCTATGGCATGATGTAAGGCTCGCCACCAATAACATTCAAGCACCTAGCCTTCCAAATAATCCACAAGTTCACTACAAGTATAGTAGTCAAAATCAACTTACAACGACGAGGAAGGCATGTGAAGTATTTGGCAACATGTCCATTGTGCCCGGTTGATATTCAAGATCAATCAACAAAAAAATGGGATTGTACAGGAAGGCATGAGATAGACCAACATGTAGCCAAGCCTCCAATTGCATAGATCAAAATCGACACTCCAAACTCCCATTATCGTATTTACTTTGGATCAGCTAATCAGATGTAAGCTCCCATCACTGTCATCATCCTCATCATCATCATCATTGTTATTGTCATTGTTAACTAGCTCCTGTTGATCCAAATATTTCTTGGTAAAGCATGACTTTTGTGCTTGAGAGTTGATGCCTTTCTCAATTTGCTACTTGATCCTCTTTCATCCCTTGCATTAATTGCTCCTTTCTTCTAAGTGACCTCTCTTCTATCACATTATAAAGAAGTGTGCATTCTTTGGTGTTGTGGTGGCCAGTGATCATCAAGCCCAACTTCTTCCCTTCAAGTCCTCTAACCAAAGACTCTTCTCAATTAATCCTCCTCTTGATCATACCTCTAAGCTCCACTAGTACTAGAGTTTAAAGGAGGGGAGCCACTAACCATGCAATTGACTTCAAGGAATTTATTTTCAGATGTCAAATTCACGAGTAGAGATGAAGGTATGCCCATATCTAAGTTAAATGGTGTGTGTTCTAGCTATGTATTAATCACCGATGGCATCTAGTTGGCCACTATTGCTGGCTCATCATGATCACCAATGCATTTTGCCTAGTTGTACACAGTGCACAATGGTAGTTCATAGTGTGTTGTATACATGCAATTGCGTCATCAGTATCTGGTGGCTCCTCCATCGCTCCCTCTCAAGATCTTGTAAAGACCTCCCCAGACTATGAGAACAACTACAAGTTCAATGAGCAAAATACAATCCCATGATAGTCTAAAGTTGTAAGAAGCAATAGAGTAACACAAACAAAAAATTGTAAACAAGGTGTATGGGAGAGACAACAGTATTGACCTGGGTGAGGTATACAAGGCTCTTTAAGGCAATTGATTGTGCTTCTTCCCTGCTTTTGCAAAGTTTGCTAGTGCTAAAAGCACTTTGGTAGATTTTGTCGAGCATCCCAGCATGTTAAGCATTAAGCCTTGTCTAAAGCATGCAGCATTCTAGAAGATCACAACAACATTTCTAGATAGAAACAAAGATAATGAGTGCCTCTTAATAGTAAAATTTGGAGCATTCCAGTCCAATGATACAATATATATGTCATTAAAGAGCCTTTGCTCATCCCAACACTCTTCTGAACCATCATTCCTGCATGCCAACTCAAAGTCCACATTGTTCTCATCATACACAACATTGTTGAATACAATGCTAAGATTAGAAGCATGAGCATTTGATGTAGAGCATTCCAGAGCAATTGGGCTGAAAGCAAACTTATCAAAACTAGAGCTCCTTGTAAAAAGGGTGGGGAAAGAGCGACCACCAGTGTTCACATTCGAGTGCAACCTCCATCTCTCTCCCTCATAAATAAGCCATTTTAAATGCTTATGTATGTGAATGAGCTATGCATGTTGCTCTTTCTTGAGACAATGCATGCAATACCAAAGATGAAGACCTTGTTTATTTAGTAGAAAAACTAGCAGTAACTACTGGAATAGACACTATGCTTTACGTATGTTACCCTGTGCGGAATGCAGAGGGTAATATATCTGATGATTTGGATATGTTACCCTCTGAAAAATGCATCAAACTTGTGATGGTTCCTTATATGCTGAATGTTCGATGCATTGAGATGCCATGTACTAACCCTATTTGCACCAGAATTTATTGCATTGGCCTCTGCGGGGTAAGTGTGTGTGTGGGGGGGGGGGGGGGGGGGGGGGGGGGGGGGGGGAGAGTGAGAGGAATGGACGTAGAGTTTTGGCATGAACTCGAGAAGATTCTTCGAAGAAATTCCCAATTAACTCGGAGACAGAAAGATTTTAAATTCTCAAGAGGCAAAACCCTTTGGGAAATCAAAAGCTCTTGCTACAAACAACGGAGCATATGAAGGAAGCATGGGGCGGTAGTGTAGAGCTGGAGAGTTGGTGCCTTCTTTTGACTTTTGAGAAGTTGCATGCCAATTCATGCTGTCAAAATTTTTCAGAAAAAATTGTTGGCAAGGTTCACACTACATTGAGTACCCAAAAGCATTAGCTAGTATGGTAGCCTTGAGTGTGTGTGGTTGTCTTTATTCACACTAATAAGTACCCAAGAGTGAAAACTAGTATGGTTGGTGGCCTTGAGTGTGTTTATTTGTCGCTCTATAACAATGATTGAGTGTGTCACACTAATTGTACCCTTTTCATCTATCAATAAACAAGGGCGGATTGGCCTTGGATTAGGATGCGGCTTTTGCAAAAGAATTCCTTCGTTCATCGTGTTGCTTTCCTTTGCTATAAGAGGCTTTGTCTGCTCATTTTTCTTTCCTATTATCATGTTCAACTTGGAGATAGGTAGATGTAAACTCTCTCTCTCTCTCTCTCTCTCTCTCTCTCTCTCTCTCTCTCTCTCTCTCTCTCTCTCTCTCTCTCTCTCTCTCTCTCTCTCTCTCTCTCTCTCTCTCTCTCTGGTAGTGCCAAGTTCATAAAAACACTCAACAAGATATGACCAACTTGGTTGCAACATGGTGGGTGCAAACAGGGAAACCTCTCTCCATATGCAATCATCTACGCTTGCACTTTGATGGCTTTAGCCCTATGCATGACCTACACATTGATGGGAGTCTTTAGGGTTAGATTGTTGGCGAGGAAAAGACTACTATTGACTACATTTCGCTACACCGAATTAGACTTGTCCTAACCTGATATGAATTCCACCCCAAGCTTGGCCGAGAGTTTTGACTGTTGAGCCAAAAAATACAGCCCCAACCTTGACCGCAAAATATCTCATAAAGCTGATACAATTCAGCCCCAACCTTGTCCAAAAATCAACCGACTAAAACTGATGCAAGAGAACCTTCAAACTTGGTGTAAATAAGCCTCTTAGAAGATACGAATGAGCCCCAAGCTTTATTGCAAGCTATATCAATTCAAATTTGAGATCCTATGCAAATTTTGAGAATACTTGGAAGCATTTCAAACACGCCCTCATGTTGCATCCAACGAAAACAACGTATGCCTCTCAAATCTCACAAGCTACCACAACCAGTCCACTTTCCACCTTGTAGATGGCAAGACTTTTCCAATCCTTTTTCTTGGACAACTTTAACTGTTGGCCACATACAAGTTCCATTTCACATGGGTTTTTGGGAGGAAATTATATATACCCACAAAACAATATGCTCTATGTATACATTAGCGGGAAATGGGGGTTTTTGGCAAGACATTCGTAGCATCAATATAGCATGTACTTAGGATATTATTAATAGTGTTAGAATTATCAATTTCTTGAACGCATGTGATTAAGGAACTTTGATGGGTGACCTTGGAGGAAGAGCACATGTTCGAAACACTAGATGAAACTAAAACAATCCACACAAAAATGAATTATCAGCTTGTGAACTTGGACTAAAGTGTGGCGTACGCCAGTGCAGGGGATCAAAACGGTGTCGTTAAAGGCCTCTTCTTACAAAAGGTTTGCCTCATGTTAACCTAAAGCTAGTTGAAAATCTAAATTAGCTAATTTTGAATGAGGGTAACGGACACGTCGATAAAAATACAAGGAGATAGATAAAAAATAATGTTAATAGTTCTCTTCCCGTGAAGAGGAAATTTAGCCCAATTTCACGTTTAGGCCTCTGTCACACAAGGGCGGATGGACACGGTAGCATATGACTTGGACCAATGAAAACAAACGCTACTCACGAAGCCAGTCACACATGGTCGGAGGACAACGTGCCTTGCAACTGAGTGGCAGCTAGGTCATGGTCGCACTCTCCACATTCATGGGCGACCCCCCCAAGCCATCTTGCTCTCGCCCAAGCAAGGAGAGGAGCAGCCTATTGGCTGAAACGCTGCAAGAGAGTTTCTTGGCTGCTTCCTTGTGTGACCTTTGTGCTCGGATAGGCGTTCTGGTTTTGAAAAGATATGCGCCCATAGAGCTCTAGGTCATGCATGGCCGTTGGCCATGTGTGACAGGGGCCTTAGTGTTGGGCAATGCTCACATAACTGGTTTCTAGTGTAGATTTATCGATTGTAAATGAAAAATCCGCGGTGAAATCTCAATTGAGACAAAGGTAAAGAGTTGGGCATTTTAGTTATACATCTTTATAATACCTTGATTATGGCATAAATCCATGGTGTCTCATTAGTCTGACCTTAAAACTCAAGACTGAGAAGTAAAGGAAAGTTGGCCTAACGGTACAGGACAAGAGCTTTATGCGTGCTCCCTATGGTTTAAACTTTAACCCCTACAGTGTGTGGGTGCAATATCATAAATTGAGTTGATGCTTCGAGATCTCCCTATCTAAACTAACATAATATGGCAGAAGGGGGAGCCTTTCCACGTGGCACGAGTTGCGAGTTGAAGGCTAAAATCCAAGGCTAGCCTGGCAAAGTGAAAGCGGTTTGAGATTTTAGGCTCCACAGCAGCTCCAGTCCCGACTCCTGCCCCACTCAAGCCTCGTTCTCCTCTCTCTCTCTCTCTCTCTCTCTCTCTCTCCATGTTTGAGACGCTGGCTTGCCTAATTCGAATGCTCGCTCGAGTCATCCGCCCTCCATGCTAACCTCTTTGAACACGTACTTGTCGGCCTATCCTACCCTATCTTCACCACTAGTAATAAGTCTAATGATTGGTGATTAGGAAGTATATTAAGATGAATGATAGCCTTGCTAATCACCCTAACTCAACAATATGGATGGCATGGTCATTGCCAACAAGAATAGTCTTGAGACGAAGTTACATGGGAAATTTGACATGAACTATTTGGGAGAAGCAAACCATTCTATTGGCATGTGCAATATGTGCAATAGGTAGAAGAGAATTCTTTCCTTTTCACAAAAAGAGTACCTTTCATGTGTACTAAAAGCATCTCATTATGGAGGGAGGGAAGTTGAGATCTACTTTATTTCCTACATATGTGGAATTTAGATAAGAGGATTGTCCCCAATTTGATGAGAAAAGGACTTTGATGAGGAAGATTCCTTATGCATATTTTATGCCTCTCTAATATATACCATGATTGGGACTCATGCCAACATTGCATTTGCATTGGGACTTGTTTGTAGGATTTATAGTAAATCCTTGCAAGGAGAACTAGGAGGTAGAAAAAAGTGTGATAATATAATGAATTGTATGAAAGAGAAACGTGTTAACTTTAGAGGCACAGATGCATGTGTATTTGGCTCCACATATGCCGATTATGTAGGAAATGTGGACATCCATACAAAGGTCTACAATAGGATTTCTTTGTGTAGAGATAATAATAATAATTTTGCTTCGATTGTATCCTTAAGACTTTGTAAAATCATCAAATTGATGATACCATTCCCTTGGTGATTGCTTTAAACCATCATTAAGTGTCTCTTAAGCTGATAAACCAAATCTTGGACACACTCCGTGTCCTCTTTGGCAACCAATGCAAGAATTATTGCAAGGTAGTCGTTTTGATAATCAGCCAAAACAACTTGTCAAAATCTATAAAATAATTTTGCCCTAAAACCTTTGGCAACCAATCCGTAAGCTTAGCATCATTTGATGTAATCTTCAACTTATAAACCCATTCATACGACAAAGCATTTTTCCCTATTGGCAAAGCTATTGAGTCCAACTTTGATTATTTTGCAAACAATTCATGTTTGACTTCATAGGACTCTCCCACTTAAGCTTGTGCTCCTACAATATAGCCTCTTATAAGAGGAGAGATCTCCATAGTCTGTCAACATATTGTAGTCTAGGCTTGGCACAAGCCATTTATGCAGCTTAGAAACTCTCGTTGTCCTTCTCAATGTAATAGGTTTTGTATGAGGAGCTAGCTATCCAACTAGCATTCCAACACTACTTGATGAGTTGCTAGTACTTTGCGCATGGTTAGAGCTATTAGGAGCATCATTTTACACTTTCTTTACCCTCGGGCCGCTGCCCATGGAAACCTATTGCTTTGTGTATTAATAGATATGCAATACCTATTAATAGATATGCAATACCTATTGCTTTGTGTATTAATAGATATGCAATACCTTGAAAGATAACCTTCCTCATCTCAAAAAATTTAGGAGAAATCTTGCTATGGATGATGCTATGAGATTTTGGATCCATAAACAATATTTATTCTCTTATCTTCTCTATAGATGATGAAAGCACGCTTCTTAAAATTTGGTTCATGATTTTTCCAAAGCTCCTTTGTCCTTGCACATAATGTTTCGAACCAAATTCTCTCAAATGATCATATGAAGGTTTAGGTCGAGTTCATGCTTTTTTTGGAATATCATTATCTAAGTTAAGGCACCAGTAAAATTGTGACCCGTATATTACTTTTGTTAATGTATCCCTATATTGTTACGCTTGCACCCCAATTTTGTAAAGGCCATGATGTTTACAATATACATGTGGTGGTGATGTGTGTGAACACACCTAGGACCGCCTGGGCATTTTTTCCCTCACTAGAAGGTTTTTTCCCCTATGCATTATATATATGGCCATCACTATAGGGCTATCTTATCTTTCCATTTCACCTTGAGCTTCCTTCATCTTCTCCAAGTTGTGTGTGTTTTCCTGCAACCCTAATTCCAACAATTGGTATCACAACAGGTTGCATCTCTCGGGTTTAGTCGCTAGCAACTCTAGCACACACCTGCTCACTTTCTCCAATTTTTGTGAGCTTTGGCAAGCGTCAACAAGTCGCAAAATATTTTAGGAGAGGTTGTAGATCTCGGTCTGCTCAAAATTTTCCTTTGCGCTCATTTCGGCCTTTGTTCCCACTACAAACAATACATTGCATAATTTTTGTTAGTGCCGTTTTCTACATAACAGGTCCCTTACAGTCTTCTACAATTTGTGCTATATATAGCATATGTTGTTCCCGATTTTTTTATCCTCACATCAGGTGCAACATTTACCATGGCTAACAACAACACATATGTGTTCAAGATGTTTGTTGTTGAGGATAGATTGGTTGGGGACACGACTTATATGATGCAACATGTTCTTGTGTCAAAGGGTGTTTAGAATATTGTGCAAGGCATTGATGTACATCCTAGCTCAAAGGATGTAGGCGATGTTGAGGATGTTGCAGGTTTTGGCGGCAGGGTTGCTTCTGCCTGAGTTGTTTTGCCTACAGCTAAGCAAGCTCGTTGGGATGTAAAAGATGCACATGCTCATGCATTGATTGCATTGTCTGTGAAGTGCACTATTACTTCTTACATTCGTTCAGCAAAATTTGCAAAACAGGGTTGGGATATTTTGGTTGGTCTTTATTCAAGTTGCAACACAATGAGGAAAAATTTGCATTGCTGCGTAAAGAGCTGGAGTCAAAGATTACGCATGAGGAAGATGATATGAACACTTTCCTTGCTGGTGTCAAGGATATCAATGAGCAACTTATTTATGCAGGTGAAGTCATTTTTGACAATTCCCTTGTGCAGACTTTTCTTGATGCTTTGCCAGATTCTTACCAGACTTTTGCTAGTACTCTGAGACTCATGACCCAAGGAAATCCAGTAGTCATCAAGTTTGATGCATTATGCACATTGCTGTTTTGCAGGAGTCTCTTTATAAAAAAGAAGGACTAGACAGTGTGCAATTGAACATGCCTTTTTGCTGCTCAAAGAAAAGGTGGTAACAAGTATGTAGCCACTTCTCATGTTTCTTTTGCGAGTGGTTAATCACTTGTTCCTAATGCTTCTACTGCTGGCAACAATTTGTCTGGGAATTCTGGTGATAAGGGATAAAAGAATGTTGCCATTATTGTAAAGTTAATGATCACTTGATCAAGCAGTGTCCTAATTTGAGGCAAAAGAGGCTAAGAAGAAAGAGGTTGGTTCCACTACAAATGTAGCTATTGTTGAGTCTTCTTTGAAAGGAGTTTGTGATGCTGATGTTGATGCAGAATGGGCTTTTAGTGTAGAGTGCACTTATGATCCTATTGTCCATGATGCATGCATGTCGGGTTGCTGCAGATTCACATGTGTGGTATTTTGACAGTCGTGCTACAAAGCACATTATCTCACATCATGATTTGTTTACCTCTCTTGAGTCTGTCCCTCATGGGAATTCAGTCACTTGTGCCAACAATACCTCTTATCCAGTTCAGGTTGTTGGAAAGATTGTGCTTACTGCTACAAATGGCAGTTCTTTCACACTTGTTGATGCACTGTATGTAGCTGGGATCAAGAAGAATCTTTTGTTTGTATCTGCACTTGCTAGACTTGGTCATGTAGTCAAATTTGTGGATGATAGATGTACAATACATGATCTCAGTTTTGGTGATGAAATTATTGTATCTGGCATTTTATGTCATGGGCTATATAAGCTCACTTTGTATGAAAAGTGTGGGCAAAATTTTACAAATGTTGTTGTGGATACTAAGGTTATTTCAGATGCAAAACTTTGGCATGCACATTTTGGGCATCTGAATTTTGCCAGTTTGCTGCGTTTGCGTTTGCAGAAATCTGATATGGTTGCTTCTCTGGCGCCTCTTGAAGCACCTATCAAACGTGTTTGTGAAGGCTCTATTTTGGGTATGATGGAGCATTTGAAGTTTCCAAAGGATGGTTCAATTAGGGCCACATGCAGGTTGCAACTTGTGCATAGTGATGTTTGTGGGCCCATGCAAACTCCATCCTTTGGAAATTACCTTCGTTACTTTCATTGATGATTAGTCCAGGCATGCATGGATGTATTTGCTTAGAGCAAAGTTCAAAGTATTTATGTGCTTCAAACAATTTCTGGCTATGGCTAAAAATGTCTCAAAATGTACTATGGGCACCCTTTGTTCCAATCGAGGGGGGGAGTATATGTCTAATGACTTTAATGCATTTCTGGCTTGTTGTGGGATAAGACACCACCTTATACACCTCAACAAAATGGTGTTGCAGAGAGGAAAAACAGGTCACTTACAGAAATGGAAGATGTATGGTCAAAAGTCAAGCTTTGCCCCATTCGTTTTGGCTTGAGGCCATCATGTGTGCCACTTATGTACTTAACAAGTGTCCTACAAAAGCCTTGCAGTCTATGACACCATATGAAGCATGGCATAATAGAAAGCCTTCTATTGAGAACATGCGTGTTTTTGGCTATTTGACAAATGCTTAAGTGCCACAAATGCAACACAAAAAATTGGATGATAAGGCTGTCAAATGTATTTTTGTTGGTTATAGTGTAATGGAAATGGCCTATGAACTTTGAGAGTAGCGGAATTAGGAAATTAGGTGAAGCAGTTTTGTGAGATTACTTTGTGAGTATAGCGGGTGAACTTGATTTATGGTAGCAACATAAACATGGTAGTTAGTTAACTTGGCATGAACAATACTTTTGCAAGAGAAAGAGTATAGAGAACATGACAAGAGTTGAGCACCCGATTTATATGAAGCCGGGTCCCCCCTCTAGTAGGCATTTGTATTATAGTTTCTCCCATCAAGAGAGAATTGGTACAATACAATCTTTGTGTTCCTTGTGACCTGGGTGATGCAATGAAGATGGAAAGCTTCATGCATCATAGCATAACATAAACTTTGTATAAAGCATTAACTATCCCAAGCCTCACTCCCAAGGCCTCAAACACCTTCGAAGGTGGAGAGAGCTAGCGGGGAATGAGGATAGGAAGAGGAAGAAGAAACATTCCATAGGAGAAAGAAATAGTTCCTCACTTATCATCACTCTTCTTGCTAGCATACATAATAGCATAGTAATGAAGATGGAGAAGATGGCAAGCTTCAGCATTGAATCATGGCCCTTGGTTGGATTTGCATTCCATAGCCAAGAGTGTTGGTGTAGGCTCTCACTTCTCACAAGCTTGGAGAAGGAGGTGGAGTTCCTCAACTTTCACCAAGTGAGAATGAATCCACAAAATGAGTGTGTGTGTGTGGTGTATATCCCCCCATCACCCCCCTTGCTTGCTTGGGGCGAGTTGTAACTTTTATACATGTTTCCAGCTCATTGGACCCGTCTCCCCCCTAGCCAATCACATGCAGCATGCATTCAAGTACATAGGTAGTCTTTGGACAAGTGTCCAGCACACCGTGTGGTTAAGCATAGGGAGATTCTGACATGTGTCCCATGTGCCCTTTGAGAAAAGGGGTGCCCTTTGGGTGAGTGGAAGGTTAAGTCAAAGATTCCCCTAACTTTGTGACTTTCATGCATAGGAAGCTTCTCAAGCACCTTCCTCATTAAGTTTGTAGGGTCTCTTTTTTACTCAAGCACCTTACCCCCCCATGCATGGGAAGCTTCTCAAGCACCTTCCTCATTAAGTATGACAAGCACCTCAAGTACCTTAGTCGTCAAGCATGACAAGCACCTCAAGAACCTTAGTCATCAAGCACGACAAGCACCTTCGTCATCAAGCACGACAAGCACCTCAAGCTTAGGTCGAGTTCCCAGCTCAAGCTTAGCCCTAGCTTGCCTAAGGTCAAAGGACTTTTAACACTAACCATTGGAAGTCTTTAATGAAGCTAACCCTAAGGTCTTTTAAACTCCATTAATTAGAGTTGATCTTTGATAGACCATCTCTCATTTGGACCCCTTTACCATTGGCCCCGTGTTGAGATAGATTCGTAAGCAGATGTCTATATTCTAACCTTTGTTCCCATTTATAATCCCACATTAAATGATCAGTTTAATATGAGAAATTCATTTGGGTTGGTTAGATATTAGATTTAATGACAATAGTGCTGAAAGCAAAGGTTACAGGTTGTATCATTTGCAAACAAAGTGTATCTTGGTCTTACAAGATGTTGTGTTTGTGGAAGATTTTGTTCAGCCCTTGCTTTCATGTACTAGAGACAGTAATGTAAGCTCACACAACATTTATGACACTATGTTGCCTCTTTTTAGTGATGGAAGTTCGAATGTAAATTCCAATGAGGCATATGTACAACCTATGGAGGTTTCAAAAACTGTTACAGATCAGCCTATTATTGATGTATATGATGTACTTGATGAGGAAAGGGCTGAGAATGAGTAGATGTACATGATGTACTTGATGAGGAAAGGGCTGACAATGAGCAAGCTAGAGGTATGCCAAAATGGCTGGTGCATACTTTGTGTGATAGAAATTGGATGCACCTTTGTCTAGTTGTACTCGTTCAAGTTCTTGTCATGCATCTTATGCATCAGTTTGTTATGCTTTGGCTATGTCTAGCTTATGTGATGTTGAGGAACCTACGTCTTTTGATGAAGCACAAAATCCAAAAAATTGGATGGCTGCCAGGCAATCAGAATATGATGCACTTATAGAAAATGACATATGAACTTTATGTGATTTGCATGTGGCAAAAGGGCCATTGGTACGAAGTGGGTTTACAAGTTGAAAAGCAAGCTAGATGGTGAGATTTATCGCTATATAAGGCTTGACTTGTTGCAAAGGGTTATGCACAACAAAAAGGCATAGATTATGAAGAGACTTTTGCTCCCAATTGTCGTATGACTACTGTGTGTTTTCTATGTGCATTGGTAGCTCATTTTGGTTGGGATGTACATCGGTCAGACATTGTTACCGCTTTCTCGAATGGTGACATATTTGAGGAAGTTTATGTGATGCAGCCTCGCGGTTTTATCATTAAAGGACAGGAAGATAAAGTGTGCAAATGTAAGAAAGCTTTGTATGGGTTGAAGCAATCTCCTTGTGCTTGGTATGAGAAGGCTAACACTCATTTGGTCAAATGAGGCTTTCATAATAGTCCACAACAGAAAGCACATTGTATGTAAAGCGTGAGGGTGGTGTACTTCTCATTGTATGTAAAGCGTGAGGGTGGTGTACTTCTCATTGTGGTTCTCTATGTGGATGACTTGCTAATCACTGGACCAAATGAGAGACATATTGTTAAATTTAAGGCTGATTTGAATGCTACTTTCAAGATGAAAGATTTGGGGTTGTTGCATCATTACTTGGGTATACAGTTTAAGCACTGTGATGGTGGTATTGCCTTCTGTCAAACAAGTTACATACAGACATTACTAAGTAAGTTTAGACTTGAGGATTGAAAATCTATTGCCACTCCCATGGAAACATGTTTGAAATTGAGTCTTCATGATGCTGATGATCCTGCCGATGTCACTCTTTACCAAACTTTTGTTGGCTACCTTATTTATGTATGCAACACGAGGTCGGATATTTAATTTGCAGTCTCATAGGTCATTGAATTTATGCATAGCCGGAAGTTTAAGAATTGGCAGGCTGGCAAGAGGAGTTTTCGCTACTTGAGTGGCACTTTACATCTTGGCTTGTTTTATCCCAAGGGGGATCATTGCCGCTAGATTTACATGCTTTTTCGAACTCAGATTGGGTTGGATGTTTTGACACGCGAGTGTCCATGAGTGGTTTTTGTTTCATGCCTGGCAGTTCATACATATCATGGTTGAGAAATAAGCAACCTACTATGGCCACTTCTAGTTGTGAGGCTGAGTACAGGGCAGTCTTCACAGCTACGGTTGAGTATGTATGGCTCAGATGCCTTATGGTTGATTTGGGTGTTGGACAGGACACTGCCAACACTATCTACATTGGCAAGCAGAGTGCATTGGCAGTTGCGAAGAACCCAGTTTTTCATGCTCGTACAAAGAACATTGAGGTGCATTACCACTATGTTAGGGAGAGGCTCTCAGCAGGAGAGATCAACTTGACTTCTGTGCCAACACAGGACAACCTTGTAGATCTTTTCTCAAAGGCATTGTCTCGTCAGAAGTTTAAAGCTTTCTGCAAAGCTTTGGGCTTATTCCCCTTTGTGGGCTGATCATGTCCTTAGGGCATGGCACTTCCCTAGTGCTTGCATGTGTGACGACTCAAATATCCTCTCTAGCTCTATAAAAAGATCTTGTGCTATGCACAAACCTAATGCATACTTAATCTAGTATCTACTTTGCATGAGCTTTGCATCAACTCTCTGTCTATGTGTGTGTGTTCCAGTAACCATTATAACATAAACACCAAAGAATCCTTTCAAATTACAAAAGACACTAGAAACTATGTCAATAAAAATGGTGGTATAACTCCCATTCATAGTACATAACAAACTTATACACAAGTCTAAGAAAATTAAGAGCCTGAAGAAACATAAGTCCACCATCTTCAAGCTAGAGAACTTTGAAAACCATAGTTGAGAAGATAACCCTCACCTGCACCCATGGAAACAACACAACTTTTAGTTATCATTGGCACCGTATGTAGGTGATGTATGGGTTTCACACATGTTATAGATGTCACCCAACTAAGTTGCTTTCAAAGATAATTAATAAGAAATGTGAAGCTACATAATTATTTAATTTACAAGGAGAAAAAACACACACTTTGGAGCTCCTTTTGCTTTGCAAGCTCTCATGAGATAAGGTCGGAGACGAATTTTAAGATGTAATTTACCTCGAAGTGGGCCACATATACTTGTTTCTTGACTATACATAGTTTGGCATTAATTGCCGTAATTTTGTCAGGGTCAATGACAGTGCTCATGCGTGTAGTCAATCTATACTTTGGAGTTATCTATAACATAAAAGGAATTAGTAAGTAAGTTCTACTTCTTCCTTGACAGAGTTGAGAACCATATGCAAGATAGTAAGTATAAATGCTACACCCCTAACCACATATAGCATAAAGAAGGAGTGTTTTGTGGTACCATATTCCTTCTAAAATCAAGGGACAAGAGCCACCATGGCCATACCCTTGATGTAATATGCCACATGAAGGTGCCACGGGAAGCGTGTGTGAGTACAAATGCGAGAGCAGAGAGAGAGAGAGAGAGAGAGAGAGAGAGAGAGAGAGAGAGAGAGAGCTACTTTGGGTGGAGCGCACAACAACATTATCCTTATTCTATTGTATTCAAGAATAAGTATATAATGGTTAAGTTAGTAGATGGGTTAGTAGTAAGTGGGATGTCCGGCCAGTTGGCCTCAATCCCAACAAACTCCCACTTGAAGGCCAACGCAGCCCAAGTGACCTGGTATGTACAACTGTGAAGCAATATAGTGGCTTCAACCTATACCCATCAACTCACTGCAATGTGTAAACCGCTCCAAAGCTAATCCTTTTGTCAAAGCATATGTTGGGTTGTCGTCAGTGTATACCTTGACCAAATCAATGAGCTTTCTGGCCAAGAAATCTCTCACAAGATGATACATGACTTCAATGTGTTTCGATTAAGAGCGAAACACTGGATTCCTTGCCAATGCAAGAGCACTCTGACTATCACAATATATCACTGGAGTCTCATCAATGCCAAGATTTGTGACTAAGCGAGATAACCATACAACCTCTTTACTTGCATCCAACAATGCAACGTACTCTGCTTCTGTAGTGGAAGATGGCGTACAATCTTGAAGACATGACCTCCAAGATACTGCTGCTCAAGCAAATATGAAGACATAGCCAGATGTCGATCTCCTATTGTCAACACAACCCACATAGTCTACATCCGCATAACTCATAATGGATGCATCACTCTTCCCGAAGCGTAAACACTTGTCGACCGCACCTTTGAGGTACCTAAGAATGTACTTCACTGCTTCCCAATGCTTGTTGTCAGGATTTGCCATATATCGGCTCACCACTCCCACTGCAAAAGCAATGTCTGGTCTTATGGCCACCATAGCATACATGAGACTACCCACTATCGAAGAATATGGTAGAGAATCACTCTCTACACATGGAAACTCGCACCAGAATCTACTATCCAATTCTCTGCATACTCCACATCTTTTGTAACAAGAGCCTCGACAGGTAGATCTGCTGTGAAGACCAATACATCAAAGGTGAGTGGCATAACAACCGTTGGAAGAGTATCTACAATAGGAGCATTTGAAGACTCTAGCGCATTGATCTCCTCTAACTTTGCTTTGCCCTTGTTTAAATCATCAGACTTAGAAGTGTCACCGGATTGTTTATCCTTCTTGCTTTGCTATCATTTCTTGCAATCCTTCTTCACATGCCCTTTTTTATGGCAGTGAAGAAGGATAGCACTCAACATTACGCATAGAACCCCAAGACTTACTGCATGAGCCCCCACGTTCCTTGCTTTTGGCACGACTTTGAGTACCACCCCTCTGTCTATCACTAGCAACATACACATCACCATCCTTCTTGCCTTCGAGAGATTTCCTGCGAATCTCCTCGGTAAACAAACTCCCAAGGACGTCATTGTACACTAGACCGGTACTAGGTGCTGAGTTGCTAATCGTAGTACAAAACATATCCCAAGACGAGGGTAAACTGCATAGCAAGAAGATACATTTGATTTCCTCATCGAAGACCGAACCCTGAGTGGTCAACTGAGTGAAAATGATATTGAACTCATTAATGTGAGTAGAAATAGTGCCCTCTTCCTTCATACGAAGGTCAAACAGCTTCTTCATCAAGAAAACCTTATTAATGGCACTTTTGTTCTCATAACTGGAACACAACTTATCCCTTACATCTCTAGCAATCCTTTCTCTAGCTATAGTAAAGTACACAGATTCGGCAAATGCAAACGGAGGGTAGAATTGGCCTTAGCATCAAGTTTCTCCCACTCAACATATGTATACTCGTCCTCTGGGCGCTCCATGATAGGATCCAGCTGGCCTTTTTGTATAAGAACATCTTGAATCTGCTCTTTTTAGATAGCAAAATTCGTCCCATCAAATTTCTGGATATTGTAAATATCCTTTTCACCACTAGATGACATGGTTGCAAGCTAAAGATAATATGGCGATAAATACTGGTAATTCTGGGAAAAATTCGATAGAGTTTCCTCAGAAAAACCGACAGAATCTCAATCCAAAACTATCACAAGAGATTAGTAATGCATCAAAAATAATGCTCTCAGAGCATAAGAGAGGCACATCAACCACTAATAGTGCATAAAAAGTCAAAAGCTAAACCAAGACTGCCAAGACTGGCGTCAAATGCACCTAGCCCTCTCTATACATGTCCTATGTCAAGGCCACGAAAAAGGGGTACTCCAGCAACCTGTATCACCGAAAGGATCTCAACATTCAAGAATCCCCCAGCTCGAATCCCCCAGCTCAAGAAAACCTCACGCTATCGACCCTCACAAAAGGTTATGCAGACAAAAAACCAGCCCAGTCTCAGAAAGGGCCTCCAAATCGAGTCTTAGAAACGGTCGGGACTGCAAAAAACAAGCCAAATCGGCTCCACAAAAGGTACATATGGCAGTTTCTACAACTCAATGTACATCCACTGTCAACAATACTGAAAGGTACAGTATACGCACTCAAACAGGTGCCAAACGAAGTGTGCAAGTAGTAAACAACACCCTGTGGGGAGTAAAACCACTCTCAAAAGAGCTCAAGCGCTATCAAAAGTGCCAAAACGATGCATATGCGATCAAGTACTCCCACTGAAATCTGTGCTGATGCTAAACACTGTAACCTGTAAGAAACCTGGATGTCCTGTATGTATGCAAGAACCTGTGAGGAGATGGATGCCTAAAAAACCCGAGAAAATGTCGATGCCAAAAAGTGCTCCTAATCAGCCCATAAACACCATCTCAATAACACATATTAGCTATAAAATGGCTATATACCATCCCAAAATAGTCTTTGAACAGCCTGCACTTGGTCCTATACTTGTACTTGTAGTTGTAGCAAAAGTGGAGTTGAAAAATACAAATCCTGAAGCGCAGCTCAGATGAAGCTTTTGACTGCACGAACAGCTTTGAAAGGGGGGTAAAACCCTAGGGACACGTCTAGAACGCTTGGTGGAAACGCTCTCGAAACGTTGAATTTGCCGATGCCGAAATCGGAAACCTATTTGCAGTTTTGTAAGTGCGCGCCCGCGAATGCGAAAACGGCAAGCACAAACCCTGCTCTGATACCAGTTGAAGGTGCCGCGGGAAGCGTGTGCGAGTGCAAGTGCGAGAGCAGAGAGAGAGAGAGACCTAATTTGGGTGGAGTGCACATCAATGTTATCTTGTTGCAGCTCCTTATTCTATTGTTTTAAAGAATAAGTATATAATGGTTAAGTTAGTAGATGGGTTAGTAGTAAGTGGGATGTTTGGCCAGTTGGCGTGAATCCCAACACCACACTATTCAGTTACATGAGCGGCTGCTCTGCCCCTTTTCCCACCATAATCTACAGCCATACTTACAAGCATAATCAGTCCTAAGCAAACGTTATCTTGTCCCTATACAACTATCTAAACTTATGTATGCCCAGGTCAAGTAGTTTTAACACGGGAACACAAAAACCACGCAGGCCTATACCTTTAATTTGAGCAAAACCAGTAAGTTCAGGCCCCAACCCAATTCGTCAAACCATGTACGGCCAACTTGAGCGGCTTCAAAGGGCATAGTCATAATTGAGCTTGAGTAGTAAGACCCTATGCAAAATTCCCGGGGGATTCACTATATTTAAGACCACTATATCACGTGCGTTCATGCTCTTTTTCTAAAATCCCTATTTTGTGAATTTTCTAGGAAATATAATGAACGCTTTTCTTTTAAATTCTGTAAATTTTTTGAGATTTGTAAAAAACATATCCTTATGTAACTTTATTTCTGTAAGTTTTAAGGGATTTAAATACCCTTCTGTTGCACTCACGTGATAGGTCACATACTATATAAGGTGAACCCCCCGGGGAAAAATTTATGCTCATTGACGTTGATGCTCGCTCTATCATTGACTCATGGAGTATTCTTCGAGGGAGATGCTCCAACCATGGGTATGGCTCCCATTGCATTCTTCTCACCTACGCTTGATTAGATGTTGAGATTTCCATTCTTGTGTTGGCATAATACCAACCCATTATTGTGACTAGTACGGCCGGCCACCTTCCGCGGCCTCTCTCTCCCCCCCTCTCTCCCTCTTTATCGCATGCAAAGGGGCTTGTTTTTGTTACACATGTAAAATTGACCATGGTTTGGCTAAAATTGCACCATTGAATTGTGAATTGGTGAGTGTGGAGTATGGAACTCTGAAGCACCACCATTTTCTCTTTCGTGGCTTTGGTTTGGCGCTCTTCCAAATTCAATAGCTCTTTGATTTGTTGCTTTAGCTCCACTGAGCGTTGTTGTGTCGTCTTCTCCATACTCTCTACCAAGTTTCTGGATATCTCCTGAAATTTGTGTTTTACTCCAACGACCCTACCCTGCTTTTTGCCTCGTTTTTTAGAGAGAGAGAGAGAGAGAGAGGGGGGGGGGGGGGGGATATAAAGGTAACTAAGTCAACTGACGCTTGGCTTAAATGCGAGTCTGGCACATACCGTGTGACTCTTTCAACACCATGAGCCACCACACGAGGTCTTTTCATGGAGCTATAGCGAATCTCCATGCGATGCAAGAAGTAGTCCGCCGCCATCATTGAGCATTATTGGTCACCTCCAATGGCCATAGCTGCAGAGTTGGCTCTCAACATCTAGCTTCGCCAACATAGCCCTGTAGCAGCGTCCCCGCCCCCCTTTCTCGGGGTGTATGCTTGAATATGTGTAGACTGTGGGGAGACTGGCTGTGCCGTCTCACAAGGGGCCGAGGGTCAAAATTGTTAGGTGCACAGCCTATGGGGGATGATGGCGAAGTGGAGGAGCAGCCATGGGGAGCGTGGAGGTAGAAGAACGAGAGCACAGAGAGAGAGAGAGAGAGAGAGAGAGAGAGAGAGAGAGAGAGAGAGAGAGAGAGAGAGAGAGAGAGAGAGAGAGAGAGAGAGAGAGAGAGAGAGAGAGAGAGAGAGAGAGAGAGAGATGAACTCAATAGGACAAGTAAAAAGCACGCTATGCTTGTTATATTCCTTTGTAAACTTTACAATATATAGCAAAAGTTTCCATGCAAACTGGCTGTCCTAACTGCATGCCTTTGGGGCGTTTCCCACGAGCTGACACTAAAAAATTGAACGAGGACTTGAACCCAACAATCCCCCCTCAAGCTCGAACTAGACAGACCACTCACATGATAGCCCGAGATTTTGGTGTACTCGTCAACCGTGAGTTTTAGATTGTCTCACAACCAAGGATTTTGGTGTATTCATAGCGTGTAGGTTAAAAAATTAGCTACCAATAAATGGCGTTTTTGGTTCACTGCCAAACCTTGGGTTTATGTTGTACCCAATAACCTCATGAGAAGCGGGACAAAAATGGATTGAGAACAGAAACTGGTATTTTTGGGAGGTCTTACCACTTATGTATGTGTGGCATTGTCAACGCGTACAAATTTTTATCATGGCATGGCTGATTGTTAACAGATAAAGTAGAAGAGGCTTTGACTAGAAAAGTGTACAATTGTTTTGACAATAGACAAAATATGACAAATTTGTAACAACATAAAGATAAATTGGTACTAGAGAACATCACCTTTGATATTGCTTCAACAAATTCAAGCAGAAACTGACATCTATTCTCGAGACAGCTTCCACGATGCACGATCCATCTGCACATTGTGAATCCACTTCATCCCAGCCACAACTTGATTCTACTGACCAACCACCTAAGCATACGCAACCTATCAAAATAATGCTCCACCATAGCCTCGACCATCAAGAGTGTATCAATTGATTCTTCCAAAACATTTTGTTCATACCCTTTGGCAAACCCCGATATCCAAATGTCCGATACACGTGAGTCAAGAATCTTTGCGAACAATTGTCTTTGCAGTGCTTTCATACTCTTTGTTGTGTAGCGTCGACATCAAAATCACCTAGGAGACCAAGGAGATGGCATATTGAAATGTTATAAGGAGTGTCGGCCACGTTCTCTGCAAGATAGCATCTTGATAAGCATGACAAAAAACTGACAGCAAATTCACCCTCTGTTAAGAGCTTAATGACTATGACCATTGCAGTCAAATTTTTGGAAAGCTTGCGTTGTAATAGCATTTTGAAATGCTTGATTTCTTATGTTTGCCACATATTATTGCCCTGCAGCACTGCTGAATTCTCACCTTCACTGGTTAGCTTCTCTCCACCAAACGTTACCACTGAAGCATTTTGATATGCCACTTCTGATGGTCGTCGGGAGTACCTAGGACCAAGGCGTTCCAATATGTAGCCTGCAGAGGCATTGGCAACCGGCTAGAGGGTGTTTTGATATGCTAGTGGTGCTCATGCACGCCTAGGATCCTCCTGGCAGCGTTTCAAAATGCCCACGTTGCCCGTCTACTGACACATTTTCCTGTGACGACCTTTACCGTGCTTGAGGCAGCGTTTCAATATGCGCCCTCTTAGGCTTGCCTTGCCTTGCCAGCGCCAATAGCACCAAGCTTTGATACCGGGTGTTAGGTGCACAGCCTATGGGGGATGATGGCGAAGTGGACGAGCAGCCATGGGGAGCGTGCAGGAAGGAAAACGAGAGCGCACACACACACACACACACACACAGATGAACGCGATAGAACAAGTAAAAAGCACGCTATGCTTGTTATATTCCTTTAAAACTTTACAATATATAGCAAAATTTGCCATGGAAACTAGTTCTCCTAACTGCATGCCTTTGGGGCGTTTCCCACGGGGCTGACACCAAAAAATTGAACGAGGGCTTGAATTCAACCCAACAAAAATTCTTTTGACCTATGGTTTTCTTATCTATATGTAAGCCTATTGCTTATGAGGGTTTAATGATTATCAAAAGTTTATGCCATGTTTACAACAAGTTTTTGTGCTTTCATATGACCTCGGAGATGTAGATTTCAATGAGGTTGGAGCATCCTGGACGATGATCAGATTCAGCGAGGATAAATGTCGTGTCACTCCGCTTCCATAAGGGAAAAAGAGGAGAAAATAATGTTTTGGCTCGTGTTTATGAAAGGTGTGTTGTAGGTTAGCCAACTAGAAATTTGTAGGTCAGCTAGTTAGAAATCCAAGACAATTGGTAGAAAGGAGGTTGAAAAGGAAAATTCTCGTTTGGATTTTGCAATAAAATAGTATTTTCACTTGAGAGAGAGAGAGAGAGAGAGAGAGAGAGAGAGAGAGAGAGAGAGAGAGAGAGAGAGAGAGAGAGAGAGAGAGAGAGTCTCATGAAATAATCAACCTTGGCAATGAATAACTTGTTGTGTATACAATGGAGGAAAAGGATTGCTTATATAGCAACCTCAGTAAATTGCCCAACCCAGACTTTGACAAATAAGTAAACTAAATACCTAGAGGCCAAAAGAAATAATGCGATCACATCGGGCAGTTTACTTGAGGTGCAAAAAATCTAACACCCTCTCTGTAGCTCATAGTAGACATCAATAGTGAGACCAAGTTGATGTAGAAGCTACCATGGACACCCCAGAAGCGGCCAGGATATTGGATACACCTAGGTTTTGCTACCCTGAAATTTATACCTGGATTGGTTGCCTTTCAGAAAATTTGATTTGTAGACCACACTACGTCCAATAATCCCTCCCCATTCGTGAACTTTGAGCACATCATGTCCAAAATATAATACTCCAAGATAATGGATTGTGAAACACATCATGCCCATGATCCGACCAACAACAATTGATTGGTGCACTCATCCATAGTATTTTAGATACGTCTGATTGGTTTCCTGCCAGATGCATGTGCCTTGAACTTGCAAGATCTGGAACTTCGGGAAACCTTATCGCACTCCAAGGTGGCTGCACTAGCACCAAGCCACAAGAACTCCAAGATGTCCCTCTCTTAATTTTCTCGCCTTTCCGTCTCCCAAGCCGCTTCACATTTTAAGCCGGAAATAATTCTCCAAGCCGAGTCGCTAAGTCAATGCTCCCAATCCCGTGCCAAAACACCTCTCCACATAAAAAAGGCTCCCTCTCTTAATCAAAGGCCAAGGCCTTGCTGCCTGTAGCGTTTTGAAATGTTGGCAGTGCACAAGCCAGTGGGGAGAAAGGAGGGACGAGGGATGGGGTTTTGAAACGCCGCCCGCAGAGTAGGAGGGTGAGCCTGTGATGTTGGCAAGCCGTCGTCCACAACCCCAATGACGTTTTAAAATGCTATCGCGAGGAGGGAGGAGGGTCACTTTGTTGCTTGGCCACAAGGATGGAGGAGCAAGGCGCCACCAAGGCTGTGTTTTAAAATGCACAACAGGAATGGAAGGGTACACACCATAGAGGTAGCATTTTAAAAGCAAACGCTCAGTTTTGAGAGGTCACTGATGACGAGATCTACTCTTCTTATCCTCTTTTCTCCTCCAGGCCAAGGGCTTCGTTCACCGAGCTACAGGAAGCTCTGATACCATGTCAAAGTCAACGATGCAAAAGCGTCGAGACCAGGGGGAGTGAGCATGAGAATGAGAGAGAGAGAGAGAGAGGGAGAGAGAGAGAGTCTCTTGAACCAATCAACCTTGGCAATGCATAATTGAATGTGTATACAATGGAAGCAGGGGGTTGCTTATATAGAAACCTCAATAAATTGCCCCACCTAAACTTTGACAAATAAGTAAACTAAATACCTAAAAGCCAAAAGAAATAATGGGATCACATTGGACAGTTCACTTGAGATGCCAAAACTCTCTAGCAGCAAAACCAAAAAGATCTTAAGTAAATATAGAGTCCTCATTTGCATCCATATAAACAAAACAACAGATTCGTTAGCCTTGAATACGTGTTATAGGTGTCAACAAACCTATTAGTTGTTATCAATGTCCTACTTAAAACCTTTTTAACTTATATCTACCATCCATGTAGTGTTAAAGAGTTAGCAGGTATCCATTCTCAAAATAATAAGCCACACATGAAAGTGACAGGTGTGTGTGTGTGTGTGTGTGTGTGTGTGTACTCGATTAGCCTAACCCAGGCACCATACTCAATGAGTCAATAGTAGGCCCGTTGAGTATGGGCCTACAATTAAGTTGATGAGAATAGAATGGTCAAGTCTGAAGCCAAAGAGTTATATCATATCAGAAAATCCATGAGTCTCATCGATTCTATAAGTGACAATGTTAACAGAGAGGATAATACGTGAGTTACCTTTTAAGGCTTTGTTAGTCAGTAGAGAATAGTATGGATGCCGTTCATAGTCAGTCGTAGAAGTTTTCTATGCTTTAACCAATTTTTATGGATAGTCCTCAAACAAACCCTCCATCCAAGAGTAGTTCGTTTATAGGTAAAATGTTCTTGAAACCATAAGAATCAAAATAATAACACAAGGGTAAGTAATTTTGGGTTAACATACAACCTAAAACTAGCAGAGTCAAAGACTACAATAGTTGTGAGCAGGAATCCAATCTATAGACAAGGAAAGACCACCTAACACCTATCAACCTAATAAGGAATTATAGACAGTGGGTCCATCAAAGCCTACATACAAAAATTTCCAAAGCTAGCGTCCTGGTTTCCTAGCTTTTTGGGAGAACCTTGTGCTTAGGACGTGTATGTTGTTGTTTTTAGACTTATACTTATATACAAAAGTGAAGAGTGTATGCGTGTGCGGTGCAGTGTGTGTGCAAGAAGGACAGAAGGAGAGAGTACACAATGTGTGGGTGGAGCAAGACTCTTCTATTAGATGCCCCTTGTTCTTTGTATATGTACACAAGAATGTGTCAGTGGGGGCGGGCGCTCATAACCTGGGCGACTGAGCAAAACACATACACCTGTATCCCAACAATCTCCCACTTAAAGGTGAATGTGCCGATAAGTGGATCCTACTAGCTAGACTACTAGTATGTACAATAAAATAGGTGAGAGAACTCTCTCAACCTACACCTATTGGCTCACTTGGTCGATCTACATGTAGTCGTCTCATCTCTGTTGGTAGGCGAACGTGCATACCCACAATAGAGCCTGCATGTAAATCCTAGAGACTACTTTGTATGGTCTGCAAAACTCTACCATGCATCATGCTACTATCACTCATCGCACGACTGACAACCCCTGCTACAAATGCTCCCAATACAACTGCTAGGTTGGGTCTTGATACTAGTAAGTAGAACATGGGACGCCCGAACGCTGATGAAATCTGTGCAAACCTGGTTGTACTCGCCTCCCTGTGCTATCTGCAATCACTGCATCATCAAAACTACCCATCGTGTATGGATGTGTCAACGCCGACACTGGGATAGCTATATCCCTTCACCCATATATGAGCAACTGTGCATCCTAGCACAAACTCATTAGCCTCTAACATGAGCATATCAAAGAACTCCATGTCTGTCATCTGTGCATGTGTCTCTAGGGAGCAGAACTGCTCTACCTCTATTTGCACATACTGTGACAACACTTGTTGTGTCTCACTAGAGCACTACCGCTCTACCTCTATCTCTACAGAGTCCACTAGCATCTCTTACATAGCTAAATGCTCTGTCTCGTCTCTTGCTCAAAGCATCCCAGCAATAAAATCGAGACTATGCCGTCTCTAACCTCATGCATAGGATATACCAAGTCACTGCGGGCTCCTCTGGCAATCACTAATGAACCGCAATGCATCTGGAAAGACTGCTCTCTAAGCAGTATCTGACAACCAAAATCTGCTAACTATCTCATTGAGATCAAG
This sequence comes from Adiantum capillus-veneris, assembly GCF_014529385.1. Taxonomy (NCBI): domain Eukaryota; kingdom Viridiplantae; phylum Streptophyta; class Polypodiopsida; order Polypodiales; family Pteridaceae; genus Adiantum; species Adiantum capillus-veneris. The sequence goes on along the minus strand of NC_140946.1, from coordinate 49,025,660 downwards.
CTCTATCTCAACTGAAGAACATAGCACACATGTCGTAGAGTGTATGATGCACCACTTGGCAATGACAAACAAACATCTCCTGCACCCTCTATGTCACATCCTGAACCATCACCAAGTCGCACACAACCAAGTATCCCACTAGAAATGTGCTAAACCACTCGTTGATTCCTAGAAAAATGTGTTGATTCTCTGCACTCATTGTCTGCTCAATTTCACTTGCTTCAAGGCTTCAAGCCTTTGTTTGCCCCTTCTCAGTACTGCCGAGGTCTACCCAATTCACCCAATTTTTTTCTGTTGGATCACATATATTTGAGTTCGGATGTGAGAGATATTCCAAAAACATCCGTTTTTGGCCCAACCTAGACTCTTGGATCATATCCATCCGGCCGTGTGATGGAGATATGCAAAATACACTATTTCGGGAGCCAAAAACAACAAAAACGAGTTGCAACACTTCTTGTTCCTGTTGTTTCTCTGCAAAATTCAGCATTGGCTTGTTACAAAAGCTCTATACAAGCTGCATATACATGCCTAAGCTCAGATCCGACGCGATCGAGCCGGATACACCATTGCTGAGCTCCAGCCGCCATAGCCGAGCTCCTTCGCTTACGTCTCATCGAGAAGCCGTTGTGCGCATGTCGCCAAAGCTCTGATACCAGTTGAAGAGTGTGTGTGTGTGTGTGTGTGTGTGTGTGTGTATGGATGCATGCATGCACGGTGCGGTGTGTATGTGGGAAGGAGAGAAGGAGAGAGTACACAGTGTGTGGGTGGAGCAAGACTCTTCTATGAGCTGCCCCTTATTCTTCGTATATGTACACAAGAATAAGGTGTCAGTGGGCGGGCGCCCATAACCTGGAAAATTGGGCAAGGCACATGCATCTGTATCCCGACAAAAAGAACATAACAGTTCAAAAGACAGTTGCTTTAGACAAAGGACAATGATTAACACAAACAACTCAGCCTTTGATTCGTTTTTGTACATCATAGTGAGAATGAGGTATCATTCTAGTTTTTTGTATATATGATAGTCAAGAACAACTTATTCTAAAGTGAAAGAGGCCAGGTTCAACAGTGATGGACATCAGCAAAGCCAAAAAGATCCTAAGTAAAGATCGGAGGGATTCACTGTGTTTTTTCGTATGGTACCACGTGAGTGTACAATAGGGGGGGTTTTAAATTTTGTACATAGGCGTATACAATAGGGGTAGCCCCTCATTATTTCATACTCATACCGTACACATAAGGGAGGGGGGGGAGGGGGGGGGGGGGGTTACTTTGGGGCTACATTCAACTACCTAAGCCACCTTAAATACATTAGTAAGCCTCTCTCTCTCTCTCTCTCTCTCTCTCTCTCTCTCTCTCTCTCTCTGCATCAATAATACTTTCATGGAGTGGTGATAGTAAGGGAAAACTTGAAATTCTCTCGTTTTTTGGTCAAAATTAAAGGCTTTTGTTGATAATTACACTAAAGCTTATGTAAATTTCCTTGTTTTCTTAAAGCCAAGCTCAAACCCCTCTAATTTGTCAAAATTTCCAAAATACCCTTCAAAATTTTAAAATTCCCAAAGTACCCATGTATCTATTTTGGTAGGATTGATCAAGGTTTTCTAATTTTTATTCCTTTTTAACAATTGAGATGCATTTTTTTGAGTGGTTAGCATGTAATTTGTCACAAATTACCTCACAAAACGGGTGATTATGTCCACAAAGATAACACATAAGTGTAGTCATCAACAAAATGTCAATCATTGAAGAACAAGGTACATCCTAATTCCTCTCTATCTTGCCACACATTGGCTAGAGAGAGAGAGAGAGAGAGAGAGAGAGAGAGAGAGAGAGAGAGAGAGAGAGAGAGAGAGAGAGAGAGAGAGAGAGAGAGAAAGAAGAAGAAGAAGAAGAAGAGCGTTTTAATGTCGTAGGAAACTATCCCAAGATACCTTAAAAATCTAGCCGACGAGGAGAGTTGAACTCAAGAGCTGTTACGTGTGTGTGTGTGTGTGTGTGTGTGTGTGTGCGTGCGCGCGCATGCACGCGCACAGAGGTCATACACAGCAGCGACGCTGACGTGCAGCTGGAGAGAGTGAATGTATACTTAAACAGTGACTCGCTTTGCTTATAATTGGGAGAGAGAGAGAGAGAGAAGAGGATAAATAGCATTGATATACACAGAGAGAGGTCTGTGTTGGGGACGCCCATGATAAGAGATGCCCCAAGCCTTCGATCCTTTCTTTGTCTTTCAGGGTTTCCACACTCTAGCTCAGCGAGCTGCATAGGGCTAGAAGCTCCGTGAGGTTGTGAACTTGTGAAAGAGAGAGTGGGTTCGCGAGACATACATGAGAGATATCTGATGAATAATGACACCACTGCTCAGTTGCATTACTCGGGCTTTCATATGTCCCCTGCAAAGAGGGGAATATCTTCCTTAATGAGTTGCAATTTTTTTTTGAATGTGAGCACTTCTTGAGAGATTACGAAGTGCCAAGAAGACTCACATTTTGTCTAGTCACGTGGCTGCTCTTGCGTGTGACCGGGGTGTTAAACGTAGGTTTTGGGTTTAATGTTTCTCTGTCTATCATCTCAAGCTTTTGGTAGCTTCCATTCGCTTCGTTTCCTCGATCGTGCGACTTGCCTGCGTGCCGTTGTCTCCCCCTCTTCTTCCATCCTCACCTGTGAGTTTCCTTTGTGCACTTCTCTGCCTTCTCTGTGAAAGGTTAATGTTCTCGTGCTTCTCTTATGTGTGCATGTTAGGAAAGGTTAAGAGTCTGCTTGGGATTTCCTTCACCCTGTACGCCTATTATATGAATATTTGTAGTCTAATACGCGCAACGATGTCTAGTTTTATACGCAACAACCATTTTGAAGGTCCAAACTACTTGTGAGGTTGGCAAAAGGATGTAGTCTTTTGTCTTGCTAAAACCGAAATTCAGAGCTTGGATTATCGTGAAGAGAATTTTTTCCGTGTGCAGGCGCTTGTGAAAGTCTGGTTGGATTTTACTACAAGTTGTCCGCTTGCTGAAATCTACTCGTACAATGTCTACGCACGTCAGTCTGTAGGTGTATGCACTTACGTGCGGTGCTCATCCATGTGCTTCTTGAATTCGTCTACCTATAGTGTCTGTTAGTTGTTTGCAGGAGGTTTTGCTGCTGCTTCTTCAATTTTCTTGATGGCATTACTTGTCAAAAGGCTCTCTTTTATGCCCTTTCTTGTTTCAAGGGCTCCAGGCTCTAGTGTGGAATCAAACATTGCAGCTTGCACTTTCGCAACTCGCAGGTATGCAAATAGAGCTCCTGATGTTGTTTTCAGTGCTGAAGATGATACTACTACTACTAATGAAGATGAGGACATTCAAGACAGCGTAGAAGTCCGTGAGTCTACTATCAATTTCCCTCTACTCACAATCACAAATCTGTTTAAGCTTTTGTTTAATGGATCGAAGTTGATGATTTTTGGGGGGACTGTGGGCTTCTTTGTGAAGCTGATGCATGATTTGATCTCGTTTTTAATGGTTCTAGTTGTGCTGACGTCTTAAACCTTCAAAACTGTTCACTACTAGTTCAAATCATATTGAAAGTAAAGAACTAAAATTCTCCCCTGAGAAGGCATGCAAGGTAGGCCTTTATGATGAAGTAAAAATCTTTTGAGCGTCTGTGGCAAGCTGCCTGTGTATTTCAAACTGTAAACGCTTGCAAGTTTTGTAAGCGCGTTGATACTCCTCCTAGTATGGACATATGAGGAAGGTTTCATACCTCCATGGTGGGAGACCAGTGGTAGGCATGATAAACTCTTGCAGGCTTTGTAAGCGCGTTGATACTCCTAGTATGGACATATGAGGAAGTTTTCATACCTCCATGGTCGGGAGACCAGTGGCAGGCATGATAAAGTCTTGCAGGCTTTGTAAGCACGTTGATACTCCTAGTATGAACATATGAGGAATTTTTCATACCTCCATGGTCGGGAGACCAGTGGGGCAGGCATGATCTTTGAAACAAGAATTCTTGTTCCTATTGGCCCTCACCACACTCTCCCATTGGCTCTCGTGTTGCACTTGACAACTAGAAGTAGGTCTAAGGGCTATTTCTGGGTGTAAGTTTGGTTGGTTTTGGCTGAATCGTAGGACATTCACATATATTTTGTAAAAATTTTCTTTCTTTAAGTGCTGACCATATCTTTAATGAATGTTAGAGTTTGCTTCTTGTCCTCTTTTCTTACCAATTTTAAAACATTTCTCTTGTTCTTGCTTCCTGCAGAGTTTAACAATGCAGTGCAGGCTGTTGATGATACAACAGATGTTTATGTCGTTCCATGTCGCGTCTCCCTGCCCACTCAGAGGAGAGCTTGGGCTACTGCACAAGATGAAAATGCTATGAGATTCAGAATGGATATGCCAGGGATTGCAAAAGAGAATGTGAAGGTGTATATGGATGATGGGAAGCTACCAATCAGTGTTGTGTTATGTGCCTCGCGTCGTGCTCATGGATCTCGAGCCAGGTACTATGGACAGTGTTCGAACAACAGGCCCCTATGGGCAGATCTTCCACCGTGATAACTTCGTCCTTTGGCCAGTCCGGAGCTGGCAACAACTGGGCCCAAGGGTCACTACACCAAAGTCGCGGAGCTCATTAATTATGTCCTTGACGTTGTCTGCAAAGAGGCTGAAAACTATGACTGCCTTCAAGGTGAGTGCCTTTAAGATCTCATTCTATCGTTCTTTATTCTATTTTATTCTGTGAAATGCTTTTTTGTCATGCCTTCTTTGTCATTTCTTCGATGGTACAGTTCCATTTATGTCTGGTATAATGATTTTGTTGTCAGTTTTGTTTATATTTGACAATGTAGCTAGCTTGTGTAGTCATCTTGTTTGAAAATAATGTTCAGATCCTTCCTCAGTGAAGGTTTGAAAACAATGTTTAGATCCTTCCTCAGTGAAGGTTGTCAGATTTCTTTAAGTGAATTTTTCACCGCTGCTGTTCTAACTTCTCTAGCTTCGTAGTATCCCCCCTCACTTGGTAGACATTGGCTTTAGATCTACGCCACCACTCCCAACCAGTACTGGATTCCAAATTTGTTTCAAGTTAGCAAGGCTTTGCCACAAACTCTTTCTTCAATTATTGTTGATGTGTAAACTCTATATTGTTTCTATACTTGAGATGTTTGTCTATACACTATGATGCAGGCTTCTATAGTGGCAGAAGCTTCAATTTCTTCAGCATTGTGTCATTAATCCTACATAAGTGGTTGATGGTATCTTGTATACCTGGAACGCCGATTTTTTCTTTCTACAATAGCTACATCTCATAAAAAAGCTAGCATTTCTCTACTGATCAGTTAAATCTGTGACTGCCTGCTTTGAGGCCTTTGTTTTGTAGTTGTTTTGTAGTTTTGAGCTCTATCTCCCGGAGCAAGTTTGCGTTCTCAACGGCTTCCTTGGGCCTCATCTTATTAAGCTTCCTCTTTTTAGACTTCTTCGGCAAGGATGATGACGATGCGAGGAGGAGTTTGTGTTGACGCTTACGATGGGAGGCCAGCACCTTGCAAGCGAAGCAATTGCCAGACGCAGGGTGAGTTCTCAGTTCACTTTAGTCATGGACTCATTTTCCTTACTCAATGCCCTTAGGCTTTAGCTATGGCGGCCAAGTCTTGACCTGCTGATCAGTGACGTTTAGTCCTGACGTCCCGACCTGCTGGAGCTTGCGTCCGAGTCCCGACTTCTTCCACTGTAGCTGCCAATGCTGTTGACTCCCTGAGCCTCTCGTTACCTGTTCGATGCATTAAATCGGCTTTTAGATCATAGTTTGAAGCATCTATCGGTAGTTACACTAAATCTTGTCACGTTTCGTCAAATTTTTTCAAGGCAAGCTTGAAATCTAGCTTAGATTTTGCAAGTTAGTGATACTCACAATTTTGGGTGGTAGTGTTGTATTAACTCAATAAAGAATGTACTTAATCTCAAACTAGATGTGTGACATCATAGCATTAAAGATTTTAAGATCGTTAATTTCTTTTACATGTAGTTACAAATTCTATAGTCTCAATTTTCCACATGGTCATATGGCTTGACCGGGTGTGTTATCTTTGAGCTATAGTTTCTTGCCAAGACACGTCTAGCATACCTTGGGTCTATGTGTCATTCATACACAATGTTTTTATTTTGTATATAATTACAAATATAGACACGTCTAGCATACCTTGGGTCTATGTGTCACACATACACAATGTCTTTATTTTGTATATAATTACAAATATAGTCTCAATTTGTTACATGGTCATATAGCTTAACCGGGTGTGCCATCTTGAGCTATTGATTTTTACCTTCAGTTCTTCTAGCTATCCATATGGCTTGACCAGGTCTCTTGAGCTATCCATTCTTACCAATTGTGTACTTGTGCTTCTTTTTACGATAAAAAGCGTTAAAGATTTTAAGGTCGTTAGTTTCTTTTACATGTAGTTACAAATTCTATAGTCTCAATTTCCCACATGGTCATTTGGCTTGATCGGGTGTGTTATCTTGAGCTATAGTTTATTGCCAAGACACGTCTAGCATACCTTGGGTATATGTGTCATACCACCACTTTGAAGTTAGATTACTTTGACTCTATTGAAAATGTGTTTGTTTTTAACGTGTAAGATAATCCTTAAATCCCAAGTGGGAGCCCAAGATGAGGTGGACATTTTTTTGGGAAAAAGAAATTATGTGATGAAAATCCCATTTAGGAGCTCAAGAAAAGGGTATACTGATTTTTTGTGAGAAAGAGGTCTTCGTACAAAGAAGACTCTGGCGAAATTTTTAAGATTTATATTTTATATATAAATTCAAAATTAAATACAGATGGTGCTTTTTTAAAAGTGGCATTTTGCTTAAGCATAGACGTGCATTCACATCACCTATAATTGTTTTTGTTTAAAAAGATTAATCTTTTAATGGGTTGTTTTGTAATGTGTTTTATATTGATGAGTGAAGTTTTTCATGGTTGTTTAAGATTATGCATTATTTGTTATTTAGAGAATAATCCATTTCATATGTGTGTCTTAAATCCCTTGTGGGAAGCCTACTAAGTAAGTGGCTAGTATGTTATATTTTGAAAAGGAGATTTGTATCAGTTTACAAGACAAATGCTATTTGTTTTTTGACAAATTACATTGAAACGATTGGTTTATTTTAATTTAGTACTCATTATATTTTTTTCTTTTCATGGTTTTTTCTCTTAGCATCTATTGCAAATGAAAACACACTACAATGTACACTTCTGTTCATTTGCAGTTCAACATGTATTTTTGCAAAAGCATGTGCTTCTAAAATTGTTATGTTACTAGTAGTAGGTCATTACATTCCGTACGAAATCCGTATGAGGGGGGATGGCTCATTGCGAGAACGTCCGTATCTTGTCCGTATGTAGGGGGGTAGGTTAGCAAGTAAGATACTGTACATAGGGGGGTTTCTCTAATTTTGATGTACGTAGTGAATCCCCCGGGAGTAAAGATAGAGTCCTCACTTGCATCCATGTAAACAAAACAACAAATTCATTAGACTTGAATACATATAACAGGTGTCAACGAACCTATCAATTGTTATCATTGTGCTACTTAAAACCTTTTTAACTTATACCTACCATCCATGTAGTGTTAAAGACTCAGCAAGTATCCATTCTCATAATAATAAGCCACACATGAAAGTGCCATGTGTGTGTGTGTGTTGCTGTTTTAAATACATATATACGCAAACGAACACAAGTGTTCACGGACAGCCAGATCCTAGACAAGTATAAGGGTTATGCACAAAAAAATTATTTGCATGTTTGAAAATAAATTCTGTACATGGTATCAGTAACCGAGAATACATCATAGGAAAATACAATCCCAAAGAATGGTAGTAGAGCCGCTCCCCATTCGAACGAGCATCAAATTCAAAACATCAAGAATAGCCTGTTTTAATCAAAGAAGGTATCCCTCACCTGCACCCATAATAAACAAGAAAACGCTCAGTTAGCACTTGTTTATCGTTATACAGGTGATGGACGGGCATCCCAGTTATTATCCATGTCACAATGATAAAACAAATCATTCTTTATGTGTTTCTATATAATCCTTTGAAAATAATGTGTCATGATACTATACTTCTTCTTTTTATTCCTCACAGCACCATATATATACAAAAAGTATCTCATGCAGATTTTATGTAGTAAAATACTCGGTATTTTTTCCTCTAGAAGTGAGAGAGGAAGGGTTCTTTTACATACATATGTTTGGCGGGTTTTTTTTATTGAGATTAAAGTATTTAACAAATCATTTTCAAGAGTAAAAAGATCCTATAGTATTCAGCACACAGTACCGACACAAGATAGACAGCATCCCTAACAACAATACAGGCTATAATACTTTTACACCAAGATGTGAACCCAAGATCAAGTCTTCAAAACACAACCAGATCATCGAAAAAAATTCATTAGAATATTACATTCCTTCTTACTAGAGAGCAAAGTAAAATTCAGCATATATTTTTCGAAATGAATACTTGCCAATCATCTCCTAGTGCACCATGTTAGTCACCTAGGATTTAGTAGCTCACCATATTTTTGAACTAAATTTTGTAATTTATTACTGAACTAAACAACAGCTAGTTAAGGCCACTACCCCATTTTTAGAGAACCGTTTAGAATACTGGTTTTTATCATAGAATAGAGCTATCCCTGAATAAAAGTCCTCAGTAGAGATGCCATACTGCCTGTTAGTATACCACATAGCTGGGGCAAATATGATACCGGCTGGACCTTTACATCAGGGTCATTGAATATGGCCGTACTTAGGTTTTCTATGATGCTCGGAACCCAAAAATAGCTTTATCTCGGTTTAGAGCAGAATTTTTTTAGAGATCTCCTATCGTACCCTATCCATGAGTGCCCCAATTATCGGCCTTTTATGTTATAGAGACATACACAAAAAAACCCCATTCATGTCATTAATATCTATTTTTAGAAGTCAAGATAGGCCTCCTTCCTATTCAAATATTAGATTATTAATGGTGTAAGTCCTGATTCTTTAACCCTAAAAAATATCATAAAGGTGTCACTTTTTTTCTTTATGTCCTGTACAACACACAGTCAGCAAAATAGGCTTCGCCCTGCATTAAGATATTTATTGAAGTTTTCTAAAAGCCAATCAACAAACCAGAAAAAATCCGACAGTGGTAGAGATAGTCCTCTTAAACCCGGATTTTTTTTAGCAGATCTCTGACATAGTACAATACAGTCAGTTCTCAAATCCACAACCCCCCGGTATGTAACACAAAGATGCCCCTAATCATAGAAACAAAGCATCATTTTACAGTTGTCTATAGTTACGAACCAGTCATGAGCAAGGAGAAACACCCATATCAACCCTATGTCCCATAGGTGTCATCTTTAGTATGTCAGCTTCATTAAGTTTTGTACGTTAGAACCCAACAACATGTATGGAAAGATTATCTGCGCATAAAACATAATACCAAAACAAATACACAGTATTTTCCACGCAGACAAAGCTACATGCTATTTGACCTGCGAACTCGGAATAGTAGGCAGTCCAGCCCCCACGATGATTTCCTTCCCACTTGTAATCCGAGTGTAGAACAGTTCTCACCCCTCAATGTAAAAACATTTACAATTCCCTTACCATAAACAGTAAACAAATGCCAAGAGAGTATAAAAACTCACAAGTTTATATAGCCATGGTGTCAATACAGAGCGTACTGTATAAGATCAGATTTGATAGCCCGTAATCCCAGAAGATCTGCATACTGTCATACTACTACGAGAGGATGACACAGGTGCACAAAGCCAAGCAGAAGCAGATGAATGAGCACAATCGACGCCGAGGCATGGCGTGTAAAGCGAACAGCCGTGCAGGGTGTGGGTTATTAGTACTAAGTAACTCGAAGGCAGAAGATAATGACCCCCCTTAGTCCGTTTTAAACTTTATGAGAGGTAATAGTTACCAATTCTTCTTAAGAAGGAAATACCATGTTTTAAGCTAGCATTCCCATGCACCAAGAAGCTCTGAGCGGTAGACAAGAGGTAATATACCCTGGTAGGCTGCAGCCCCAGGCCTGGAGTAGCATTAGTACATACATACTAGATGAAGGGTTCTTTTGATAATAGATTATATGCAAAAAAACATAAGCAACAATATGCACGGTTTTCAGAGGAAAAAACAAACATTATTCTATGTATCTATCAAGGTTGAGTCATATAAACCAGATATCTACAGCTTTGGTAGGCTAAAGGCCCCATACCCGATGATGTTTTTAAGTACTACGAACCAATTAGTCCCTGCCTATTAGTATTTCAAGGGGTAATGCATATTATTCCAAGTCCTTTTATAAAAAAACTTTCCTACACCCAAGTTAGGTGTTTTTAAGGTATTTCCTTGTTTTGTAAAAAGCCCAGCCTGGAGTGGCACCATCACATATGTACCAGATGAAGGGTTTTTAACACTAGGTTATATCACTTCATAAGCAACATCATGCAAGGTATTCAGAAGATCTTTAAACAATATTCTCTATACCTATCAAGGATAGGTCATATATTCCATATACCTATTGTTTGGTGTTTTAACCTGAGTAAGGACAAAGCAGAGTTATACCCTATTTGTATAAGAGAAAGGAAGCCATTAGAGTGGCATCAGACACTAGTACAAGAAGTTAGTAAGCTTTTTTACACTTATCCCTCATGGCAACAAACACTGATCTGATATTAGCTTTTGCAGTCCAACACCTGTAGCGGACTAATGAGTTAGCTCGTAGATCATTTGTCAAAAATATGCCAGCCTTCTCTTTCCAAACCAGGGAACATCTGTAGCCCAAACACAGTGGTGGACATATCAAGATAAACTCACCAGAGTAACATTATGGGGTCGAGAGCATTTCAAGAAGAACATGAGTCTGGCAATGGTAAAAGAGGCCATGGGTTTAGGTCCGAAGTACTATTACGTTGAGTAGTCTATGAAGCGCGGGTTCTCAGAGCGATTATTCCTGCTGGCACAATTTATTCCTCATCACAAGCTCTTCCTATGTCCTCATTTTGGCCCTTCCTTACGAGGATACTTTGATTATTCTCCCCGAACCAGAGGTTTAAGCATGGTATTAGCTAATCGTATCCTGCCCCATACTGAACGACCACCCATATGTTTCTATTGTGATAGTTGTTTGTGTGATCATGTAATGGATGGCTTAACCGTGATGTAAGAGGAACCTAGGCGGTTTTATCTGCTCTTATCTACGATAGACTCTCTTTTTTTAGGCAACACTTTTGAACAAGTATGTGTGTGTGTGTGTGTGTGTGTTGCCTTTAGAGAATATTTGTTGGGTATCGAAAATGGAAGTTGTTGCAACTATGTGATGATGAAAATCTAGCTAGTTCTTGTTGCACAAGTCGTTGTGATTGGATTGGATTGTTTTTTATTGGGATTAGAGCTTATCAACTGATTTAGGGTTGATTTTTGTACCAACCGTTGAGTATATGGTGATAGATAAATTAGGTTGATTTAAGGGGCATGATGTGTCTAAATTTTGTAAAATTTAGGAGCAATCAATGGAGGATAAAGGGAAAGAACGAGCTACAGCTGAGAAATAATCATGATGTTCATAATTTCGAGGGAGAATTGATGAATTCAAGCCGTGAATGGAAACACTTTCTCTAAAAGAGGAGTATTTCATCGAAAATAAGGAGTAGGTAACAATGCAAAGTCTTACAAAATGGATTCAACGGTGGAATAAGGGTTCTCTGCACCAAAAGTTATAAGGAAAATTGAGAAGAAGTTTGGTTAGATTTCCACAATTGAACATAGATCACTCACCCTTGAAAAAGTGGAACTTTTTGTGCAAGCTGCTGATTAGAAATTGGAGGAGCTTGATGGATCCTCATGAGGATTTGGCATGTGAATTAGCTGTAAAATCAGGTTGGAAGGAGGTAATTGAAGTTATCAATATTATTAGTTATCAGATTGGAAGGAGGTAATTGAAGTTATCAATATTATTATTAAGAGTCATAAGCAGGTTGACAAGTTAATTGTGACGGCTAGTACAGATATTGATGCGATTGATGAAGATTTACTTGTGCAACCAAAAGAAAAGGGTTGAAACATCCGCTTCTTTTGATGTCACTTTATCCTCCATTGTCTGTTCATAAGTTTTATAAAACTTAGGCATATCACACCCTTCAAATCGACTAAGATTATTTGTTACCACTTGTCTTGCTTCCTGGATCCTGGCCTCTATTTCTTGTATTGTACTTTGGTTCATCATCTGTGTATGATGTAGATATTGTTGATAAAGAAGTACAAGAAATTGTTATATGACATGCTTTATCTCATTACCATAGTCATTTGTCGACATAGCTAGCTCTTCTCACCCAGTCAATTTCACATCGGGTTCACCAAAAAGATGTCTCTACCCCCATCTTTTCAAGGCTTTCTCGCAAATGATAATCTTGTTGAAGCAGCAAGTGAGAAGCTTTTGCGAGCAATAAATTCTACCCTGCAATGTGTGAAAGGTCTCTATAGCCTATGATGATAACATAATCAAAGCAAGGAAAGTGTCTACAAGCAAAGGTTGTTGGCATTGTGAACAATTAATTGCACTTGGCCCATTGTCATCATGACTGCTAAATTCTATGATCAAGTTAAGATTTTGATCAATGAACATTTGTGCCAATAAAGCATTGAAGAGATGTTCTTAAATTGAACTATGTTGTTGTTGTTTTTCTGGTTGCAATCCAAAGCATCAACTAGTTTTACAAGATTGCACCCACACATGCACACTCGCATGTCACAAGGGTTGAACCATAGTAGGCGCATTTAGCAATAGAGGAAGAACACTTGGTACAAGTCATGGAGGTGGTCATGGAAGAGGCAACACCAAGCGTAACAACAAAATAACTTCTAGAGACAGAACACAAGTGGTCGAGGAAATTTTCAAAGTAGGGGGGAGCCCAAGAGGTCGTGATAATGTGTAGCGTAAAAATACAAGTCAGCATGGGAATGTTGTATGTTGGGGTTGTGGGAGACACGGTCACTTTAGGAGATAACAAAATAATTATGCAACCACTATCATGAATGGAGATGAGCCTAAGAGGCTACTTATGGTGCAACACATGTTAAATACTATGTCTGCAAATGTGGCAAAGTCTGGTGATAATGTCTCGCATGTGGATTTAGGTGCATCAAATCACATGACCAATCATGGTGAGTGGCTCAATAAATCGTAGACTTTGTAGAGTCCTAGCTATGTAGAGAATGGGGATGATACATGAAAGGATTAGGGTGGATTAAGCAATGTAACATTCATTTCTAATACAATCGATTATAAACTAATTAGAAACTAATTAATCTAATTCCTATAGCTCAATGCAAGATTGAGTGTTGATACAAAGGTAACTTGATTGTTCATCTCACACACAAGTCATTTACAAAACTCTTATAGAGGCACTACAAGTAAATATTCCACCTCAATGCAAGAGAGAGTGTTGATACAAATGTAATTTGATCGTTCATCTCACACACAAGTCATTTACAAGCCTCTTATGTAGGCATTATAAGTGGATATTCCAACTCTCCAAAGGCAAGATACATTTTGACCCCATGACTCTGCACATGATTCTTCACATAGTCTTGAGGGCATCGCATGGATTCACATGGTAGTAGTCTACATGGCTAGAGGGTGTTCTTGTGGTGCAACAAATCCCGCACCCCAACAACCCTCCCCGTGTGGGTTTTGTTTGCACTCGAGTATGACTAGACATAAGTGCATCCAATTTACTATCACATAAAGTATGTACCAGCCATTTTGGCATACCCCTAGCCTCTTCATTCTCAACCCTTTTCACATTGGGTACATCATGTACATCTGCATCAATATTAGGATGATTTGTAACATTTTCTCAAACCCCCCCACCTCATTAGAACTTGAATTCAAATTCTTACCATTAAAAAAAGGCAACAAAATGTCTTAAATTTCATGTGAGCTCACATTACTATCTTTGATACATGGTAAAAAAGACTCAATAGAGTCTTCCACAAATACAATAGCTCGTGAAACCAAGAAACATTTTGTTTACATATGGTATAACCTGCAACCTTTGCTTTCAAGACTATGACAAAAAAAATGCATTTGAAAGTCTTATCCTCCAATTTTTTACATTGCATTTGTGGCACCAAAGCATAAGCTAAACAGCCAAAAACTCACATGTCATAAATACATGGCTTCTTATAATGCCATGCTTCATAAAAAGTCTTAGAATGCAAAGCTTTAGTAAGACACTATTAAGTAAATAGGTAGCACACATGAAAATCTCAAGCCAAAATAAATGTGGTAAAGCTTGAATTTTGACTATACATCATGCCACTCAGTAAGCGACTTGTTTTTACTCTTAGCAACACCATTTTGTTAAGTTGTATACAATATTGCACATTGGTGTCTTTTCCCACGACTAGCTAGAAATGCATGTCCATATACTGCCCCCTTGATCCGAATGGAGGGTGCCCATTGTACATTTTAAGACATTTTCAACCATAACCAAAAATTTCTTGAAACATATGAACACTTTGGACTTATCTTTAAATGGATACACCCATACATGCCTAGAGTAATCATCAATAAAAGTCACAAAGTAAAGATAATTACCCAAGGATAAAGTTTACATAGGGCTAAAAATTGCAACCCTTCCTTTGAGATTTACCCTAGACCTATAGTCTAGGGATAAAAGATGCAACCCTTCCCACCCTTCCTTTGAAATTTACCCTTCACATGCATGGAAAATATTTTGTATCTCTTTTCAAGAAAGGCAAGTTGCACAACAAGGCCTTCCTCAAGAACGAATGTTTAAAAACTAGCCTTGCACAAGGGTATGTTTGGTAGAAGCCCTCTAAAGATCACTTCTTTGATTATAGGAAAATATATATAGATAATGGTTCTATTATCCATTTCATGACTAGCATGTGCGCGAGGTAGCAAGAATGTGTGTTCATTTGAAGTATAAGACCCAAGCCTAATGTTAGCTTAAATTTGCATTTTATATCAACATTGACTAATTTGCAATAGCCACTAATATTGTGATAAGCACATTTTTGCATGTCCCACCCAGTCCACCTCAAGTCTAGATTCATTAGGTCATTGTAGATTTAAATACAAAAGGTAAGAAAATGTCTCATTTGTAACACCAATTCATCACTTTGATTTTATGATCATTTTCAATTTTTCATGTTGTTTAATTGTTAATTGCACACATTAAGCAAGCATATATCACAAATACAAGACTTGATCCCCTATGTGCAAAGCAACTTCTCTCTCATTTAAAATGTAAAAAAAGATACCATGCATGATCTCCTAAAAGCAAGTAATGATTTGTCATTAAATAGTCACTTTTTGAATCTCTCTGTGAGGGACAAGGACTAATGGATGCTAATCTCCACTTAACCACCTCCTCTTATGGGCCACCTGGCCCATCTTTAGGAGCACTTGAACTGTTCATGCTTAACCGCCGGTCATGTCCCCCTGGTCCTACCCTTGTCCTGAAATTACACCTCCCTTGAAGAAGAGTTTTCATCCCCCTTAAAAACATCAATAAAACAACTCTTCATAGGAATATGCACGTTTTTCTCTTGCATACATCAACCCATCCACTCAAAGAATTAGCAAATTTGGTACCTATATGTGGAACTATCTGCTTGTAGAACAAAATTGGATTGAATGATTGAATAAAACATCGTCTTAAGAGATTGTTCTTTTGGCCAAAAGGAGCGTCTACTTAGATCTCTCTACGTAGATCTCATCCTAGTAGGAGAACCTACCTCAAATGCTCCTCAAACAAGATGCTGTAACTAACCAAAATGTATTGCTCACACTTGTTAGATAATAGCAAATCATATCTCAAGTGAGACACTCTAACTGAGAAAAAATTCTTGCTCTCTCACAACTAATTAAGAGATTGTCTCAAGAGAGATGCTCTAGTTGAGAAAAATTTATGGCTCACTCTTCTCAATTAATAATAGATCCTATCCCAAGTGAAACTCTCTAACTGAGCAAAACTTATTGCTCACTCTTTTCAAGCAATTCCTTCAAAAAATTGATTACTAATGTAGATCAATCAAGCGAGTGATGAGTATTTGGGCTTGTTTGTGACACGTAACAAAATGTTGGTGCTTTGTGTCTAAGTCCATGGATACATATACTCTCTAGATGTTGGTGCTTTGTGTCTAAGTCCATGGATACATATACTCTCCACACGTAGAGTAAATCCCAAAATTGTTGTTGTACTTCGTAAAAGAAGAAAAGTCTTTGACAGTGTACTTTTCTTAACATAACACCATCCCTAAAACTTCTTAGCTCCACAACCTGATAGATATTGCAATGTGCCCAATCATGGGATACACAAGAATTGTAACTACATCCTTTTATGTAAAATTGTGTGCCCTTACAGTTGCACATTGCTTCTAACTTGAGTAGCTAAACATGATCCTAGATATGACCAAGACTAACTTCAAATTGTACACTCTTTATATCCTGAAATAGTAGTGCTATTAGAAAACCCAAAATTATCCACATAACTTGTGCTAGCTCGTAGCTATATATAGATCCAAATATTCTCAAAGATTTATGCTGATGTGAAAAACTGAAGTGGAAACACATCTACTGCACACATATAGTGTCTTGTTGTAGTGAACATGAAGCTTGGTGTGCACTTTTCCCAAATCGTTACACTCATAACATAGCATACCATCTCATAGATATACTATCTCGTAGACATACTAGTAAAATTCTGCAATAGAATTGTTGATAAGTAAAACTAGAAGCACACATTGTACTTTCTCTTAGCTATATATTTGGCATGAAGTTAAAAGACTATAGAAAATCTGGAAAATTATTATTCGCTCTCCATCTTGGGACATTATGTGACTACCTTAGTCCATAAACTACTATAAATCGGGAAAAATAAATGCCACACCTGAGTTGGGTAGTTATGCTTCGTAACCATGCTTGTAGAGAATAGAAAACATTCTCTTGCATGCATATAGAATTATCCAATTCAACCATAAATGAGTCGATGCTCGTCCATAGAGGCAAAATAAATGCCTCGAAGAAAACATACATGCACAAGCACCCTCGTGCCAAAATTCATAACAGAAAACCTACTACTTATGCACTATTGTGCATTCCTTGTACATATTAAGAATCAACCTTATTGAATCATCAACCAAACACTCAACCGTATATTGATCGATGTTGTCCTTGAAAGAATTTCATAAGTCATAGCAAAAGCATAAAGTGTGGAGTTCAATTCACCAAAGTGGCATGCTTTGCATGCAACTTCTGCAAATGTAGCCACAGGTATTTGCAATATCTTTTGACCTCTTTGAAGATCTGCAAAAATTCTCTTCCTATGAAAACCAATGTTCCAAGAATGCCTTGGATGTGTTTGCCTTCTTGACAAACCATCTACAAAGTCTTGCTCGAGAGCTTCAACAAAGCCTTGCTCTTTGAAAGTCAAGAGCTTCAACAAAGCCTTGCTCTTTGAAAATCAAGAGATTTTACAAAGCCTTGCTCTTTGAAATTCAAGAGCTTTTACAAAGCCTTGCTCTTTGAAATTCCAGAGCTTTGATAGAGCCTCGCTATTTGACATTTGATAGCTTCGATAGAACCTTTCTCTTTGAAAGTCCAGAGCTTTTACACATCCTTTCTTGCTTCACCTTGCTTGATTGTGGGTGCTACCATCATCTTGTCTCACCTTGAGATTCAAATAATGCTCTTCCTGATGCCTTGCATGTGTAGATTTGAATAACGCTCCACTTGATTCCTTGCATGCATAGAAGCCTTGCTTCGTTTGCATGTTTTCTAGGATTTTCATGGCCTTCCTGGCCATAATCTTTGGCATTGTCGGCCATATACCCTTTCCCTCTTCCAAGCATGACAACCACTTGGTTTGAATGCATGACAAATTACTTCTGAAACTTCAAAAAAACCATAAACTAACCTTATGTGAAGTCTAGATGACGCTCTAATGTTGGCTTGAATTCCCTTCTTTTCGAATCCAACTTCTTAGAGCCTATTAGGTGCACGTGCAAAACGTTCATGGCAGCAGCGTGTAGGCAACGAACCAGAGATAAAGAGAGATCTAGCATCCTCTACGGGCCTCTCCTTGCTAAGCTTCTATAAAGAATTTTCCTCTCCATAGCCGGGGGACTATGGTATCAAGTAAACTTCATGTTGGCAATTGGACCAAACTTGGGAAGGATTGCAAAATTTTACCATTGCATTTTGACGAGCCGATTGCATTAGAGCTTTTTCTCAAGAGGTTTCCGTTCCTTAGAAAGTGTGTGCAATTTTCACTCTTTTACCTACCTTTACATGTGGAGCATTAAAATCTCCTTTGGTTTTTAAGTTATGAATGGGTACTTCATTTCATTTTAGAGCCTCATATGACTTTCTTTTCATTTTATTGTTTTAGAATGCCACCATGACCCTTCACCTCCTTCATATATTCATATACTATTGTTGACTTGTCGCAATAGCTTTTTGAATTGGATGCATTAAATGAAGCCAAATCTAGACAGCAGCAACAAACACTATTGTAGTAAATCTTATCCACATACGGTTTCCATTTTCCAACGCGAGGCCTTCTTTCAACGAGCCTCGAGACCGAGTTTTCACGTCCGTTACTTCCTCAATTGCACTATCCTTTACTTTTAACCATGATATATATTTGTATCATTATGCTCTCTATGGCATGGATTAGCTTTTCCTTACAAAAGCCTATCATTGCTTTACCACTCCATATGTTCAATGAGTGACCACTACATTGGGCTTATCAATCTTTTGAAATACTTTTAGCCAAGACAATAAATGTAGGAGACATTATGGCTCTTCCCTTTTGTCAGATAACAAAGAACACTCCCAAGTAAAGCAGGCGATAAGACTTGGTCAAAAGCATTTGGTTTTTTATCAAATCTCAACGCATAAAGGTAAAATACAGTGAGGACCAATGGCACGTCTTATAATGTTGTATTGCAATGCCTAAGGGCTCTCCTACTAAGAAGACATGTAAATATCAATATGGACACCAAAAGTCTACACGTTTGGCAAAGTCCACAACCAAGTATATACCATTGTAGATACCTCAATGCAACTTCTCATCGATCCCAGATAAAAGATCAAAAGGGTGGTGCGAGTTTTGATGAGAGTACCATGAACCAAGTCTGCACACAATGTGTGAAGCATAATCGGTGAGAACAATGACTACAACAAAGCATCATTTACATATTCTTGATGAAGAAAAATTTTAATCCTCACTCAAAAGCATCTACACACCACAAATTTGTGAAATCTAACCCACAATAAAGAAAACACCACCTTAGTCAAACATAGGAACGTAGTGCAATCCAAAAAACCACCAACATTAACTACATTGGAAGCCAATCACAACATCTTGATCCATCTATCAACAAATCCAATTTGCTGAGTTTGCCCCCTCAAGGAGGCCCAATCCATGAGAGATATGTCTTCTAAAAATCAAGATGAAGGATAATAACAAGAGATGTCTTTGTTGTATCTTGTAGTAAATGTTGGTGGTTTTTGGAATGCACTTGAGGAGCTATATCAAAGACAATCACAACATCTTGATCCGTCTTTCAGCAAATCCAATTTGCTGAGTATCCCCGTCAAGAAGGCCCAATCCATGAGAGGTATGCCTTCTAAAAATCAAGATGAAGGATAATAGCAAGAGATTTTCTTTGCTATATCTCCTCAAGTGCCTCCGAAAATGTAAAAACGATGACCAGACAATATAAAAGTAACCTATTGTGTTTGTATATTATGCTCTATCTCTCAGACAATGATGGGAACCATCCAATGGGATACTTGGGGTCCTTTCATAAATGTCCATGAACAAGCGACAATTTTAGGACTTGTTGGCTACAAAAAAAAAGGAGTAAGATAAGTAGAAATGTGGACGCTCGTCCTTGCATAAACAAGCAAATGGCCTTGCAAACACTCTTTTCCATGATACATTCATGGCTGGTTTGATTAAAGACAAAAGTTAAAAGTTACAAGGGCTAGGTCCAAGTTGTTTTTTATACCTTTTTGCAAATTTTCCAACAAGGAAAGTGGTTGTCGATCACCTGCCAATTCGTGACCATCTTTAGTGTTTGATAGTATGTCTAATGATGTGGAGTTTTCATTCAAAGATTCAATGTCCTTTCTCGTCCACGTGCATTTGAAAGGATCATTAAAGTGTTTCTAATCAAAGTGTCCTAAAAAGTAGCAACTTTGCCGAAAAGAAAAAAAAAGAACACAAATTTTCACTCATACCTTGTATGTCAATACTTCTACAAAGTTGTTCTTTGAGATTTCAAGACTATGCATGATTCTTGAACCGTGCAAAAAATATCATAAACAACAATAGCTATCAAAGAATTGAGGGCTTTATCAAAGTGGACACATTTTCTTCTTAGAGATAATGATCATGAGGGCCTAAATCGGTAATCTTGATTGCAATTTGCAACTTTTTGGGCAACTTCTACATTGTGATGTTGGTACTCTACCTCAACATGCTCGTCAATAATTGGGCTTGAATCTTACTTGCCATATATGTGTGCTTTTTAATGAGTGCTAGTTTCAAGCTAACGATGAGCCATTTTTTGCAACAAGCTTCTTAATCTTTGACACTGTTGTTACATTTTGCCGCATGTTACATTTTGAAGACATATCTCTTTTACTTTTGTAGCGTTTTGTTATCTTCCACTACAACTTTGTACCACAATATGATCCTCTACCTACTCTCAAGGCTCATCTTATGTGAGAAAATGTCTTAGGTGCCTCTCCTTATCATCAAGGTTACATTTAGTACACATCACTTTGGTTTCGTTTTATTGCTATCTAGAATTCTTAGTGCAATACATGGAAACAACATACTACTATTTTTGTTGACACTTAGAGCTTGATAGAATAATAAAACTCCACTCATTAGGAAATGTTCCCATTCAAAAGGCACTTTTACACATCTACAATTCATAGCTCGATGAATAATTTTTGCAATCGAACTGTAGCTAACCATCCATTAATTGTTTCCATGCTGAACTTGATGTGATTATTATAAATTTTAGCGTAAATGTGGCATCTTGCAATGCTTTCTTCTTGCATTCGTGAACGAACAAATGCCAACTTGCAGACCAGAACGGTACTCATATCTCCTTGTGTAGATTTGTTTTTCTTATTAAGTAGAACATTCAATTTATAGCTTCAAAATCCGTGTGTGAGATCCATCCCAATTGGCCCATGATTTATTGTCCATTTGGAAGAAGAATACATAGTGGAAATTTGGGTTTTCTATCATAGAGCATGATATATAAACAAACACTACTTGAATGAACACTGAAATATGCTAAAATGGTGCAAGACGGGGGTTGTTTGATGCCTTTGCAAAGCTCTCTCTCTCTCTCTCTCTCTCTCTCTCTCTCTCTCTCTCTCTCTCTGTGTGTGTGTGTGTAAGATAATTAAATATAAAAGGGGTCACCTTCCTTCCATGTAGCTGAAGAGTAGTGCTTTCAAATTATAAATCACAGCTGAACAAAGACCCACTGATTGGCCACTTTCGCCCCACTGATTTTCAACTGAAGTTTACATGTTCTTTTAACACGAAATGCAACCAACTTGTAATGACCGGGAAAACAAAATCTGCCTAACAGTAGGTGCAGCCAAAATGTAAGTGACGTGCAATTAACTAAAAAACTAGCTCAACCTTAACAATAGGTGCATCCAAAATGTAATCAAAAACATTCACTGAATTGCAAAACTAGTCATCTGTAGAACCAAATATCCGGAGCACGTAATAAGCAGCTACAAAAAAATTTCATATGATTTTTTCTCACTCAATTCAGTAACGGTTAACAACCAATGTCTTTGCTAAACTCACAATGACAAAGGCACGATTGTTAATATTCAAAACTGAAACTCAAAAGAAGGTTTACAATTTGATCTAGCACAGCAAGTCCTCAAATCAACTGAATGAACTAATGGGCATCCGCACGTCTCCCATCCAGAGACTACCACAAGAGAATTCAGACCAGAAAAAAGTGAACCAGTTAAAGGTAGCTATCTGAGACGCAGAAATTCCATGAAAGACGAGCCCCTGCCATCACTAGAACCAAATGACCGTCATGAAACGTCTCAAATGCTGAAGCATATACAATCCAGCACAGCTAAGGAGGTGATGAGTGTGACTACATTGATATGGAAGCATGACTAGGTACCACAAACTACCAAGCTCACGCTGAAAGCCTTTTTCGACCCTTCGCAAACCTGCGTGCCAAAACTCTTCGGCCTCCAACAGTTGCTTTCCTGAAACAGTTGTGTTGGTTCATGCAAATGAGAATCTCTCTCTCTCTCTCTCTCTCTCTCTCTCTCTCTCTCTCTCTCTCTCTCTCTCTCTAGCGGGGCAAGAAAGTGGGGATTGATACCCTTTTGTATTATGTAATCAGAGTTACAGGCCTGAAGGCATTACATCTGCCCGTAGGCACCCAGAATATTACGGAGCTGATAGTGCAAAAAACCCTTGAAATGTTCAACATCCACAAACCATAGGGACTGGTACAGAGTTACAAAAGATGGGTGAGTTTACAAAAGCTAGGAACAAGGGAGTGAGGGAAGAAAGTAACAGAGAGCTGAAGCAAAAATAGGTCGCCCAAAACTTGATGGGAGATCGAAAACTCCACCAAAGAATCTCCGAGAGTAGACTCCCAAGTCTCCAAGGCCGTAAAAACGACGCATCCTAACAGAAGAAAATTGACCACTTGCAAATCAACTCTGCACCAAGAATCCGGGAGAGAGATGACCTCTAGCCATCCCTAGCATATCAACAGGGCTATGACATTCTTCAACCTGCTGAAGAAGCTGAAGGCGAGGTTAAACCTTCCATGCCGACCACCCCAACCCACGCCCCAACCACCTTACCTTCTTCCACCAAACAAGAAACGAAACAGCAAAAACATACAACAGTCAAACAAGCAACCATACACACACACACACACACACACACACACACACACTGCACACATGCAACCACACGCAGACACGTGCAGCACAGGCAGGTACAAGCAATCACAAAGCAGAAAGCCGCAAACAAACACAAGCAAACAGGCAGCAACCAGACAAACGAAAGAAAACCTGCGAGCGAAAGAAAAAGGCAGAAAACAAAGAAACGGCGCCTGGCGATGGGAGTGAAGTGAGAAGGGGTTGTTGAAGCAAAGGGAGGGGCTGTCAGAGCTTCAGATTTGGCAAATCATCGCACAGACTGCGTCCGCAGCTGTTCAGCAGCGCGAGGGAGAGTAGGGCAGGCAGAGCACAGCGTGGCGCGAACAACCGTGCCATCTGATCAGATTTATCTTCTTCCTCACACAATGAAATGGGTCTGTTTGCTGAACCTGCAGATAATGGTTCATATACCATCATTTTCTGTCGACATTCTTGGAAGATCAAAGATACAATCCATAGCAATGCTTTCCCATGGCTTATCCGGAATCAAGCCAATAAAAGAATGTCTCGACCACTTTCACTGTCGCATCTATACCACGATGCTCTGCATACGGTGGGACATGGCTTTCTACCATAACCTTATGTCGCAATGGCCTAGTGACACAGTCTACCATGCATCATCATAAAACCATCCTTGAGGAGGTAGTGCTCATGGTGTTTCCCATCTTGCAACTGTTCAAAGATCCTTGCAAAATCCTCATCAGTAGCATACTGTTCCTTCATGTCATCAAGCTCATGATGATAAGGAATTGACACAGCTGAAATTTGTGGCTTTCTTGATAACGCATCAGCCACAACATTCATCTTGCCTTCCACATGCATAATTTGGAAGAATGTTTGCCCATCGCATATGCTTTTCGGATAACTTTGACTGTGTTAAAACATATCGCAAGGTCTGATGATCTCTCTCGGCAACAAAATCAGCACCTAATAGGTAGTGCTTCCAACTAGAGAGGCATGAATGACGGCCAGTAGCTCTTTCTCATAGATTTGCAAAGTCTTTTCTCCCTTGCAAGATTTTGCTCTCGTAAGCTACTACCCGACCATCTCGCATTAGCACTGCTCCGATGCTATTGCCACACGCGTCAGAATGGACCACAAATGACTTCCTGAGGTCTGGTAAAACAATCACGGGATCTGAAGTCAACTTTTCCTTTAAGAGACTGAAAGCTGAAATCTCTGTTTGGGTCCATCTGAAAGTGACCTCTTTCTTTTGTAAAGCCTGAAGAGGTGAAGCTATCTCTGCAAAATTCTTGATGAACCTTCTATAGTATGAGCACAATCCCAAGAAGCTTCGGACATCGTGCACAAACTTCAAGTCTGACCATGTCTTAATAGCTTCAACCTTTGTGGGATCCATTCGGACACCATCCTTTGACACTATGTGGCCAACAAAGTGGATCTCTTCCAAGAAGAATTCACTTTTCTTAGGATTGACAAGTAACCTGTGACTGCGCAACTCTTCGAACACAATGGTCAAGTGACGCTTATGCTCCTCTTCATTCTTCGAATAGACTATCATTGAAAGGACGAGAGTAATGCCGTGTGCTACTCTCCACCTAACCATGCTATCTTATAGCCTCCCCCTAGCATACACACTGTCCAACTGTGCCGGTGGACTTGCCGGAGGACCCGTGTCCTTACATTACCCCCCCTTGGAGAATCGTTTTCGTCCTCGAAAACGAACGTAGAAAAACGTTTCTTAAGTGCGGAGACATTCTCCCATGTAGAACCTTCTTCAGGTCTATCTAACCATTTTACCAGCATCTATCGTCTGACATGATGTTTGGTGCGAAGCTCATGAGAATCCAAAATCTTTTCGGGTTCATGAGGGATGCTTGGAGGTTCGATAAGGTCAACTAACACACCTGTGTCAATGACATTATCATTCTGTCCTAGATGTTTTCATAAACCGCTAACATGAAAAACAAGGTGAAATCGTGGCTCGGGAAGAGCTAACTTATAGGCCACTTGACCTATACGTTTGAGAACGGTAAACGGTCCACAATATCGTGGTGAAAGTTTAGCAACTTTTCCCATCTTCGAACTCTCTGCATGCTCCGCAACCTTGAGGAAAACCTTGTCTCCTTCTTGAAAAGTAGCAAGACGGTGATGCTCATCTACGTACTTCTTATAACAATCTTGAGCTTGCTTAACATTCTGTCGAGCAACTCGAAGCATATCAAAATGGTCTTGGAGAAAATCCTTCGCTTGTTGTATCCTCTCCGTAGCTAATCCCACCATAACGGGTGATCTAGGTTGAAAACCATATAAAAGCATAAATGCATTAAACCATGTAGTCACATACTTTGAACTATTATAAGCAAATTCCAATATAGGCAAGTAGTCTTCCCAATTGGTTTGTTTCTTGCTAACGTATGCTCGTAGCACATCCTCTAGCACTTGATTAACTCTTTCGGTTTGACTATCTGTTTCTGAATGATCAGCCGTACTAAGATTAAGTGTAGTTTCCAACTTTTGGAACACAACTCTTAAGCAGTGATTATCGAACTTCCAATCTCTGTCATTAATGATACTAGCTAGAAAACCGTAGAGTCTATATATATATGCTCTATAAATAGCTGTGCTAATTTTGGTGCCTTAACCGTAGTCTTAGTGGGAATGAATCGACACATCTTTGTTAGACGGTCTACAATTACCCATACGGCATCATGGCCACGATTTGTATTAGATAGTCCTACTACAAAATCCATAGAGATACTCTCCCACTTACCTTGTGGAATCTCTAAAGGATGTAAAAGGCCACCTACCTTGAGGCGCTCTGCCTTATTAACTTCGCATTGTTGGCAGTTTAGTACGTACCCTTGTCACACTTGCCACGTAATGACTTCAAAAATTCACTCTTTATTTCCGTGAAAGCGAGTAAATTAATCTGAGGCATCCGCTTTGTGCATCTGCTATTACATTATATCGCCCCTTGTGATATCGTAGCTTACAATCATAATCTTGAAGGATCTCCGTCCATCTAGCTTTATGACCCCTCAAGTCCATTTGAGTAGTAAACCATTTTATACTCTCATGGTTAAAAACTACTTCAAACTCGGCACCATATAAATAGTGTCGCCACTTTCGTAAAGTCTGAACTATGGCATAGAGCGCCCTCTTATAGACAGAATAATTCTATTGAGCTCTATCCAACTTTTTACTTTCAAAGTGTCACAAATGGGTGACGTGGCATGCTCCTGGACACACTCACCGAGTGGCACCAATCCCAAACACACCCCGATTGGCCAATATGACACGTGGCAGACAGTACGACAGTTCCGAATTTTGCGGCGCCAAATCCGTTGACAGGCCATACGGAAATCCCGTTTTTTGCGTTGACTTGCTGACGTGGCAGAGCATATGGATTTTCAAAAAATACGCTGGCTGAATTGGCAGCTTTTGGGCTCAGTTGCTTTATTTTTGAGAAGCTTTTGGATTCCTACTTTTGGGGTCTCCAAGTTTGTTACACAAAGGCTATAGGTATTCCCTCCTAAAGAAGTACCGCACCAATTGCTTTACCACTAGCATTAGTCTCTACCACAAACGGCTTAAGTGGGTCAACGATTGCTAGGATGGGAGTAGTGGCTACAGCTACCTAGAGCTGTTCAAAACTGCGTTGTTGGGCTTCTTCCCAAGAAAAGATCTTACCTTTTGCTTTAAGTGGATCCGTCATAGGAACAACGATTTTGGCATAATCACGAATATATTGTCGATAAAATCCAGCCATGCCTAAGAGATTTGAAGCTCCTCAACCGTGTTGGGATGTGGCCATCGAAGAATGGCAGCGACCTTGTCAATGTCCATCTTGATGCCAGAATAAGAGATCACATGACGGAGGTGATGTATCTCTGTTTTAAAGAAATCGTACTTGCTTGGCTTAGCATACAGGGCGTGAGTTCGTAGCTGTTTGAACACTAATCGTAAGTGTTCTATGTGTTCATCTTCAGTCTTACTGTAAATGAGAATGTCATCAAGGAAAACCACAACAAATTTTCCAAGATAAGGACGTAAGACACTATTCATGAGTGTCATCATGGTCATAAATGTAGCTGGAGCATTGGTTAAACCAAAAGGCATAGCCAAAAATTCAAAACGCCCGAACTGTGTTCTAAAGGCAATTTTAGAGATATCATTCAAAAGGATACGCACCTGGTGGTATCCTGAACGAAGATCTATCTTTGTATAGTATCTTGCCCCATGGAGTTGATCAAACAACTCATCCACTCGAGGCAGAGGATACTTGTTCTTGATGGTTATGGCGTTTAATCCGCGATAATCTACGCACATGCGCATAGTCCCATCTTTCTTTTTTACCAATATCCATACGGGACGGCAATTTGATGCAGAAAACGATGTTGTGTGTTACACAGCCTTTGAGGAAAAGGTTTTGACACAATGCCATTGTCCCCCTTTTTTCGGTCATCGAGGCATAGAAACCACCTTGGACGGTGTTGACCGTTACTTTTACTGGCCGAGACTCAAAAAGGATGTGGATGAGTTTGTTCGCAGTTGTTTAGTATGCCAAAAGATCGAGTTTGACAAGCATAAGGCACCAGGACTTCTATAGCCTTTACCAATTCCCTCACTTCTACAGCCTTTACCCATTCCCTCCCACCCCTGGGAAAGCATTGCTATGGATTTCATTTTTAAAACGCAAAGTGGGCATAATGGGATTTGGACAGTTATTGACAGATTTAGCAAGTAGGCCCACTTCATTCCCGTAAAGAAGAGGATCAAGCTTGACCATTTGGCAAGACTATTCGTCTCACATATTTTCGGTTACATGGCATGCCTGAGTCCATAGTCTGGGACAGTTCCCGGATTCACGAGTTTGAGCAATTTGGGAGAACATTGACACGCGGTTGCAATTCTCACCCTCATTCCACCCACAGACAGATGGCAATCTGAGATAGCCAATTCAGTGGTTTTGGATCTATTGAAGTCTTACATTTCATATCAGAAGACTCAATGGAAAAAGTACTTGCCCTTGGTGGAATTTGCTTACAGCAACACGGTTCATTTTATCGATGGGGAAGGTGCCATTTGATCAAGGGTGCTAAGAAGGTTCCTCCATTTCTAAGCACCAAAGTTGAGCTTTTTGAAGCAGACCAGTATACGAGAGTTTTGGACATTGCTTTTGCCAAGGTTTGTGTAAGGTGCAGTGGAATGAATGTTGAACTTTGCTCAAGATGAGTGCTCCGGACTGTGCTCAAGGGTTCCTTTTACTTACGAAAGGGAGAGCCTTCCGTTCCTTTAGTAAGAGAGTGCAATGGACACAAACAAAGTGAATAGAAGTGCATGAGACTGAGAGATAGAGAAGAGAATACGACACCAGAGACATTGTAAAACCCTCCTCCGAAGGCCCCACTCTCTATGGTGAGAGTGGTCTACGTATGATTGCACAAATCTCTACAATGCTTGGACTTGCCGACGATGAGGACGACGACGAGACGGGCTAAAATCTGAAAATGCTAAGGATTGAAATCTGCAAATCTTTATCTGCTGAATTCTGACTCTATGTTGATGACGACAGTATGACGACGATGCGCTGAAAACGCTGGTTTCACCTGCTAAAAACGCTGGATAGCAAGGCTGAAAACGTTGATTTGATCTGCTACAAAAACGCTGATTTGCTCTGCTGCAAAAACACTGGACAGCAAGGCTGAAAACGCTGTGGCTGCTGATGTAAAAACGCCAGCAGATCAAGCTTGAAAACGCTGGCAGATATGAGGTCTCGATGCGAGGATCTGCTGCAGGTTCGGGAGGTTCGTAGATGCTAATGGTTGATGGCTGAATTCTGAAAAACGCTGGCTGATATGGGAAGCACCAAAAACGCCAGGCTATCTGTTGGGGGAGGTCTTGCTGAGAAGGTGCCTGTTGAACACTGGGTTCCTGCTGCCTCTTCTGCCAGAGAATGGTAGCGCTAGGTTTCTACTTATACAAACTTAGCAAAATTGCCCTACCTACTTCCCAACAAAAGTAACTTAATAAATAAGTGAAAAACGTCAAAAATAGGGAAAAGAGGTCTATGCATTGCAAAAATGCTACTGATGGTTTCTGACTAGAATCTGATGGTCATGTTGTGTGCAACCAGAGGTTATGCATCTAATCTAAGTGTCTAGACATGCACGGTCTGTGAACAGACTCACAAAAGTGCCAGATCACTTTCTATTCTAGACTGACTTGACTGAACTGAACCCTGGTCATGTTGTAGCTTGTCCACGGACACATAGGGTTGGATGTGTCACGTGACATCCCCTCCTTTTCAAAGTGAGGTATTGGTACCGAACTGTATGGCGTCGAGGGAGATCGCCAACAACATCCGGAATCCTCGAAAGGACTCTTCGCCGGCCCACTCTGATGTGTGGGTCTTGCGATACTTGAACTTCATAAAGGTCTACAATGCTTGCTTCTTTGGGCCGCGCCAAAAGCGACAATTTTCTGTAGCCCCTTCAATGCTTGAACTTCGTCGATAATCACGCGTCTACCTCTTTCAAGAATCTCCAAGGCTGAAAATTCATGAAACCACTTCCAACACAAAAACATGAACATATCCATTCCATGTAAAGTGATTGGAAAAAATCTTGTCTTCCTAAAAGACTGTGCATGCAATGTAGATGAACAAATAGACGGAGTGCCAAACTGTTCACCACACACACGCAAACAATGAGATCGACTCGTCTTGCTGATCTAAATCAATCAATTGTGGCAATCACAACGGAAATGCCTATGCTTGGTGCTCATACTTACTTGTGCTCTTTCTACGACTGTGTCGTGCCAAGGAAGAGACATGGAATGTGACTTCCTTGAATGCAACCATTTCATCTTTTCATGAATCATCCGCATAAATCCGTGCTCATTCATGAGTGAAACGTGCTCAACGTATAATATGTCATGCCTAGGAAAAGGGATCACATAAGGACGGTGACTAAAATACAGGAAACGATCATGAATGAAACACTCAAACAATGCGTGCTGACTAATCATACGTACGCATAGTACTTCCTGTAAGGGTTCTTTGGACCTACGCTCGAGAGCCAAGATCGGTTCGTCGTGTTTGATCGAATCTTCCTGTGGGGGTTTTGTAGACCTCGACTCGAGAGCCAAGGTCGATTCTTCGTGATTGATCGGATCTGCAATGAGGTTAGCTTTACTAGAAAAAGTATCAACTAACACATCATCCTTGTAAACAATCACATCTTGATCATACAAACCATCATGCTCCTGAGAAATCACATCGTGATCATCATGCTTGTCATTCAAATCATCATGCAAATCATTATCATCCAAATCATCATGCTCATTATCATTCAAATCATCATGCTTATCATCATGCAAATCATGTGTGCTATGCTTTGGAGAAGAAGAGAACGAGAGTCTCCCTTTTTCGAATCTCTTGCATCTGTGCCTGCACTTGAGAAAAGAGTCGTAACATCTCTTTCATGTGTCGGTCATTCATTGATTTTCTTGCTTTGGTCTCTCGATCAAATTCTGCTTTTCTTTCTTCGGCTTCCAAGCGCGCTTGCTCGTGCTCACGCTCTATGGCTTCCATTCTTTCTTTGTGTTCTGCCTTTCTTTCTGCTTTTCGTGCTTCGCATTCTAACTTCATGTCCATCACCACCTTGTCGAAAGCCTCCCTAGGAGTTAGTGCAATCCTTGTCGTAGATGGCGAAGGGTCGGAAAAACCTCCTGGTGAGGAAAATTCTTCTTCGCCACTCCCATGCTCACCACCTCCAAGCGAAGTATCCATTCCGCTTCGAGTGATGACCATCCACTGAAGTCTTGGGTTCTTAAGTTCATGAGGAACTTGGATTCTTGCGGGTCTTGGGTTCTTGAGGGTCTTGAGGTTCTTCTTTAGCTTGCAATCTGTGTTAGAGAAGGATCTTCTCTTCACCCGAGTTCTTCTCTTTTCCGCGGGTGCACCCCTTGGCGGCCTTGCGCTCACACCAAGGTTGCTTTTTCCCACCTCACGTCGATTGGCCGGCCGCTAAGTGCACGGTCCACTCTCAATGAGTGAAAAGAGGCACAAGGGGAGGCTGGACAAGCCCTTCTTTCTTGGGTTTCCTATCACTCTTCAAAAACACGATTAGGAATCGACACGCCCAAGAGGTCTTGGGTTACGTGCGACCGCAACAAGCAAAAAAAATTATGTGGTTCTTGTGGTTCTTTCCTTGAGTGATACAAAACATTGCCAAAACTCTGATACCAATGTAAGGTGCAACGGAATGAATGTTGAACTTTGCTCAAGATGAGTGCTCCGAACTGTGCTCAAGGCTTCCTTTTACTTACGAAAGGGAGAGCCTTCCGTTCCTTTAGTGAGAGAGTGCAATGACAAAAACAAAGTGAATGGACACAGTGAATGGAAGTGCATGAGACTGAGAGATAGAGAAGAGAATACGACATCAGAGACGTAAAACCCTCCTCCAAAGGCCCCACTCTCTATGGCGAGAGTGGTCTTCTTATGATTGCACAAATCTCTACAATGCTTGGACTTGCCGACGATGATGAGGACGACGACGAGACGGGCTAAAATCTGAAAATGCTAAGGATTGAAATCTGCAAATCTTTATCTGCTAAATTCTGACTCTATGTCGATGATGACGGTACGACGACGGTGCGCTGAAAACGCTGGTTTCACCTGCTAAAAACGCTGGATAGCAAGGCTGAAAACGTTGATTTGATCTGCTACAAAAACGCTGATTTCACCTGCTGCAAAAACGCTGATTTGCTCTACTGCAAACACTGGAGAGCAAGGCTGAAAACGCTGTGGCTGCTGATGTAAAAACGCCAGCAGATCAGGCTTGAAAACGCTGGCAGATCTAAGGTCTCGATGCGAGGATTTGTTGCGGGTTCGGGCAGTTCGTAGATGCTAATGGCTGATGGTTGAATTCTGAAAAACGCTGGCTGATCTAGGAAGCACCAAAAACGCTAGGTTGTCTGTTGCGGGAGGTCTTGCTGAGAAGGTGCCTGTTGAACACTGGTTTCTGCTGCCTCTTCTGCCAGAGAGTGGTAGCGCTAGGTTTCTACTTATACAAACTTAGCAAAATTGCCCTACCTACTTCCCAACAAAAGTCACTTAATAAATAAGTGAAAAATGTCAAAAATAGGGAAAAGAGGTCTATGCACTGCAAAAATGCTACTGATGGTTTCTGACTAGAATCAGATGGTCATGTTGTGTGCAACCAGAGAATATGCATCTAATCTAAGTGTCTGGACATGCACGGTCTGCGAACAGACGAGATCACTTTCTATTCTAGACTGACTTGACTGAACTGAACCCTGGTCATGCTGTAGCTTGTCCACGGACACATAGGGTTGGATGTGTCACGTGACAGTTTGCGAGGCTCTTGAGAAGTCTCAAGCACGGCATAAGAAGGCAGCTGGTAAACATCCACGCTACTTGCAGTTGAAGGAAGATGATTGGATGCTTTTACAATTTGAGAAGGCACACCTCAGGAAAAGAAAGGGAAAGGAGCGGCTTTTTCCCAAGCTAAGTATGAGATATTATGGCCCTTTCCAGATTCAAGAAAAGATAAATGATGTATCCTTCAGACTAAAGTTGCCAGATACTTGGAAGATTTACGATGGTTTTCATGTAAGTCTCTTGAAACCTTTCAAAGGTGAGGTGTCAATCGACATGGAGCCTGATGAGCAACTTGAAGTAGAAGAGAGTGAGGAGATACTCGTTCCTGAACAAATACTTGCTCACAAGGAAAGGAAAGTGAAAGGTAAAGTGCTAGAGCGGTTCTTGGTGAAATTAAGAACTATTTGGCGTTGGATGCAAAGTGGATAGAGGAGGAGGACCTGGCAAATACTCCTCAAATATTGGAACTTTACCTTGAGGCTTTCAGTCTAGCTACGTCTATTCCGAGAGATCCCACAAATCAACAAGGTTGAATCTGGTGCAGACGGGACTGCACAAGAGGGGAGTTACTCCGCTCCTCTGTCACAGATTACTCAGATGGAATAAAGTTACTGATTTTCCTTTGGATTTCACGGATACTGAAGTGCTGACAATATTCTGCTATATGACTTTATAAACGAAGAACTTGGAAATGGGAATTCCCGATATGAATCTGATTTATGTGTACTCGCTATTCCGAGAGATCCCGCAAATCAGCAAGGTTGAATCTGGTGCAGACGGGACTGCACAAGAGAGGAGTTACTCCGCTCCTCTGTCATAGATTACTCAGATGGAATAAAATTACTGATTTTCCTTTGGATTTCACGGATACTGAAGTGCTGACAATATTCTGCTATATGACTTTATAAACGAAGAACTTGGAAATGGGAATTCCCGATATGAATCTGATTTATGTGTACTCTCTCGCGATTTTGTTTGAGCGCAGGTTTGAAAGACAAAATGTCTGCACCATTTCGGTCTTGAGATTCTATGAACATGATCGCAATAAAAATTAGTTAATCCGACATCAGTGAGGTCCGGTGTGGATCTAGATGCGATTGCTAAACACGTTGCCAAGAATCATGGTCCTAGATCTTGATGGATTCTATGTGATTTAATTTGAATGTGATTTGATGTTCAGAGATTGTCGTCTTTGTGCAATTGTTGGATTTGTGTCATCTAGTGCGTCAGTATTTAGAGTCAATCTCTAATGAACTGGTCTATGTCTAATTTTGCAGGCGTGATCGAGGGCGATTACAATTCTTTCAAGAGGGGGATATGTCACAAAATAATAATGTGGCATGTCCGGGACAAGGATTTAAAGTTATAAGTTATTCCAACTTATAGGGTCCCATTTGATGGGGCCCTAGGGACAGTAGGAAAAATAAAAAGAAAGAGGATCGCGTAGAAGTGCCAACGTGGCAATTGTACCGACACCTCGTGTTTCGCTCTGACTAATGACGTGGCAGCGTCTAGATTTCCGCAATTTCTGCTAGCTGCTTTTGCGTCTAGAGCTTTTGAGTTTGAAGCTTTTCGTGTACTACTTTTGAAAGCTCGTCGGTCTTGAGATTCTATGAACATGATCGCAATAAAAATTAGTTAATCCGACATCACTGAGGTCCGGTGTGGATCTAGATGCGATTGCTAAACACGTTGCCAAGAATCATGGTCCTAGATCTCGATGGATTCTATGTGATTTAATTTGAATGTGATTTGATGTTCAATGATTGTCGTCTTTGTGCAATTGTTGGATTTGTGTCATCTAGTGCGTCAGTATTTAGAGTCAATGTCTAATGAACTGGTCTATGTCTGATTTTGCAGGCGTGATCGAGGGCGATTACAAATCTTTCAAGAGGGGGATATGTCACAAAATAATAATGTGGCATGTCCGAGACAAGGATTTAAAGTTATAAGTTATTCCAACTTATAGGGTCCCATTTGATGGGGCCCTAGGGACAGTAGGAAAAATAAAAAGAAAGTGGATCACGTAGAAGTGCCAACGTGGCAATTGTACCGACACCTCGTGTTTCGCTCTGACTAATGACGTGGCACCGTCTAGATTTCCGCAATTTCTGCTAGCTGCTTTTGGGTCTAGAGCTTTTTAAGTTAGAAGCTTTTTGTGTACTACTTTTGAAAGCTCGTGGGGCCTTTAAATATGTACTGAGAGGGCCTTCTGTCCTCAGTTTTGCTGACGAGCAAGCTAAGCAGAGAGGACCCTCTGACTATAACTTTGCTCAAGCATTAATATAAAAATATATACCGAAAGGGGCGCCAGACTTTGGGACCAATACCTTTGGGCACGGAACTACGCCGAGCCGTGTCGACTCAAGTGAATTGTGATTAAATTGTGAAGTGTTTTTTAGTGATTCTCTCATGCGTGGTGTCCAAGTTTGTTACAGATCCCTAGTTTACTAGTTCGTTTTAGAGGGCAATCTGGGAAACTATTGGCACGCGGTAGCAATTTTCGTCCTCGTTCCACCCGCAAAGAGAAGGAGCAATTTGAGATAGCGAATTCGGTGGTTTTGGGTTTGCTGAAGTCTTATATTTCGCATCAGAAGACTCAATGGGAAAAGTATTAACACAATTCATTCTTCAACAGGGAAAGCGCCATTTGAGGTAATTGAGAATGAATAAGAAAGTTACGTTGGATGACTACTGCCAGAGGTTTCGGGATACTTATTTACCAACGAAACCAGATTGAGCGGTTTTGTTATGATTTGCTAAAAGAGATTCGAGACTATTGTCTGACCAGAAGTTTGACTCTATTCGGACTAAAGTTGCCAGATACTTAGAAGATTCACAATGCATTTCATGTCGACAATGTTAGTTATATGCCGGACTACCCTTGGTCACTTGTATGTGTAGAATGTTCTTAGCATCTATCTCTCTCTCTCTCTCTCTCTCTCTCTCTCTCTCTCTCTCTCTCTCTCGGAAAAATCAGGGCTGTTTATTACTCAGTACAATATAATCCCCAGCGGATGCCAAAATAGCCTGTCACGTGGGGTGTACAAGCTGAATGTAAGGGTGAGAGCCACTATAGTGACAACTCGACTAGTACAATCTCATGGTGGTCTGTGTGATGAGTGGACGAGAAACCACTGAGGGGGGGCATAATGCCATGTAATCTGGCCACCTGTAAGTGTGAAAAAGAGTGGAGCTCGGGCCCAACGCCGAAGGAAGGCAAATTGTCGAGCCTCGGCTACTCTAGATGTACCTGAGGAAGAATCCCACTGCCAAATCAGGGTGTGAATGATGTCCAGCCAAATGGCAGTAAGGGTATCCTGAAGGAGCTGCGGAGCCGCACTGAGAATGTGAAGACAACGAGCTCTCCAAATATTCCATAGTGTAATGCTAGTGATGACTGAAAAGACTTCATCACGTGTCTGCGGATCTCTCTCTCTCTCTCTCTCTCTCTCTCTCTCTCTCAGATGTCCTATCTCTTTCTACCTCAATGATCTCTCCTCTCCACAGGCGTGCCTTGTTCATGTCTTTGGCATTGCAGGTGTTCTAGATTGGAGGCAAGGTATCCACCGGATCACAAGCTAGTTCTTGTCTTCATTGCATCTTCCACATCCATCTTTGACACATGTTGCAGATCCTAGCCTCAGCATCATTATCTCGCAATAGCAAGCATCTCCAGCATTTACCATCAGCATTCCTGCATTTAGAACCCATTGTACCAACATTTATGGAATCTAAAGCAAATACCTCTCTAGCAATAGAGAGGGGGGCCCTTAGAGGGGGGTTTGGGACCCCATCTGGTGTCGGTCTTCTCTCTCTCTATATCACTCACAACACTCACTCACAATTTTCATTCTCTTTCTCGATCTAGTCTATTGCACAATTCTCATGAAGTAAAAATGGGGGCTCTCTCTCCCCTTCAGTAAAAGGAACCTTGACTACGCACAAAGGACTCATCCTAAGCATTCACCATCAATCACTTTCGCTACACATAACAGAGAGAAGATCGACACAATATTGGGGACCTGAAGATAGGCTAGTCCCCCCCTCGTAAGAGTATCTTTATTACCAAGCAAAAGTCTATACAAGCACTTAAACAGAACATATTACCACGTTCGTTCAAAATCAGACTCGATGTTACTCGAAAGCCTCGACTTCCTATTGTCAAGGCAAAAACCCTATTTCCAGGAGTCTTCGTCCCTTACTCAAAATCCTCAAGAACCAAGGTCTCGCCTTTGGAACTCACCTTCCAGACTTGTGGCATGGCATCCCTTTAACCCTTTTTCCGACTCTATCTCCAAAGTCCTCTTCTTCAAAGGTTTTAGCATCAACTCTACTTTCTTGGACACGAATGTTAGATTTACCCCTCTGCTGCTTCACAGGTCTAGGGCATACTTGTACGGCTAGTATGTGGCCACCCATAGTCTAGGTTGCTCTTGGTCCGATCGCCCAAGTTTGGGGCCGGCCGCCCACTTTGTCCGGGCGCCCACATATATTTCCATATATCATTTTTCTGTTAGGTTGTGGGGATTTTTTTCAAGGCTTTGCCCTACCTCCCCTTGGGCACCTATTTATGGGGCCAGGGGGGTGCCCACTTCCATCATCTGTATTGAGGTTCTCTTGCTCTGGTAGTCAGTGGGGGACTGATTGCCCCCGCTTTGGACTCTCTTGGAGCGTTTACCCGCGAGATGCGGGAGATTAGGCATTATGCGACTTCATTCGGAGTCACCCGGAGCTTGGCTTGGATGGTAGTACAATTGCTCTTCTACACTCGGATTGCTACCTTCAGAGTTGCTTACACTCACCCTCGATAACCTTACAGCAGACTTATCCCCCGACCTGGGCAGTAGGACATCCCAGCTCATTCACATTGAGAGCCACACTGAGTCGCCGTTTGTTGGCGCTGTTGGCGCGGATTCTGTTTTGGTTGACACCGAAGGATTGGAGGCAAGAGATACAGGCAAGACGGCACACACATTGGTCTGGCCTTTCCTCTTCTCAGAGGTTCTCCATAGCGCAGACTACTCAGTCTGGCTTCTCTACTTCTACAGGATGACTATGGTGCAGACAGCTTGGTCTGACCTCACTATTCTCAGCGGCCTCTCACAGCGCAAACTATTTAGTCTGGCTTTCCTCTCATCTTGGCTTACCCTACCTGCAGACAGGACACCATACAGTGGTGGTCCGTGCGGTTCTTGATGACTGCTGCAGCTTACGGTAGCTTCTACTGTGTAGACTGTTTAGTCTGACTTTCCTTAATTCGGAGGATGTTTACGACGCAGATTGCTACATCTGGCCTTCCTGGAGATTTTTACAGCTTAGCCACCTAGCCACCTTGGGTTGCAGGTTCATGCATTGATAAGCTTCCAGTCATTCTCATGACGGTTTCTGGGCTTCTCCATTTTCTCCAGACGGTTTGACTACAGACACCACAGATCCTATTGGGCAGGACACATTGCAGGTCTATTGGCACTTCTTTCACAATAAGGAGTTTTTTTCATACTCAGTTCGAGACCTTCATGCAGTATCTTCACCCTGTATTGGCGAAGTACAGCAGTTTGCTACACTGCTTGTGACGGCACTTTACCATGGAGATTTCTTGACGGTCGTGACACCCCAGACTGCTGCTACACTCGCGGAGTACGCTAGAGTATTGTCCTTCAATGGACATCGCATCAGACATCTTCATCATTTGCCTCACATCTTCGACTTCATACGGTTTGTTCAGCATCCGGTGCTGAGAGGGGGTGTTAGATTTACACCACTGTGCTGCTTCACAGGTCAAGGGCATACTTGTACGGCTAGTATGTCTCCGGGCTGGCCACCCATAGTCTAGGTTGCTCCTGGTCCAACCGCCCGAGTTTGGGACCGGCCACCCACTTTGTCCGAGCGCCCACATATATTTCCATACATCATTTTTCTATTGGGTCGTGGGGATTTTGTTCCAGGCTTTGCCCTACCTCCCCTTGAGGCTTGAGCGCCTATTTATGGGGCCAGGGGGGGTACCCACTTCCATCATTTGTACTGAGGTTTTCTTGCTCTGGTAGTCACTGGGGGATTGATCGTCCCCTCTTCACCATCTCTGGCATTTGTGTTCGCTGTCTCCTCTCTCACGCTTCCACACACGCACACTCTCACAACGAAGTCCTTCCTTGGGAATCTCAACTCGCTGATCCCAACTCGAGCCACTCTTAGTTCAGTGGATCTATTCCCAAACTTAGGGTACGAAACCCTTGGGTTGATCCGGCTCTATTTCCTCAAAGTGCCTGATCTAGCTTCTCACCTGTAGGCTCATACCTTCCTCTGTACGAGGAAGTACACCTGCAAACAAACACTCAGAGATCAAAACATGAAAAACATTACCTGTGAAGTCTCTAAACTAGGAACGCAACTCGGTTCTCAAAAAGCAACTCTCTGGAAGAGATTTCTCAACAGAGAACCCTCTCTTCCAATCC
Source organism: Adiantum capillus-veneris (assembly GCF_014529385.1). NCBI lineage: Eukaryota > Viridiplantae > Streptophyta > Polypodiopsida > Polypodiales > Pteridaceae > Adiantum > Adiantum capillus-veneris. The sequence goes on along the minus strand of NC_140946.1, from coordinate 48,986,784 downwards.
TACACACAGAAGAGGTGTGTTCTCGTAAATCAGCCCCGTCTACGACCTCTATGGGCTGAAAACAGAGAAAAACAACAGCCTGTCATGATGCAGTAGCATGGGCTGAACTCTAGCGCTAGCTTTTCAGGTTCCTTAGAGTGAAAGCAAGTCCGCTTTTATAGCCTCTGCCAGCCGACCGGAACAGAGGGGGTCTTCCCCACGAAAATAGGACAGAGAAAGGGGCACCCAATCTAGAGAGAGAGTGATCGCTTTTCTCTTGCTAAAAAGAGAACTCTAGCGCTAGCTTTTTTGGTGCCTGAGAGTGAGAGAAAGTCCGCTTTTATAGCCTCTGCCAGCCGGCAGAAATAGAGGGGGTCTTCCCTGCAAAAATAGGACAGAGAAGGGGAGAGAGAGAGAGAGAGAGAGAGAGAGAGAGAGAATTTCTCCTGCTAAAAGGAGAGAGAGTGGGGGGACGCCTAGTTCCTTGCTACTTTTTTTATCTTGGGCTGCCCGCTTATTAAGTGGGCTACTGGACACATTTAAAAAGTCGTTTGAACCTGCCAAAAACTAGTAAAACCTTATAAGCTAAAAAGAACCCTTAAAGAATCACAACCCAGGCGTCCCTGAATGCAGTCTCATGCTCAGATGCAATGCGAACATAGACTCACTTACAGGAAAGCATTTGCTTTCCTGAAAAGCAACTCGCTTTCTCAAAAAGCAACTGCATTTCCTCAAAGTTTCCTCCGAACCCATCTTCATTCAAGTGCTTGCCTCATTTCTTGTGCACAATTCTAACTTCATTTGGAATACATCCCGACTATGGAATATTCCCTTTCCGATGCTCCCGTCATCCACCTTGTGACGCATCAAGAAGACCTAGTCCTTTCTCACCAAACTTACAATCCCCTCCACGATACTCTATGCCAACCATCCCATGACGCATCAAATTGTCCTTTCTCGATGGTCAAATACTTCTTCTCGATCTCTATGTCACCCATGCGATGTGACGCATCAAAAGTACCCATTCTTGGTGGCCCTACAAATATTACCATTGACGGTGCTCCCATCATTACTTTGAATGACGCACTAGAAATACCTGTACTCGGATGTGTCAAGCGAAAAAAACCCTCTTATTTATAAATCCAATAATTCATATTATATTTCCTTCATATAAAGCTGATTTAGCAACACCTAACGTACTTTCTTAGGACACTTTGCAAGAATGTGCCCTGATTTCCCACAACCATAACACTTGCCCTCTTTGTAGTATTATACAGGCTGCTCTATTTGTCAATTTCAGACAAGATTTCTCTCTCTGGCTAACTACCTACCCATCTCCATACTTACATACATAAATGGAAAGCCTGTAAGCACAAATTGTTGCAACACTTGCTGCAATTCTTAATTAAGCTAATGTTGAGTTGACAAACACTCGTTCATTGCCATCTCCTTTTCTTCAACAATACAATACATTGACTGTTTCAAGCATTTTTATTTTTGTTTCATTGTGCTCTAGGATCTAAGCATTTATTTTACAAGGCTTTCACTCTGGTGCGATTGATGAAAGAGGGTAGAGCCAGGTTAAACAAGGCAACTAAGCTCATGCTCATTCAGCAGTTAGTACAAAATTGTGCACAAAATAAGTGATGGCATACCTTGCCAAAAATCCATGACGGCGCTTTCTAACTATAGTGCTTGGGTTGAAAGTCCGTTTTGTACTCATCAGCATGGGGCTGCTCTTCAAACGAAACAACAGTTGAAATTCCCTCTTGTGAGCTCAAATACTCATGTGCATAAAAACAACTCTTAAGCTTTGATGAACCTATATGCACAATGCTTGCATGATAAAAAGCAGGCGATTGTGAGTACATGATAACAATGGTGTGTGCACAAGAACAACTGCAAAAAATTTAATAAGCTTTGATGAACCTATATGCACAATCCTTGCATAATAAAATGCAGGCGACCGTGAGTACATGATAACAACGGTTCCCAATCAACAAGTCAAGTGTCACATGATTCCGTCCCCAATCAACAAGTCAGTGTCACATGATTGGGAATACCTGCTGTCCTCTTCACTCTGACTGGGTAAGATCACTGCAAAGCCCAGAAGAAGACACAAAAACTTCAGTTTGAAAGAAAAACAAGGTAGAGAAACAGTGTGGTTCCTTCAGACTTGCCTTCGTCCACCTCTGTTGAGGGTGGGAGGTAGTTCAAATTGCTAAACTTCCAGAGCAATTTTGAGATGCGATGCGTGAAGTCTGGAATTTGCACATTGTCCTCAGATAGGAGAAGGGATGGCTGTATCCCTAGCCTCTGCATCGAGGTACATAGTTGCCCTTCAAAATGTGGAGATAATGTCGCATGGCTGTTCCCTGCATCTCTGTGAAGAGGAAGCCCAAAGTCTGATCTGGAAATCCATGGTTGCTGTGACTTCTCGTCGTAAAACGGTGGAAATGCAGAGGACTTATGGAGTATCTTATCTGCGTCCTCCCGCAATGCTGGTGGAGACAAACCTTGCTGCTGCACCAGGAAAGGGAAGAGACGATATGGGCTCTGATAGGCTTGCTGAACCGCTCTAGTCACGCTTCTTGCTGCCATGCCCAGACTGTCGCTTTGCTTCTATAAATTGGCCACTGTCGACTTTGCATCGAGTTCGGACGAGTCTCTTGAGGCCTGCGATCTTTACTACTCTGAAATTAAACTAGTCTTGCTTGGTGGGAATAGGACATAAGCAAATTGACATCGAGCATGTAGCGCTGAAGGAAACGAATTACAATGCACATTGACTAATTTTTTGGCCTGCTGAAGAAAAGGCCTTAGTGTTGGGGTGGGTTGGGCGTCCTTTGACGGATGTCGTCCACGTGGACGGCCAGTAGGTTTTTAGCTTTGTGTGAAGGCGAGGGCTGCAGGACGACATGACCTCGATGTGATAGAGGAGGAAAACAAGGGTGAGGAGTGCATTAACGTTGTGGAGAAGGCGTGCAAGTTTACGTTGCTGTCACCTGACGCTTCCGCCAGCTCGCGTGTGGTTGCAGCTCGTCTCTCTTTCAATCTCTGACAGGAAGCCCTCTTCTCGGCATTGCCCAGCTCTACCTGCCACAATGCAAGCTCTCTCTTCGCTACACACACACGCGCGCGCATATCCACACGCCCTTTCTCTCCAACATGCACCCATCTAGAGGTAAGCACAATTTCATCAGATCAGGCAAGCATATTGGCATTTTATCCCCACGCAAATCCTACATTCTTGCTGAGTTAAATCTTTTCAAGCTTTAAACTACCTCTCTATCCAAAACCTGTACCTTATTTGTATGTCTTTGAGCTGCTCAGCTTAGCTCAATCTTCTTTTTGATCCTTGTAGACCACGATCATCATCATCATACAAAGCCAATTCTGTATTGTGCGCCTTCCAATTCAGCTGTATGACAAATTATGGATCCTTAATTTCAACTCAAACCAATTGAAACATAAATTCTAGTGGCCACGGGGGGACTTCTTGGGGCTTAACCAATGCTAATTTGAACGTTCTGGAGAGATATATTGGGAGCTCTTGTTAAGAAGGGCACTTGATTTAAAGATGATGGAGATGGACACAGAGATGGAGATGGAGGAGGTGCGATCAGAGGAAAGAGCTATGTATGGGCAAGGAGGTGGTGCAAGTGAGGAAGGGGTGATGTGCTCAGGGGGTGTTAGCAACGAGGGCTTTGATGACGGGCTGTCTATGCTGCCGCGCCACACCAAGGTCATCGTGATAGGCAATAATGGAACAAAATCTGTTCTAGTTGGCATGCAAGGAATTGTGAAGAAGGCGGTTGGCCTTGGAGGCTGGCATTGACTGGTACAATGCCATGACATTATATCTCATTGCATTATCTTGGGAAGGTCTGCTTCTGCTTATCTTGGGAATGTCTGCTTTGCTGTGTTGCATTGTCTTGACAGAAAAACAAACATCCCCCATACCACCTCTGTCAATCTTTGAAGGCCTCTCTCTCGCACCTGAATTCCACATTTTAATTTTCATGTTTAGGGTTAGATTTTATTCTGCCTATGAAGTAAGCATTCTCTCAGCTGCATTGAGAGGGATCTATTAATCTTTAAACAAAAAATTACTAATCATCACTGCAGGCCATCGTGCCTCCTCACCTTGTTTCCAGAGGATTGCATATATGATGACTTATTCCTCTATAGCTGTCCGTAAAATGGTCCAATTTCATGGCATTGACGAACTTTTAAAAATGAAATGCATGTATATTTAATTTCCAAATCAAGCATAGTTAATTTTCTTTTATTGCTCATAGAGCCTGTGAGTGAGTGAGTGAGAGAGAGAAAGAGAGTTACTTGTTGTGGCAGCCAGAGGAAGCAAGGAGTCTTGGCTGTCGATCACACAACTTAGTGCAAAACATATTTGAGGAAGAGAACGTTAGGACAAGGATTGTCCTCGTGGTACGAAATGGTTATGCAAAGGAGAACATTGTGTTGCAATATATAACATGCATTGTCAAACAAGGACGTAAGTAGATTCACATCAATCACCTAGGAATAAAGTAAACATGTGCAGAGTGCATTGAGTACTGTAATATATAACTTGAATTTTCGAAGTGTGAGAAAATAAGTGTGTGTCCATTTGATAAATAGATTCAATGATCAAGATTGAGCATGCACCAGTGAAGAAAACATGTGGCTAAACTAAGCTTAAGGAAGCATTGACAAACTCAAGAAATACAGAAAGCATCAACATACTAAAAATTGAATGCACTACCGACCTGGTAATAATATATGGGTGTCGTTCGATTGTGCAAGCCGAAGGACAATGTTTGAATCAAGCTACATAATAGCAATATGAATAGTTCAACATTTCGTTTTGCATTTAGGCACAAAGTGAAAACGCTAAATATACAGTGCACGTCATGCAGAGTACCGTCAAAAGTATGGTGGAGAGTTAGCATTGTGGTCTCTCCAAAAATTATAAGAAACAAAAGTCGTGCCCCCTGCCTCGTAGCATTTATGTGTTGCACCAAGCAAATGTGTAGGCATAGGGAATTGGATACAGATAACGGACCTTGCAATGTTGTTAAATTGGAGTTGTGCTTGTGTAGTGGAAACATCCACTGTTGTGAATATATGTCCTCTCTGTCATACACAAAACAAGAGTCAAGACAAATACAAAAGATCCAAGATATTGATTAAGCTTAAAGAGAAGTAGAAGTAACTTTATATTGTACGTCATAGACGTTGTAGGGTTTATTGTAGTGATGAGTTCTCAGTTCAAAAGCCCCACTAGAACCTAGTGAAGCACGTTGTTGCCATGAGCCTCTTGAACCAGTGCATAGAACATGATGGAAATAGTCTCTGTCAGTTGTTGGAAGAATGGAATCATGATGGCCATCACCAGATGTGTTTGGTACCTTCTTTGCAGTATGGTTGTCATAGAAACTAACATCTATTTCTCTCAAATGATTTTCTCATGTTAAATTGATCATTTAATATGGGGAGGTACCAGGGGAGTAAAAAGCTAGAATGGTAACGCTGCCAGCCAGTCTCAGCATGGATCCAAAGGGGGGACGGTCTGCAAAAGAGCAATGTGCATCAATGGAGCTTAAAAGACCTAGGGTTCAGCTCCATTAAGACTTCCATAGGCTAAAGTTCCTAAATTTAATTCAATTGTCCAATGGCCAAAGTGGGGGGAAATTGGATAGTTATGGGAAGACTAAAAAGACTTCCCACATCCCTAGGAAGGATGGGGCGAGCCCTAATGGTAGGGGAAGAGAGAGAAATACACACACACACACACACACACACACACACACTCCCAAGCTCTCCCCAAAGGGAAGAATGGAGACATGGTAGGCTCCTAGCCCAGTTGTCCCCAATCTCCCTTCAAATCCTATTGGATTTAGTCTAATCAATTTAAAAATTATTGATAAAAGAACCAATAGAAATTAAGCTCCCTAGAAGACTATTGGACAGTCTACCAAGGGGTCCAATGAGCATCCAACAGCCCAATGGCTAGCTTGATTCCTATTGGCCAGAAGACTAAAAGGTCGAATGAGAATTTAAATAAATTATTTAATTACCTAAAAATCTCACAAAATGGGAAAGGGGGACACATGTCACAAGGCTATCAATTATGCTTCTTAATTGTTATTGGCTAAGCTTTGCAGGAGCCAATGGGAAGCCAGCAAGAGCAATTTGGGAGAGGGGTCGACCAAGAAGAGAGAGAGAATGGAATTTTACTCTGACCAACTTTGCTTCAGACACATGCACAACTCATGTGTTGAGCAAAAACTCCATCTCCTTCTCCAAGCATTGAGAAGTAGAGGCCTATACCAACACCTCTTGGCTATGGAATGAAAATCCAACCCCTTCAATGGCCATCTCCTCTACCATACTAATTACTAAGCTAAGTTATGCTATTAGAGTGATTATGTGAGGAGAATACTTCTTTCTCGTAAGATACATCTTCTTCCTCTCAATCTTTCCTCGTTTCCTACTAGCTCTCACCATTTTTGAAGGTGTGTGAGGTCTTGGGACTGAGGCTAGGCCCACTAGGTGTGTTTTTCAAGCATAATTTGGTGCATGAAGCTTCCATCTTCATTGCACCAACGAGTTTTGTCAAGGAACACAAAGATTGTATTATACAAAAGTCTCCTTTGATGGGAGAAGCAATAATACAAAGCCTTTTTGGAGGGGGGATCAGTTCCTCCGACAAACAAATGAGGTGGGCAAATTTCCTTTTGCAGTTTCAGTTACATATTGTTCACATTGCTAGCAAGCATAATCAAGTAGCGGATGCACTCTCAAGATGATCGAGAGTGAATGCAATATCCATAGCAACTCACAATGATCTATCTTCGATGATAGATGAGCACGCTATCGATCCCGATTTTGAAGATGTGATTTCAACCCTTGCACTAGGGAAGAAGGAATAACCATTTACCTTACAAGATGGTTATCTTCTCTATGGCAACAGACTATGTGTTACTACCTCACTACGTGAGAAAGTAATGTATGAATCCCGTGCTCCTCCTTATGCGGGGCATAGAGGGATTCAATCTACCCTAAAAGGGATAGAAACATACTTCTTTTGGCCTGCCATGAAAGCAAACATACAAGAGTATGTTTCAAAATGTGTGGTATACCAAAAGACAAAGTTCAATAGAGGGAAGCAACCTGGATTGCTTCAACCTTTGCCAATCCCTAATTCACCATGGGAGAGCATATCCATGGATTTTATCTTTGGATTGCCCAAGTCTATCCATGGGAATACAGGAATATGGACAATAGTGGACAGGTTTAGCAAATAAGCACATTTCATAGCTGTCAAAAAGACTATCAAGGCCCATCAAATGGCAACCTCTTTATATCACAAATCTTCAAGTACCACGGCTTGGCAATGTCCATAACGTCGGATAGACATCCTAGAATGACTAGTAATTTCTAGAAGGGTCTCTTTGAGAATTTAGGTACAAGGCTAAACTTCTCTTCGGCCTATCATCCTCAAACGGATGGCCAAAGTGAAATAGCTAACCTAATGATTCTTGATCTAGTAAAAGCTTATGTCACAGAAGTAGATCAAAGTCCCAATGGGATAAGTACTTGCCTTTAGTGGAGTATGCTTGCAATAACACTGTACATACTTCCACGGGAAAAGCACCTTTTGAGGTGATGGAGGGAAGAGCAAAAAGTACTACTCAAGGTACATGGGAAGATCTTCGTTGTAGATGAATATAGCCGAGACCTGCAAGAATCTTTCCAAAAGATTAAGGATGCTATATCCATCTCTCAGCAACGAAAAAAGGCTACTGCTGGTAAGCACAGAAGAGCCCTAGCCTTTAAACAAAATGATTGGGTCTTGCTTAAGTTTCCCAAGGCTCGCTTAAGGCACACGACGGGAAAGAATCCTACGAGACACCAAAAGTACTATGCTAAGTTAGCAAAAAGGTACTATGGTCCCTTTCAGATTCTTAGGCCAATCAATGAGATGACCTATCAACTCAAGTTGCCCAACCATTGGCTCATACACAATGCTTTCCGCGTGAGCCTACTAAAGCCTTACAAAGGAGAGCCACCTCAAGAAGCAACCATTGAAGACCCACCGGAGATCGAGGACTAAGAAGAGGTGTTGCAGCTTGAGTCCATTCTCCGACATGAAGACAAGGTATTGAGAGGTGGTAAGACTATCCGACAATACCTTATCAAGTTTAAAAATTATCCTTTTGAAGATGCTAGATGGATGCAAGGCATACAATTAAAGGATAACATAAACCTTGTCAATGCTTACAATGATTCCCTAGAGTAAGCAAATGTAAATATGTATAAATGAACAAAGTTTTTGTCTTATAAGACTCTCTTCTTCTTTATTGCGCACAAATGTTAATAAGGATGCATCCCACAATGATGGATTGCGTGGCTCCGTTAACCTCAAGCTTCCATGAGCCCCTTGCTTGCAATAGCAACAACACCCACATGGATGATAAGGACAGAGATATTGTCCCCTTGAGTTCCTCCATTAATCCAAGCTTACAACCTTTTGATCCCCGATTACTCCCATCCTCGGGTCGCTCCCCAACCTCCATCACCTCATCCTCCAGCTATAACTTCTTGGCCTTACGTGTGTGGTTGTACCACCCAACACCCTTGTGTCTTTTACCGCTTGCTCTCCTAGCCACCATAGGTGCCTTGCACGCATTTTTAGCCTCCTTGCATAGTGGATCCCCGTTAGAACAGCACAACAAACAAATATTTTGATGTGAAGGGGATGGATATAGCTACAATGATGACTTTCATGAAGTTTTTCAACTATGTAGCAGCAACCATTTTGGTGGCATATATGGATGTGGATGTTGGCACTAGTGTTGCTCAGCATTTGGAACATCTTCATCATTGCCACCTCATTGAGGGCTACATTAACATGTCTCGGCGTTGTGGAGCAAAGGGCAGTGAGGGCGACGCCATTGACAACAGCTTCTTCTTTGTTGCCGCATTCGATTAAATGTCTATGGTGGTAGTAAAGCTGGTGTCGAGGCTGGTGTCGAAGGCCATCCCGTAGTAGCTGGCCTTTGCAATCCTAGGCAAATAGTTGCACCACCAAAAGCCTGCCACTTGGAAAGCATGCGACTCGGCCACCCACAACACCCTCCTCAACTCCCTCATCGTGCTATGGTTCATTGCCTCCTCCACAATCTTCTTCGTATTTCTCGGCCTTGCTTTGCCCCTCTTCCTCATCCGCCTCCACCTTGCACTGCAAGATTCATAGCCCCACACCCTTAGGCCACCCACTACCCTGCAACTGCTCTAGGTTTGAGATCCTACACATTGTTGCCCTTAAGCTCTTTCGCATTGCGATATCTGCTGCATCTAGAGCTCCTCCTCACCGCCACTGCAGCCCTCGAGACAACCACATCACTCTGCCTTCGCCTCCCCTAACTAGGCTCACCTACTCGATGTCTATCTTCCTTCTGCACCAGTGCCCAATAGCTCCCTGCAGAAACTCAAGTGGTAAACCCACAATCAGTTATAACGCCCATAGTTCAAGCCACTTTTGCTAGTAGCTCAAGGAGCAGGGTACCCACCGCCGACCGCTGGCAAATCGGCAATTGATGACCAATGTTAGGAACACGCAACTCAAGGCATCCCTCGACCACCAAGAAACCAACTTGGCAATTTTCTTCAAATGCTCATTTTTTGAACCAAATTCTCTCACCCCTCATCCACATCTTTCCAAAAAATGAAATCCCCACAACCCTAAACCCCTCAATCACCTCATGCACAAACGTACCCTATATTTTCATGCTTTCAAAGTCAACCCAAAATCCTTTCCTTGGTAAATGAGCATTCACTTCATATTTCAAAACTCAAGACATGTCCATGATCAGATTTACACACTCTTCATTTAAATGAGTGCCCTCTATCTTATTTCAACCAATCAGCATTTTTGGCCTATCAAAAAATGTTTGAAAATGCAAGTCAACCTTTTTTCTATTTTAGTCAGCAAAAAGAGAAGGCATATCTATAGCCTTTGCCCTTTGGGCATGCCAAAAAGCGTGTATTAAGAATATACTATAAGTTTACATTAGTTGTCCCAAATCTTCTTGAGTGATACTAAGAGAGATCGTGCTAAATTCACTAATTACACAAATGTACTACGTGCCCAAAATGTGGCAAGTATTTTAAAAATGGTGGGCGGTTGCTTTTATAGATGCTTTACACATAGGCATTTGATCATTTTTTGTAAATATAGTGAAGAGAGCTTTGGTTGGCTAGACAATAAGTAGAGACTAGGCTGCCAAAAATGGTGTTTTGTCTAAGAGTAGTAGTCCAAATGTCTAAGAGTTTTGGCGTTGATGAGGCTACCATGTAAGAGTTTGGCAGAGTAGTGAATCGGTGGTGTTCATGTAGTTGAGCTTCCAAAATTGATGTGTGCAGTTGTGATTGGTGCTCATCTCATTATTTGGAGAGCGATGCATCTATATGTAAAGGCCTAAGGGTGCATTCTACACAATAATAAATTAACAATGTTAAGAATTTGTGAAAAACTCATAAGGGCATGCCTACCTACTTTGTGTGTGTGTAGAGAGAGAGAGAGAGAGAGAGAGAGAGAGAGAGAGAGAGAGAGAGAGAGAGAGAGAGAGCGAGCTAGCTAGTTTTTACATGCATGTGTGTATGAGAGAGAGGCAAAAGAAGAAGAGAAGAAAAAATAATGTGTGTGTGTGTATACAGAGGGAGAGAAGAAGAAGATAAGGAGGAGAAATTTTAATGTCATGACTCATAAAAATGATCTTTAGAGAGAGAGAGAGAAGGGGGGGGGGGGGGGGGGGGTTAGGAAAGGAAGAAAGACATAGAAGTGAATTGTCTTTCAGACACACCGCATAGGCCTCAACTAGAGCAGCAGGCTGAAAAGCTGCATGCTGTTGTCAACAAATAATAGGTCACGACAAGGGTCCTGTAGGACCAAGACCAGCTAGGAGCCACACGTATGGCATGCATGGCAAGGGGTTACATTAGCTGACCTAAGGAGCTCTACTTAAGGGAGTTGGATGGGAAAAGATCAACATGTTAGTACCCATGGTCTTATATAGGTAAGAGACACTAGGCAAAGTACGGAGGGGAAGAGCTCTCTCTTTACTCTATGGATCCTCTCAAGAGGGGAGAACATGTTGTTCTTTTATTTTTATATGAGGCAAGGGGTACTAAACTCATACTCTCCTCCCAACCTCTTGCCAATATATAGGCAACCCCCGAGCCAAGTTCAGACTTGGCCACTGGTCTCTAGGCCCTTGGCCTAACATTACTTCCCCCTTGGAGAAGCATTTTTGTCCTCGAAAACAAAAGTGGAATTTTTTTTTCTTAAGAATACTACTGTTTTCTCAAGTGGCACCTTCATTGGGTATTCCTTTTCACTTGACTAATGCTTGTCGACGTACATGATGACGCATAGCATACATAGATCGTGATAATCGAGTATACGCTGTCGGAGAAAAATATGTTCACGAGTTGAGTTGGGTCAGCACCCGGCTGCTCACTGTGGGAAACGGTGAGAGAAAGATGCACATCTCAAGTGAATATAGCACAAAAGAACACCTTGTATTGAATTACTTAAATGAACTAAAATCTGAATACAAAAAAAAGTAACTTGATCGCAATAGACAACAAGTGCTCTTGAACTCGTCAAGACTATGAGCGGAAGTGCAAATGCCAAATCTGTATGGCCTCAATGCCCTTCCCTTGCTCTTCTCGACCACCTTCACGTGCACTCACTTTGCCCTCGCTTGCTCTGCGTGATCTCTGACGATCTCAAGGTCCTCTAAGTCCTCGAGACCTTCAACCTTCTTTAGTGTGTGTATTGTAACACTGCCTTTCCAGACACTTCTTCCTTGCTTTTAGGTTGGGTAACTTCACCATAAGAACCACAATAGTCTTGTTAATGTCGTTGACTCTCCGATCAATCACCCAAAAACTGGTATCACAATGTGGACTGGTTTTGGCACTCCTTGCCTTGCCTTCATCACCCTCAAACTCCACATCTATGTTCTCCCAGGACAGTCACCTCAGCATCTATGTTCTCCCAGGACAGTCACTCAGCATCACTATCTCCAAGTGTATGTTTCTCTCTCTTGCTGCTCGACGGCCTGCTTTTCTCTTTACAGAAACCACCTTGTCTCCTCCTACAAACCACCTTGCCAGTAATCCGGCTCTGAAGCTTTTCTCTTTGCAACTGCTCCTCTCGCTGATCGACGGGGGCTCGGCCCTTCTCTTTGCACGTCTCGGCCGTCCTACTCCTCTCGGCGGCAACTCCTCACGCTGCTGCTCCTCTGGTTGATCGACTGATATTAGATAAGTCCTTGCTGCCAGTCCTTTATCCTGCAGACCACCTTGCCCTTACAGCACCCTTGGAACTGCTTGCAACTTCAAAGCCCATCAGCGCCTCTTGCAGTCCGTCAACTCGTCGGCCCAGTGGATCGCCATCCTCCTCTCCCTTCGTCTCTCCCTCCCACGCTCGTCTCCAACGTCTACAGCTCGCCTCGACCAAAAGATCTCTACTCCTCACGTGCTCAAGGTAACCTCGTCTTCACGCTCCGATGGCGGCTCGTCAGCCACCTCTCAATCTCGGCCTCGCTATGCTCTTGACAACTCGCGCTGCTCCTCTTCTTCTTTTCGGCTCGCTCGGCATGGCCTTTTTTGTCTGACGGCGCGCTTTTATTTGCTGGAGCCCTTCGATATTAATAAAAAAACCTTGCCTTATTATTAGCTTCTTACTACAAGCGGCTATTCACACCCTCCTGCTGTTGCCGACACGCTGGCTCTTGAATGTCGGTTAAAATACTGCCGATCTCCACCTTCAACGCACACGTATAGGTGAATGCATTGGAGATAAGTCGTCCCTTACATCCAATAGCTCCAAGATCTCAGTGGGCAACAAGCTCCTCAAACACATTTTAAGCTTCTTTGAAGTACATCTCATTAGAATACTTGAGAATTGAAACATCATATAGCACTTTTTTTTGTTTACATATCAACCAAAGCATCTTCAAGCATATATCAACTGAAGTATCCTTGCCACTGCTATGTTGGCCGCACTTATTGCTCTTTGAAGTACACTGCAGTAGATATATGTATCAACCATGGATTTACCGACCACAACCCCTCATGCAATATACTCCAAGGGATGGCAATCAATAACCTGTCTGAGCAGTAATAATGTCCAAAATCTTGTGTTCTGTCAAAGCTTCACCTTGTGGTCTTGCAGAGCATCACAACATCCACCCCCTCTAAACCTGCATATCCTCCGGCATGTGCCAACCATCCTCAAAAACTGTAAGTATAAAACCTACTGGCATGCAAGCAGTGGTCAACTGTAAGCATGCTACCAATAACCATTAGAAATTTGACTTCAGGCAGTCATAAGCCTCCATGATCAAAGGGAAAACTCAAAAACTTTTCAACAATCAAGTAGATCCATCCAGAAGCCCATAAAGTTATTGCATCATTGTAAAACATGTAAACCAATTGCCATAATCTGTTAGCATCTCGAATTCTACCAGGATCATATGGCATATAGATCAACTTCCATAGGCCAAATACATAACCATGTCCTCCTGGATCAAATGGCATAAGATACTTTACAAACATGCACATCATATCTTTGTAACATTCCATATAACCACATGTATCAGTGATCGGTAGAAGATCATCAAACTGAAGCAAATAGGTAGTCACCTCAATCTCTGGCATGATTGGTACTGGATTGGCATCAACCCCTCTAGCATGGGAGGTATAAGCATGTAACAAGAAACCATCGCTATCCATACCATCCGTATGTACCTGAAAAACTGTAGGCAAGTCATCTCTGGTAGGCTTGAAATCATCTAGAGCTTCATCGAGTATCTTCACGAGTTCTCTATCATCTGTTTCTTTTCGTTGCTCTAAGTTGCCTATGAAATGCAAGCCTCGAGCGTCCTTCCCATATGGAGGAGAAAACTCTCTTAAAGCATCATCCAAAAGGGCAATAAGGTCTAGATCTTTCTCAATCGGCAAAGAATCTTGTAAAGCTTGTATACCTTGATCCACATAAACCTGTAAACTCTCTGAACCTTGATGTAAGTAAGTATTAGCATGCATAGGGATCATCAGTTTGGTAAAACACTCTGCATCTTTTTTACTCTCCATCAAATAGCGTTCAACTGCGTCAGCATAAGATCTCGCATGCATCTTGAAGATGTCATTAATATTCCCAGTAAGAGCATCATCATAATAGATTGGGTTAACAAGAGAATTGTATGATTGCACAATACCTTCTTGCATCCCCTCTGAACTGATACTAAGCACTGAGTAATCTGTATACTTGGGTGCTTCAAATTCACTTACGTCCATCGGTTGAAAGTCAAGATCAAGTGTTGAATCTAGCCCGTCATCCATATGCATATGTATATGATTGTAATTATGCACTTGTATGCGTCCCTCTGTAGGTTCATCAAGCTCATCTAGAGTGCTCCCTTTATACTCCTCCGACTGTGGAGCTTCATCTGGTACAAAAAAGCCATGAAAATCTTCAACTTCATATGATATCTCCTCTTGCACATCCAAACCATGTACAATTGCAGCTTCAATAGATATCTGCTCTAGCACACCCAAGCCATTTGAATCCTCATGTATCTGTAGACCCTGGATATCGTTATTCTTATCCAATGACATAACTGGATTTTTAGAATATGGAATTCCAAGCTTTACATAAACCATCTCTGCAATCCCTTGATCATCTGCAATGTGCAATAACTTGTCATTTTCAAGCAGACCCTTGTCCACAACAGCTTCAAGCTTGGCTCAGATTTCTTTACAAACATTTTCATAAGTAGGCATGGTAGCATTATCTCTATCTTCATCTAAATCCGGACAAGAATCAGTGATGGAAGTAGCTTCTAGGTGGGTAGGCTTTGAAAAACTTTCACCAATGGTTTTAAGATGGAATTCATTATTTACCCATGTTAGGTTACCTGAAGCATGATCCTCTGGGGCTAAATCTAATACTTGCAAAGCTGCATCTGCTTTAGCTTTGCTTCTTGCTTGAATCTCCTCCCAAAATTCATCATAGCTGATTGTCTGCAGTTGATCTCCATCACCTTACTGAAAGTAACCTGCTTCTGTTGAGTCATTTGCTCTATTTCCATGGCTATATACCGATCACCCACTTGTATAACTGCTTCTTCAAATTTTACCCAATTATATGTATACATACCAATAAGCTCTTGTATTTGATCACGTAATTTTGGAGATACTAACCGATGAAACTCCTTGATCATATGCTTAGTTGGAATACCCATAAGCTCCATCTTTGACCTGTAGCATGCAAGATATCCATCACTATCATAACCATTGAATGTTCCTCTTTCAGCATAAACCTTATCCAATCCTTGTTCCACTTTTACTTGCTTCATCTCGGCTTCATCCGGTCGAGCAAATCCTCGTGATAAATCTGCTTGGCCCAAACCAAATTGCTCATAAGTAACCTGCTGTTGCTGCAAGAAGGCATCAAATAGTTGCATCATCTGCTGCATCATTTCGACTTGAGATGTCGTCGTCAACCTCTCTGCCAAAACTTTCCCACCCCGGCTCGCTTCAAGTCAGGTTCACCAAAGATGTCGGAGAAAAATATGTTCATGAGTTGAGCCGGGTCAGCATCGGGCTGCTCGCTGTGGGAAACGGTGAGAGAAAGATGCACATCTCAAGTGAATATAGCACAAAAGAACACCTTGTATTGAATAACTTAAATGAACTAAAATCTGAATACAAAAAAAAGTAACTTGATCTCAATAGACAACAAGTGCCTTGAACTCGTCGAGACTATGAGCGGAAGTGCAAATGCCAAATCTGTATGGCCTCAATGCCCTTCCCTTGCTCTTCCCGACCACCTTCACGTGCACTCACTTTGCCCTCGCTTGCTCTACGTGATCTCTGACGATCTCAAGGTCCTCTAAGTCCTCGAGATCTTCAACCTTCTTTAGTGTATGTGTTGTAACACTCCTTTCCAGACACTTCTTCCTTGCTTTTAGGTTGGGTAACTTCACCACAAGAACCACAATAGTCTTGTTAATGTCGTTGACTCTCCGATCAATCACCCGAAAACTGGTATCACACTGTGGACTAGTTTTGGCACTCCTTGTCTCGCCTTCATCGCCCTCAAACTCCACATCTATGCTCTCCCAGGACAGTCACTCAGCATCACTATCTCCAAGTGTATTTTCTCTCTCTTGCTGTTCGACGGCCTGCTTTTCTCTTTACAGAAACCACCTTGTCTCCTCCTACAAACCACGTCGCCAGTAATCCCACTCTGAAGCTTTTCTCTCTGCAAATGCTCCTCCTCTTGCTGATCGACGATGGATCGGCCCTTCTCTTTGCACGTCTCAACCGTCCTACTCCTCTTGGTTGCAACTCCTCACGCTGCTGCTCCTCTAATTGATCGACTGATATCGGATCAGTCCTTGCTGCTAGTCCTTTATCCTGCAGACCACCTCGCCCTTACAGCACCCTCGGAATTTCTTGCAGCTTCAAAGCCCATCAGCACCTCCTATAGCCCGTCAACTGGTCGGCCCAGTGCATCGCCATCCTCCTGTCCCTTCGTCTCTCCCTCCCGCGCTCATCTTTGGTGTCTACAACTCGCCTTTACCAAAAGCTCTCTGCTCCTCACATGCTCAAGGTAACCTCGTCTTCACGCTCTGATGGCTGCTCGCTCCTTCTCGTCGGCCACCTCTCAATCTCGGCCTCGCTTTGCTCTTGACAACTCGCGCTGCTCCTCTTCTACTTTTCGGCTCGCTTGGCATGGCGTTTTTTCTCTGACGGCGCGCTTTTATTTGCTGGAGCCCTTCGATATTAATAAAAAAACCTTGCCTTATTATTAGCTTCTTATTACAAGCGGCTATTCACACCCTCCTGCAGTTGCCAACACGCTGGCTCTTGAATGTCGATTAAAACACTGCCGATCTCCACCTTCAACGCACACGTATAGGTGAATGCATTGGAGATAAGTCGTCCCTTGCATCCAATAGCTCCAAGATCTCGGTGGGCAACAAGCTCCTCAAACACATTTTAAGCTTCTTTGAAGTACATCTCATTAGAATACTTGAGAACTGAAACATCACATAGCACTTTTTTTGGTTTACACATAGCCCAAAGCATCTTCAAGCATATATCGACTGAAGTATCGTTGCCACCGCTATGTTGGCCGCACTTATTGCTCTTTGAAGTACATTGCAGTAGATATATGTATCAACCATGGATTTCCTGAGCTCAACCCCTCATGCAGTATACTCCAAGGGATGGCAATCAATAACCTGTATGAGCAGTAATAATGTTTCTGTCAAAGCTTCACCTTGTGGTCGCAGAGCATCACGACAATGCTCAGGTTAATGTGGCTGAGTATGAGGTTTAATGAAATCAACCAGATTTTGTTGATCAATAACATTGTTGTCCTACGTAAGCATTTACGTGAACGACTTACATGGAATACCGGATAAATACGAGAGTGCATAGGTAATGAGAACATTGTTGTCCCTATGTAAGCATTTACGTGAACGACTTACATGGAATATCGAATAAATACGAGAGTGCGTAGTCATGAGAACATTGTTGTCCCTATGTAAGCATTTATGTGAATGACTTACATGGAATATCGAATAAATACGAGAGTGCGTAGGTAATGAGAGTTTGTAGGCCATATCTCGCTTGAGTATCTTAAAAGGCCCACAATACCTTGGAGATATTTTAGGTGTTGGCCCCATCTTCAGAATTTCGGAATGCTCTGGCACATGCAAAAATACCTCTTCCCCTTTCGTGAAGTTAACTTGCCGACATTTCTTATCAACATAATTCTTGTACCAATCATGTGCTTGTCAAACATTTTGACGAGCCATTCTCAGTATTTCCATATGGTCTTGGGGGAAATCTTGACCTGTTGAATCTTTTCAGTCGCCAACCCTACAATAGCTGGTGACCTAGGTTGAAAATCGTACATGAGCATGAAAGGACTAAAACAGTTGTGGCATACTTAGCATTGTTGTAAGCAAACTCAAATGTAAGAATATAATCTTCCCTATCTAACTGCTTCTTGCTAACGTATGCTCGGAGCATATCCTCTAGCACTTGGTTGACTCATTATGTTTGACCATCCGTTTCAGGATGATCTACATTCTTATGTTGATTTGTGTACCCGATCGTTTAAACACGTCCCTCCAAACGTGGATATTAAACTTGGGATCATGATCACTTACAATGTTACTTTGAAACCCATACAACCTGTACAAATTGTCCACAAATAACTTAGCTAAACTTTGGAGTCTTAACTGTGGATTTGATTGGAATAAAATTGCAAAGTTTAGTCAACCGGTCTACGACCATCCATAGCAAGTCACGACCTCGTACATGGTTGGTAAACCCATGATAAAATCCATCATGATACTTTGTCATTTACTGTTAGGAATCTCCAATGGATGCAAGAGATCTCCTTCCTTCAAGCTCTCTGCTTTATTTACTTGACATTTTTGGCAATGCAAGACATAGTCTTGAATTGGGCCGGTAAAACTGTCATCTTGCAAGAGTATAAGTCTTCTTAATGCCTAGGTGCCGTGCACTTGGACTGTTGTGACATTCATAAAGAATTTGGCATCGAATTTCCACGTTCGTCGATACAAAAACTCTTCCCCTATGGAGAAGGTACTCATCTTCTATTGGAAAATTTCTTCCATCTTTGTAGATTAAAGACACAATACCAACATTGGAGTGAAAAGGACCCCTTATTTGCACATGGCTCCACACTTTGGAGTATGCCTCATCATTTGCCCTTGAGAGATTCCAAAAACTCACTTCAAAGTTCTATGAAGAGAAGAGATTTGATCTCTGGCATACGACTAAGAGCATGAACTACCACATTGTATCATCGTTTACGATACCGGAGCTTTGCATCATACTCCTGAAGAATCTCATTCCATCCGGCCTTTCAACCCTTATAATTTTTTTGTTGTGTAAACCATTTTATGCTTTCATGGTGAAACACAATCTCAAACTGAGCTCCATACAAATAATGCCGCCGTGTCTACAAAGCCGATACTATTGCATAGAGTTCCCTTTCATAAGCAGAATAATTCTATTGGCCACAATCAAGTTTTTTTTCTTTCAAATGTAAGTGCTTATTCCCTCTTGTAGAAGGACTGCTCCAATAGCACGATTACTAGCATTCGTTTCTAAATGAATGGATTCAAAGGATCCACAATAGCTAGAATAGGAGCTGTAGCTAATGCTTCCTTGAGAGCGTCAAAACTTTGATGTTGACCTTTGACCCACTTAAAAGTTTTCCCCTTGACTTCAATTGCTCCATCATTGAAACAACAATATGAGTATGGATAAGGATGGCTTCCTTAGTGGACACCACACCTTGTACGATAATAAATTATGTTTAGCACCTATGTCAAATAATGCATTATACAACACCTTTCCATAGAGGCTATTCAATTTAATTGGTTATCATAAAGGTGGATCAAACTCTAAGGAATCCTCATCTATCCCCAACAAAAACGTATGTGTAATTTCAAGGTTAGCCTTTCATTGGCACTTAACACGCTGTTGTTGTTCTCAAGCCTCAACCCTGGCTTGTATCTTTTTTAACTCGGCTTGTTCTTCTACTACTTTCTTTTAATGGGTGGCACATAATTCCTCTTGGCCTAGGGGACCTTCTGAATTTACTTCCATTGACGAACCCAATAGTTTCAACTCCGTTTAGAGTCTCCACATGAATGGTGCCTTGTGGGGTAATCTCACATACTATATAGGTCTTTTCCCAACCTTTTCTTTTTGTTATGCACTCCATACATAAGGACTTTATCCCCAACATTGATATCCTTGTGTTTTGAATGGCAATCAAACCATTTCTTTCACCTTTCCTCCTCCAACCTTTCTAGGATTTATAAGCGCTCAACCAGGGGATTACCATCCCAGATTTCTCGAGCATCCACAAAAAGACTTGGAATGACAAACTCCTAAAACATTATCGCTTCTTGGCCATATAAAATTTTAAACATTGTGTAGTTAAGCCCCACTTTGTAAGTGGTACGATAGGCCTAGAGAGCTGATATGAGATTCAAGTCCCAATCAGTACGATGAGCTTCAACCGTCTTGGTCATAATAGAAATTAGAATCTTGTTGGTACTCACGGCTTGGCCATTTGCTTGTGGATAATAAGGTGTAGACTTGTGATGTGAAACCTGATGTGAGTTCTTTTACCACTTCATATAAAAATGGGTATCATTGTACTTCATAATCTCAAAGGGACATTTGAATTGGGAAATAATGTTCTTGAAGAGAAACTTAGATGTTGTCCTTGCATCAACCTTGTGTGTAGCTCTAGCTTCATCCCACTTTGTTACATAGTCAATGGCAACAATAATATACCAAAATTGAGTGTTATGGGCCGCAGGCCTAATGGGACTCAAAAAGGTTAAACCCACTTTTCAAATGTTCGAGGTACCGTAATAGGATGTAGGGGGCTCTTATCTTTTCTTTGTGGTTTTGCATTGAATAACGTTGGCATCTCATCCTTTTGTAAAGAGTGATGCATCTTTAAATAAAGTGGGCCACTAATAGCATGATTAATATCTTTCTAGCAATCAAATCTAATTTCTCTAATTGTGCAATGTCAAGGGGTCATAGATTGCACCACATCGCTTGATATTGTTGCCTCATATATCTCTTACTTCTTTTGTATAAATTTTTATCTTGGGTTGCTTCTAATGACTCACTAGATTCTTCCTCATTTTTGTCCTCTACACTCGAGGATAAATTGCTATAGGGTGTTGTAATAGTCCTTGAAGGTTTTGTTTCCGAAGTTGAGCTAATATGGGATTCATATTTCCTATCAAGCTCGAAGATGGCATTTGCCATTTTTACAACAATTTTTGCAGCTCCAAGGTGAGGTCTTCCCATGGATTACCAACAATTTTTAGTGACACTGCTAACTCCTATACTACCTTCAAGGATTCCCTTTACAATTAATCCCTTGGTAGTAATAGATAGGGTTGCATTACACTCATCACCTTCAAAGTGCTACCCCAACTTGTTCATAGGTATCTCAACGACGGACTTGGGTTGTGGTTCTACATGCTCCTCTACACTTGTAACCAACTTGGGTTTATTCATATGCGTGAATTGTGGTAATCGAAAATTTTTATTCTCCATTGAGGAATGCTCAAAGTTCTAAGAATAGCTCAGGATCTCCGTACAACTTAAACATGATTGTGTTTTTTATGCCAGAAGACACGAAATAACGTTCAAGGAGACTTTTGGAGATTCTAGTTCATGACGTAAGGCTCGTGAAGATGAGATGTCCACTTCTTTGATAGGGTTAGGTATTCCCTCACTAAACATCCTCTCAAATAGATAGTGTCTATGCATAGTTTGTGATGTCTTACACTCACTTTCTCATGAATGATACTAGGTTTGACTAATGGTTCGTGGTCTTTGTGAGGTTGAGTTTGCATGGAAAACACTGTGTTTGGAATGATCTGCCTAGGTTTTGGCTCTATCTCCCTTTGGGTCTTCTCTACTAAACTCCTTAAGTGCTTGTTGACTTGCTCAATCTTGTCTACAAGGTTTGGGCAAGTCCCCATCTTTTCCTTGGGTTTCTTGGGTTTTGACCCCTGCCATCTCTTTTGGGGGTTCTCGACCCGATCTAGTTAGTTATGAGGACACCCATTGATTTGTGTGCAATGTGGAAGTGGTTTCCTTATGACTTCCCCTAATTTTGTCTTTGCTTGATTCCCTCTCATTGTGTTTCCCATTGGTTTTCTCCCTCATGGTGCCATTTTTACTTCCCATGGTTTCTATTGAATTTGAATCATCTTCAAGGTCTTTCATATACATGGGGTCATCACATGTCTTTATGTTAGTTTTTGAACTAGGGTCTCAATTCACAGCTTTTAGTGATCTCTTCCTTTGTTTTTTCTTCATCCTTGCTCAGGCAATTGATGCACCATTTCTTTCTTTGAGGATATAATTTCATTTTTGGAGCACTAACAAGTGTGTGAGTGCATTCACTAGTATAATGGGTGTAGTTTTTGGTGTCCCATTGGTAACTGTAATCTAGTTCAATGGTGTAATCTTTGGTGCAGTTGGATTGTGGGGACATTGAGAGATCAAATTATCTATGCCACAATGATTACAAGTGAGTATTGGCATTGCAGACGTGTTCCCTTGTTTTTTTTTTTCATTGGTGTGACATTATTTTGTATCCTATTAGAGCACTCAGCCACACGATGTGGTCCACCACGGTCGTAGCCTTGAAGAGGTGGTCTTCTGGTAGTGGTGTTGATATTTTGGCCTCTTGCTACAAGACCAGACTCCATATAGAATGGAAGATTCTATGTCATCCTCATAATCCAAACACATGCTAGGTGGCTCACACCCCATTTGATTCAAAGGGGTAACTTTTGGATGTGGAGGTTGTGGTCCTTGCAGTGGAGGTGGCAAGGGTATAGATTGGACAACATTTTGGCTTATAAGGACTAAGTGATGTCGATTGAGTTAACCAATCTCATCTGTTTAGTCGAGAAGAACGCCTCCATGTGGTGGCTTGGGTGGTAGTCAGTGAATCAGACTGGTTGGCGCTATCATTGTAGTGTTTAGCCATATATATTCTCCTCTCAAAGGAATATTTTCTTTTCCTTTTGCTTCGCCACTATACAATTCTTATGGAAGTTGTAGAATGTAAGCTCCTCCAAAGTTTGTGATTGTGTGCATAATACACATCAATAGGGTGCAGTATGATATTTTGGTTGTGAGAAATGATTGATTATCTTAGTGTCGGTGATGAGGAGTCAACATATGTACTGAAGTTGATTTTGTCGTCATGTTGGCTTTTCCCAAATGGGAACATGAATGGGAAGGTCAATTCTCTATTGTGATATCCTTTGTGGATCTTGATGAGGCAGGCATTCCATTGAACTTGAAAGTAGATGTTCTCTCAAGCAACCATTGACTACCATAGAGTTACAAAGAAGTGAATTTGTAAGTGTTGCTAGCATTGTATGCTCTTCTCTTGGCTGGCTTGACAACATTTTTGATGATACCAAACATCAAGTTGTGCCATTCGTGCAAATGGTGCATTGTCTCATTGTCATTTAACAATCTTGTCCACATTATCCTGACTCGGTATGCAAAGTCCAAGCTTCTTATTCAATTGTCCAGCCATCGAGAAGTACTTCTACAGTACAAAGTTGTTCTCAAGATTGAATGCAAGTATGTATGCCAATTGTGATGCCACTAGTTCTTGCTCTATGAAGTTTATTCTATGCTCTCCATTCTATGAAACTAATGTGCTATCCAATATTGAACGCCTATCTAGTGTACCCTGTGTAATTTTTATCACTGTTGAGATGGCATTGCGGATATATAGATGATGCTTAGTAGCTATACATGAAAGTTGTTTTCTTTAGTATTCTCCTTGTGTAGTTTAGAAGTAAGGAGACACAATATCTATTACGTGTATCCACGCTCTCACAAGTGGAGCACCACACCCATTGCACTTGTATCTATGCACCCTCTAAGGTAGATAGCAACAAACTGCTAGCAAACATTGTAGTCGATGTCTCAGTTGGAGCTTGAGTATAGTCAATTGATGTGCTTCTTTGGATGAAAACTATACCACAGACATGGCATATACTTAAAGGTGTGAATCTCCTTGTAAGATTTGAACTCCATTGGTAGGCTATGTCGGTGATATCAACCCATGATTGTGTGCATGGAAGAAGTCTAAGCTTATTTCTCACTGAAGTGCGATATCTTGCTTATGATCTATTGAGATGTATCCTAGACTTTCTACGTTGGTCCATTGAAGGCTTATTTTGGACTCAATCTGTATGCATTTAGCTTCACTACAATGAGAATGCTATGACATTCACTTACTAGTCATGTGCAAGCAAGAAACAATGGAACCATGTGAAATAACTATGTACTTGTTGCTGAAATTGCTGTTATGAGATTTGTCACCGAGTAGAGGAGGAAGATGGATGCTTGTTCTGGTGTGCCTTGCAAAGAGCATGTACGATTGGTTAGAAAAATAGTAGTATAATGTTGAATAATCTAAAAGTAATCTCATTATTACTATGTGTTCTTCCATTCTTAGTTTATATATAAAAAGGAAAACATGCAAGTGTCCTTGCATGGGGGAGATTGCACAGTCCTCTCCAATTTTTATAATACAAGGGAACGTATTATTCCCATGACAACATGCAAATTCTAGTGTGTGTATTTCATTGTGTTCACAACGATCAAGACTATAATGTGGTAGTTCTTACTCGCCGCACAGTCAAATATCTCGTGTTTGCAAATGTACAACAATTGGGTCCAAGCTTCTTTGTATGTTGATTGCAAAGAAACATAGAAGGTTTGAAAAACTAATAGGATGCAAGAAGAACTATTTTCCTGGCTTTTGACCTTCTATAATAAAAATAAAAATTAGATTTTTTTTTATAGTATTTGCACGATTTTAATTACAACGGTTTTTCACAAGAAAGGTTTTTTGTTCCTCATAACGGATGAAATCTCACCAGTAGAACTCTGAGGAGCTTACTTGCGACAACTAATTTGGGCATATCCTAGAATCAAAACTGACAAATAGTCATGAATTCTTTCACCCATGCAAGCTAAAGTTTTTGGAGAGGAGATTGAAATTAAGCTCAATGAGGATGAGGTAGCTCATTTAAAAATGCAACAAGGCACTCCATTGATGTGTCAACCGTGATATTCGTAAAGCAAGCAAATTTTCCACTTCAAAGAGCTGCAATAATGCAATTTGGCTTAGTCAAAGAGGTGAGAGTGTTGCAAGACAAACATGAAAGAACCATCCATGGTTCCATCCCAAACCTGCATCGCCCTTGAGAAAGCATAACAAAATCTTGCTCATGAACTCTATGGTATGGGAGTATCTATGTATGACGTGGTGGAGTGGAAAGAGGACCTAGAGCTATATGCCGGGTTTTTGCCTCCTACGGACACTCAGGCTCCTCTTACCCCACTAGATTACACAGGTATGAACCTTACCTATGCAAGATCACTTGTGTATTGTCAAATCTACACAAACACCATCACATCAACTACACCATCAAATCAAATGTGAGAATTCCCATCGGGCCACCAAATGGAGTCAAAAGTCAAAAAAATTTCATCAATGGACTCCTCATACACGGCAAAATCTACCCATGTGATAAAAGTTGCAAAAGGTGGTGGAACATGGATAGCAATCTATGTCCTCCAGATATTTTTAGTGCAAAAGAGTCCCTTCAAAGCGCTACAACACTACCCTAATCACAGTCTAAAAATGTTGTTGAACATGGATCACGATCTATGTACCCAACTTGCTAGGTATTGGTAAAAAGTGTACACACAGCTAAATATGACCTTGGGGAATGTGCCTAGAAAATGTGGGACAAAGATCACCCAAAAAACATGGGGAAACGGAGAATCAGTTTGTGAATGGTCATTTTGACCCATAAAGTGTAAAATTGATCCAAATTCAAAAATTTGTTTTGACAAATAGCTTAAAGAACATGCCCAGATCAATCCCTTAAAGTTTGGTCAAATTTGATCACCAAACATAAATCGCGATCCATGTACCTTAGAGCAGAATTGCTAGAAATTGAATGCAAAGTGTTGGTACAAGTGAATTATGGAAATGTATGTTAGATTTTCAGTGTTTGGATGCATAAGTGGTTCATGTGGCAAAGTTAAGCAATTTCAAAGTGTAGATTCCAAAGTCTATGAATTTGGTCAAAATAATGTATTGAAGGAGTTGGTATGCTCAATGTATCAAAAATAGTGCAAAAAATGCTTGCAAAATGGGCCAAACTTACCAGTAGGTCTGGGATGTTCAAACAAACCCTAACAATTGTGAAAATGGACAAAAAGATGGATAGAAATGAAGATTTTGGTGTTTTCCTCCATCGTTTAGAAGAATGTTGGGCAAAATTGGCAACCGCTATGCAATTGGTCAACGAGCAGTATTTTAAATTGGACTTCACGATGTGTTTGCATCCTAAAGTGTGAGAAAGGTGGATTTCAAGAGTCCAAGAGCTACAATTGTGTGATCCTAGTCCGCTCCAGGGTCCGAGGGATGAAGTCTAGGCAGAGAATCAAGCAAATTGAGGCATGGAAACTGTTCCTCAACATTGGATACGTTTTGTTCTAAGAAAATGAAAGAGCTCCGTTTGAGTGTAATGGACAGGGGACAACCAAGGGCTAGCAGAGGTAGAGCTAGGCCGTTGCGTGGCTAGTGTTACAATTGCGGGGAAGAAGGCCACTATGCTCCAAATTGCCATCATTTCTCCAGGGAAAGAGGAGATATGTACCCGCTATTTGGTAGAGGCACAAGGCAGGGGGAATTCAAAGGTCAACAATAACAAACTGTAGCAGAGAATCCGGTACCACCGGCTCCACCAGGTAATCATGAAGTCCCTAGAGTTAATATCGTCGAGGTGGATAAGTAGGATGTTGAGGCTCTGGTCAATAAAAGAGGATGTTGATGTAGGGAAATAGAAAGTGAACAAGAAACCAGAGCTCACAAAGGCAAGGAGAAGATGTATGAGGTTAGAGAAGAGCCAAAAACTAGCAAGAGGAGACAACACCACAAGATTAAACAATCAGATTTTCAACTCGAATGGGGTCATATGGAGTATAATTTAGTGAGTGATGTCCAAAAGCAAAAGCTAACATTACTTTTGGGAAATTTCTAGCACTAAATCCCAAGTTGAGGAGGCAGTGGTCTACATTGTCAGAATGAGGCTTCCATGGGTTCGAGGTGATGTGCACACAATTCAAAATTTGGCTCTAAGGATAGGGAATCTAGTGGATGTGCTTCCTAGTATTGATGTCTTGATTGAAAAAAGGATGCAAGTGTAGGCATATATTGATGGTGGGGCATAGATCTGTGCACAAAGGGAGGCAACTATCAGGGATATTGGTATCAAGGTGATGGTCAAGTCCAATGTTTGAATAAGGATAGCCAACCATGCCAAGGCGAGGCGTTTGTGGGTTTCTCAGGATGTGAAGGTAAAGGTGATGGGAATTGAATGCTCATTGATTTTTTTGTATAATGAAAGTAGAAAAATGCTTATCCTATCATTCTAGGAAGACCATAAATGCTTGCAATTGGGGCTAAGCACGATTGGGAAAAGGGGGTGTTCACTTTACTAGACAAAGAGAATGGTAGGCAAGTGGTGCTTGATTTGAAAACAAGAGAAAGTTGTTTTCATCCTATGGTTGGGGGTGATAAAGAAGATTCGAGCACCACCTACGAGTACGAGTCAGAGACAACCTATGATGAAGGCTCCTTATAGAGGGTGAAGAGAGTGATGAGGACGTGTTAAAGCTTGACATGGATTTATTTGGGGTCACCATAGACTCCCCCAATCCTAGCAAAGGTATACAGTCTTTGATTTGTGGTATTGATGCAATTGAAGTAGAGGGCATGTTGGGTGAAGATTTGACCAAGTAGGAGAAGCAGGGCTATGTGGAGCTATGTCTGCTGTATCCCAGCTTGTTTGCTATAGAGTAGCCAAAGGAGTTGAGCATTAGATTCTAATCAAGGAGGGATATAATCCAAATATATAGAAGCTATCAATGACAAACATTGGGCAGAAGCCAAATGTATAGAAGCTACAAATGACACACATTGGGCAGGTACTACTTTCATAACCAATAGTGATGGAATGTGGTCGACTTAGTGAGAACAATAGCATTGATCAAGCCAAGAAGCCATCCGTGCATATTGGAGACTAGTGTATGGGAAACTAGGCGTGCTACTCACGGGCCAACCTCCCACAAGTCCACCAAAGCCCACTTCTCACAAAGGTTAAGCCATTTAGCTTTTTTGGCACCAACCAACATGGTGGAGGATCCTGTTATGTCTTTACTCATCTCAATCATATTGAATCCCCAACTAGGAGCCACTCCCTTTCCACAGGGAGATCTTTGATTTGCTCCCACAATTTGGCTCTTTCTTTCACTATGCTGGGGCCATAGATGTTGATGATGGTAATCGGCTGATCTACCCACTTGACCTTGACTCCAACAACTCTCCCAAAAGGGTGGTTGAAGACCACCTTGGGCTCTAGGTCCCTATCAACAATGGAAAGGATGCCATTGTACCCACAAACTCCCTCCCCATGAAACACTAGCTTCTTCCCAAATTCTTGTTTTCTTTATCTATGTGCATCAAGGTGGTGCTCCTAGAGGGCCCAACAATTGATCTCCTTGTCTTTTCTAACTTGTTCCCAGAAGAGGGAACTCTTCTTCTAGGCTTTTAGTCCTTTCACATTCCACGACTGGATAGAAAGTTCTTCCATTATTGAGATAGGGGTACAAATTCTTCCACTTTGAGGAACTCCTCCTCTGTGCCCTCTTTTTTATTATCCCCCTCCATCAGTGCTTTCCCATTCACAACCTGAGTGTTTGACTACTCGATTGTCATGAGATTCTCAGGGTTGGCATTTTGCAGCACCTCAAAGATGTTGTCGTAGATAAAGGGGGTTTTGCGGACATTTGGTGGGGCTTCTTTCAGTTGCCCAACCATCGTCGCCTACGATTTGAACCACTTGCACGAGATGTTTGCTATCTGTAGCCACCCTTCATCCTTTTTTCCATACGTGGGTGTCAATACAATCTTTTGCCTCCTTGGGGTTGCATTTTTTTGTTGGGCAGTGGACGTGAAGTGGTAGCAAGGGGCGGCCATACCATTGCTACAGGGCACATGGGCTGGTTTCTCTATTTTCTCAATTGTTTTTGTGTTCTCATTGACCTGCCCCTCTTCCCTTGATTGTTCATTATTCTTTTGAGGTAGCTTCCCTGAATGAGTAAGTGTATGAGGTATTGATGACACATCTTTATCCCCAACACTGGGGACTGCAATCATGGTCGAGGCGGCAGGACAAGCCCTAACAAAATGCTAAATTTGTTGCACTTAAAGCACACACCAAAGAAGGTGCCAAAGTTGAGGGGGATGACCTTCAAGCCGACTCCCACATTTAATCTCATCTTTTTCTTATACAATCTCACCATACAGATTCTATCTATCATTTTCTCTTAAGCACTCTAATTATACCTAAATAATTATATGGTTGAGCATGACTGCTCAACAAGGGGGTTGGGCAACGATGGTGCATCTATAGTGAGTCAATGCTAAGAGGGGCAAGACACTTATCCAGGAATGTCTACAGGTGCATGCCAAGGTGGTACAACAGGTATGAAGGCCCAAGGTACACATGTGGGTCCAAATGTGTATGGTTTACAAGACTATTTCAACCAAAGTGCTATGCTATTTGGTTTCTTGAAGGTGGTTGATCCGGAACTTAAAGTGCAGAAGTGGAAGTGCAGAAAGCGATCTTCAAAGTGTTCTACAAGTTGGTCTAAACGGCCTATCAATCGGAGCAAGATGGTCAAAGCATATGTGAGCTAATAGAATTGAAGTATTCATCAATTTGTGAAGCATGTCAGTATTTTTGGAGTGGCAATAGAAGTTCAAATAGCCAAGTTATGGACAATTGAAGATTTGCCAGGGACCGGTTCCATACCATTTTGGTCACCTCAAGAAGTGTGTCGTTAGAAGTTTTTTCATGCTTGTCAAAGTTTGCAGAGATGGTATACAACATATGGAACTAGCTGGAAGTGATGACTCCTTGATTGGAATCCTGAGCGTGAAGATATGTCCAGTTGAAGTTGGTATTTAGTAGTGGCGTTGGAGGATCTGATATTCTTTTCCATTTTGGGGATCATCGTTTTAGGTCACTGGAAAGTCAAATGTAGAGTAGGTGTTGGGAGTCAAAGTCGAGAACCCCAACTTTTGGTGGACTTTTACAGTGGTGGGTCAATCTGGTAGGTGAGCAAAATAGGGGAGGTCTTCAAAGTGGTGCAAAAAGAATTTGTTTTGGACCTAGTTTAGTGGGAATTTTTGGAGGGTTTTAAGGGCAACTCCCTTCAAGCTTCCACACGAAAACCACATAATCCCACATGCACAAGGAGTAAGGAAGACTATGGGGTGCCATGGCATCCTCTCCTCCCCCTCGCACGCATGTTATGAGCAGTGATGACACGTTGTAATGCAGAGGCAACTCTGTGGCATATGGTGCCATCAGAGACTATTGATGGTGGTTTTGGGTGGCACCCTTTTAGAGCGGGTTTATGTCAGGGGACCAAAGGCTCCCCTTTTTCAGTAGAGAGCATGTAACCTTCTAAATTGGGACAAGGACAGGTGACCAATTTCATGAGTGCGGTGTCCCATGGAATGGAAGTGAGCATGCAAAACTAAATGGACTCGTCGATGAGGGAAAATTTGCCAAAATTGTAAAATCCACCCTGAAAAGGGCCATTGATGCATGTTCTGGTGGCTTCTTTTGTGACAATTTCTTGAGAGAAAGCCTGTGTAGAAAGGAGAAGAAAGTGTGGATCAACTTTGAAAGAATTGCAAAGCTCCATAGCTTCACTTTTGTGCTATCCCCCCTCTTCCTCTTTCCCTTCTTGATGTGTCGCTGCCTATATGTGTGTGATCTTTGGGCCATTTGTGGTGTGCAGAGAGAGAGAGAGTGCGGTGATGGTGTGCCAGATTGAAGCATCAAGGGTTGTGTGTCAATATTGGTTTTCATAAGGGAGTGTTTGTGGTTGGCTCGCAATTGAGTGCGTTTTTCTTAAGAAGCGTGCTATTTCAAGTTAGTTTTTTTGAGTGGATTGGGGTGTTGTGAGTACTTTGGGTTATAGAGAGGCAATCGGGAGTGTTTTTGGGTATATTCTCCTTCCCCCTCTCTGACGTGCCTGGTATGAAAAGATTCATGCTTATTTGGTTGCACATGGTTTTCATAATAGTCCAATTGAAAGAACTTTGTATGTCACACGTGAAAATTATGTATTTTTAATTATTGTGCTCTATGTGGATGGCATGTTGCTCATCGGACCAAATAAAAGACATATTGCTAATTCTAAGGCTGATTTAAATGCCTCTTTTGAGATGCCATATTTTCAGGTTTTTCATCATTATACGGGCATACAATTCATGCAAATTAACAGAGGTATTGTGTGTTAGACAAAATATATTAAGACATTGTTGCATATATCTAGCCTTAAGGATTGTAACCCTATTGCTACTCTTATGGAGATATGTTTGAAGCTTAATCTTCGTGACGCTGAAGATTATTTTGATGTCTCACTCTATCAACAGGCTATTGGTTGCCTTATTCATGTATGCATTCTGATTCAGGATGTTCAAGATATAGTCTCACAAGTGAGCAGATTTATGCATAGCCTAGGGTTTATGCATGGAAGGTGGTTAAGCGGATCTTTTACTACTTGAGTAGCATATTACATCTTGGGTTTATTCCAAGGGGGATCATTGTTGCTAGATTTACACGCTTTTGCATACGTACCTTTCGTAGCTACGACTAAGTGCCTTTGGCTCACATGCCTTTTCAACATCAACTTGGGTGTGGGACATGAGTCTCTGCCGCCACGATCTTACTGATAGTTAGAGTGCTTTTCCAGTTGAACCTAGTGCTCCATGTTCACACAAACCACATAGAGGTGCATTATCATTATGCCAGGGAGAGTATTGGAAAGAGAGGTTAGCCTAGCTTATGTGCCTTTGCAAGACAACCATAATGAGATTTTCACAAAAGATTTGCCTTGTGAGAGAAGTTTAAAGCTTTTACTCTCATTTGGCAGAGTTGTCCTCGCACAAAACAACATTTGTTGGAGAATGATGTCGAAGATGAGGATGACTAAGACAACATCACGATCCCTGATGGACGCAGGGGGATAGTTGTGGGTGCTTGTGTGTGTGTGTGTGTGTGTGTGTGAGAGAGAGAGAGAGAGAGAGAGAGATTATGTGTGGGCAGAAGGGAGAAAGACAGAGAGCGTGCGGAGGGGGTCCGGCAACCGGCAAGAGAGAAGGAGGTGTTTCGCAGGCTTTGCAATGCCCATGCAGCGTGCGCAAATCAGGCAAAAATCCAAGTTTCGCCCGCGCTGAAGTGTTACCTAGCAGTCAACTTTGGCTTTGTTTTCAGAGAAAGGTACTGGCGTTCCGCTTTACTACTTCAGTTTACCGAGCATGCCGACCAACATATTGTGCTCTTCGCATGTACATGGGCAGTGGCATTGATGCAAGCACCAATCACTTGCACAGAAGAAAATCAAAGCATATTATAATATAGTAAAAATTAGCAATATACACCTAAATTTTGTGAAAATTTTGGATACACAAAAGTTGCCGTATTGGATGTGTTTCCTCCTGCACAGCTACCAAATGCACTCTTGCAAAAATCTTGAAGTTATGCTCCTAATTTCAACCCTAACATCTGCATACTGAGTTTTTTTTTCATAACTCATGGAGATGCAGGCCAAACTCAGCCTTAATAAAGCCTAGCACTAAAAGAAGCATTGAATCAGAATAACTGATACAATATGAGGGCAGTTGATAGAACATATGCACCACAGAAGATAGAAAGTCGAATCAAGACAATATCAATTGATCATATTGCTTAGAAAGTGCTAGGCAAATTTTCTTATTAAAAATCAAATCAACTAATTGTTTCCAAATCTCATAGAAGATGAGGCACCCTTCACATCCGGTTATAAACGAGAACGTCCCAATGCCTATGAGAATAGACAGGAAACTTTGAATTTCCTGTTAATCATATCGTGTATGTATGAACCTGGACATCACTTGAAAGCTATCAAGAGATGTCCTTAAGCATTCAAACTTTGTAGTAGCTGGATCCTCCCAACGATTGCAGCTAAAACTCGATAAGAATAATACAAGCTCTACAAAAGCAATACATACTAGTAAGAGCTTTGGAAGTGATTGCTGATCAAACCGTCGAACTTCGATATTTAAGCTGAGAAAAAAACAAATCCTGCACTCGAGGAGGGAGAAGACACCAAAATGCACTCGGTTTAGCAAAGGTAGTCGATATTTTGGCTACAATGAAAGAGTGAGAAAAGCCTCCAAAAGCATCAAGTTTGTGCCCATCTTCAACAGTTCGTAAACACCACAAAGATGCAAGGCTCCATCTACTCACACACTCTTCTGATGCTGCAACAGAGTCTGAGCTTGTCCAAGGCTGCTGTAATATCGCCGCTTCTTCTGTGGACGCATCTGGACAAACGAGCACATGATGTTTTAGGAAGCCATGAATAATCCAAAGAAGAATGAAAAGGTACTCATATGAGGCTCTTAAATGAAAGGACCCATTAATAAACTAAGAAGCAAAGAGATTTCAACGCTTCACATGAAAAAGTTGAATGTATGCCTATCTCTCTTCGTCACTTAAGCTTGTTCTAGAAAGCCAAAAAGACACCAAACTCTTGACACTTTTGGCATATGCAAAAAGAATGCCAGCATACCCTGCTTGGTGATCAAAAGACAAATTTATGCCTCTCTCTCTTCTTCACTAAGGCTTGCTTTAGAAAGCCAGACAGACACCAGACTCATAGTTTTGAAATATGCAAAAAGAATGCCATCATACCCTGCTTGGAGAAGTTATTGATGTCTCCTCTGATAAAGCACCTTCAGAGACTCCTGTGAAACCACCAATTCGTAGCTCTAGCAGATGCTTCGATATTTCCTGGAGCAGGCTAAGCCCTGCATCTCTATGCTTAACGGACTCCACCGTCTCCCTCAAAAGATCCCGATCCTCTTCCAGAACCTTTAATCGCACAGCAAGCTGCTTTATCTCCTCCATTTCTGCTCTCCTTTCTTCTCTCGAAACAAGAGACAGTGATCGCAAATCATGACGCTCGCAAAGATCTTCAGTGTGAAATGACTTCTCTACGTCCCAACCAGCTGTCTGAACCAAAGAAGTTGGAGTGCTCAGAATTTCATCCGATGCAAGCAGTTTTGTTGTTGGTACAAACCTTGGAGGAAACTCTGTAATATGCCTTGACATGCTAGGTTTCAGCTCTTTATTTGTTGTCGATGCACTATCAAATACTTCCAGCGGGTCCCTCTCCTCTACGCGTGGTGGGCTTCGGGTAGAGGTCGTGTGTACTTCATAGACATCATGTATAGGCACAAACACACCACACCCTCCCTCTACCTCTCCCCTGTTCTCACTCCTTGTGCCACACTTGGATTGAGCACCACATGACTCTGTAAGACTGCTGGTGGCCCTCTTTTTCCCTGACTGCTGATCTTCATGTATCATCCAGGGCTTTCTCTTGAATTCCTCCTCTCCTGGAAGCTCCTTTGTCAGCACCCACGGGCTTTCGCGAGCTGAGAGAGTCTCATCATCTGTAAATGACGAACATTTGCTCATCTTCTTGACATGCTGATAAGTATCATGACGCCCATAGAAGCCGCCCTCTATATGATTTATACCATCAAACTGTTCAGAGGGAAACCCCAATGACCTAGCAGGAAAATCTCTTGATCTTTTGTTTGAATTTTGCCAATCAGAAACTCTGTTGAGCTCTTCTGAATCCATGCTTGGCTCACTTTGAGATATCCAAGGAGCAGCTGCTCCAAGAGGCGAGCGTAATCCCATGTCTTGGCCAATTGATAGTAAAGGCCTGCAGGGAGACTGAAGTGCAAGAGCCCCAGCTTCTTTTAACCAGACATCATTTGGCTCACCAGCACTCCCTGCCAAAAGACTGTGCCTATACAACTCGATTTCCTTCTCCAAAACCATGTTTTCTGTCTCTCTTTTAAAAAGGATCTCCTTTAAGACTGCCATGGCCTGCTCGTCATAATCGGCCCTCTCTTCCGACATTCTCTGCAGCTGAGCCACCTCCATTTGCATAGCTGACTTCTCTTCTTGAAGCCTTGAAATCATTGCCATAGCTTCATTGGTGGCAACTGCTGCCGCGTTTCTTTCATTCTCGAGCTCTGTTTCCAATTCAACTAGCATTGACCTCTCTGCTTGTAGGGCCATTTTCAATGCATCCAAGCCCTCTTCTTGCTCCTCCTCTGCATTGGCCTCTTCGTCATCTCCCACATCGTCCAAGGGCATTGTTAAAGGGGCCTGTTCTTCAACAGAAGTGCATGTACCTTCAATTACTTCTGCAGAGAAACTCTCTTTGGTGAAGATAGTTACATCATTTCTTGGCGTGAGTTCATCCAGGCTCTGCCTGACGGCGATGACATCACCAAACACATTCTTCAAGTCTGTTGAATTCTCAATCCTACCTTTTTCCTGTAAACTATCTATATCAATTTTGACTCTATTCACTATTTCCCTGTTTCCTATCCTACCACTATCAACACAAGTATTATTTGTGATTCCATTCTCGATGCAAGTCCTTGCAATGATCGATCCAAACTGAATAATACATTGATTGTCCTCGTCTGGTAAAAGGCTGAAGTGCTCTGTTTTGCATACATCAACCATGTCCTCGCAGGGTAAAAGATGTGTATACGCGTGCTCTGTAATGCTCATACTAGTCACATTGGCATGTTTCTTGAGGCACTCTAAGGTTTCTGCATCAGCAGTTTCCTCACCTTTTGAAGCATGAGCTGTGTTTGCCTCATCGACCGCTGCATGTCCATCAAAGACCACACTACGATGCACCAACACCATATCATGATCAGACGAATCTTCATTTCTTATGTCCGTTTCTTCACATTGTCCTTGCTGCTCAGAATGAGCAGATACTTGAAAAATCTCACAATGATTTTCTGCAACGAATCCACCCCTGCTTTCAGGGCAAGACCTTGCAGACGGCAAAGCCCGATCAACATCTGTATTTGTTGTAGCAACCATATTGCCCACTTCAATTGCATCCTCAACCAGTACTATAAGTCCCTTGGCGGGCTCACTATGCTGCACCGATGCTATGTTGTGAATTGGAAAATCTTCGGCTTTAGTGTTTGCTTCGTTACATTCCCCTTCCTCTGCCATTATTTCAGCATGATTTCCTGCATTGAATCCAGCATTGCTTTCGGGGTTTGATCCAGCAGAGAGAAAAGTCGACTTGCCAATAGAACGAGCATGAGCTAAGTCTCTACGTCGTGGCCGCTTGCTTCGACCACGTCGCTTACGAAGTATGCTATCACTACCAGCACATTCATTACCTGCACCTTTCATGGATGTTGCTTCACTTGTCCCTTGCTGCTCAGAATTAACAGGTACTTGCAAAATCTCACAATGATCCTTGGCACTTGATTCACCAATGCTTTTGGCATTTGATCTTGCAGATAGCAAAGCAGGATATCCCTCATTCAGACTGCCATTAGATTGGGCACGAATAGTACCGTGACACCGCAGCAGTTTGCTCGGACTCTGCCTCTTGCACGGTAAGTTGTCATTACAAGAACATTGATCTTCTTTCCCTTGTCCAAGGTGAGCAACACAACCATCTGTACCGGTCTCCATAACAGCATGATCCTTTGGACCAAGAATGTTGCTCTCATGGTTGCCTTCACTATGCAAATGAAGTGGATGGGAGCATCCTATGTATGTACATGGAGGTTCTAAACCAAGAAACTTCACAATTCGGGATGTAAAGTATGCAATACCGGCACCCAAAAGCAACAAAATAGAAAGAGACAACTCTGCAATGGCAGACACAAATGAAGACACTTTCCATGGATCCTCATCAGTTGTAATTTGTGCCTTTGAGAGTGCCATCACAGATGAAGGGATTATGATACAAGGGATGTAGTGGATGGAGTGAAAGCGCTTTCCAAGAGAGCGAAAATTGATCATTGATGTGCAGCTAATCTGTTATAGAACAAACAGAGAAATGCAATCTTGATGTGTAGGGCAAAACTGATCATTGACCTGTGTTAGATCTGTGGTGTGATTTATCAAATACTAAGGGCAAGGCACTACAAGATGATTGAAGGTATGGACAGTGGTCGTGTGAGATTGATATAAAAAACAATCAATCAGATCCAGAACAATTGAAGTAATTTGTTGTATGTATTGAAGCCAAATATTTACATGCTCTCTTTGTATAGAGGAAAACCAATGTAAGAGTTATTGAATCCAATCAACAGAGGACAATGACGCTGAGAAGGGTAGAATATTAGCGAAAATTTTGTGTGTGTGTGTGAACACCAAGAAACCCCATTCAAGCTTCAAAACAAACAGATGAATCCAAGCCCAAAACAGTAGTAGGGATTGGCTGCCTAAGAAAGGAAAGTGAGGATAAGTTGAGAACCCTGTTACCTTGCCAGAGCAAACCCAAAGCCGAACTATGAAGCAAAAGGAAAAGGATGAGGAATAGAGGGACAGAAAAAGAAAAAATGATGAGAAAAGGAGCAGCAGCAGCCACAGCCTGGTGGCCACCCATGTGTGCGTGCATCAATAAAGTGGTTGAAAAGGGATTACAAACAGTATCTTTTTCTTCATTTCACAGCAACCCCCTTGGTACAGATTGAATCGCCAATCCGTTTGTGCAAGCATCTCAATGAAGAGAGGGAAAAGCATCAGAACAGAGGACCCAAATGAAAATCAAGGCTTGCAAGGAAGTTGCCCACATATATTCCCCTCCCTCCCTCCCTCGCGGAAGTTACCCTCTTGGAAGCTACGGTTGTTCAAACAGAATCACCCATTAAGTTCCTCTTCTAATCTCTCTCTCTCTCTCTTCTCTATCTTGCTTTTAGAGAAAGAGGATGCTTTGATCCGTTGACCCACCAGGGGCTTCGATGCATCACAAGTTTACACGGGGGAAGCAACTGGAAGCAAGACTCCGTAGTCACAGATGATGAGGGTGCTCACTGCTTCTGAACGCTACACACGTAATCAGCTCGAGTACACAAGTCACGGCCCGTGAAAGTTGGCTTCACCTTGCCAAGCAAACATTAGGACTCGGGAGGAGTCAAAAAGACATGAAATTTCCCAAAGGTAGGGATCAACTTGCTCTGATCAAGCGTCCACTTTAGGCCGAGGCTGGAGGCATATCTATCTATAGAGCTGAGTAGCACCCAAGAGAGTGCGCGGAGTGGGGGAAAGGAGCAAGGGAGGTCGCACCCTGTATGTGTTAAATGAAAAGGTGGATACGTTGAGAAGTTTGTGTTGAATGTGTCTATCTTTGATTGGAGGAGATCCTTCTACAAAAGAGGGAGAACTTCGCTACCGAAAATATAGCTTAATACCTCCTTTTCTCATGGTGTTAATGGAGGACTAGTAGGGCTTCTACAACTTTCTACAATTAGCTTTCTTCTTGCCCCCACTTCCCCCACTAACACACGGCGAGACTCAGCTGAGACTCTATATGTTAAAAATAAAGGAGTACCATCCAAGTGTTGCAAATGCTTGCAACTACGAATGGTAGTCCTCTTTTTGACGCTTTCTTGCTTACTCTTTTAGTGTGACGCCTGCGTATAGAGCTAGAAGAGAGCAAGTGGAGGCGCTCACAATGTATAAGAACTTGGGATTTGATGCTAAGCTTAATCTTGATTACAAGACTTAATACTTTATTAAGAGAGCTAGATACAAGACTTTGATTACATGACTTAGTACAAGACAAGGCTTGATTACAAGGACAAGATTTTAACATAAAACAAGAACTAGAAGAGGGATTTCCTCATAGGAGGCCTCACAACTTGTGTTGGCAAGACTTAGGGGCTTGTGGCCCAAGACCCCTATTTATACTAGTGCTTGAGGAGGTTACTTGAGGAGGTTAAGAATTTTTAGGTTCTTCTTGAGGAGGTTAAAATCTTCTAGAACCTTCTTGATCCTTCTAGTTCTTCTAGAACCTTCTGGATCCTTCTTCAACTTTCTAGAGCTTTCCAGAAACTTTTAGATTCTTCTGGAATCTTCTCCAAGCTTCTAGAAACTTCTTGATCCTTCTAGATCCTTCTTCAACTTTCTAGAGCTTTCCAGAAACTTCTAGATTCTTACGGAATCTTCTCCATGCTTCTAGAAACTTCTAGAATCTCCTTGATACTTTTAGAACTTCTAGAATCTTCTAGATCCTTCTAGAGCCTTCTAGCGATGATGTAGGCGATGATGCAGGCAGCGACTGACTCTCAACCATCCATGACGTTACCCCCTCCTCTAGCAACGAGTTCCACGAGAAGCAGTGGTGTTCTTTGAGTTGGGCTTCCATGGATGTTGGTGATGGAACTCTTGGACTTTGAGAGATGCATGCTGTAGATTGTGTGTTGGTTCCCAGGTTCGTTCACTAACATCATAGCCTTTCCAATGCACCAAGTACTGTAACCTGCCACGCGAAACTCAAGAATCTAGGACTTTCTCGACCTCATATTCGTCATGTCCTTGAATCTCAACCGGAGGAGGTGGCTGTAGGGCTCTTCGTGGGATCTTAGATGTGTGACAAGGTTCTAGGACTGAGACATGAAAGACTGGATGGATTTTCATGGATGAGGGCAATCGGAGTCAATAGGTGACTGGATTGACTTGACGGATAATTTTAAACGGGCCAAGTCTTCGATAATCAAGCTTTTGACAGGGACGAGATGAACACAGATCACGTCGGAGGAGCCACACTTTATCCCCTTCTTTGTAATTTGGATGCTGCATGCGATGGAGATCTGCACTTTCCTTATACTTGGATTGAGCTTCTTTGATATGAATTGTAAGTTCTTTGTAAATTGCAGATAATTCTTGTGTAAGATGAATAGTAGCTGGATTCTTGACTTGATAGTGTCTGTGGATATCCTGTTTGGGATGTTGACCATAATTAGCAAAGAATGGAGTGTGACGGGTTGAGGCATGAAAATTGTTATTATAGGAGAATTCTGCTAGCGGTAGGAGCTCGACCCAATTATCCTGGTGATAATTGATAGTACAACGGAGATACTGTTCCAAAACTTGATTTACTCTCTCTGTTTGTCCATCACTTTGTGGGTGATTGGATGAGGAGAGGTTGATTTCTACTCCGAGTAGCTTGAATTAGCTTTTCCAAAAGCTAGAGATGAATTGTGGGCCTTGATCAGAAACTATGTCATCCGGTAATCCGTGATAAGGATAGATATGTTGTAGAAAGAGTTTGGCCGTACCTTCGCTGGTGATGGTTTTAGTGGTTGGAATGAAGTGTGCCATTTTTGTAAACCGATCCACGACTACTAAAATGGAGTAAAATCCTTGTGACAAGCGTAGCTCTACAATGAAATCCATGGAGATGGATGACCATGGTTTGGTTGGAATGGGCAAGGGATGGAGTAACCCATGAGGACGATGACGAGGGGCCTTTGATCTATTGCAAGTGTCACAAGTGCCTACATACTCCTTGACAAGCTTCCACATTTGAGGCCACCAAAAGTCACGGGAGAGCAGCTCAATTGTCTTATTAACCCCAAAATGTCCTGCTAATGGAAGATCATGCCGCTGCTGAAGTACCTCCAAGCGTGTTGGTCCTGGCGGAATATAGAGAAGACTCTTATAGTAAATTAGTCCATCAATTTCTTGAAAGTCCTCATTAACCTCTTGTCCTTATAGTTGTTGTTTAATATTCTGAGCAAGTGGGTCTTTGGCAATTTGCGTCTTCACCTTAGAAAGAAAAGTAGAATCTTCAGGAGCTTGGCTCATGGTGGCGTTTAGCTTAAGCTGCTCAGGTTTCAAAATCGGGGGTTTCTAATCACCGAGCAAAAAAAATCGAGCGAAGACAAATCCGAGCAAATTGATACAAGAGCAACAATGCTGCCCTGATCCATTTTCCCTTGCTAGCTCAAAACTGAAAGGTGGAGGAAATGAGAGCAACAAGCTATGGATGCACCCGCTGCAACTACATTAATGGCATTTGTAGTGAAGATGATGAAGTGATGTGCCCAATGCATGATGAGCTGAAGCATATCCAATTGCCTCCTCATAACCATCTCAATGAGATTCTGGAGGTATAATTGGTCTAATGCTTTTTACTAGACTTGACTTGCAATTAATCCATGCTAGGATCTACTACGAATACAAGACAATTAGAGCCCATTCTATGAGGCTCATGTGAAATAGGTAGATGTTCAGCTATTGCTTTGCTCAATTGTGACAAAAAATGATTCCTAAAGTCTCCTTTATTCAAACAGATGTATAGACAATGACGTTCTTTAATGGAAGCTTGAAAGTGAAAATTTCTTGCCAAAAGAGTCTATCGTGAGTAGTAAATAGAAGTGATACAATCTAGATCCAGATGCAAGTGCTTTTGCACAGGAAAGATGCAAGTCTCAGGTGTATTTGCCTATTAGATGCAGAGATAAAGTCATGAA
This sequence comes from Adiantum capillus-veneris, assembly GCF_014529385.1. Taxonomy (NCBI): domain Eukaryota; kingdom Viridiplantae; phylum Streptophyta; class Polypodiopsida; order Polypodiales; family Pteridaceae; genus Adiantum; species Adiantum capillus-veneris. Next base: position 48,945,626 of record NC_140946.1, on the reverse strand, counting down.
GTAGCAATTCTGTAAAAGCTCATGTACTGTGAGTGCTCTGATTGCTGAAAACACCCAAGGTCATGGCACACATAGAGATCATTTAATTCCAAGATATACATGCCAAGATTGAAAGAATTTCTAGTCTTAGCTCACATAATGGCAATTTACAACTTCCAAAGCCTGCGAGATCTTTATGCATGGTTGCTCACTAGACACCCACAAAAAAAAGAGAGGAGAGGTGCACATTTAGCTGAACTTCCAATCTCTCTCTCTCTCTCTCTCTCTCTCTCTCTCTCTCTCACTCTCTCTCTCTCTCACACACACACACACACACACACACACACACACACACACACACACACACACACACACACACACACACACACACACACACAAATGGTGATTCGCATCAACCAAGGCGGGAAGGAGTTGAGGCCAGGGTTGAGCTCGTAGCAATGAATATTTTCTTCGCCCTTGTCTTTGGGACTGTCACCATGCTCAGCAGATATATTGGGCACTTCGGACCTTGAGAATTCTTGGTCCCCTCTCACTAGAGGATATCTAGGACAGATGGTTTTCAAGGAGACAGCTGCATGTAGAAGAGCCTGCGCAGTGTTGCCTCGCTTGAGCGCCTCCACTTCCGTCTTGAGGAAGCCAAATGTAGTGGGCAGCCTCTTCCAGCATGGACGCCGTGTCCCGCAGTTCCAATCCCAGCAGTTCTTGCACTGCGGCCTTACCGACGCCGTGCTGCCACCCTCGATAGTACATTATTCTGCACTTTGGGTGCACCGGCGGGCCACATTATATTTGGCCGCAGGTTAGACAGCTGTTGCCTCGTTCGAGCGCCTCCACTTCCATCTTGAGGAAGCCACTGTAGTGGGCAGCCTCTTCTAGCACGGACGCCATGTCCAGCAGATCCTGCACTTTCTCGCGAATGTGGCCTCACGGGCGCCGTGCTGCCACCCTCGATAGATCATTATTATGCACTTTGGGCGCACCGGGCCTAGTTATATTTGTCTATAGGTTGGCGCCGATTTCTTGAAAATGGGCTCGTAGCCTTTACACGCAGCGCGAGATGGCGTACCTCGCGCTTGCCATAATCTTGTGGGCCGCTCTTGCTGTTGCTAACTTCTGGTGTAGCTGTGCTCGCCCAATATAACGCTTCGATGTCTCTGCATCTCTCTGGTTTACTGCTGCAACCAGTCCGCGCCAGCGCGGACTGGTTGCAGCAGTATACCAGGGAGTTTCTATAGCATGCCACACCATAGGGAGAGTTCATGGATTCGTCATTTTTTTGCAAAAATCTTCAAAATGATATATTACCTTTGCCTTCAACCTCAAGAAATTATGAAAATTAGAGTTAAATCCCACAACGAACTTGCAAGGCTTACAAGACACGCAATCCCTGCTTTGTAAAAGAGGCCCCGGATGCTAGGAGACACTCAATATAGCTAGCAGTGTTTGGAAAAAATGTCTCAGCTTACTATTGTGTCGTTTTTAATTTCAAAATTGCCAGTTTAGAGAAAGGGTAAAGGAGAAATTTGACCCCAAAGTAGAGAAAAATAGTGTAAAAACCTACAAAAATAAACCTAATTCTCTAAACTTTCCTCTTGGAAAATTAAAGGAAAGGAATTTTGTATGTGTGGAAAAATGATTTTTTCAAAACACTGATAGCTAGTTTTGCAGCATCTTCTACAAAAAGCACTATTGACGTTGACAATACCACTGTGAAAGCACCAAAACTTTCAAATTTGCCACATTAGTACTATGTCCTGTCAAGGGGATAATACAAGTTGAGAGTGCTAGAACAGTAGATTAGATTTCGATTCACAAGGTTCGTTAAGACAGCCCTTCAACCAGTATTGCAAAGCGGCACCAAGACAGTAACTCTAGTAAAAATTCTACTCAAACTTATTCATTAAAATTCCAATGTTCTGGAAGTATAACATCCCCCCTCCAGCGAGAGTTTACTCCTCCCGTTGCCGCCTAGCTGCCCATACAACTAGGTAAGTCCACCGCATAGAAAGCACGACATGGACATTCCCACCGCATAGAAAGCAAGACGTGGATTCCCACCGCTTAACCAGCAGACGTGGGTATCCACTGCTTAACCAGCAGTCGTGGCTTTAAGAGCCCTTAACCAGGAACTCCGCCCCCCTATGATCAGGAGGGGGTTCGGACTAGTATCAACATTGAAAATATAAATGAACATGCTGAGCTAAATTTTCCCTAGGAGACATTCTTTACTATTTCAAATAGTATATCCATCAACCATTCTTTCCTACTTAAACTTTATTATAAATTGAATTCAAATGCCGAGGTTTCCGTCGGATTTCTCCAACATATTTAGGGATATGTTCTTTCCTAACTTATCGTATGCAATGTTAAATTAAACAACTTGAATAAAAATGTGACCTACCTCCCCCATTTCCTCGCCATTGGCCCGTGAGATGGCCGGTACTTGGTCGTCCATGGGAGCTTTTCCTTTCCCATTCACATTGCTTGTTTCCGCCTCGCGGTCGTGGGCACCACCGAAGCGAGTTCTCTTTATCGGGGCCATTTTATACTCACTACTTAATTGACAACTTGGAGAAAAGAACTAATGTCCGAGAGTACCATAACAATAAGATGACAGATTAGAATCACTGAACAACTCCTTTTATACGAGGGTTAGATTTCCTTCAAGACATAGTAATTTATGGATAGTACCTTACTTGTTCTATGGGAACTGGCTCTAAAATTAAGCACTTGACCTAGGTAATTAGAATTTTCAGATTTTACTTAATCAATTTACTAGAGGGGTGAATTAGACGTACTCAATCACCTTCCTAGTGTAAGTAGATGCAGAATTACCGTATGCATAGGTGAGGAATTTCCCTTCCTAGTGGATTAATGACGGATTAATTTCCCTTAATTACTTCCTAATTTATGATCAGATTGAATCTAATTTAGCTACTCAAACATTGTGTGGCAATAGGATGAAAATGACCAATTCCACATCACTACCGGCTTGACAATTATTTACTATGATGACTAGCGGGAGATTTCTTCTTACTAATCATGCATTAATCTATGATTAGGATAGGTTAATTGTTTGCATAATTAACTATTAGATTAAGAATTATGTAGTAGAATAATGATATCGAGAATTAGAGAGCAGCTATTGAGAAATATAGCTATGATTAAGCAGAATAGTTGCAAGATTAGGAGAATGGTAGAGAGATTTGCAGCAAAACATAAAATAGATTGATATTACCGTGATTAGGGGTTGAAATCTACTCGAATTTCTGATCCAATGGAGTTCTCAAGATGAGAATCGAGCAGCACTTCCGTCCTTTGCTTCTTCTCCAAAAACTATGTGTGCCGACAATATCTTCCCAAGGTGTGTGTGCATGTGTGTGTGTACTGAGGGCTTTGGTTATTTTTCAGGGTGCTTTCCCTCGTGGCGAGCAGCTCCCAGCTACCTCAGCAGGCTGTCTCAGCGCCACCTCAACAATATTTTACGTGTGAGCAGGCCGTCAAGGTAAGGGGTCCCAGCCGGCGGCGCTCTGCAGTGAGCACGATTGTCTCAGTGAGCACGTCTCTCTCTCTCTCTCTCTCTCTCTTCCCCCATTGTCATCAGGCAGTCCAGGACCCAGGTAGAGGGGCCCGCGCTGCAGTATGAATTGTCTCTCTCTCTTCTCTCTCTCTCTCTCTCTCTCTCTCTCTCTGTGCGAACACACACACACACACACACACACACACACACACACACACACACACACACACACACACACACACACACGAGGCTTCATTTTCTCCCTCCCAAACAGCCTATCTCAAATCTGCAAGCGAAGCCGACTCCCTCTCTCTGCTACACTCAAAAGGGGGGGGAATTTCAAACAGAGCACGAGGCTGCACGACTCATCCGAGCTCTCTGTCCAGCCCACAGGGTGCGCCTCTCTCTCTCTCTCTCTCTCTCTCTCTCTCTCTCTCAAGCTGCACAAGGGTGATGGACCTTTCACTGATGCGTGTGCACGCACCGATGACTCATGTGAGTTGTGGATATCACCATTGAAGTGGATGCTTTTAGAAGTTGAAGCACCACTTGTGCTTCTGTTTATGTTTGCTAAAAGGTGTCACACGAGCACACACTCAGCATATATTGGACGTGCAGCCTGTCCGAAAATGTTCATTGTTCCGTCTCCAATAAGCGAACATGGCTAAACTATTATGTGCATTATCATCAAGCACTAATTGTGGTGGGCTTTGCAGGAAACATGTCGACTTACCAATTGTGTATCCCCGCACGGAAAGCCCCATTTGTAGGATGTCTCAACCATCCGATTGATTTGTGCACACCGCCTTCTTCTTTGGGACGATTGGAACATCCCATTGACCTATGCACACCCACACCAAACGAGTTACGGATGCCGGCCATGCCGGTGCTCATCAACAAAAGCGTGGACCTTTTGAGCGACACCAAACCTCCAACATCCTCACCCGAAGAGCCACAAATATCGCTTGTAGAGGAGGCCAAGGTATCCATCCTTGCCACACGTACTTACACTCTAACACACAAACCATAATGCATGGTGTTTGCTTCCAAATGATGGAAATGTTTGTAATCACTTTGTTACAGGACGCCACATCAATCAACAACTCTGTGAAGAGCGTCCCTAAGGTCCCTAGGCGTTCGGAACGATTAAAGGCTATGAAGTTCAAGAGCATTGATGCCTCTCGGGTCCTAAGGCGTTCGGAGCGCTTGCGAGCGCGACATGAATGAGAATGAGCACTTTTAGGGCTCAAAAAATTCTTAAGGTTGTTTTGGGATGTATGCCCTTGTATGAATGGTGAAATATTGGATTCATGCAATGTATTAGCTCTTGTTTAGCTCTGATTTTGTTGGCCATGTGCTCTCTCTCTCTCTCTCTCTCTCACACACACACACTCTCTCTCTCTCACTCACACACACACACACACACACACACACACACACACTTTCACGCTCAATAGATGTGGTCATTGCAAATAATTGAATGTGTTGGCTATGTGGCTTGACAATTATATCCTCAAAAAATTGAATGTGTTCCCATTGTTGGGCACTCCATCCCTCAAACAAACTCTTGTACATAAACTTACACTTAGGAATAGATATTCTCAATGCACATTTTTGAATGTGTTGAATGATTCATAAGATCTAAAAGTATGCTATATTGAATCAATCTCTCTCTCTCTCTCTCTCTCTCTCTCTTGTTGGGTACTCCCTCCCTCAAAACAAAAATGCACATACACATGTAAGCATTACAATCTCCTCAACATTGATATTTGAAAAAACATTACATGAGTTTTAATCTACATGATTGGAGCTAGCTACGCATCCATACCCGATGAACTTGAATTCCCATCTTGTTTCTGTGCATGCTTATCCAACTTTTGTTGCATTGAGCTTTTACTTTTGCGTGTGGGGAGTATGAATGAGTTCACTACATTCTCGTTGTTGCCTTGGGCCAATTTCCTCCTCCCTAATCTCTTCTCTATGAAAGGCTTTGCTCTCTTCAAAGTGTTGCCAAATGCATCTTTAGTGGCAACAAATGTAGTAGCATGTTGATAGGCATCCTCGCTTGTAGCTTTCAACACATGTAGTTTTCCAATGGCTTGCTTGATGAGTGCACACGCTTCCCCAATCAACTCACTACTATCACTGACGGTTGACACAAGCTCTTGAAGAAGATTATCAAGATCCTTCAAGCCTTTATTGTTATCTTGCTTTTCCTCATTCTCATGAAGACTCCCACCCTCAAAGTCCCGGTCAACTTGATGTACATCTTCTATGGAAACCTCTCTCTCCATGGCTTTAATTGGCAGTGTAGGCCTTGCATGGATATCACCAACTTGCCTTTCATATAACTTTAAGCACACATCCTTCAAAGTAGAAGTTGAAACACCTAACATAAGCATCACTTTTATTTGATGCTTACATATATTTCCCTCCTCTGACCACGCACATGTGCAACAAGCCCAAACACTATCAGGATTGTATACAGTATGCACCACTTGTGGGTTTGAGCCACTTTGCACAAGTACATGTGAATCCTCCTCCATAGAAATTATGGAGACATGGCTGTCAGGAAATTTCATTGCTCTTTCATAAGAATTCTCCACAATACTCTCAATTGCATTATTGCGCACAAACCCCTTGTCTTTTGTCATTTGTACGTACCAATAAAATGGTAGAGCGGAGGAGGTCAGCTTGTGAACCAGCCAATCGATTCTACGTCCAGCCATCTTCTTTGAACTTCCTAGAAATTTGGTCTTCAATACACCATGATAGGCCTCAATTGCCCCATTTGTATCTTGTACTGAGTGTGGGAGTGTCCTCGATGCACGCACCCACATGTCTGCAGGCAAAACCAACATGGTGCGTAAGATAAATAAACAAATAAAAGTTATTTGATGTACATAAGATTGTGTATGTACCAATTTTTGGAAGCCAATATGTTTTGAAGTAATTGATGAAGGCCTCTTCCTTTTGAAAATCTTGGAGGAATGATGCTACCATTTCTTGCGCACGTTCTCGTGCTTCCATCTCTGTCGTGCTAGAGGGTCCTCGCATGTGCATGATGAGACCCAAGGTACGGAACATCAAAGCCCTTGTTGGCCACCTTTGTACCTTCCTAACAAGGTGCTTGAGCCAACATCGTCGCACATGCCACAAGCATAAGTAGACCGGAACATTGAAAACCTCCCTGTCGTAATACCAAAACTTTTTTGGCATCATATAAAAAAAGATTGTTTGCAAATATTCTCACTTTCATACCTAATAGCACTTATTTCTGTCTCTGCATCATCTACCATGAAAGTGGCAGGCTCCCAACACTTGTGGTAATCTAACATCCCATTTCTAAATTTGGAAAGCCACAAGCTTGTCACCTCTAGTGTAGCGCTAGATGACAATATCCAAGCTATAGGTACGCCATTACGATGTGCATCAAAAACGAGGATAGAGTACAGGTGGAACTACAATTTGAGAGAGCATGAACACACCATTAATCCAAGTCTCAATTAGCTATTCTCACATGAGAAAAGGGGTACATACCTTATACTTATTTGTACCAAATGTGGCATCCATTGCGATTAGGTTGCCATCGCCGTACACTTTGCACATCTCTTTTTGCCAAGGTGACTGTATTCCCAAGATGAAGTCCTTTCCATGTGATAGGTCCTGCTCTTGATAGATAAACACCATCGATGTATTTTCGGTGCACCACCGTCGTGTGCTCTCAGCATCATCCTCGTGCAAATAATATGTCTCAATAGCAATCTTTCGTGCTATGTTAAGAATGTCGTGAATGGAGAGGAAATCATCTCTCGTTGTGGGACGGTGGGGATCTGATGTGATCTGAGTATGCAACGCCTTGATGTGTCCATCCATCACTTGCGAGGGAGTAAACCCTCGTCGAAGAAGATTACACACCCATAGCTTCCTCTCCTTAGAGACCCAAGGAGAGAATAACACTTCGGAACCTTCACCATGACATACCAAATCCTCTTTATCAGTGTGATAGGGATTAATGTATGATATCACACCAAGGCTATGGTCGTGATGTAGACGGCTAATGGTGAAATGGCATTGACATCCTCGTTTGGTGAGGCCTTTGTTGCGTCGTCTTCTCTTTTTTTTGCTTGTGCCGGCCACACTTGATGTTGCGGTTTCATGCTTTGCAATAGAAGGTTCCGTGTGTCGTTCATCGAGAGGACCATAGGCACACCAAAACCTGTAAGATGTAGGATTGAATTTGCAAGGGCTTGATAACAACTTGACTACAATAAACTTTTGATAACCATAACACACTTACACTATGTTTTCAATCCACGCATCATTGAGTAACCTCTTGATTTTATCAGGATGGCGACCATGGTGCGTGTATTTGTTGAAGACTGTGTCATAGCCTTCGATCTTACCCTCACCTTGAACAAAGTCGTCAACACGTGACCATGGGATAATTGCTTGGCGCATGACCTTATATTTTGATCGCTCGTCATGCATAAGCGTCCAATGCAAAACACTAGCATTAAAGGCACCGGACGACGGAACTTGCACATTTTGCATTGTCGTTAGATAATTTCGATCTTAATTAAACCTCCTCAAGCCAAATCGAATGGGCCATGAGCAAACTCCCCGAAAGCTTCATTAGGATAATGTAAGAATGGGAAATTCATATACAGTTACATGGAGAGGTGTGGATGTGTGTGAGAGATCGAGAGGAACATGGCAGCATCATCAAAGGTGTGTGTGTGTGTGTGTGAGAGAGAGAGAGAGAGAGAGAGAGAGAGAGAGAGAGAGAGAGAGAGAGAGAGAGAGAGAGAGAGGAAGAAGAAGAAGAGGGGAGTTGGCTTTCACAAATGAAAGTTTTTTTAAAAAAACTTCATTCCCAAGAACAGAGTCGTTCGCTTTCTTTTAGTGTGAGGCCTTGTGGTGTGCACCTGTGTGTGTGTGTGTGTGTCTATCTATGAAGACAAATGGAATTAACTGCAAGGCTCCAAGCGTTCAAAACCAGGCCAAGGGTATCCAAAGTGGGGGCGCTGAAAAGGGTCGCTGAGGTGGCGGGGAGGGCCTGGAAAAGTCACGCAAAAAAGGTTGCTGAGGTGGCGCTGAGGGGGCCTGCTGAGGTGGTGGGGAGTTGCTTGCCCTCGTGGCAAGCACCCCGAAAGTTAACCAGAGCTCGTATACTGAGTGTGTGTGTGTGTGTGTGTGTGTGTGTGTGTGTGAGCACACTCTTAAATAGGCCCCTTCATGTTGAAAATCGACCCAAGTTGCTATAAGCATCTGAATGAGCACTCACTTCATGCATGGCAAGTCCAGTTACATGCCTACCAAGTGTCCAGTTAGCTAGTATAACTGACTCTCACACTCTCTCTCAAGCAAGGCAAGTCTTCCACCACTCCCAAGAGAAGAGAGGGCGCCCCCTAGCTGCTAAAGCAAGCTCTGAGTGGCCTGGAACCCGTTCCCACACAGCCTCGAGCCCCGGTGCCTCCCCGCACAACCTTAGGAAATTTTGGTTTTAGGCTAAAACGGGCCATACGAGTCGGAATTTAATGCCGTAAATTGCTATACTAAACTCTAACTAAGGTGTATCCGTCTGAGTACCTACCATATTTAGCAGCCCCTGGGGTCCGAAAATGCATTTTTTCAAATTCGGGGTACGGGTGCAGTTTTTCGAGACGGTCAAAACTAGACGGGTCAGGTGACCAAAAACTTACTATTTTTTGGAAATTTTATTCGCATTTTGAAGCTTTATAACATTCTAAACATCAGGGCACTAAGACAGAATTTGGAAAAATGCTAAAAATAGTAACTTTTTCCATTACGATCTTTTCATGGTACAATGGTGCTCTTTTAGCTCGGGGTCGGAGACCTTACACCTCCAACTTTGCATATAACCCTGATGTACGAAGCTTTTCAAGCACTAATCGTACATGGTGCTCATGCTCTTCTTGATCCTTGGAAAATATGAAGATATCATCCAAATATATTACCACAAAATAATCCAAATACTCCCGAAAGATATCGTTCATTAAATGTTGAAAAACAGCTGGGCATTTGTGAGACCAAATGGCATGACGGTATATTCAAAGTGGTCATACCTTGTCCGAAAGGCTGTCTTCCATTCATCACCTTCTCTGATTCTGACTAGGTTGTAAGCACCACAACATCTATTTTTGTAAATAATCTTGCCTTGCCAAGGCGCTCAAGAAGCTTTGGGATCAAGGGAAGGGGATAGCGATTCTTGACGGTGATCTTGTTTAGGCCCCTATAATCCACGCACATCCGGAGAGTTCCGTCCTTCTTTTTTACAAAGAGTATTGGAGCTCCTGCTGGGGACTTTGAATGCCGTATGAACCTCTTAGCAAGATTCTCATCAATATTTTTCCGTAATTCTACCAATTCATCTTGAGATAGCTTGTATATTGGGCCAAAAGGGGGTTGGGTTCCCTCCTGAAGCTCTATAGCACAATCATAGGGTCGATGCTCCGGTAAGAGGTCTGCATTCTTCCTCTCAAAAACATCATTGTAATCTTGATATTGACGTGGCATGCCTCCATGATTTTTGTTGTCGACGTGTCGGTTGGTGTTGCAAATATTAGGAAAGTTGGATACTTTTTGGCTGCACGCATGAAGACCTTGGCTCCAAGATATATAGGCCTATTATGCCTTCCCTTCTTCTTTTGAACTTTTCGTTGTTCAATTCTTCGAGCCCTCCAATCGATGTCAGGATTATGTAATTCAAGCCACGGTAACCCAATAACAATTGGATTGCTTGGGCTTTGTATAATATTGAACGCTATTCTTGAAACATGCTCCTGCAATGTTACTTCTATGGGGCGAGTTTCATACCTGACATCCCCTGAAGTGAGGGGACGACCATCAATGACTTCTACAGTTGTTGGATTAGATTTCTCCACAAGTGGTATGCCTTGTTCTTTTGCAAATTCTTTGTCCATGAAGCACGCGTTGCGCCTGAATCTAGTAATGCTTCACAATCCATGTGCCTACCCGGCATATGGATCTTGACTGGTAGCATAAAACTTGAAGTGGAATCAGCGGGAAGAAAGAGACCTTTTGTTGCTTGTCTTTTGTCCAACCGGTCAATCTCTATTGGGGTTGGACGTCCATGTTTTCCGAACACGTTGAGGCCATTGCACCATGAACCTTCATCCTTCTCTTCCTTGGACACTGTTGAACTATGTGCCCTTGCTCTCCACAATACATACATAAGCCATTAATGCGTCGCCTTTGCTTCTCCTGGGCTGAGAGAGGTTGAAACCGTGTTGAATCAATTTGCATGGGCTCAATGCTTGATTCATGGCCCTATTGAGGTGTGTAGCCATTATGTGTCACTTTTGTTTGGGGTCGCAATGGTGCCCCAAGACTCCTCTCTTGTCTCCTCTCATATAGTCGATTATCACATTCTATTGCTTGAGAGATGAACTCGCTTAGTGTGTGAACCTTTGCCATAGTCAATAAAAGATCTTTTACGTCATCCTTTAATCCCCACCGAAATTGGCTAATGAAATATTCCTCATGCCAAGTCAGATCACAAGTGAGCTGTTGAAATTTGGATGCATAGACGGATGCATGTCTTGATCCTTGGCGGTGATTTCTAAGTTTGGTTTGAGCAACGCTTGCTCTATCAGTATCCCCAAAGGTTGCAGAGAACTCAAAAGCTTCAAAGTCATGAAGAAGAGGAGATTCTTTTTCAAGTAAGGGAGCAAACCAAGAGAGAGCCGTACCCGAGAGGAGGGTCCCAATAAGGCCTACTTGAGAGGCATCATCTGGATAACGCTCTCGTTGTGTTCGAATGAAGAGACACACTTGTTGGAGAAAACCTCTAAACTTTGATCTAGTCCCATCAAATTTTTCAGGCATGCTGACCTTCGGATCCTTCTTATGGTGTTGAGAATAGCTAGATCTTGCAGCTTGTGCTTGATGTGTGCTTGTCTCTTGAAGCTCTTGAATTTGACGTTGAAGATTTTGCAACGCCAGTCCCAAGATTAGGGGTTGCCCTGCTTGAAGTTGAGCGTTACTCTCGCGAAGTTCTTGTAACTGAGCTTGGATGCTTTGCAATGCGTGATGACACCTTCCATTGTCGGCTCCATGATGGCTTGAGAAGATTAAGAGATGGTGGTCTTGCCAAACTGTTATGAGCGCGTATAGAGCTAGAAGAGAGCAAGTGGGAGCTCACAATGTATAAGAACTTGGGACTTGATGATTGGCTTAATCTTGATTACTAGACTTAATACTTTATAAAGAGAGCTAGATACAAGACTTTGATTACATGACTTAGTACAAGACAAGGCTTGATTGCAAGGACAAGACTTGAACATAAAACAAGAACTGGAAGAGGGATTTCCTCATAGGAGGCTCACAACTGGTGTTGGAAAGACTGAGGGGCTTGTGGCCCAAGACCCCTATTTATACTAGTGCTTGAGGAGGTTACTTGAGGAGGTTAGGACTTTCTAGGTTCTTCTTGGGGAGGTTTGAATCTTCTAGAACCTTCTTGATCCTTCTAGTTCTTCTAGAACCTTCTTGATCCTTCTTCAACTTTCTAGAGCTTTCCAGAAACTTCTAGATTCTTTCGGAATCTTCTCCAAGCTTCTAGAAACTTCTTGATCCTTCTAGTTCTTCTAGAACCTTCTAGATCCTTCTTCAACTTTCTAAAGCTTTCCGAAAACTTCTAGATCCTTTCGGAATCTTCTCCATGCTTCTAGAAACTTCTAGAATCTCCTTGATACTTTTAGAACTTCTAGAATCTTCTAGATCCTTCTAGCGATGATGTAGGCGATGACATAGGCTATGATGCAGGCAGCGAGACTGACTCTCAAGCATCCATGACAACGCCTTGATCTTCCGACGGGGACTATCAACTTTGAATACATGCCCTCTTGCCTTGAACAAAGGGCACATCTTCAGACTTGACCTACGGGAGTCAAACTCGACTTGCACATAGTAGATTTTGTGACCATTGCATATGGGATTCTTGCCCATTTGAAGTGGCTTCTTTGCCCAAAGTCATGAGCATGCTAAAGTATGCCTCATAGCGAGGGCATATAGGATATTCACAGGTTGGGAGTCAAAGGGTGTCTCTCCCAAGGAGAAGCTCTAATATCGTTCATCGTGGAGATCTACCATGACATCTATACGGCAATATAAGAGGATGATGGACGTTATCACAAGGAAATATGGGATACACACCCTTTGCCCTCCTCAAACTCTTGCCTGGTTAGTTGCCCATGACTACATGTTAATGAAGTTGAAGTGACCATAAGCCAAGCTCCAAATGCGAAGTTGGTCAGCTGGAGTACAACTATGCAAGGTGAGATGTTCGCTATCTAGAATTTTCTCCTTACAGATATGGTCATTATTGTAAGCATTTTATCTCAGAGCTTTCCTCTCAAAGGAGTAGTTTACTTTTTGAGTTGTTCAGTCTCTCTCTCTCTCTCTCTCTCTCTCTGTGCCATTTCCCTCTTGAATAACAGGTCTTGAGTTCAACTCCTCGTCGCCTAGATCTTTAAGGTCTCTTGGGATAGTTTCTACGATGTTAAAACTCTCTTCTTCTTGGGTGTGTGTGTGTGCGCGCGCTAATAAAAAGGGGAAAATGGTATAACCTTTCTATCACCCAAGTGTGGTAGATTGGTTATGCCATTTCCCTCTTGAATAACAGGTCTTGAGTTCAACTCCATGTTGGCTAGATCTTTAAGGTCTCCTAGGATAGTTTCCTATGACGTTAAAACTCTCTTCTTCCTCTTCTTCTTCTTCTTCTTCTTCTTCTCTTCTCTCTCTCTCTCTCTCTCTCTCTCTCTCTCTCTCTCTCTCTCTCTCTCTCTCTCTCTCTCTCTCTCTCTCTCTCTCTCTCATTATGAGCCCTTCCTCTTGCAGGCCGAGTGTCACTGTTCAATAGACTTATTATTGCACCTCTTTTGTTCTCATGGAAATATTGTATTGTTGGCAACCTTTAATGTGCCAACCCTCCACTAAATTTCTAGAGCATGTCATGGGCTATCCTAGCATAAGGCTAGCATATAAACTGCAGGTATTTGTAGGCAATAGCCATCGGCTAAGTTTGAACTATCCCTCCCCCCCCCCCCCCCCCCAACCCACCGAAACACACACACACACACACACACACACACACACACACACACACACACACACACACACACACACACACACACACACACACACACACACACACACACACACACACTTGTATACTGTGCATATGAAGAAAAACTCGCAACCCCCCCCCCCCCCCTCCTTTTTTAGACTCCTGCTGCCTGGACCATACTAGGTCAAAAAAACTTTTATTGATTACTACCGGGGGCCAAGCCCTTTACTAAGTAATGATGCTCTATCGAGCATGATCAATGGCTACTGCCCTCAGGGAGTAGCGAAGGCGGACCTCATCCTCCCCCCAGTCTGTCGATCTCCATTGAAAACTATAGGTGGGGTACTCGATGCTGTATCTCCTACTCATGGTGAAGCGTGGCCTTCCTCTCTCGAGTCCGTGACACTGCACAAAGGAAAGGCTTGCCTCCTCCTGCTATAAAAATAGGTGAGGGCGCATCTCTGCCCCTCACTTAGCTATATTGGGTGTGTTGAGACATTTTGTGAACACTTCTTGTCTGCTTGCCACTACCAAGGAGAATGGAGCTCTCCTCGGAGGTGACTCAGGTGTTCAATCCCTCCTCTACTGAGTTTACTGCTTTTCTGCACCGTTTGTTACAAATACTGAAGGTTTTTCCTACCTCTTGCTTGGTAAAAATATGCATACTGTGTAGGCTCGTTTTTTGTTTTGGGCTTCTTGCAAAAACTGAGCATATTAACACTTGCTGTTGATAGTCATAAAAGGCTGGATATAGTGAAAAAAGTATTGGAGCATCCCTGCCATATGCATAAGAAATGGCTCCTGACCTAGAACTTGTTAGGCTGACTTTTTGGCTTACTATAGGCTATGTCAATTAGTGCAGGTGCATATACTTTCAAAACTTGACTGGTTTTTTTGTTTGCTAAAAGCCTAGACACTATGGGGGGCCGTGGGCCTCTTATGCATAAAAAATAATCATGGTCTGCATTATGGGGTAGCCTCAGGGCGCAATACTTTTGTGTGTGCATGAATGACAGTAGATGTTGGTGAGTATGTGGTGATGAAGCATGAAGGTTGGATTGATGGCCGTTCAGGCTTTTGTTGGGTAAGAAGCAAAAGGCGGGCTATTACTGTATACCGACTGTGTAAATGGTTGCTACAAGGGATTATGGCCAATGGGCCAATTGGTGAAAACAAACAGCAGGTTGCTGTCGCTGTGATTTCCATTTGACAGTTCTCAAAATCAGTGGGCTCTCTCTTTCTGTCTTCCGTGATTAACTGGTTGCTTAGTATATTATGCCTGACATTTCATATGGGAATAACCTGACATCCTTTTCCGAAGGTAAGTATGTAACAACACATTCTTCTAAACTTTTGAAATAAGCCATGGTTGGCATGACCAGACACTATTGGTCGAGATAATCGATAATGACTCTTTGGATAAAGAAGGTAAGTAGATATTTTTTGGCTTGGGTATAGCCTCCAAGCTGTCTGGCAAGAAAATGATAAAGTTCTTTACTACTCTCATCTTTTCTTATTAGTTGGTGTAAAAAAACGAGGCATCTATAACATCTGGTTAAACAAAAAAAATCGGATCTTGCATCTTTTTATCTTTGATACCATGGGTTCTACTAATTGAAGAAGGTAAGTATATAGTTTCTTCTTTATACATAGTCACTAAGCTATGGCTCTTGGTGTTACCCTTGATGGACTCCACCATAGTTTAAAAAGGAATATGAAAAACTGCTAACATAATGAATAAACTAGCTTGTCTAAAGTAATTAAAACCTATAAGATGGACATGGATAACAACTGATATAGTCCATTGATACCTGTAAAACACATCCAAGGCTAACAAAATTGTTGTCTTGTTTGGATGGATACAGGTAAGGACTCTATCTTATCTTGGATGGCTTTCTTTTCTTTGGCAAGCAACCTTTCTGTAATGAATTACTCAATGAGGAACCAGGAAGTTCTCCTATTTTCTAATTTTAATGAAAGAGGATCTCTTTGTTACAATCATTGTACCTAAATAATTATAATACTGAGTTATTTTTGTACATATCAGTTCATTTATTCCTTGGCCAGCTGTCTTTTGAATGTAAAAATTCAATTATGTCTTATTAGTTAAGATTTAAACAGCCACACACACATCCTATACATAAGGTTTCTCCTTTTTGGGAAAACCGGGATGCTGGCCTAGGATATTTTCTTAGGAATGGAGCTCTAAATTGGACCCACAGTCGATAAATCCTTCATTGGTAGACTGGTGTTAGGTGGCCCCCTTTAGACTGTTTTTCCTGGTTCCCTGCTCATGGCTACCATAGTCTCTGACTTTTGCCGGTTGAAGGTTTGCAGGACCAAAGTATACTTTACTATTTAGACACTTTTTGCTAATCTTTATGTCACTTTTTTAAGGACTGCTCACGCTATAGATTGACAGCTCGCATGAGCACTAATCACAACCCTAAGAATCATGCAAAGATTCTTGATCAGATTAAGCTTTACATTAAAAGAAAAAAACCAAAGGATGCCTTGGCTTCTAGAACTAGAGCTTTCCTTGCTAGAAAAGCCAAACTATGTACTACATACTATGGCAAGAAAAAGTAAACCTGACCTCACTCTTTTTGCAGACTCTGGCCTTATCTCAAGGATTGGAACTCACCTCGGAGACCCTCTCTGTGGCTTCATCTCTTGTCCTCATATGTATAAGCAGTTTGGATGCTTCACAACTTATTTATGATTCAACTCTTATCTCGGATAAAAAATTGTCTATCTTGTAGTAAAAATTCTGGCTACACTGGACAAGGAGTCCCTAGAAGGAATTAACTTATTAACCCAATATATTGCCCAACTTCCAGTCTTTGGTACACAATATCAGCAAGAGGTTGCTCAGTTTTCCTCTTTTGGAGCTGAGCTGTCAAACTTTCTTAGAAAACTCTGTGGGCTTAACCCCTCGTTTGTCTGCACCCCAAATAACCCCTCCATCCCTCCAACTGGAGGAATATTCTGTAGAGATAGTGCTGCACTAGAGGCAGTAAAAGAATTCCAAAACAATCTTTGTTCCCTTAATGATGTCAACCTCCTGGAGATGGTACCAAAAATCTCTAAAGTGTTTCTTGTCTTACCAATAAGACAAATAGAAATTGAATCTCTCGGAGTTGATCATCAACTATGGGTTCTACCTAACAAGGCTTTCCTTGCCCCCATTCTTAGTGAAACCTGGGTGTAATTGGCCAATCTCCCAGCCTCAACAATAGAAGACTGTAAACTCAAGATTCTCAAAGGCGGATAAGGGAGAACTAATTAAAGCACCCTTTAACCTCCACCTCATCGACCACTCCAAATGCCCCTCAAATGTTAGATTGTACATACGTACTAAAGGAAGTATGGAATTTGCAAAAAGCAATCCGGATTTCTACACAGAGTCTATCTGGAATATCTTCCGCTCCTATGTAAAATGTGCTTGCAGGTTTCTAGACCCCAAAGTTACATGTGAATCAAGCATCATGTGGTTTGACCATGCAATATGGTTTATCCTCAACCACTTGGATCAATTATTTCCAGAGAAACCTATCGACTTTCATCTGTCCCTCATCTGTTCTTGGCTTGGTGGACATGCTAAGCAGATTGTGACTGCACAAATTGCCTTTAATATTTTTCGTGGTCTTATGCATGATATTCTTAAAGAGCTTAAAGCATATGAGCCCGGTCTATACCTCACCACCTATGCTAAATTTAAAGGATTCAAATTCATCACTAATCTGCTTAAACCTTGTATTGAAGATGATGAGTCTCCTGCTCTAAAAAGAGCCAACTCTTTGGCCACTCCCAACTCCTTCACCTCGTTTTTTACACCTAGTTCCTCATCTAATCGAGGAAAATCCCATAGTGTTACAAGAGGGAGAGACAGATTCCCCGCAATCAGAAACTTCCCTGAAATCTAACCCATGAATATATTGCAGGTCTCTACCAACCCTTGTGGAAGAAGGATTCTCAGCAAAGATGATTTGAATCATGGTGCTATCTACATACATTGTCTGTTTCACAATATCCTTCTTGATTGGATCTCACAAAAAACCTTTTTTGTGAGTGCTTTGACATATTTTTTGGTGATCATAAACTGCTTGACAACATTGTCATAGGATGGAAATACCATCATCCTATAAAAGGATTGGTTTTAAATAATGACTTTCTTAGACAAGAAACAATCCCTTACAGTACTTGCTTTCAATTCACCTCATTTTGCAAGAATTTTGAAGGATTTGGTAAACATGTCTGTACCCAGGATCTTAGCATTATCGATAATACCACAATACGAAGAGTACTAGCCAAAGGGCTCAATCACATACCCAACTATCCAAAAAACCCTTACCTTGCTTTATCAGCTTTACTTAGCTGCCTCACTGAGCTTGTCAGTGCTCTCCGACTGGAGATGACAGTCCTACCGGACTTAAAGGAATTAGTGAAGGAAGGCTTCCTTCATAAAATTTCTCAACTTCCTAGGAAATGGCTTTCATCTGATAGCTCTTGGCTTACTCCTCAACGAGCTCTTGATTTTCAACTAATCTCAGATAAATGGCTTGTGGTCGGGCTTGACAAAAGTGCCAATTGTCCTACTATTATGTGCAAATACCTTGCTTGGATAGCTGCTCGAGATCGAGTTTCAGGAAAAGAATTCTGTCATACTAACAAAACACCGCAAGAGATTTCTGACAAGATCTCTAAACATCTAGAACAACTTGGCTATTCTCTTAATAACACCAGGCTACCTGTACTTTTTTCTACATATAAATTTCACAAACATAAATTCAGATGGATATCTGATGCCTCTAACTGCATCTTCACAGATATCACCAAGGATATTACTTTATGCCTCGATATTCTTCTCACAGAATTTGAACTCATTTGTGCAGAGAAACAAAAAATCTACAAAAACTACTTAAATATCCAATACAATCCCTCCTGGCTAACAAAAAACGCTACAGAAGTCACACTTAACCTTCCTCAACATATCTTCCACATCTTTTCAGCAGCTGACATAACACAATGCTATGAAAACATTCCTCTTAGTGGAGAACTCGGCCTTAAGACTGTTTTAGCTAAGGTTATTAAATTAGCCTTCTCCAATGCTAAAAAAAGAAAGTATCATTCTATCTCTCTATCCAAAAAACCCAGATGGATTCAAACATCTCACTCCATACACCCTCTACACTTCAATGAAGCAAAGATCTGCGCCTATATCTTCTGGCTGCTGCTGAATAACTGCACTGTGATTGCAGGCGACTGCTGCTTTAACCAATGCCTTGGCATTCCTATGGGCTTCTCCTGCTCACCTCTTATGTGTAACATTTACCTTGCCTTTTTTGAATACAAATGGTGTCTAAACAACTTGGAAACTAATCATAAAATACTTCCATTGTTCAAACATACTTTTAGATATATGGATGACCTGCTGAGTGTTAACAACAGAATGTTCTCTAACGAGATTGATCCAATCTACCCCCACTGCTTAAAAATTGAGCCTACCTCCCTCCCAGAAAATCCAACTGCTATTGCGAAATTCTGCAAATCAACCCAGTTTCTCAACCTTTCAATTTCCCTTCATTCCCCATCCACAGGTGGTTTTGACCTTATATTCATTTGGAGAAAGGATATTCTCAAGCTGCCTCATATAGAATTCATCAAAAGAAATAGCAACAGGCCATACAAAGCCTCTATTTGTTCTTGTATTGGCATTCTCTACTTAATTTGTTACTCGTCATCTACCTCTTCTCTGGCCTGGGAAGAAATATCTGTGCTAATCAGGAAATACTCGAGGAACGGGTTTAACCATAATCAGATCAAGAATACCATCATTCAAGCCCTCAATCGACATAACTGGTCGGGGCTATTATTTCAAAAAAAGAGTCTTGTCTCTCTCATTAGGTAGTAGGCCCATACACAATGGGCCTACTACCGACCCATTGTGTGGAGCGCCTGGGTGAGGGCAGGTACACACACACACACACACACACACACACACTTACACACACTTGTATATTGTGCATATGAAGAAAAACTCGCAAACCCCCCCCCCCCCCCCCCCCCCCCCCCCCCCCCCCCCCCCCCCCCCCCCCCCCCCCCCCCCCCCTCGGCTCCTTTTTTAGACTCCTGCTGCCTGGACCATACTAGGTCAAAAAAACTTTTATTGATTACTACCGGGGGCCAAGCCCTTAACTAAGTAATGATGCTTTGTCGAGCGTGATCAATGGCTACTGCCCGCAGGGAGTAGCGAAGGCGGCCCTCATCCTCCCCCCAGTCTGTCGATCTCCATTGAAAACTATAGGTGGGGTACTCGATGCTGTATCTCCTACTCATGGTGAAGTGCGGCCTTCCTCTCTCGAGTCCGTGACACTGCACAAAGGAAAGGCTTGCCTCCTCCTGCTATAAAAATAGGTGAGGGCGCATCTCTGCCCCTCACTTAGCTATATTGGGTGTGTTGAGTCATTTTGTGAACACTTCCTGTCTGCTTGCCACTACCAAGGAGAATGGAGCTCTCCTCGGAGGTGACTCAGGTGTTCAATCCCTCCTCTGCCGACTTTACTATTTTTCTGCACCGTTTGTTACACATACTAAAGGTTTTTCCTACCTCTTGCTTGGTAAAAATATGCATACTATGTAGGCTCGTTTTTTGTTTTGGGCTTCTTGCAAAAACTGAGCATATTAACACTTGCTGTTGATAGTCGTAAAAGGATGGATATAGTGAAAAAAGTATTGGAGCATCCCTGCCATATGCATAAGAAATGGCTCCTAAGCTAGAACTTGTTAGGCCGACTTTTTGGCTTACTGTAGGCTATGTCAATTAGTGCAGGTGCATATACTTTCAAAACTTTCAAAACTTGACTGGTTTTTTTGTTTGCTAAAAGCCTAGACACTATGGGGGGCCGTGGGCCTCTTATGCATAAAAAATAATCATGGTCTGCATTATGGGGTAGCCTCAGGGCGCAATACTTTTGCGTGTGCATGAATGACAGTAGATGTTGGTGAGTATGTGGTGATGAAGCATGAAGGTTGGATTGATGACCGTTTAGGCTTTTGTTGGGTAAGAAGCAAAAGGCGGGCTGTTACTATATACCGACTGTGTAAATGGTTGCTACAAGGGATTATGGCCAATGGGCCACTTGGTGAAAACAAACAGCAGGTTGCTGTCGCTGTGATTACTGGTTTTTTTCCATCTGACAGTTCTCGAAATCAGTGGGCTCTCTCTTTCTGTCTTCCGTGATTAATTGGTTGCTTAGTATATTTTGGAACTCATATGCCGGACATTGCATATGGGAATAACCTGACATCCTTTTCTGAAGGTAAGTATGTAGCACCACATTCTTCTAAACTTTTGAAATAAGCCATGGTTGGCATGACCAGACACTATTGGTCGAGATAATCGATAATGACTCTTTGGATAAAGAAGGTAAGTAGATATTTTTTGGCTTGGGTATAGCCTCCAAGCTGTCTGGCAAGAAAATGATAAAGTTCTTTACTACTCTCATCTTTTCTTATTAGTTGGTGTAGAAAAACGAGGCATCTATAACATCTGGTTAAACAAAAAATATCGGATCTCGCATCTTTTTATCTTTGATACCATGGGTTCTACTAATTGATGAAGGTAAGTATATAGTTGCTTCTTTATACATAGTCACTAAGCGGTGACTCTTGGTGTTACCCTTGATGGACTCCACCATAGTTTAAAAAGGAATATGAAAAACTGCTAACATAATGAATAAACTAGCTTGTCTAAAGTAATTAAAACCTATAAGATGGACATGGATAACAACTGATATAGTCCATTGATACCTGTAAAACACATCCAAGGCTAACAGAATTGTTGTCTTGTTTGGATGGATACAGGTAAGGACTATATCTTATCTTGGATAGCTTTCTTTTCTTTCGCAAGCAACCTAATGAATTACTCACTGAGGAACCAGGAAGTTCTCCTATTTTCTAATTTTACTGAAAGAGGATCTCTTTCTTACAATCATTGTACTTAAATAATTCTAATACTGAGTTATTTTTGTACATATCAGTTCATTTATTCCTTGGCCAGCTGTCTTTTGAATGTAAAAATTCAATTATGTCTTATTATTTAAGATTTAAATAGCTACACACACACACACACACACACACACACACACACACACACACACACACACACACACACACACACACACACACACACACACACACACACACACACACACACACACACACACACACACACACACACACACACACAGCATGTTTGGCTTGATCATTGATCGGTAGCTAAGTATGACCAGAAGGTCATTGGGGTAAGTTTGCTACAAGATGATGGTGTGTAGGCCCAGATTATGGGCAGTGGTGGCAGATAGACGATCGACAGATTGTGGGGAGTAGGTCTAGAGCTTGGGATGGCCAGTTATCACCGATGGCAAGTAAAGATCAAGCTTTGCATACGTAGCGATAAAGGATGCTCATGATGAGCTGGATAGGATTGATGTACAAGGGCACAATGATGAGTTGGATAGGATTGATGTACAAGGGCACAATGATGCACTATTGGTATGACCACCAATTACAAGCTGGCGAGTAGTGAACCCCACATATAATAGCTAGCTACCAACAATTTTCCATGTCCTCCTTACTGCTTACATTCTCTTTAGCTCCAACTCTTGCCAATTTCATTAATGGGGGCCACTTAATTATCTCTCTCTCTCTCTCTCTCTCTCTCTCTCTCTCTCTCTCTCTCTCTCTCTCTCTCTCTCTCTCTCTCTCTCTCTCTCTCTCTCTCTCTCTCTCTCTCTCTCTCTCTGTGCACCCCCGCTGCCTCGCGCTCCCCCCTCTGCACCCCTGCTCCCTCGCGCTCCCCCCCGTGCGTAGAGAGAGAAAGCGCCCCATGCGTAGAGAGAGAAAGCTGCCCATGTGTAGAGAGAGAAAGCTGAGAATATTAAAGCGCAAAGAGAGAAATGAAAAGGGTAGAGAGAGAAAGCATAGAGAGAGAAAACTTACATGTGTAGAGAGAGAAAACTTGCACGCGGAGAGAGAGAGAGAGAGAGAGAGAGAGAGAGAGAGAGAGAGAGAGAGAGAGAGAGAGAGAGAGAGAGAGAGAGAGAGAGAGAGAGAGAGAGAGAGAGAGAGAGAGAGAGAGAAATTTTATCCCCCTCTTCCCTTTCCTCACTTTATCCTCTTCTTCACTTCATTCTATCTCTCTCCGTCTCCTTTTGCGGCCTTCAATGATGAGACAAAATGGCAAGGATGACCCTATGGAGAATTAATA
The DNA here is from genome assembly GCF_014529385.1 of Adiantum capillus-veneris. Taxonomy (NCBI): domain Eukaryota; kingdom Viridiplantae; phylum Streptophyta; class Polypodiopsida; order Polypodiales; family Pteridaceae; genus Adiantum; species Adiantum capillus-veneris. Next base: position 48,922,724 of record NC_140946.1, on the reverse strand, counting down.
AGATTAATCTCCACCTCCGAGATACTATTAAGGTACTCAACGAGCTCCTGTCAGCACAAGAAATCACGATACATACACTTGAGGATCGTGTGAAGGCCCAAGATGAGGAAATCTCACTACTCAAGAAAGAGCTTGCAGAGGTGCGATTGCAAAATGTCCTTGAAGAGGGAGAGCTTCAACCCTCAGTAATTAAAGAGGTTAACACGATCAAAGAATAAATTCGGGCCATCAAAGAAGGTGAGGAGCAGCAAAAAGAAATGACGACCTCGTGGGTAGATGTCATCGCAAAGACCCAACAAAAAGCAGAAGAGGCCGAGAAATGGATCAAGATTGTCAAGAAAGGAAAGGGCAAGGAAATAACCCCCACCCCCACACCAACCATCATTAACCTGACACTAGAAGAGGAGCAAAGGATATGTGTGCGGGCCTTACACATAAGGATATGTGGCCTTTGAGACCAAGATAATGTGGATGAAGAGGTGAAAGAACTCATGCCTCTGGTGGGGGTTAACGAGCAGACACATACGAGGGCTTGGAGAGTGGGCAATAAGAAAAGTGGGAGCAATGAGGAAACCTCGAAGGAAAGGGCACTCATCCTCCGTTTCCCCTCCATGGAAGTGAAGAAGGAGCTCTTGAAGAAAGACCAACTCTAAAGAAAAAAGGCATCCTTCCCGGGGTGACCTCACCCTCTCGCAGATTGCCCATATGCAAGAGGTAATGCTAGAAATTAGAGTAGCAAGCGAGAAAGGGAAGATTTCTTTTTACAGGGATGGAAGGGTTGTGATATTGGAGTGACGCTCAGCATGACGGTGCGAGACCTATGGGGACCACACTAAAGATGGCAGCCTGGAATTGTAATGGGTCACTCCGTCTTGATGTAGGTGCGTTTGAGGATAGTTTCACTGGGAGAGAGATCATTTTCTATTGTGAGACGCATCAAGCCCCTGGGCAATCCATGCCACAGGTGAGCGGATATAGAAGGGAGACAGCCTGCAAACAGGAGACTAGATCGCAGCATAGAGGACGGGGCTCAGGGGGGTGGCAGTTTTATTCACGGAGAAGTTGCAGCCATTGATATATATAGCGTGTAAGGATGAGCAGGCTAGGTACATGTGGGTGAGGCTAAGGGCAGAGATAGGTAGATACCTCTACATTGCTATTTGTTACTTTCCTACTAATACGTCAGTATATGCATCACCTAGAGGACAGTCCCCCTTTGCTATTTTGGATAATGACATATGGGAGTTCTCCAAGGATGGTGACATTATCATACTAGGGGACTTCAATGCTAGGACTGCCCATCACCATACAATACTTCCAAGGAGATGCTTAGGGAGCTGGACGTTACAGAGATGGGCCTATCCAGACTATCACAAGATGAGGAGTACACCGAGTATGGCAGATACTTGATAGATATGGGAACTGCACATAGATTGGCCATTCGGATGGCCTACAAAGATTTTTGACAGCTCGAGGTTTTACATGCTTTCCACATCGAGATGGGGCTAGTACAGTGGATTATATTAGCCATGTCTCATTCCATTCTTTCAAGATTTCATGGTGGGAACTAGCCCAGTTGGAGTAGCAGTTGATCATGCTATCTTGTCTTTCAGTCTTAGGTTTCAGTTCCACACAACTCCATTAGGAGAGGTCCCCACGCACACTTGGTATACCTTCGTGAGGGAGACGGATTCTGTGCATATGGATGAGATATACAAACAACTATGCACTTAGGAGCCGGGATGGTCACTAGATGAACTCATTCAGATATTGAAAGAGACGCTTCATGATGCAACATCAGAGGCATACCCCCACAACCAGCCTACACAGAGATGATCTGGGAGCATGCCCCAGAACAATTGGCATGATGAGGAGTGTAGAGAGACGAGGATCAAATTACAGAGGGAAGTGCTCATGGGTATGACCACACATAGACATTCACGGATTATCTTTCGCCGCCTGGTGCGACAAAAGAAAAGGGCTTATCTATCTCAGCTAGAGAGGGATATGTATCAACTATTTATGAGTCAAGACTCAGGCGAAGCATGGAGGCTATTCCACGAGCATTCACCACCAGCAGTGATCACCTCCACAGAGACATGGGTAGAATATGCCACATCTCTCTACACAGCATCAGGGCAACCACCTTTGTCGGACCACTAGAGACATGCCCCGAGACATGTACTTTCTTTACTACCGAGAGGGTAAGGAAAGCCATCAACAAGATGAAGACAAGGAGAGCACATGATCATGATGGTTTGGTAGCAGAGCACTTCATCCATGCCAAAGATATGCTTGCAGAGCTTCTTGCTATGATGTTTAATCGAGCCATGTATGAAGGCTTTCCTGAGACTTGGAGTATGTCTAAGATTGTGCATATTTTCAAGTCAGGAGATCCCATGATTCCATGGAATTATCGCACCATCATTGTTGGTCACACATTGGCTAGGTTGTATGCATCCATTCTTGAGCAGGAGCTGAGTAGATGGGCAGAGCGAGAGGGCATACGAGCACCAGGGCAAGCAGGTTCCAGGAGAGGTTTCTCCACTCTTGACCAGATTCTGACACTCAGAGCTATTATTGAGGAGGGTAGACACCATGGCAAGAGGATCTATTGTAGCTTTGTGGATTTCAGCAAAGCTTTTGACACAGTGCTGAGAGCCAGACTTATACAGAGACTACAGGACATGGGTGTGCCTATAGAGCTGATATGGGGTATTTTGGCTTTATACAAGATAGTGATGGGGCGGGTACGCACTATTGAGGGAATGTCTGACATGGTCCACTCCACTATTGGAGTGAAGCAAGGATGCCCCTTATCTTAGACTCTTTTTGGGATGTATGTAGATGAGTTTTCAGACCATGTAGAACTATGTAGAACATCAGGGAGACAGAGGGACTCAACTAGCAGGACATGGATTCCGTAGTTACTATATGTTGATAATATTGTTGATTTCTGACACTCCAGAGGGGATGCAGCGCCATTTAGATGCTACATTTGATGCTGTCAACCTTGGGAAAACCAAGGTTATGGTGTTCAACACCACACCACAGTGGGTCAAGAGGTCAACACCCATTTTTACGTATGGCCAGGAGACTGTGGAGTACACAGATGCATATACCTATCTTAGGGTAGTTTTCGGTGGAGCGGTGTTTTCACTGAGGAGAGCATCAGAGACTAGACTGATGAGAGCATATGCAACCTCGGGAGGACTAGAGAGGATGTGTTCATAGGTTCAGTTTCAGGAACCGCGAACAAAGCTCTGCCTTTTTGACACTCTAGTGACTTCATCTATGCTCTACAGAGTACAGGTAGGGGGACCCTCAATAGACCATGATGGGAGATCTAGCAACATAGATGGATGGAGATATTTGGAGAGACCTTTCGTCTCTATGATCGCTCAGATGATTCGGGCTAAGGCCTCAATTCCCCTTGAGATTATCCGAGCCAAGCTAGCCACCCCCCCCCCCCCCCCCCCCCCCCCCCCCCCCCCCCCTAATGGGGTTGAGGCATTGACTAGATGAGTATCGTTTATACACAGTTTATGGGATCTCCCCAGAGACAAATATGCTCGGCTTGCCCTAGAGTCATCTCGACAAGTAGCGCTACAAGGCGATACAACATGTTGGTATGGATAGATGATAGCATGGTTTTAGTCACATGGTTTCAGCATGGATCGATTTCCTCCGTTTCAATACTCTCTAGATGCACCCTCCTTGTCTCTCACACGGACAAAGATCACTAGACTCATATGCCAGGATCTGATTCAGCTAGATACAAGGGGCACATGGATGCATCCAACACAGGAGTTGGGCATGAATATGGCCTTCTACAGAGAGCATCTTCTCCAACTCACGGAGGACGGTTTTGTGACTAGGCCTACATACATGGATGCACACTTATCTCATGGGATACGATGCGCTGTTGGGCAGATACACACAATTTTGAGGGGTACCAGTAGGGGCCAGGATATGTCACCTATGTCACTTAGAGTCAGAGACAGAGTTGCACTACACATGTCATTGCCCAGCGTACTATGAGATACACGGCCGCTTCCACTGTCTATTTTGAGAGGGTTTTGGACCATTTTCTAGAGTCATGAGATACAAGGATTAGAGATATCTTGGATTGTTCCTGCTAGAGCTGCGCAGACTTAGGGAGAGCTTGCGAGGACATCAAGGGAGAGATATTCTCAGAGACAAATCATAGATTTCTTTACACCAGCCAGGGGAGAGCCAAAGGAACAATCATCACAAAAGATCTCAAAGCCCACCCACACTAGAGGTACAAGCTAGCAGATCCAGACGCCCACGACCTCGAAGGGTCTCCCACCATCGACGAAGGTTGCAGCAAAAGATACAGATCACTCTAGCTCGACATGCAAGACGCCCAACCAGAGTACTCACCATGGAGGATGTTCATGAGATTCAATAGCGACCAATGAGAGATTTCATTTGAACCCACCAAACACCCCCCCCCCCCCCCCCGCACCTGCGCCCCTGTATCTTGTTTCAATGCCAAATCAGCTTCAAATTCATTCCCCTTAGTGTTTTTTAATTTAGTTTTAGTGTTAGTTCTTTGTACTTTCCGTACTTAAACATGGTATCAGATTCACCAATTGTAACTTTTTGGTCTCATAGATCATTTTGGCCTTTCAAAGACGTTAATATAACATTTCACACTCTCTCTCTCTCTCTCTCTCTCTCTCTCTTTCTTCCCATCTCTCATAGCATTGATGCCATGCAAGCATTATAGCCAAAGAAGAAAGGCCTATTGACAACAACACATGTCCTCGACTACGAGGAGAGTAGTTATTCTTGATGTTGACAAGTCCTTCACAAGGTCTGAGAGGGAGTTCAATGTAGGATTAACAATCCCAAAGGAGCTCAAAGCCGCTGTTTGATGAGTCAATGAGGATATTGGGATAACAAACTTTTATCACACTTGGATGATAGAAATCTTAATCCAATTTCCTCTTCTTGCTGAAAGGTGCATGAAAAAAAGTAAAAGAGAAGTTTTAAGTTCATAGGAACAATCCCAATAGACCTCAAAGATATAATTTGACAAGTCTCAAGCTCAAGGCCTTTTATATGAGAGAGAGAGAGAGAGAGAGAGAGAGAGAGAGAGAGAGAGAGAGAGAGAGAGAGGTGCCATGTTGTGTGTTTCCACACATGTGTTGCTAATATTGTTGAATTTGGGAGGTGTAGACATGGTGTTCAACATCAACATTTGATTCACACATGGCACCAAGCTGTCAGGACAAGGGCAAGGCCAGGGAGTCATGGACTGGGCCAAGGGCCGGACTAGGCAATGTGGAAAGGGAATCGAGCTAGGGAAAAGGGCTAGGAGCCTTGCCTATATAGTGGGAGGTTGGGAGGTGGATTCCAGGCTCTAGTCACCCCTAGGCTTTACACTGGTATCAAGATCAAGGTTTATTCTAGGCAAGAGGAGTGGGTCGTGGACCTCCACTTTTAGCATGACAATTTTACCATGCATGCACATGCAACCCAAGCTCTGCCAAGAGTTGATGGCGGGCTTAGGCGGGGTCGAAGACAAAGCAAGGGAGAACACCCGCGTGCAAGGGGGCTTGGGAAGGGGAAGCTCGCCAAGTCGAGCTGCAGGAAACGGGTTGCGGGCAGGCTCAACAGGCGCGCAAAGGCCGTGGGAGGGTGTCCCGACTCAGGCGCGAAGCCTGGTTGGTAGCCATCACTCGGCTTCGGTGCTGGTTCTCCTCGTGCGCTACCTGCAGAGCCGCCATGGCTTGGTGAAGCCCTTAGTTCACATTGAAGTGCCTAAGGCCCTTGGCCTAAGGATTTAATATTATCTAAGGGCAAGTGCCCATAGGTCTAAGAACCACGAAATCGTCGGAGCTTATTCAGGGAGTTTGGCACGGTGCCGCAAGCATTGGCCAGGAGCTGCGAGCTGAACGGGCAGCCCGTTTGCTGCAAACAAGCTTAAAGTGCAGAAAATTTCGATTGTCCCCTTGGTGTCTGGAATCCATACATACCTTGAAACCTTCAGTCGACTGCGACAAATCTACTCGGTATCCTTGAACGGGTGAATTAACAAGGTTGGACTACCAACCAAATTACCGATCGCTTCAAGCTTGGAGCACAAACGTAATTAGCATGGATTATTACCTGTTGCGGTGCATCATACGACGACGTGATTATTTTTCGACTCTAGGTATTTTTCCTGCTATTTCTTCCACTGCACAGTGTTGCCATGGATTCAGATATCAATATGACTTTTGGTTTCGAGCATCATACGTCTGATCCTGCCCGTGATGGCTCGTGGCTGGATGCTCTCACGGAGAGTACCCGCGATGCTACGGCGGGTGACGATGCTTATGAATTGCTCGATATTCAAGAATTTCGTGCACTTCAGACACGCATATCAATCATGGAAGGAAATTTTGCATCTTTAAATGAAAACATCTCTAAATTATCTACGTTAGTGATACAACTTACGTAGTAGCAGGCCAAGGGCCCTGTTGACACACACATGCATGAGCAAACTGCTACTCAGGGGCAAGGCCCTTCTGATCATGGACAGGGTCCATCTTCAGATTCTTTGCATACTCTCACTGCAAAGGAGGTGGATGAGTTGTTGAAAAACACCAAACCACCGACTTTTAAGGGAGAAGACCGAGATCGCAATAAGGATGCAGTGAATAGCTTTCTCAGAAAGTGAGATGGAATTCACGCCTTACGATGTACTCCAAACGTAGTCAGAGCACTACAAACAAGCTTGAATCTGGAAGGCAACGCCTACAAGTGGTGGATGTCTCTAAAGGAGAAGAATATCATACCATAGAATTGGGCAGCCTTTGAGACTGTGTTTCACAAATAATTATTGTCTACAAATGAGGCAGATCGGAATTGGACGGCTTGGGACACATGTTCCATGCGCCAACACCCATCATTACTTGAATATATCTCTCACTATCCGGATGTTATCCTCAAGTTAGAAGGACTAGACACCTTTCAGCAAGTACGTGGATTTATCCGCGGTCTGCCGCGGTCTGACACCAGAGCTTAAGAAGCACGTCAAGACTCAAGACCCTAACACACTTGAGGAAGCCATAGTGAAAGCACGCATTCATGATGATCCAGATGAAAAGAAATCACATAATAATAACGCGCCTGCTAATACACAGGGTAATACACGCACACAATATGGGAACAACAAAAGGAAATTTATAGTAGCTAATTTTGAAGCAGCTAAAAAACCCAAGGGGTCCACAGGTCCTCTCTCTCCTGAGGATTTTGATAAGGCTAAAAAAGAGAATTATGTTTTCAATGCTTGGGAAGCGGTCATGGAAAAAAGGATTGTCCCAAGGGGAAATCTGCTACTCATGGCAAGGAGAAAGCATTGCACACGGTGCAACTGTTGCCTCTTGAGTCTTTCTCACGATTATCTACAGTGGAAGTAACACACACCGAGGTGTTGCATGAATGCTGTCTCACAGCTTCCATGTGGCAACAAACCTTCAGACCACATGAGCTAGTACGTATGCACGGATCTCTGCAAGGGCACAAGGTGCGCATCTTGGTAGATGACAGATCTACTCACAATTTCATTAATTATGGATTGGTGAAAAAACTCAAATTGCCTCAAACTCCGAGTACCCACTGCCACAAGGTAGCAATGATGAATGGATATGATGCCGAAATCTGGGATACTCAAGTCCGAGCTGTATCGTTGGAAGTACAAGTCTACTCCACATCCTTGGATTTTCAGGTTATGAACATGGAGAGGGCAGACGTGGTTCTTGGTAGGAAATGGTTGCATAGCCTAGGACCATCACTGAAGCGTAGCTATGAGCACAACAGATTGATGTTTGAATCCCATGGCGCACATGTGTTGTTGTTAGGAGAGAAGGATGTACCTTCTTCACTACTGATATGTAGAGCTGTGCTTATGTAGCTCGTTTCTGATAATGAAATAGATCAAGTTTTATTGTGTTACTCATTTTCTCTCTAACATTGAATCTGTTGAACATTCCTCAATGCCGCATGCTTCTCTCTCTTCTCTTCCACCAATGGCTACTTCTCAACAAGCAAAGGTTGCTAGTGATTTAAAAATTTTATTAAAGGAATTTCACGATGTTTTTCCTAATGATTTGACATCAGGATTACTGCCGACACGATCGGTGCAACATAGCATCGATGTGGTTGCACGCAGTAAACCTATCAGTAAACCACCCTACGACATGAGTTTCTCTGAAGCTGCTCAAGTGGAACGTCAGCTTGCTGACTATCTTAGCAAAGGGTTTATTCAACCCAGTTCTTCACCATGTGCTTCTCCTATCCTATTAGTGACGAAAAAAGATGGTAGTATGCCCATGTGCGTAGACTACCGTGGCTTAAATGCGGTTATTGTTAAGAACAAGTATCCATTGCCATGCGTGGATGAGTTGTTTGACAAACTCACTCATGCTCGTATTTTTATAAAAATAGACTTGCAATTAGGTTATCACCAAGTACGTATTCGACTTGCTGATATACCCAAACCTGCATTCCAAACAAGGTTTGGACACTACGAGTTTTTGGTTATGCAATTTGGGTTAACCAATGCGCCCGCAACATTCATGACACTTATGGATAGTGTCTTGAAGCCGTACTTGGGTAAATTTGTCATCGTTTTTCTTGATGACATTCTAGTATACAGTGCTTCTGAAGAAGAACACTTACAACATCTGAGGCACGTGTTTGAATTGTTACGAACAAATCAATTATATGCCAAGGAATCTAAGTGCGATATTTTAAAAAGAAGAAATTCACTATCTTGGGCATGTTATTTCAGCTACTGGGCTATATATGGATCAATCCAAAGTGGATACCATTCGGTAGTGGCCTTCTCCTAAAAATTTGAAAGAGTTACAGATTTTTTAAGGATTTGCAGGTTTTTATTGAAGGTTCGTTAAAAACTACGCTAATATTGCTGTACCCATTATAGACCAACTAAAAGGCAAAGGCAAAGCTTTTCAGTGGGGACCTTCTCAACAACATAGTTTTGATACGCTCAAGGATGCATTAGCTACAGCTCCAGTACTAGCTATTGTAGATCCTTTAAAACCATTCGTTTTGGAAACGGATGCCAGTGACCGGGCTATTGGAGCAGTCCTGCTACAAAACGTGCGGCCAATTGCATTTGAAAGCAAGAAGCTTGATGCAGCACAACAGAACTACTCTGCTTATGAACGTTAACTCTATGCAATAGTGTCTGCCTTGAAAACATGGAGACATTATTTGTATGGTGCTCAGTTTGAGATTGTGTTTGACCATGAAAGCATTAAATGGTTTACACAACAAACCGATTTGAAGGGTCGGAAAGCCATGTGGACTGAGATTCTTCAAGAGTATGATTCCAAGCTTCGGTATCGTAAAAGACGATACAATGTGGTGGTCGACGCTCTTAGTCATATGCACGAGATCAATTCTCTCTTGTTCACGGAACTTCGTAGTGAATTTTTGGATTCTCTAAAGGGAAAATATGAGCAAGATGACACATATTCCAAAATCTGGAGCCATGTACAAATGAGGGATCCTTCTCACTCCAATGATGGTAGTGTAGCGTTAACCTCCACACACAGTTCTCCTCTGTCGAGTGATGAACTACAACGATGAAAGAATTTTACCATCAACAATGGGTACCTACTCCACAAGGGGAGAGTTTGTGTACGGACGAACACAGACATTCGACGCCAAATTCTTTATGAATGTCATGATAGTCCAAGTGCAGGGCACCCGGGTATTAAAAAGACTTATGCTCTCATACGACGAGAGTTTTACTAGCCAGGTTTACATGGATTCGTTCAAGATTATGTCTTGCATTGCCAAAAATATCAGGTTAACAAAGCAGAGCACCTGAAAGCAGGAGGACTTTTACATCCTTTGGAGATTCCCAATGGTAAATGGAAAAGTATCTCTATGGATTTTATTGTGGGTTTACCAACCATTGTACGAGGTTATGACTCAGTATGGGTGGTCGTAGACCGGTTGACTAAACTATGTAAGTTTATTCCAACCAAATAAATGATTAAGACTCCATAATTAGCCAAGTTATTTGTGGACAACCTATACAAGTTGTATGGCTTGCCAAGTAACATTGTCAGTGATCATGATCCCAAGTTTAACAGTCATTTTTGGAGGGCTATGTTTAAACAATTGGGTACACAACTAAACCTTAGTACAACCGATCATCCAAAAACGGATGGTCAAACTGAACGAGTTAACGAAGTGCTAGAGGATATGCTACGCGCATATGTTAGCAAGAAACGAACAGACTGGGAAGAATATTTGCCTCTTCTTGAGTTTGCTTACAACAGTGCTAAGCATGTCAGGACTGGATTTAGTCCTTTCATGCTCATGTATGGTTGTCATCCTAGGTCACCTGTTACGGTGGGGTTGGCAATCGAAAAACTCCAACAAAAAGACAGGTTAAGGATTTTCTCCAAGACCACATGGATATGCTAAAACTCGCTCTAATCAAGTGGAAAGATCGACCTGAGGAAGGTGCCATTGGGAGAACATTAGTGTTCTTAAGAAGAAGTTTTCCACTTTTGTTTTCGAGGACAAAAAGTCTTCCTCAAGGAGGGAGTAATGTCAGGACAAGGTCAAGGCCAGGGAGTCATGGACTGGGCCAAGGGCCGGACTAGGCAATGTGGAAAGGGAATCCAGCTAGGGCAAAGGGCTAGGAGCCTTTCCTATATAGTGGGAGGTTGGGAGGTGGATTCCAGACTCTAGTCACCCCCTAGGCTTTACACAAGCAATGCTTACATATGGAGTGTGCCTTTGCCAAGCATAGAAGGCAATGTTTCATTTGATCTTGGGAAGGTAGTCAATCGCTAATGAGAATCATAATAGGTGATATAAAATCCAAACAATAAGGACTCTTGGGTGTCTATTTTCATAACCAATCACAAATTGATAGGGATAATTAACGAGTCAAATGGAAGTACACAATTTATATATATATATATATATATAGAGAGAGAGAGAGAGAGAGAGAGAGAGAGAGAGAGAGAGAGAGAGAGAGAGAGAGAGAGAGAGCGTCTGCCAAGATTTATATAGATAGAGAAAGGGAGACATGTTTTTCGCTGGGTGTGGTGGCATGGGCACATAAAAGTGGGATACATAAATATCTAAACATGCAGCACACTACATTAAACCCACTAATTGTTAGGAAATAGGTCGTAGCTAAGTAGATAATTGAGTAGTTTACTTAATGGAGAGAGATAATTTTCACACATGAGAGATTAGAGAGAGAGAGAGAGAGAGAGAGAGAGAGAGAGAGAGAGAGAGAGAGAGAGAGAGAGAGAGAGAGAGAGCACGCATACGTGGTTCACCCAATGTGGGCTATGTCCATGGAAAAGGAGCCACTCAATGGCTTTAGTACTTCAAAACAAGAAGTAGATTACAAAGGGATTATACCTTTTTGGAGATCCCGCCTTGCTTCAATCTCACCACCTCACATCAACTTCACAATGCACCACAATTATTCACAAATCCGTTATTGTGTGTAGAACAGGCCTCCTTTTATAGGCCAAAAGGGCTACCCTCTCTCATGAGAGGCAGCCGTGTGTAGCCGCCCTTGTGTTGACAAGTCCAACTTGGACTCTCCAATGCGCCCATGTGTGGCCGTCCTTGAGAAGACAAGTCCATCTTGAAATTGGCCAGAGGCCATTGCATTTGGCCACCACCCACCGGCCATTGAATTCCGACCATCAGCCAATCGAACGGCTGTTTTCCGACCACTTTTTGGTTGCCGTCCGGCCATAATATTTCGATGAAAAGGAATATTCCGGCGAAGAAAGGCGAGCTTTGCTCAAGATTGGCCGTGAAAATTTTGGTTTTTGGCAAGTGATTTTTCTTCACACACGGTGGCTTCTCCTCCTAATGGAGGCCTTATAAATGTGCATTTTTAATACAAAAAATTACAAGGGGTAAATCAGGCTCCATACTTAACAATCTCCCACTTGGAGACTGATCTCCACACCAAACCTGTGACTGCTTTTCATCATGGCTTCTTATCCTTGAATGTCAATTGAAGATGAGCAAAAGCTCAACTTCTCCTTGTTGACCACCTTTGTAAACATGTCTGCAAGATTTTCACTTGTATGCACCTTTCCTAGCTTTAGCTGTCCCTCTTCCAAAAGAGTGCATATGAAGTGATATCTCACCTCAATGTGCTTTGTCCTTGATTAAGAGGCTTAATTCTTTGCAAGATGGATAGCATTTTGGCTCTCACTATACAAGACACAATTGTCTTGTTTGAATCCAAGCTCTTCTAAGAATCTATGAAGCCACAAAATTTCTTTGCCTGCCTCTGTCATTTCTACATACTCTACTTCCGTAGTAGAAAGTGAGAGTCCAGCTTACTGCTGTGCCTGTAACCATGAAGACATAGCCAGTAGTGCTCCTTCAATTATCTTTGTCACCTGCCATATCTGCATCAGCATACCCTTCTAAAAAAATATCAATTCCTCCAAAATACAAAGCATTTGTTGTTGTCCCTTTCAGATACCTAAGTATCCACTTCACAGCTTGCCAGTGCTCTTTACCTGGGCTGTCCATGAACCTACTTACAACTCCACTGCATGTGCAATGTCTGGCTTGTCGAGACCATAGCATACATAAGAGAATCTACCGCTGCAGCATATGGAACTTTAGGACATATAGGCTATCTCCGTTTATGTCTTTGGACACATATCCTTGGTTAGTTTAAAGTGACCAGCCAAAGGTGTAGAAATCATTTTTGCATTTTGCATTGCAAACCTTTCTAGTACCTTCTTGATGTAATCCTCTTGAGATAGCTTTATTGTCTTCTTCATCCCGTCCCTTGATATCTTCATACTACCAAGTATCTTCTTTGCAGCATCTAATCTTTCATTGAAAATGATTTACACATCTCCTCTTTTAGGTCTTTGATGTCCTGCATGTTAGCACTTGCAATCAACATGTCATCAACATACAACATTAGGATGATGAACTTTCCATCTCCCAAATTCTTTGTGTAGAGGCAATGATTTGAGTTGCACCTTTTGAATCCATGATCCATCATCCATCATCCATCGATGGAACTTTAAATACCATTGTCTTGATGCTTGCTTTAAACCATACAAGCTCTTCTTTAATCTGCAAACCATTTTCTCCTTACCTCTTACTTCATACTCCTTTGGTTGAAGCATGTAAATTTTATCCTCTAAGTCATCATGAGGGAATGTTGTATTTACATCGATTTGCTCAAGATTTAAATCATAAGCAGCCACAAGTCTTAAGACAAGCCTAATGGAATTCTTTTTTACAACATGAGAAAATATCTCATTGAAATCAATGCCTTCCTTTTGAGAAAAACCCTTTTATCATAAGCCTAAACTTATACCTTTTCTTCCCACCTTCTTCTTCCTTCAGCTTGTACACCCATTTGTTCTGAAGTGCCCGCTTACATTTAGGCAGCTCAACCAACTCCCATGTTTGGTTGTGATGTAATGAGTCCATCTCCATTTGCATGCTCTTTATCCATTTTTCTTTGGATTCGTGTTGCAAAGCTTCCTCATATGATTCTAGCTCTCCAGAATCTGAGATCAAGAGATGGTTGAAGGAAGGAATAAACCTTTTTGGAGGTCTACTTGTTCTTGTAGATCTTTGGGGAATAGGTTGAGGCTCCTCGTTTGACTGATGTTGTTATACGTTGTCACCGTTTGCAGTCTTCACCATCCTTAAGCTCCATGTACTCATCACCTGTTTTTTCTGTTGTTTTTCCAAGTAATCTTTGTACATATTTTGTTCATTGGAAATTACATCCCTACTTCTAAAGATTTTACCATCTTCAGGATTCCATAGGCAATACCCAAAGTCACCTTCTCCATAGCCAATGAAGAAACACTTTTTGGACTTTACATCTAGATTTGATCTTAGGCTTCTATCTATGTGCATAAAAGCCTCACACCCAAACACTTTAAGAAATGAATAATTCATTGGTTTATCTGTCCATGCCTCCACTAGAACTCTCCCATCCAATGCCATTGAGGGTGACTGGTTGATTAAGTACACAAATGTCCTTACTACTTCCACCCAAAGCTCAAGTGGTAAGCCTGCATGTAGCCGCATGCTTTGTGCTCGCTCCATGATTGTTCTGTTCATCCTTTTGAAAATTCCATTTTGTTGAGGTGTCCTTGGGTTTGTCCTTTTCCTCAGAATGCCATTGCTAGCACAAAAGATTTCAAAAGCTTGGCTGCAATACTTGCCTCCATTGTCATAAAGGCCGCTTTCCACCTTTGGAATATGAAAAACACATCGGATTTATTCTTCATGACATAAACCCATGTTTTTCTAGTTGCATCGTCTATGAATGTTACATAGTACAATGGGCCACCAAGGGATGGTGTACATGCAAGACCCCAAACATAAGAATGAACCAATTCAAGTTTTTTATTTTTTCTTTCATTTCCTGCTTTTAGGAAATTTGCCCTCTTTTGTTTACCATAAACACAATCTTCACAGAAATCTAAGTCCACTTTTTTCAAACCTGGTAGACACTTCTTTGATTGAAGGATTTGCATTCCTTTGGCACTCATATGCCCAAGCTGATAGTGCCACTGCATTGTCGACTTCTGTAGCTATTGTACAAGTTGAAAAGTGTACCAACATTTTCTCCCTTGGAAACCACCAAAGATCCCTTTGAGATCTTCCACCGTTGTTTTCAAATGAAATGTTGTGACCTTCATCGTCCAATTGTCCTATAGAGATCAAATTTTTGCGAAGAGAAGGAACATGCCTAACATCTTTAAGCTTCCATTCATTTCCTTTAGCAATTTTGAGACAAACTGTATCATTGCCGATAATTTCACAAGCTTCATCGTATCCCAAGTATACGTACCCAAAATTACCTTTGGTGTAATGTTGGAAATGTTGCTTGTGTGGTGTCGCTGGAATGAAGCCCCGGAATCTACTATCGAAGAATTAGACACATTGTTTAGTGAGAGAATTAAAGCATCTTGCTCTACTTTACCTGCCACATTGGCCTCTGATGTTGGCTTGTTGTCTTAAGACTCCGACTCCTTCTTCTTCTTGGACCAACAATCCTTCTTGACGTGGCTCTTCTTGCCGAAGTTCCAAAATTCAAGAACTAACTTTGTGTGTGACTTGCTCCGCCTTGAGCGATCACGACCCTTTTGATTTTTGAACCTCTCCTTAGGCCTTCCTCTTATTTCCACTGGGCAGTGCAGCACTTGATGATTCTCCTATGCTTCTCCTTCGCATTTCCTCGCTTAGGATCAGAACACCCACAACGTCATCAAACTTAAGAGTATTTGTGCTAGAGATAGAACTACTTACAACCATCACAAGGTTGTCCCAACTATTTGAGAGAGACGATAGTATAAGGAGAGATGGCACTTTGTCATCAAAATTGATTTTCACGAATCGAAGTTGACTTATGTTGGTCAAGTCCTCCGTGGTCTTCATCTCCAAAACTTTGAAGGCCACCATTGATGCCAAGATTAGTTGGATTATTCATAATGCCTTTCGATCAAGGACAATCCATGCTTCATCTGCCATTGTTGTGGCCTTCTTTGGAAGACTGCCCAGTGGAAAATAAAGGTCCTTCTGGTAGAGTAAGTCTTCAATCTGCATCTTCCAGTGTTGGTAGTTCTTGCCATTGAACTTATCGATCTTGAGCTTTCCTTCCTTTGCCATTACTCCCACTCAATTCAAGGAATCCTTTCATTGAGATACTTTCGCTACAAGCAAACCTTGCCCTGATTCCAGTTGTTAAGAAATAGGACGTAGCTAAGTAGATAATTGAGTAGTTTACTTAATGGAGAGATATAATTTTCACACATGAGAGATTAGAGAGAGAGAGAGAGAGAGAGAGAGAGAGAGAGAGAGAGAGAGAGAGAGAGAGAGAGAGAGAGAGAGCATGATATACGTGGTTCACCCAATGTGGGCTACGTCCACGGAAAAGCAACCACTCAATGGCTTTAGTACTTCAAAACAAGAAGTAGATTGCAAAGGTATTATACCCTTTTGGAGATCCCACCTTGTTCACTCTCACCATCTCACATCAACTTTACAATGCACCACAATGCTTCACAAATCTGTTTTTGTGTGTAGAACAAGCATCCTTTTATAGGCCAAAAGAGCTGCCTCTCATGACACAACCAGATTGGTCCCCCCCTTGTGTTGACAAGTCCAACTTGGACTCTCCAATGCGCCCATGTGTGGCCGTCCGTGAGAAGACAAGTCCATCTTGAAATCAGTCATTGGCCATTGAATTCGGCCACCGCCCACCGGCCATTGACTTTCGACCATAAGCCATTGACTACCGATCATTGGCCAACCGAACGGCCGTTTTTTGACCACATTCCGACCGTCGTTTGGTCATAATATTCCGGCAAAAAGGAATATTTAGGTGATGCTAGTCGAGCTTTGCTCGAGACTGCTGGCCATGAAAAGTTTCATTTTCGACGACTGATTTTTCTTCACGCACGATGGCTTCTCCTCCTAACGGGAGGGCGTTACAAATGTGTGTTTTTAATACGAAAAATTACAAGGGGTAAATCAGGCTCCATACTTAACACTAATATGTGATTCAAAATGCTTAGTACTTTCTATAGTGGATGCTAAGATAGTAGTTTAATATTTGGATACACATATATAGAAGGATTTGAAAAGCTCTTTTTTTTTGTTGGAGGCACCATGAAGCTCACTCGTTGTTAGCAATTGCAATGGTGAATTTGATGGCCAGTTTTGGGCTTGCCAAGCTTGCATCAAGACTCAAGCATTAGGACTAAATGACCCCCAATTCCCCATAGGTAGGGATCAATGGTCCACTTTGAAAGGGACGGGAGGCATCCTACTAATATTGTTAGGGGCATACTTTTTGGGCGAGCATTTTTCGACAAGCGCTTTTGATCGGGCAAACACATTCAAAAGAAAATTGTGTGTGTGTGTGTGTGTGTGTGTGGGGGGGGGGGGGGGGGGGGGGGGGGGGGGGGGGGGGGGTTTCCTAATCATCGAGCAAAAAAAATCGAGTGAAGTACATTCCGAGCAAGTCCAAGAATAAATTGACACAATAGAAAGAATTGTGAAATAAAATAATTATGCCATGCATGTTACTTTCAGTACCATAAATCAGTGACCCAATGGAGACAAATTTAGATTTTAGAACCATTCATAAAACATAATACTCGACACATAGCGTAATTCTAGGTGATCCTCTCCAAAATAATCCACTAAAAGTTTGGCACGTACATTTCCCAAAAAAAGTAGACACATGAACTCTAGCACCTACGATGCTATCCGAGAACCTCCCAAAGCTTGAAATAGCTCTACTTTTGTAAGTGCAGATTGATGCACAAACTCATGGGCAATGGAGTCCACACCCAAGCTTCTAAAAAACACAAAGTAGATGTGCTTGCAAGGCACATATGCAACATGTTTGCTATCATGCCTCTGAAAATCCTCACATGACTATCGGGAACGTCTGCAAGTGTGATAGCATACGTAACACCTTTCTCCACTGACCCAGTTGTACTAACATGAAACACATGTGATACATTTGGGACCACAATTACCTCCCTTACTAATTTGGCAGCCATAGTTATTCCATGTGCAATCCTATCGTAAAAATCTCTTGTAAGTTTTGATCTCCATCTAACAAGTTTGCCATCTCTAAATTTTGGACGAAATGAACTCGGTGTGCTAGCACATGCTCTAACATTGCGGTTGCACTCAGCATTTGCATGTGCTTCTTTAACAACAAACCCATTGTTCAACAACATTTCAACTTCAGATGGCTATAGATTAGTGCTCTAAGCCCAACCCAAGTCCCGGGTGCAGGTCCTAGAGGAACGACAATCATGTCATCCACATTCCATGTATGAGTGTTACTACTGTTGCAGAACCAAACAAGCCCCTCAAAATTCCTCCTAGATTGGATCCTCTTGCAGGATATTTTTGCCTGTCCTAGATGCTTGGTGCAGGAACTCCATGTTTCACGGAAGGTGCAATTTCATTTTTGAACCTCCCACATCTTGTAGTATGATTTGCAAGAACACCAAAGAATGTCATTTTCCCACACAATATGCCTAATTTCCCACACAATCCGAGACACTTTTTGCTCCAACCACATGAGGGGAGATTTGGAATCCTGCTGCTGTGTACTACTTGTTGTGACTGTCACATACTCAGGTCTGTGATTGTCATCTTCTAGTATTTCATCATGGTCCACAAGTATTGGTCTAGATCTTCAAACAGTCTTTTCCCTCATTGGTTCTCTATTCATCTCAGGACTTGGCATGCACATCTCCCTCAAAGAAGAATTAGCTAGGTCTATGAGCTTCTTACCCGACCTGCTAGCACCGTGGTGACTCATAAACCTTGAAGCCAAATCTGCCACTACTGGTCCAATGCAAGTGTTACTCCCTTTAAGGTATCCATTGTATCTAACACTCTGCAACACAACTAGATCCATATATGCACAGGTTGCTTCATACAAACCAATGCTAGACTTGTATCCAATAGCTGCACGCATGCTAGCATGCTTTGTCTCTGCCAGATTGGTTCTTGGCACAAAAGCCCCTCCTGCTGCATTTTGACAAACAAATCTATCAACCCAATGAGGCACTCTTACATCCCACCAAGAAAATCGTGTTTCTAATGATGGAATCTCTGACTCAATGGCATGCCCAACATGCCAAAATTGTCTAAGCTCCTCTTTACAAACATTTGCAGCATTCTCTGTGGAGGCATGCATCCACTCTCGGCATTTAAGTTTGTGCTCTTCTTGGTAAGAGGGATGGATACACTTTGAAGTATGCCTAACCATACTTTGCTCCCAATGGAACACATATGATCTTTCTTTTTCATGCATTTATTTATTTGCACCGCCAAAGTAAACCGTATGAATAGCAATCCAATTTGCATTAGCCTTATCTGCCATGAAACCTCTAAATCCGGGTTTCTCAAATACCAGATCCATCACCACCTTGTTAAGCATTCTCCAAAACTCAATTTGTGCATGTTTTATTTTCAATTGTAAATTCACATATTACAAAAGTTAAAAGTTCTCGAACGTAAGGATCATATACATGTGTTGACATAGTAGGCCATCCATTAACTCTATGCACATGGTCAAAGTGTACTCACATATCTTGCAAGTTACCTCTAGGACGCATAAGATTCACCAAGTCCACCCCAATACCAGGACCAATTGTAGACATTTTGAAAACATGAGGTTGTGCTTGGAAAAAGAACACTCTGTAGGTATGGGTATCGGCTATTGCTCTTTAATTACAATATGGACTCAAATCCCATTGAAGTGATACCCTTGGCTTTTTTGGCTGTTTCCAAACTTTGCTGCACACGAGGCTTATTAGAGAGTGGAGTCAGTGTGTCAAGGAACGTGAAAAATTCATCTTTGGCCAAGGGAGTATTCCTAGAGGAACTTAGGCCCATGAGCCTATCCAATGCTATCTCTTTTGTTGTTACTCTCTCCAATTGTTTGGCTGTAGTCAAAGGATCTAAAGCTGCTCGTGCAAGCAAAGCTTGGGAAATAACTTTGTCAGTAGCTCTACTTTTTCCCTCGGCCACTAGCTAGATGCTTGTGATAACCAAGATGAATTACACATCCACTAACAAACTCCTTTTCAATAGGGATGCAGTAATAAATGACTACACCATAAGCATTTACACATTCTGGCATTTTATGACAATGGACACACACAAGCTTCCCAAATTCTGCTCTAAATAATCTCCTTTGTGGTGCTTGCGATAATCGTCCCTTCCACTGACTCTCATTTGGAAGCTTTGTTCGCAAATGATAACTACACCTGAGATTGACACACCGTAGATGGCCACAATATCTGCTAAATCACACGACACCTTTGAGCAAATCACTGCTGCAAGTCACATATTCAACCCAAGAATGGCCATCAAAACGTTGCTCCATACCATTCATACTTGAGTTTTTACCTTGAGGAGGCAACTCAAAAGCAATATACCCATCATATTGACATGGGAGCTCAAACACTTGCACAACTTTCTAAACTTGACTCAAAGCCACAACAAGATTAGTTTGCAGTGGCAGGGTTCTAATGAAGTCAATGACACTTGCACAAGGAAGCCGTAGGTCTTCTAATTTTTCTTTGATCTTTATCGACGATGAAACCGTTGAGCCATCAACATTAGCCAATAAACAAGAGGTGACAAGAATCTTGTAAAACTGTGAAACTTCATGATCAAGGGTGTAAATTAGGTCACCATCATTGTTCTCTCTACGTTCAAGATGGCCATTATCTCTAGACAATGTAAGGGGACACAGAGAGAAATCAACATTTTGAATATCAAGATGTTGTTTAATTGTGTCAACCTTGATCTCTTGAAACCGATTTTTAGATAGAAGAACAAGCTTTTGAACTCTTTGGGTTCCGTAGATAGTAAAGTGTCTGCTCATTGCTTTAGAATAGACAAGAAATAGCCAAAAAACTGAACAGATATAGCGAGAAAAAAGAAAGGGTGATACCCGCAACAATAATAAGTGTTATTTCATCAAGTGTTTCTTCTTATATTTTGAAATGCTATAAATATTGTAGGCGGCATTTACGTTTGTAACGAGCACAAAAGATATTTTACAATGATTTTGTTTAGAAGATCATCCTTAGAAAACTAAATAGTTGTCAGAGTCTTGAAGTCGTTACTGGCAGCCACAAAATGGACGCTGAGATCAAGTGCAGAAAAAACAATTTCCCTAGCACGTGAAACTAAATGCAAAGTAAAAATATTAAAATTTAAAAAAATTGCACTAAGACTTGTCAATATTTTTTAAAACATTTAATAGTGATCTTAAATGGACTCGAGCTTTTTCTTATAGAAATAGGGAATCATGACCGGGATTTTTGTCTTGCATCATTTGGGTGTCTGCCCTTGTTTGAAACAAACATCTAATCCAAAACAACCTAATGGCTGCAGAAAATGCTGCCTGGACTCTCACCTTGACCGCACTGCAGTAATACCTACGTAGGTAGGCGTCGCCGCACCCGACTCAGGTTGCATCTTGCGAGTAAGACAATGTGCTTCTCTCGTTCCTTGCGATCATGCGTAGGCCTCGTCGCGTCGCACCCGACTCAGGCTGCATCTTGCGGGTAAGAGGAGGTGCTTCTCTCAGTCCTTGCGGTTATTACCAAGCCCACCTGCTGCTCCTCAGCCGGCGCGGACTGGTTGCAGCACCGAACCAGGCCTTTTTGCAACTGCTCTCGTGCTGGCTGAGGAGGAACAGGCAAACCAGGCCTTTTTTTCTAAAGTATACGCTGCTAACGTTTTCACCATTTAATAAGTGCTGCAGAATGTAACCACTGTGTAAATGCAACATTTATATGGCAATGCAATCACTGTGTAAATGGAACTTTGATGCCGGTAAGAAGACGTGCTTCTCTCAAACCTTGCGGTCTTGCGCAGGCCTAGCCACACCCGTCCCAGGCTGCATCCTACACGTACGAAGATGCGACGCTCTTCTCTTATTCCTTGTAATTATTACCAAGCCCACCCGCTGCTCCTCTGCCAGCGAGAGAGCAGCT
The DNA here is from genome assembly GCF_014529385.1 of Adiantum capillus-veneris. Taxonomy (NCBI): domain Eukaryota; kingdom Viridiplantae; phylum Streptophyta; class Polypodiopsida; order Polypodiales; family Pteridaceae; genus Adiantum; species Adiantum capillus-veneris. The sequence goes on along the minus strand of NC_140946.1, from coordinate 48,901,140 downwards.
GCAAAAAGAGCAGGTTCCATGCTGCAACCAGTCCACACCGGCGTGGACTGGTTGTAGCACTGAACCTCGCGTTTTTGTAACTGCTCTTGTGCTGGCTAAGGAGCAGCAGGAGGGCGGATTTTGTTTTCTAAAGTATGCGTTGCAGAAAGTTTATGGAATGTTGATATGGCAAAGTTGATTCCCATGTAAATGCAAAGTTGAAATTATAAAGTCGATTCATATGTAGTGAGTGAGCAAAGAGCCTCGGACTGTTGCTGGCGACAATTGATTCTTCCCTTCCACAGCGTACTATACCACACGGAAATGCCACCTCGTTGATGTCCACCTTCCAGATACTCCAAATTGAAAAGCTTCAATATCTTGATGTAGCCTATGGGCATTTGTCTTCAAGAGAGTTTAGAATGCTGCTACAACAGTCCGCTCCGGCGCGGACTAGTTGTAGCAGCGCGGACTAGTTGTAGCAGCATTTCGAACTCTCTTGAAAATGAATGCCCATGGGCTGCAGAGAATGTTGATGATTATCTTTGAAAAAATATTCTATGGAAATGTTTTTATTTTTTGGATTGCTTCATACATGGTTTAACAATATATATTGTGCAAGTGCATTATGAAACTTTTAAAAAATCTTGTGTTTGAGACATTCTAGCTCAGTGTTATCATGCCAAAAAAAAGGCCCTGGCCTTGGTCTAGGAGTTGTATAGCTATCAGAACTGTTTTGTGCCGGTGCGGAACAGTTTCAACAGCCCGACTCTTAGAGTTGTATAGCTGTTAGAATTGTTCCACGCCGACGCGGAACAGTTCCGGCAGCTTTACAACTCCAAGAGCAGGGTCGAGGCCTTTTTTTTTGCAAATGTTTTTTGTTACGATAAGAATTCTTGACAAAGTCTTTGTAAATGTAACGTATATCATTGGTTTCTTAGAAGTGCTTGCTTCTTAATATTCTGTGTGAAGTCAAGGGTCAAAAATTGATGTGGTTAGTATGGAATGATATTGACATAAGAAAAACAATGGTCGCTCAAATCCAGCACATAATCCACTAGGGTAGGTAATTTGAAAATTTAGTCTTTTATTCTGGTTGATAGGACGTAGTATGATGGGTTTGATTCTAGATTAATTGAACCAAACAACATTTAGAATGCTTTAATTTGAGTAAAGTGTGCCTCAATTTTGGGGTGTTATGGATCTAATAGTGACATGGTTCATATGCTTGTTCGACCTTATTTCATAGTCTTCAATGTTAAGAAAGAAGAGCTTCATTTTCTTGGTTTTAACCTAAACTAGTAAAAGTTTATTATGACGGATTAAGTTAATGTTGTTTTAAGACCAATGATAGAAGGACTATTTAATTTGTGTTTGAAAAATTCTGTGTAGTCTTGCAATTGGGAGATGTTCTCGTCGAAAGGGGAAAGAGGCTATGCCTCTTGATGCTATATGTAGTGATCAAATGTAGTTGATGCTCAAATACCTAGACAAGAGGCAGTTTGGAACTGGTTCCATTTCATATTGCCCCTGAAGTTGGGCCGTCTGTTGATGATATGGATGATACTCATTTGCTTATGGATAGAGGAGAGGACATTCTCAAAACCACAAGGGTTCAATTTTAGTTGTTTTGAGTGCCCTCTAGTTCCTTTGTGTAGAATCATTCCATATGCTCGTGTACGTGGCCTTAGATCGGATGTTTTTGGCTCGAAGGCTGCATTTGCCAGATAAGGTTACATAAAGGAAAAAGGTGCATTTATAGTTTCACAGCAAACATGTCACAAGGAATAGACATTGCTAACAGGTAATCATTGTTGTTTCAAAGTACTTTTGTGGATTGACATATTACTTTTGCTTTAGAATGCTTAATGTTGTTTTGGAGTCTCATTTATTTCTAAAAATAGATGATATCGTTGACACATGGGACCCACTTTGGAAAGACATAAATAAAGAGTATGAAGAGGAGTTAGCATTGCAGCCACAACTAGAGTCACTGCTTGGTAGAATGTTTTATGTGTGGGAAGGCAATCACCGGCCAGTAGCAGGGAAAGTAGCAGTTAGAGAAATGTTTTCCAATAGCATAGAGAAGCATTGTAGGGTCTTGTGTACTATCATTGACTCCACAAAGGTTTCCAAAATAGCATTATTGTGACGAGCTTGCAGCGCATGAATTTGTGAGTGAGACTAAAATCTTGTTTGTTGATAAACTTTATATGATTGGAGGTTGACTAACTTGCTAATATTTTCATGAGTACGAACACCCATGCTTTAGTATCTTCTCATCTAACGAGATGAGTTGGTAAATTGTGCAAACATTTGCTCTTCAGATCATAAAGATTACCTTCGTGCATTACCGAAGAATGAACAAACATGGATCGACACTCTACGCAAGAGAACCACAAAGGGAGAGGATCCATGGCATCCTTTTACACGAAGATATCTAGCTAGGCTTCTTTTTTATGTAAGGGTGTTTGACATTGGATCTCTTTTTTGTAGGCTTTATTTGAAGCTTTTTGTTTTGAAAAGTATTAGTTTATTTTGAAGGTTCAAATGTCAAAAGAACTACACACTAATCTAGAGAGCAAGAAATCACTGATTTCTAAAGAGGATTTGAAAAAAGAAGAGACTAAGATCATGAATGATCTTTATTATAAATATTCAAATCGTGTAGGGAAGGTATATATCCATCTCTTGGTGTTTTCTTTGATGCATGGTAAGATGCAATCTTAATTGACTAATGTTCGTGTATGGTAGATTCTTAACATTGTTGATCCAAGGTTAGGAAAGGATTGGTTTGATCGTGTGATGAGCCTTCAATGGGGGGAAGATAGTTGAGCCACTCTAGAGAAACTTACTCGATTGCTCTACATGATGCTTCCATAGAAAATAGAAACTTATGGGTGTCCTTACTAGAGGCAAGCAAGATCATTCACGCTGCTTATTGCATGGTGAAAGGAGACCACAAGTTTCGAGGGTGAGTATCTTGATGCAAATGGTTTATGAATGAACTTGTGAGTGTTAGTAAGAATTTTGAATTTTCTTTTGCATGCTTGTTCTGAAAGATGGCTAAAACCAGAGGGAGCTTTGCAGACGATCTTAGATAAATCTAAGAAGCTTCTTGTGGACTATGTGGATGTGCCTGGAGGGATTTATATTCCTCCCTCATGCACCATGGATATGTTCTACACCGAGATTGTGGTGGAGGGAAGAAAATTTTTATTCCATGAGGTGGCTTTTGAAAACAAAACAAAGGACGTAGAGTTGCAAGCCTTAAAGAGGATTGACTATTGCCGCATGGCTTCTCAGCGACTAGTTTACAGGTAGATAATGATTTGACTATTTTTGTATCATAATATGTGCTTCAACTAATGTTGCGTATGGATTTCTGTTTGAGTTTAGAATAATTTTTTGTTGGCTTTTGTAGATACTTTGCACACCTCTTGACCATGCATCACATTGCTGCAATACCTGTGCTTGCATGTTCTTGGACACACGTTGAGAGCGGTGAGGGATGCATGTATCCACCGACCATGCAATAGCTCTCGCAGTGGGATCTTGAGCATTGCCCTTGGTGGATCAAAATGGATAGAGGCCATGTCCTTGCTAGAGAGAGAGAGAAGTAAATAATGTGCAGTTTAGAGAAGCCGCATCTATGGATCTTCCACCACCCAAAGCCACAAATGTTGTTGATCCAGCTTCTCATCCTCTACCATCTCGTCTCCCTACTTGAACTTGTGAGTTGGAGTCCTTCTCACTTTCTATGTGTCCTAAACTTTGCTAATTTTAGAATTTTTAATTATTTTAATGACACTTATTTCTAAATTTAAGCAACAAGATTTTTGGCTAAGGATCAGAATGCATCTACTCTGTAGACCATGTGATTGATGATCTGCCGTCTATCTTGGGTATAATCTTGTTTATTTTTTGGAGGCTTGTTGTTGCAGCTCTATTATATTACTCATATATATATATATATATATATATATATATAGTGTTTGCTCCTATAGAGAGTGAGGGAACACAGAGATTGCGACGTGCCCTACAGTTTGTGTATGCACCATTGCCTCTTTAGCCTGTTGTGCTGAATGGTTGTAGTGATACTAGGTGTGTTGCTTTTCTTGGTGACTATATTGCAATTGCTGGGGATTTTCGTAGCGGTGTGCACTCTAGATCATGGATTCCTATAATCAAGCATATGGCTAGAGCTCGATCTACAGAGATTACATATCAGAGGAGTGGTAGATCTATGTCATGGGTAGCTGACTTTATCTTTGTTGACTTGCCTTTTGGAGGCTTTCTACACTCACCATCCCCTCAACCTTCATGGGATACTTGTATAGAGGATCATGTACGATCAACTATTCATTTGAGACATAGTACCTTGGCGGACTCGGGGTGGCTACTTGTGATGGCGTCTCTTGTAGGTTAAAAAATCAGTCCTAGATATTGATATTGTCATTAACATGTTCAATTTTAATCATTGATGGCTTTTGTCATTGTAGGAGACACAATCTTTTGGCTTGAGAAATTTTGTAGGGCATCGGAGTTGATTATTCATTGACGTGTGGTGGTTTTGCATCGTGCACCTTATGGTTATGTAGAGTCATCCGGCAAGCGACATGAGGTGACCCCTCTATTTATAATTTCATGGTAAGCAAGCATGAATGTGCAATTTTTAAAATTGATTTTATGTTTCCTTGTAGTGCGACACTTCTATTATGTTCTTGGTCCACAGACATGGACCACCCCCACCTCTTTACATTGGAGAGAGTGCTTCTTTGTTTCATGCACTAGGGATGAGTGCCATGGATAGCACTTTGCACCACTATTTGCCAGATTTAGGTCGAGTCCTTATGGATTCCGGATTGCTATGGAAAGGGTCCGCACTGAAGAGCCATACTTTTGTGGCATGTTTTATTGAGTTGTTGTGTCATCCTAGGGGGTTATGCCTTGAGTTTGGATGTGGGACAGCTCCTATTTTGACAGGTTGTTTGGTCTTTGGTCATGCATGTGCATCTCTAGATTTTGATGATGCACTTGTTTCCACTTGCTTGTAGCCCTTGCTTTGACCAAGGAAGCGAGGGAGAGAGGATGCGGCCACATCCATAGATGTGGTGGACGACGGAGACCGACATGTGGGTGGGAACCTTTTTGATGATTTGTAAGATTTCCATTCTCGACTTACCACAATACATTCATAGTGTTTTTCCTTTGTTTAATTTATGTTAGCGGACATTTATGGTTGATTATCCTTTTGCTGTCTTCCAAAACATTGTATGATTCATGGATAAACATTGCTATTACCACTTGTAAGTTTATATGGGCCATGGTTATTTTGTTCAATTGAAATTTTGTGTGTAATTTGTTTTGTTGAAGTGCATTACGTGAATAAGTCGAGGTGGACGCGAGACACATGACATTGGACCCACGTTACAATGGTCGTCCAAAAGATAGGCCTTGAAGACGGCATCTCTTCATAGATGATGAGGTCCATATACAATAGATATAGGAAAAACCTTGAGAGATATACAATTAGATCATGTAGAAATCTCTCTCTCTCTCTCTCTCTCTCTCTCTCTCTACATGTGGCACATTTTTGTGCCACATGCATTGCACATGTGCCAGCTTTACTAGTGGTTTTAAGCCTTTTTTTTCTCCGTGCGTCATATCCATAACTTTTTCTTCTGAAGCAGACATATCATCTCATTAGGAGTTGCCTCAATACCACCAGCATTGCAGCACAAGTAACTTAATTATTCTCTTATCCTTCACCCTCAAAGTGTACACAAACAATGACCACTCCGCATGCATCCTCAAAGCATACTTGTACAAAATCAGTGACCACTCCAGCCTCAAAGAGTACAAAATCAGTGATGGTAACATATCTTATTTGTTCAATCCTTTGCCTTGCAAGGTATCTGTGGTTCACGTTGTAATGGTGCCACATGTGCAATGCACGTGGCACAAAAATGTGCCACATGTAGAGAGAGAGAGAGAGAGAGAGAGAGAGAGAGAGAGAGAGAGAGAGAGTTGGATGATACACACTATCCCACTCTTTGTGTATCATCCAACTCTCTCTCTCTCTCTCTCTCTCTCTCTCTCTCTCTCTCTCTCTCTCTCTCTCTCTCTGTTTTGCAATAAAAGTGGGGCTTTACTTTGTATTACATAAAATTGACCTAGGTCCATATACAATAGATATGGAAAAACCTGGAGAGATATACAATGAGATCATGGGGAAATCTCTCTCTCTCTCTCTCTCTCTCACACACACACACACACACACACATACCCATAGACACACACACACACACACCATCTCTCTCTCTCTCTCTCTCTCTCTCTCTCTCTCTCTCTCTCTCTCTCTCTCTCTCTCTCTCTCTCTCTCTCTCTCTCTCTCTCCCTCCCCCCCCCCCCCCCCCCCCCCCCCCCCCCCCCCCCCCTAGCACACACACTCTCACTGGCTCTCACCCAAGGCTCGGGAAAAGGTAGGTTTGCATTGTCCAGAACTTGTGCAAATAAAAACATGGCCATATCAAAATTTTGCCAAAGGATCTAAGGCTCGATCAAATTTGAAGAGGTTTAGTTGAAATGTAAGGATCGAGCGAAGCTTGAAGTGCAGATTCAGACTCAACAGTCTGTTCAATCTGTAGATTTAGACTCAGCAGTCTGCAAAAGTCAAACACATCACTCTATCAAATTGAAACTCAGCATACTGACTATAGTGCAGAATTCGACACAGCAGTGAAGTGATGAAGATGCATGCACAGAAGTTAGAGAAGGAGCAGATAACTTCAACACAGTTTTTGTGGGTACAAAAAGAGTTGTACGTCTTTAGGTTTTTTTCAAATAGATATAGTGATAAGGGTGCAAATATACAACCGCCCAATAAGGGTCCGGATGGTCACGTGGCCCTTCATCCCAACAACCTCCCACCTAAAGTCAATATGCATGAGGTGGAGAAAAGAATCAGCTCTGTACAAAGCTGAAAACACCTATATCTATATAAGCCCCATCATGTGTTGGCAAAGAGTAAACTTCTCGCTTGGAAAACCCTTCGTGAGAAGGTCTACATCATTATCATCCATATGTACCTTGACAAGATCAATGCTTTTGTTGTCAATTATTTCCTAGATAAAGTGATACTTCACCTATATATGCTTTACGGAATCTTGGCCATTTCAGCCTTTTTCATCATCAGATGTAGGGATGTCCACTGCACTAAGTTTCACATATGAAGGCAATGGTACACCAATTGCTTTCTCCCCCTCGATATGGAAACACTCCAAAATCTTGGATACATATTCCTATTGTGATAGATAAAGGAGACCTTTTGACTTGTCCTTGAATATATGCATTCCAAGAATATCCTTCATATCAAAGCTGTTGTGTAGGCTTTGCCTCAATACATGAACATTTCGACCTGCAATCAACATATCATCCACATATAAAACGAAGATTATCAGACTGTTGTATGCTGTCCTCTAGGTGTACAAGCATTGATGAATGTGACTCCAACTGAACCCTTGAGATTATATGGATGCATCCAATTTTTGATACCATTCTTGAGGTGCATGTTTTAGTCCATATTGTTGGGGTAAAGGTGCTACACCCTTTGCCCGGGCCGGACGTCCGGTGTTTGGCCGCCCGTGCATGTGTACACACTTCTTATTCTTTCTATACATAAGGATAAGGGGAGCACTTCACTCACTTGAGTCAATTCCAAAGGTTGCTCCACCCACACCGTCTCATGCTCCTCCCCTTCCTCGCACCTACTCCATCGCATATGCACGCATGCATCCGTGCACACGTGCACTCACAAGTGGTATTAGAGCTTTGACGGAGCACTCACAAGCAAGACCGAAGCGACGGAGCTCGGCTATGGCGGCTTGAGCTCGGCGGCGGTGGACACGGCTCGATAGCGTCAGATCTCAGCTTAGGCATGTATATTCAGCTTGTGTAGAGCTTGTGTAGCAATCCATTACTGAATTTTGCAGAGAAAGAGCAGGAACAAGAATTTTTGTAGCTTGTTTTTGCTGTTTTTGGCTCCCGAAAGAGCGTTTTTTCATCTTTGTGACACAGAGTTGGATGGATATGATCCTGGAGTCTAGGTTGGGGTTTTGGCACATTCTGGACATGATGGTGATATCAATTTTCTGAAATTATGATCAAAATTACAGCAAGTGAAACAACAACAAGTTTATGCTGTGTTTTTGGGTCGAAAACGGATGTTTTTGGCATATCTCACACCCGGACTTGGATATATGTGTTCCAAGAGTCTACCCTGGGGTTTTGGCACGTTCCGGACACGCTAAATATATTAGAATCTTGAAATTTTGAGCACTAAATACGTTTGCAGAAGCCTGTCAACAATCTCGACATATCGAGGTTTTGCAGTTTGATTCCTACATAGTAGAGAGTGATGTGGTTTGCATCTTTGGCTATGTATGGAACATTGTGGTGCTATTTGAAAGAGAACTCATCTTGTTTTTGCACGTATAACTGATGCTTTGAGATGTGATTTTTAGATCTTTACACATCCGGATGCACTTTTATGCACATTGTTTGACTATGTGGGGCATTCCAGAGAGCTTTTATAGCACGGTTGTGTGGCTATAGTACAGGCAGTCACAGGTTTCATAGGTGTTTGCAGATTTTTGCAGGCAGTCTTGTGGGATGCGTTTTGAGCTAGTTTGCTCTCTACTTGCGTATATGGTTATGCGCTTTACACTTGCTTGAAGAGTTTGCAAATTGTGGAGTTGCTTTTAGGCATATATGAGCATCGGTTTCGATATGTTTGGTCATGATCATTGTGTAGTGGTCGAGTTACCTCCCACTTTTTTGCCCAGTTTGGCATGGTATATGGTGGAGATTGTACTGAGGTTTTGCTCACTTTATAGGGGAGATTCTACCATATTTTTCCCAGATTTCTCAGCATGCTTTGGTTCTTAGTCATTCACTTATGCTTGAAGATATGTGTGACAGTGTAGAGTCCACTACGGTGGCTTTTGAGAGACAGCGTTCTCGTTCTTGCCGATATGTTGTGGTCACACAGGGCACATTAGGCGCCGTTGTTTTACATGTATGAGGCAACAATATAGATGTATGTGTGATGCAGCTATGGCTTTGACAGAGGTTAGAGAGGCAATTCAAGTGGCAATCTATGCCAGTGACAGTGATGTCATGTTTGCCTCGAGTGTACCTCTTGCAGATATGCCTATGGGTAGTACACTTTCTCCAGAGTGGTTACTAGATAGCGATGCTCCTTTCCACAACACACCATGTCGTGCGTGGTTTAGCTCTTTTTTCTAGTGGGAGACTTGGTTGTGTGCGACTTGTTGATGGGTCTATGACATAGAGGGTACATGAGATGTTTGTTTGTCTTTGCCCAGTGGTGCATCTTACACGCTACGACATGTGTGTTATTTTCCTCAGCTGAGGCATAGCTTGATCTTAGTGAGACAATTTAGTAGACATTGGTTGTCAGATACTACTTAGAGAGCAGTCTTTCCAGATGCATTGTGATAGTGATTTCCAGAGGAGCCCGCAACGGCCTGGTATATCCTATGCATGTGTCTGAGGTTTGAGATGACGTAGTCTTGGTTTGTGTTGAGCTGGCATGCTTTGAGCGAGAGACGAGACGTGTCTCCTTCATAGGTGAGCTCCACCATGCTCATGAGATAGAGCATTTAGCTGTGCAGGAAGTGCCAGTAGACTTTGTAGAGACAGAGGTAGATTTGTAGTGCTCTAGTGAGACACAATAGGTGTTGTCAAACTTTGTGCAGGCAGAGATAGAGCAGGTGTTCTCCCTAGAGACATAGACAAAAAGCTGATAGATATGGAGCTCTTTGATATGCTTATGTTAGAGGCTAATGAGTTGGTGCCAGAACGCACAATTTTGCCTATGGGTGAGAGGGCGTAGCTTCCCTAGTGTGTCGGTGTTGACAAAGCCATACGTAATGGGTAGTCTTGATGATGTAGTGATTGCAGATAGTTCAAGGCAGGTGAGTACAACCAGGTTTACGCAGATTTCATCAACGTTCGGGTGTCTCATGTTCGACTTGTTAGTGTCAAGGCTCAATCTAGCAGCTGCAGTGGGAGCATTTTCAACAGGGGTAGTCAGTCGTATAGTGATCAACACTAGCATGATGCTTCGTGGAGCTTTGCAGACCATAGAGAGTAGTATGTAGGATTTACATGTAGGCTCTAGCATGGGTATGCACACTTGCCTATCACCAGAGCAGATGCAATTGCGTGTAGATCAATAGAGTAAGCCAATGGGCATAGGTTGAGAGAGTCTCTCACGTAGTTTCTTGTACATACTAGTAGTCTACCTAGTAGGACTCACTTATCGGCGCATCACCTTTAAGTGGGAAATTGTTGGGGTAAAGGCACTACGCCCTTTTCCCGGGTCAGAGATCCGATGTCCAGCCGCCCGTCCATGTGTACACACTTCCTTATTCTTTATATACATAAGAACAAGGAGCACCTCACTCACTTGAGTCAGCTCCAGAGGTTGCTCCACCCACATCGTCTCGTGCTCCTCCCCTTCCCCGCACGCACTGCACCGCGCATGCATGTATGCATCCGCGCACACGCGCACTCACGCATACAAACTCCTTTTGAGTTTACGTACCATCTTTTCCTTTCCTTTTGTGACAAAACCTTCAAGATTTTGCATATAGATTTCCTCATGCAAATCACCATGTAAAAATGTGGTTTTTACATCCATCTATATGAGTTCCTAATCCCCTGATACAACCAATCCCACAAGGATATGCAAAGTAGTTATCTTGACTACGAGAGAAAAGGTCTCATCAAAATCAATTATGTGTTCCTACTTGTACCCTTTGACAACCAACCATGCCTTGTACTTTACCAAGGAATTTGAAGTGACTTTATTTTTGTAAACCCATTTGGATGGTAGAACTTTTTGCACTTTTGGCAAACACACCAAATCCCAAGTATCATTCTTCTCAAGAGATTCCTTTTTCGACAGCATGGCCCTATACCATTTCTTGTTGTCCAGACTAGTCGATGCTTCCTTGAAGCAAGATGGTTCACCACAATCTATCAACATGACATAATCAACACTAAGAACAAATCTATCGGGCTGTCTTGATGGTTGGGTTGACCTCCAAAGCAAAGGCTCCATATTTTTGGCTTGTTGTCCATCGTATAAATCTACAGCATGTTGTTCTGACATTTCAGACTGACCAGATCTACAGCTTGCTATTTTGACATTTCAAATTGACCAATTGATTCAGACTGTTGTCTTGCATGCTATCCTGCATGCGAGTCTGTCAATTTTGATTGTCCTGAGTTGTGCTGCTCCAACTGTGGACTACAATGGGTAATTTTTGGCTGAGCATTTCAACATCATTCCCTCCACTTTTGGGAACATCATCAACAATTTGTAGTTGACCATTAGGCATACACTGATGTTCAAAAGGTACATCTTCTCGAAAACAACTCCTTGGATTCTTCAATCCTTTGAGGTTGTTTGTGCATGAGGTCCTCCTGGAAGATTACATCATGGTGGCTGCGAACAATTGTCCTCTTTTCGAGATCCCATAATCTATACCCCATTTCACCATTGTCACCATATCCTAGGAATACACACTTATAGGACTTTGGCTCCAACTTGTTGCGATATTCCTTTCGAATGTGCACAAAAGCTTTGCAACCAAACACTCTTAAATGAGCATACGAAGGTGGCTTGCCCAACCACGCTTCGTGCGGAACTCCCACACCCAAAGACCTGTGTGGTGATCAATTAATCAAATGTACGGCTATCATAATTGCATCTGCCCAAAAACCATGGGGTAACACAATATGAGACACCATAGATCGGAATTTTTCTTGAATAGTCCAATTCACCCACTTTGCAGCATCATTTTGGGGTGGATTATGAGGTGTAGTCAGCTCCCTCTTTATCCCTTTACTGTCACAAAAGTCCCATAAAGACTTTGCCACATACTCACCCCCATTGTCAGAGTGCAGAAACTTTACTTTACTACTTACCTGATTTTCAGCAAGTGCCACAAATTGTTTGAACTTATACAGGGCCTCATCCTTATGCTAGATCGGATATACCCACACCTTACAAGTATCATCATCCACAAAGGTAACAAAATACTACTTTCCACCTAGAGATAGCCCTGGCATCTACATCGAAATGTACCAATTCCAAGGGAGAAGCTTTCAATGAAAGAGATTTCTTGTGAGGAGTTTGAGAATGCTTTCCATAGATACAATGATCACAATGGTCAAAATCCGCATACCTCAAACATGGTAAATATTTGAAATGGGAAAGCACCTTCATTCCGGCTTGACTCATGTGTTCAACCCTACCATGACACAAGGAAACACTTGGCTGCTCGGTTATGGTGACTACATGGTTTTGCACACTAGATACATGAAGTAAGACCATATTAGGTATTTTGGTAAAAATCTCACATTATGGGAATCTCCAAATCGACTAAATTCATGTCAGTTGGGAATTTTCCACTTAAAGTGGGAAAAATTGAGGTGTGTGGTTAGTAAATAAAGTGAAAATCTCATAGGATTGTGGTGTTGATAAACACCAAAAGTCAAGAGGATGCACAACACATGGATTTGAATAATAACTATAAATTACATAAAACAAAGGAAGAAACAAAAAAGATTTTGTTTACAAACTGACTAGTATAGTCACAATAGAAGCTCCACATAATTCTACTCCACATTTGATACCATATCTGAACTTTGATCCAAGTGTGGTTGATGTGCACGAGTGAGGCCTTCTTTGGCTTTTAGAGCATGCCTTTCTGGAATCTTTATTCTAGAAAATGGTCCTTCTTTGTTGGGTCTCCAGGACCAAACAATTGCATCTACAGTTTCCCACACTTGTGGGTCCTTATAGTTGACAGCCCAATAACCCTTCCAACAATTGCTGTAAGCTTGAGTATCTGTCATCCCACTTTTTCTCGCGCAAGGTGCCCAATATTGAATCAAGAGTTTTCTGTAGTTTGGTGATGTAGGCTCATTATCAATGTCAGATAAAGCCATTGCAAGCCACACTGGATAGATTTCTGTGTCACTCGGAACAAGCATAAGAAAGTTACCTTGGTGCACATCAGACATAGGGTCAAACTCTTCCCTTGGCCTATCTCGTTGAGGCCCACAAAAATGATCGTTCAACTCTTCAAGGCCTAGGAATCTTTCTGATCCTTGTTGCAAATTCATTGTAGTGCTTTGTAGGTGAGAATATTCTTGAGTTTTTGGCCAAAACATTTCATACAAGACTCCCTCTGATATGATTTCTTTTCCAATCTCTTCAATTACCTTACTCGAATAATCTATCACGGGTCTATAATATCACGGAATACTTGAACCATTCCCTAAATTTTTCCAAAATTTTATATAGTTCTTTAGTCCCAAAATGACTTCTTCGTGGGCCTTGACATACTCCGCCATTTGTACTAGAGGTGGATCTCCATGTGGTAACATTGGCTTGCCTTCTGTGTCTGTTTTCCAAAGGCGAATACTTCCACTCCAACTTGATACACCTACATGTGCCTTATATTGCATCATTGGTGTCTCATCCTGCATAAAGAACCTGAACTGAAGCGGTTTGGAATGTCCAACAAGTATGTATTGTCCATCACAAAGATAGCCATCACAATATTGCTTGAAATCAGGGATCTTTGTGAGAAAAAATGGAGCTGGAGATGAAGATGAGTTGTTTCGTAATGTATCCATCAAATGTGGAAAAGTATAGGTTTGTGTAACTCTCAGCTTCTCTGAAAACCTACTAAACATGGCGTCTATGTCCTCATGTGTATGCCCAACCATTAAAAATCCCAGCTGGATGGTTTTGAAAACACCCCTTGCAACAAGCATTGACAAATAGGCAAATAAGTATCGATTTTTGTTTTCCCCTGCACAATTATCCAATTGTAGCAACAAGTTCTCTGGCAATCTGCGAAATGTTGACCCCAATTCCTCTTCTGCAATTTCTGACGACTGCACAATGGGCTCTTTTCCATCACTCAAGTTATGGTAGTCCAAAGCATCCCTTGAGTTCAAAGCATGTAGTAGTGAAATATTGCTCCTTGGAAGTCCATTTGTTACTAGATCACCAAGAGGATGCTTATCTATCCTCTCTAGGTTATGTAAACAATTAGCAATTGAGCCAATTGTAAGATTTGGATCAGCTGGCCACAAACCATTCAAGACAAAGTGTCCGTAATGACCTTCTCCATGTCCATGAGTGATCATGCCAATCAATTCCACCTGCAGATTATATCCTGAATCCACACCCTTGGGAACAATGTGTAATCTAGGAATGGCAGTCTTCTTTTGATCCATCTTATCATGGATTATGCATACATATTTTTGTGGTTGAGTTTCTGAATACGTGCGCCATGCATAATATAGGCTTCTGCAACCCTTTTGTTGTGCCATGTGAACTTCTCTCTCCCTCAAGAGAAGAGCTCTCTCTTCAAGAGAAGGTTTAGCTTCTAACCTTTCCTTGATTGAGCTACAAATATTGCACTTAGAGAACTCACTCGTCTTTGTTAAAGTGACATGTGGGTACTCTTTGTTCCAAATTCTACCAAAAGAAGATTGGGATAGCTTCTTCTCATAGCCCATTTGGTCAAGTGTCGTGTTGATTTCACATAAAATATCCACTTGTTTGTATGTTGATGGAATCACCAATTGAGTCTCTCTTGAGCCATCTAGCAGTGTTCTACTTCTATGTGGCATCCTCTCAGAGTTGTTTTCCACAAACTCATTTAGTAGTGCTCTTGCTAAACTAGTATGTTGAAGTCCCCTTCTCAATGTACATGTGTTCCCATGTACATATTGGCGCACACCATTTTCAAAGTTCTCCTTGTATCGATAAAATGATGTCTTTGGTATTCCATGTAGCTCATACCATGCTCTACAACAAACAATAGAGCCATTTAGCCTGAATTGGTATCGTGACTTCTCATCTTTCTGATAACATATAGAAAGAACATCATAAACATAATTAGTGCGTGATTTTTGAGACTCTCCCCAAAACTGTTGTCGTAACCTTGTCACCATATCACGATCTGCAAAGTGGAAACATTTTTGTGCACAATAATCAATGCATGATACCCTTTGAATTGATTTGTTTGAAAGGTAAAAAGTCGAAGCTGGTGCTGATTTTGATTTTTGAGTCCTGTTCATGAAAGTGTATCGTCTCTTCCTTGACAACTGGACAACATTACTCCCATCAAGTTTTTTTCCAACATTGTCATCGTTGGATACATCCTCATATGTAGCATGCATGCCATCAACATGAATAAATCGTTGTAACGGGCTCCCATTCAACATTGTTGTCTGCTTGATGGGCCACTTTAGCAAAGTGATGCTACCCACTTCAACCACATCATCAATGCTTGCATTTTCTCTTTCAATACCCACACCCACACAATCAGGACCAAGTTCCTGAAAGTTGACATAATCATGTGGAAATACATATAAGATGGTCCCTTCATTCATGGTTTGCATCATTGTGTCATCTTTTAAAAGGACCCTCTGATATCTCCAAGACTCTCGAATCATTGCTTCAAATTCTGGGCTTGTCATAGGTATTGCATCTGTAACTAGAGGATCAGAATGATCATGTTCTTCATCACCATTGTAGCTTTCCTGTGGATCAATTAAGTTCCCATTTAATACAAAAGATTGCAAAAGAAGCTTTGACCATCGAACAACACTCCATAATGAGCCTTGGAGAGATGAAGTATCCATTGTAGGAAAAGGTAGGACCACATCCTTCAAGCATTCCTCCACTAGTATGGAGACATTTCCTTGCCCTATCTTTGTACCACCACAAGTGGAATCTGGATCTGTTCTACACACACAGCCAATACCTACAATTTCATTGTCAAGTATCATATGTACTTTCTCCCCACATTCAAAGTCCATCCTGTAAGTGAAAAAGATTACATTGTTAAATCCATAGTTATAGAAAAATACTCTTCAAACAAAAAATCATGCTACAACATGGAAAAAGTTTGCATAGGTTGGACAAGTGGTGAAACTTGAGACCAAATCCTCCTTGCTATATTAATGGAAGCAAGGTTGGAAATTATGGTGGATCTTGAAACCAAAGCATCCTTGCTATATTAGAGCATAGGTTGGACAAGTGGTGGACCTAGTTGTAATACCCACTGCCACCTATCAACTACTATAGGACTATGCTTTCCAATGTCCAAGTATCCCTTGAGGCTTTCAAGGTTGAACACGTGGTGGACCTTGAAACGAAAATCCCCTTTCTATATCAGAGCATAGCTTGGACAAGTGGTGGACCTAGTTATAATGCCCAATATCCAAGGTGAAATACCTTAGGACCTTGCTACCTTGCTTGCCAATGTTTACATAGCCCCTCAATTATTTAATGGAAGTAAGGTTGGACAAGTGGTGGACCTTGAAACCAAAGCCTCTTTGCGATATGAGAGCATAGGTTGGACCTAGTTGTAATACCCACTACCACCTATCAACTACTATAGGACTATGCTTTCCAATGTCCAAGTATCCCTTGAGTCTTTCAAGGTTGAACACGTGGTGGACCTTGAAACGAAAATCCCCTTTCTATATCAGACCATAGCTTGGACAAGTGGTGGACCTAGTTATAATGCCCAATATCCAAGGTGAAACACCTTAGGACCTTGCTACCTTGCTTGCCAATGTTTACGTAGCTCCTCATTTCTTTAATGGAAGCAAGGTTGGACAAGTGGTGGACCTTGAAACTAAAGCCTCTTTGCTATATGAGAGAATAGGTTGGACCTAGTTGTAATACCCACTGCCACCTATCAACTACTATAGGACTATGCTTTCCAATGTCCAAGTATCCCTTGAGTCTTGCAAGGTTGAACACGTGGTGGACCTTGAAACAAAAATCCCCTTTCTATATCAGAGCATAGCTTGGACAAGTGGTGGACCTAGTTATAATGCCCAATATCCAAGGTGAAATACCTTAGGACCTTTCTACCTTGCTTGCCAATGTTTACGTAGCCCTTCATTTCTTTAATGGAAGCAAGGTTGGACAAGTGGTGGACCTTGAAACCAAAGCCTCTTTGCTATATAAGAGCATAGGTTGGACCTAGTTGTTATACCCACTGCCACCTATCAACTACTATAGGACTATGCTTTCCAATGTCCAAGTATCCCTTGAGTCTTGCAAGGTTGAACACGTGGTGGATTATTGAAACCAAAATCCCCTTTATATATCAGAGCATATCTTGGACAATTGGTGGACCTAGTTATAATGCCCCTCCTTTCTTTAATGGAAGAAAGGTTGGAAAAGTGGTGAATCTTGAAACCCAAACCCTTTGGCTATATATAGAGGATAGCTTGGACAAGTGGTGGGCTTAGTTGTAGTATCCAATGTCCAAGGTCCAAGGTGAACTATGTAAAGACCTTACTTCCAAAAACAAAGTCGTACAAGTGGTTCTCCTTCAAACCAAAACGTCCTTAGTGTATTAGAACATAGCTTGGAGAAGTCGTGGACTTAGTTGTAATGGTGAATGTCCAAAGCAAACTATTATAGGACCTTGCTTCCCAAATCAAGTTTGGTCGAGGGGCAGCGCCCAAAGATTTTTTTTTTTTTAAAGTGAATTCATAGTATAGAGTTACGCATGTTTTGCATATTTTCAACCATGATTTCTTTAATTTTGGCTGTGTGAATTGGTTAATGTTTTATATTGCTTTTGTTTTTTTAAATCCTATGATAAAACATGGACTTGTAGCATACGTGGCATTCTAATAAACCCTATCAAGATTAGGCACAGAGAGAGCGCACGAGCAACGCAGACAGAGAAAGCAGGCGAGCAGCAAACACACAGAAAGCGCACACGGATCGCACACAGTTGGAGTATACGCGCACGTAGAGGAGCAAGCCCGGCATCGTACACAACACACAGGTGGAGCGCACAGGATTGAAAGTTCGCGCACAAGATAAAGAAACAGCAGCATACGCAACGCTTTCCAGAAGGGCAGGATCGGGAATAGCTTCTTCTCAAGAGACATTGCACACCTCACGAATAGAGAAAAAACAGGTATTTCTCTCTCTCTCTCACTCTCTGTCTTTCTCCATATAGAGAAGATGGTTCTCTGTAACTCTTCTTGCACACACTCTCTCTCATCAAAAGACAGAGATACGTAGTTTAAAAATATCCCCGCACACATACACATATTCCTACACATCGTCTTCCTCTCTTCCACATACATAACCACAGTGAAATCTGTTATCTTGTTGTCTCTCTCTTGAAAATACATGCACATATTCCCACACATCGTCTTCCTCACTTCCACATACATAACCACAGTGAAATCTGTTATCTTGTTGTCTCTCTCTTGAAAATACGTGCACATATTCCCATACATCGTCTTCCTCTCTTCCACATACATAAACACAGTGAAATCTGTTATCTTTCTCTCTCTCCTCTCTCTAGAAAACAGATATTTCTCTCTCTCTCTCTCTCTCTCTCTCTATCTATCTATCTATCTCTGTATCTTGCTATCTCTCTCTTGAAAATACATGCTCATGTATGTGTGCGTCTGTGTTATCTATGTATATGTATGTATATTTGTGTTATTTCATTGTAATACTCATACATAATGCAGATACACAATTACACTTAATTACGATATGCACACATAGTATATATACATACATAAATATCACAAATAACTAACACATTGTAATACTAGTAAACTTGAATGGAAGACTTACTTGCGTGATTTGTTAAAGTCGATTCTTGTAGCGAGTTCTGGATGTATGCTGAGCTGATTTTCCTCTAATCCATTTGTAGATATGATTGTAACTTCTGTTTCTCAAAAATAGTAGTGTTGTTTAGTGATACACCTAATGGACATAAATGGTTGAAACTAGGACATGTAGACCAAAAATACGTGTATTTCTTTGGATGAATATATACACTTTTTGGTGACCCTTACCACAAGTGGTGGACCTTGAGACCAGTGGACTATAAGGACCTCCAAACAATACCTTGTACACTCAATCCTTCTTGGTATCTAGGTTGGACAAGTGGTGGACCTTGTTCAAATTCTCTAACCACTCTCTCTAACATGGTGACATAATTTAGGTGTGATAAATTCATATCTATGCAAACTAATATCAGTTTAGGCTTGTTAATTTGAATTTGTTTGAATTTATGTACAATATAATGATTTGAGGTTTGCATATTTGAATTTAGGTGGTATAATGATATCTTTTTGTGGTAAACTTGAATTTAAAATCAATTTCGCGTGGAATATTTTAAATTTAAGTGGTAAAATTTAAATTTTTATAAAAAAGTTTGAATTTTAAAATTTGGGCGGGATATTTTAAAATTTAGGCGGGATATTTAAAATTTGGGAGGGATATTTTAAATTTAGGCAATCAGATTTTGAATTTTAAATTTAGGCGGGAAGGTTTTGAATTTATAGCGAGATCTCCCTTACATAAGAGGGTATAGGTTGGACAAGTGGTGGACCTTAAAGCTACATCATCCATGCTATTGGACATGATAGGTAGGGAATCTAGTTGAATATTGTATGTATAATATATATGTAATAGATCTAGCTTGGACAAGTAGTGGACCTTGGAGCAGAACCCCATGTAAAACATATCATGCACATTCCAAGTGGTGAGAAAAAATATCATTTAAGATATAGCCTTATAGGTTGGACAAGTGGTGGACCTTAACACCAAGATATTCTTAATGTAATGGCATAGAGTGGAAAATTGGTGAATCTTGAGACCAAACCATGCTACTAGCGATAATAGCTTGGACAAGTGGTGGACCTTGAAAGTAATCCCTCCATCTACGAAATATCGTGGGTTTAAGGTATTTTGATGGAGCCTAGCATCTTGGAGACATGGTGCAGCTTGCTTCTCTTCATGTTTCCATGGAGCCTATCTTGGACAAATGGTGGAGCATCCTTCTCTCCATGTTTCAATGGAGCCTAGCTTGGACATTAAGTGGTGGACATTTGCTTCTCTCTATGATTCAAGTGGTGGACCTTGGAACCAAACCCCCATGTAAAACCTATCATGGTCACTCCAAGTGGTGAGAAAGAATAACCTTTCAGATATAGCCTTATAGGTTGGACAAGTGGTGGACCTTAACACCCAAATATTCTTAATATAATGACATAGAGTGATAAAGTGGTGAATCTTGAGACAAAACCACTCATGCTACTAGCGATAATAGCTTGGACAACTGGTGGACCTTAAACGTAAACCCCCCATGTTTCAATAGACTTAGCTTCGACAAATGGTGGAGCATCGTTCTCTCCATGTTTCAATGGAGCCTAGCTTGGACAAGTGGTGGACATTTGTTTCTCTCTATGTTTCAATAGAGTTAGCTTGGACAAGTGGTGGACCTTGGAACCAAACCCCCATGTAAAACCTATCATGGTCACTCCAAGTGGTACGAAAGAATAACCTTTAAGATGTAGCCTTATAGATTGGACAAGTGGTGGACCTTAACACCCAGATATTCTTAATATAATGACATAGAGTGGAAAAGTGGTGAATCTTGAGACCAAACCACTCAGGCTACTACCAATAATAGCTTGGACAAGTGTTGGACCTTGAATGTAAACCCCTCATCTACGACATATCGTGGGTTTAATGTTTTTCGATGGAGCCTAGCATCTTGGAGACATGGTGCAGCTTGCTTCTCGTCATGTTTCAATGGAGCCTATCTTGGACAAATGGTGGAGCATCCTTCTCTCCATGTTTCAATGGAGCCTAGCTTGGACAAGTGGTGGACCTTTGCTTCTCTCTCTGTTTCAATAGAGTTAGCTTGGACAAGTGGTGGACCTTGGAACCAAATCCCCATGTAAAACCTATCATGGTCACTCCAAGTGGTAAGAGAGAATAACCTTTAAGATATAGACTTATAGGTTGGACAAGTGGTGGACCTTAACACCCACATATTCTTAATATAATGACATAGAGTGAAAAAGTGGTGAATCTTGAGACAAAACCACTCATGCTACTAGCGATAATAGCTTGGACAAGTGGTGGTACTTGAATGTAAACCCCCCATGTACAAAATATCGGGTTTAAGTATTTCGATGAAGCCTAGCATCTTGGAGACATGGTGCAGCTTGCTTCTCTTCATGTTTCAATGGAGTCTATCTTGGACAAATAGTGGAGCATCCTTCTCTCCATGTTTCAATGGACCCTAGTTTGGACAAGTGGTGGACCTTTGCTGATCTCTATGATTCAATAGAGTTAGCTTGGACAAGTGGTGGACCTTGGAACCAAACCCCCATGTAAAACCTATCATGGTCACTCCAAGTGGTGAGAAAGAATAACCTTTAAGATATAGCCTTATAGGTTGGACAAGTGGTGGACCTTAATACCCAAATATTCTTAATATAATGACATAGAGTAAAAAAGTGGTGAATCTTAAGATAAAACCACTCATGCTACTAACGATAATAGCTTGGACAAGTGGTGGACCTTGAACGTAAACCCCCCATGTTTCAATAGACTTAGCTTCGACAAATGGTGGAGTATCGTTCTCTCCATGTTTCAATGGAGCCTAGCTTGGACAAGTGGTCGACCTTTGTTTCTCTGTATGTTTCAATAGAGTTAGCTTGGACAAGTGGTGGAACTTGGAACCAAACCCCCATGTAAAACCTATCATGGTCACTCCAAGTGGGAAGAAAGAATAACCTTTAAGATGTAGCCTTATAGGTTGGACAAGTGGTGGCCCTTAACACCCACATATTCTTAATAAAATTGGTGAATCTTGAGACCAAACCACTCAGGCTACTAGCAATAATAGCTTAGACAAGTGGTGGACCTTGAATGTAAACCCCTCATCTACAAAATATCGTGGGTTTAATGTATTTCGATGGAGCGTAGCATCTTGGAGACATGGTGCAGCTTGCTTCTCGTCATCTTTCAATGGAGCCTATCTTGGACAAATGGTGGAGCATCCTTCTCTCATGGTTTCAATGGACCCTAGCTTGGACAAGTGGTGGACCTTTGTTTCTCTCTATGTTTCAATAGAGTTAGCTTGGACAAGTGGTGGACCTTAGAACCAAACCCCCATGTAAAACCTATCATGGTCACTCCAAGTGGTAAGAAAGAATAACCTTTAAGATGTAGCCTTATAGGTTGGAGAAGTGGTGGCCCTTAACACCCACATATTCTTAATAAAAGTGGTGAATCTTGAGACCAAACCACTCAAGATACTAGCAATAATAGCTTGGACAAGTGGTGGACCTTGAATGTAAACCCCTCATCTACGAAATATCGTGGGTTTAATGTATGTCGATGGAGCCTAGCATCTTGGAGACATGGTGCAACTTGCTTCTCGTCATGTTTCAATGGAGCCTATCTTGAACAAATGGTGGACCATCCTTCTCTCCATGTTTCAATGGAGCCTAGCTTGGACAAGTGGTGGACCTTTGTTTCTCTCTATGTTTCAATAGAGTTAGCTTGGACAAGTGGTGGACCTTGGAACCAAACCCCCATGTAAAACCTATCATGGTCACTCCAAGTGGTAAGAAAGAATAAACTTTAAGATGTAGCCTTATAGGTTGGACAAGTGGTGGACCTTAACACCCACATATTCTTAATATAATGACATAGAGTGGAAAAGTGGTGAATCTTGCGACCAAACCACTCAGGCTACTACCAATAATAGCTTGGACAAGTGTTGGACCTTCAATGTAAACCCCTCATCTACGACATATCGTGAGTTTTATGTTTTTCGATGGAGCCTAGCATCTTGGAGACATGGTGCAGCTTGCTTCTCGTCATGTTTCAATGGAGCCTATCTTGGACAAATGGTGGAGCATCCTTCTCTCCATGTTTCAATGGAGCCTAGCTTGGACAAGTGGTGGACCTTTGCTTCTCTCTCTCTCTCTCTCTCTCTCTCTCTCTCTCTCTCTCTCTCTCTCTCTCTCTCTCTCTGTTTCAATAGAGTTAGCTTGGACAAGTGGTGGAGCTTGAAACCAAACCCCCATGTAAAACCTATCATGGTTACTCCAAGTGGTAAGAAAGAATAACCTTTAAGATATAGACTTATAGGTTGGACAAGTGGTGGACCTTAACACCCACATATTCTTAATATAATGACATAGAGTGAAAAAGTGGTGAATCTTGAGACAAAGCCACTCATGCTACTAGCGATAACAGCTTGGACAAGTATCGGCCCTTGAATGTAAACCCCCCATGTACAAAATATCTTGGGTTTAAGGTATTTCGATGAAGCCTAGCATCTTGGAGACATGGTGCAGCTTGCTTCTCTTCATTTTTCGATGGAGCCTATCTTGGACAAATGGTGGAGCATCCTTCTCTCCATGTTTCAATGGACCCTAGCTTGGACAAGTAGTGGACCTTTGCTTCTCTCTATGATTCAATAGAGTTTGCTTGGACAAGTGGTGGACCTTGGAACTCAAACCCCCATGTAAAACCTATCATGGTCACTCCAAGTGGTGAGAAAGAATAACCTTTAAAATATAGCCTTATAGGCTGGACAAGTGGTGGACCTTAACACCCAAATATTCTTAATATAATGACATAGAGTGAAAAAGTGGTGAATCTTGAGACAAAACCACTCATGCTACTAGCGATACTAGCTTGGACAAGTGGTGGAACTTGAATGTAAACCCCCCATGTTTCAATAGACTTAGCTTCGACAAATGGTGGAGCATCGTTCTCTCCATCTTTCAATGGAGCCTAGCTTGGACAAGTAGTGGACCTTTGTTTCTCTCTAGGTTTCAATAGAGTTAGCTTGGACAAGTGGTGGACCTTGGAACCAAACCCCCATGTAAAACCTATCATGTTCACTCCAAGTGGTGAGAAAGAATAACCTTAATGATATATCCTTATAGGTTGGACAAGTGGTGGACCTTAACACCCAGATATTCTTAATATAATGG
Organism: Adiantum capillus-veneris; assembly: GCF_014529385.1. Lineage (NCBI taxonomy): Eukaryota > Viridiplantae > Streptophyta > Polypodiopsida > Polypodiales > Pteridaceae > Adiantum > Adiantum capillus-veneris. The sequence goes on along the minus strand of NC_140946.1, from coordinate 48,877,230 downwards.
CATAGAGTGGAAAAGTGGTGAATCTTGACAACAAACTACTCATGCTACTAGCGATAATAGGTTGGACAAGTGGTGGACCTTGAATGTAAACCCCCCATCTATGAAATATCGTGGGTTTAAGGTATTTAGATGGAGCCTAGCATCTTGGAGACATGGTGCACCTTGCTTCTCTTCATGTTTCAATGGACTATCTTGGACAAATGGTGGAGCATCCTTCTCTCCATGTTTCAATGGACCCTAGCTTGCACAAGTGGTGGACCTTTGCTTCTCTCTATGTTTCAATAGAGTTAGCTTGGACAAGTGGTGGACCTTGGAACCAAACCCCAATGTAAAACCTATCATGGTCACTCCAAGTCGTGAGAAAGAATAACCTTTAAGATATAGCCTTATAGGTTGGACAAGTGGTTGACCTTAACACCCAGATATCCTTAATATAATGACATAGAGTGATAAAGTGGTGAATCTTGAGACAAAACCACTAATGCTACTAGCCGTAATAGCTTGGACAAGTGGTGGACCTTGAACGTAAACCCCTCATGTTTCAATAGAGTTAGCTTCGAGAAATGATGGAGCATTCTTCTCTCCATGTTTCAATGGAGCTTAGCTTAGACAAGCGGTGGACCTTTGCTTCTCTCTCTGTTTCAATAGAGTTAGCTTGGACAAGTGGTGGAACTTGAAACCAAACCCCCATGTAAAACCTATCATGGTCACTCCAAGTGGTAAGAAAGAATAACCTTTAAGATGTAGCCTTATAGGTTGTACAAGTGGTGGACCTTAACACCCATATATTCTTAATATAATGACATAGAGTGGAAAAGTGGTGAATCTTGAAACCAAACCACTCAGGCTACTACCAATAATAGCTTGGACAAGTGTTGGACCTTGAATGTAAACCCCTCATCTACGACATATCATGGGTTTAATGTTTTTGGATGGAGCCTAGCATCTTGGAGACATGGTGCAGCTTGCTTCTCGTCATGTTTCAATGGAGCCTATCTTGGACAAATGGTGGAGCATCTTTCTCTCCATGTTTCAATGGAGCCTAGCTTGGACAAGTGGTGGACCTTTGCTTATCTCTCTGTTTCAATAGAGTTAGCTTGGACAAGTGGTGGAGCTTGGAACCAAACCCCCATATAAAACCTATCATGGTCACTCCAAGTGGTACGAAAGAATAACCTTTAAGATGTAGCCTTATAGATTGGACAAGTGGTGGAGCATCCTTCTCTCCATGTTTCAATGGAGCCTAGCTTGGACAAGTGGTGGACATTTGCTTCTCTCTATGATTCAATAGAGTTAGCTTGGACAAGTGGTGGACCTTGGAACCAAACCCCCATGTAAAACCTATCATGGTCACTCCAAGTGGTACGAAAGAATAACCTTTAAGATGTAGCCTTATAGATTGGACAAGTGGTGGACCTTAACACCCACATATTCTTAATATAATGACATAGAGTGGAAAAGTGGTGAATCTTGAGACCAAACCACTCAGGCTACTGCCAATAATAGCTTAGACAAGTGTTGGACCTTGAATGTAAACCCCTTATCTACGACATATCGTGGGTTTAATGTTTTTCGCTGGAGCCTAGCATCTTGGAGACATGGTGCAGCTTGCTTCTCGTCATGTTTCAATGGAGCCTATCTTGGAAAAATGCTGGAGCATCCTTCTCTCCATGTTTCAATGGAGCCTAGCTTGGACAAGCGGTGGACCTTTGCTCCTCTCTCTGTTTCAATAGAGTTAGCTTGGACAAGTGGTGGAGCTTGGAACCAAACCCTCATATAAAACCTATCATGGTCACTCGAAGTGGTAAGAAAGAATAACCTTTAAGATATAGACTTATAGGTTGGACAAGTGGTGGACCTTAACACCCACATATTCTTAATATAATGACATAGAGTGGAAAAGTGGTGAATCTTGAGACAAAACCACTCATGCTACTAAAATAATAGCTTGGACAAGTGGTGGCCCTTGAATTTAAACCCCCCATGTACAAAATATCATGGGTTTAAGGTATTTCGATGAAGCCTAGCATCTTGGAGACATGGTGCAGCTTGCTTCTCTTCATGTTTCGATGGAGCCTATCTTCCACCAATGGGGGATCATCCTTCTCTAAATGTCTCAATGGAGCCTAGCTTGGACAAGTGGTGGACCTTTGCTTCTCTCTATGTTTCCATAGAGTTAGCTTGGACAAGTGGTGGACCTTGGAACCAAACCCCCATGTAAAACATATCATGGTCATTCCAAGTGGTGAGAAATAATACCCTTTAAGATCTAGCCTTATAGGTTGGACAAGTGGTCGACCTTAAAACCTAGATCTTCTTAATATAACGACATAAAGTGGAAAAGTGGTGAATCTTGAGACCAAACCACTCATGCTACTAAGGATAATAGGTTGGACAAGTGGTGGACCTTGAATGTATACCCCCCATGTATGAAATATCATGGGTTTAAGGTATTTCAATGGAGCCTAGCATCTTGGAGACATGGTGCAACTTGCTTCTCTTCATGTTTCAATGGAGCCTATCTTGGACAAGTGGTGGACCTTTGCTTCTCTCTATGTTTCAATAGATTTAGCTTGGACAAGTGGTGGGCCTCGTAACCAAACTCCCATGTAAATCCTATTATGGTAACTCCAAGTGGTGAGAAAGAATAAAGTTTAAGATATAGCCTTATAGGTTGGACAAGTGGTGGACCTTAGCACCCAGATATTCTTAATATAATGACATAGAGTGGAAAAGTGGTGAATCTATAGACCAAACCACTCATGCTACTAGAGATAATAGGTTGGACAAGTGGTGGATTTTGAATGTAAACCCCCCATGTACGAAATATCATGGGTTTAAGGTATTTCAATGGAGATTAGCATCTTGGAGACATGGTGTAGCTTGCTTCTCTTCATGTTTCAATGGAGCGTATCTTGGACAAATGGCGGAGCATCCTTCTCTCCATGTTTCAATGGACCCTAGCTTGGACAAGTGGTGGACCTTTGCTTCTCTCTATGTTTCAATAGAGTTATCTTGGACAAGTGGTGGACCTTGGAACCAAACCCCCATGTAAAACCTATCATGGTCACTCTTAGTGGTGAGAAAGAATAACCCTTAAGATATAGCCTTATAGGTTGGACAAGTGGTGGACCTTAACACCCAGATATTCTTAATATAATGACATAGAGTGAAAAAGTGGTGAATCTTGAGACCAAACCACTCATGCTACTAGCGTTAATAGGTTGGACAAGTGGTGGACCTTGAATGTAAACCCCCATGTTTCAATAGAGTTAGCTTCGACAAATGATAGAGCATCCTTCTCTCCATGTTTCAATGGAGCCTAGCTTGGACAAGTGGTGGACCTTTGTTTCTCTCTATGTTTCAATAGAGTTAGCTTGGACAAGTGGTGGACCTTGAAACCAAACCCCCATGTAAAACCTATCATGGTCACTCAAGTGGTGAGAAAGAATACCTTAATGATATATCCTTATAGGTTGGACAAGTGGTGGACCTTAACACCCAGATATTCTTAATATAATGGCATAGAGTGGAAAAGTGATGAATCTTGAGACCAAACCACTCATGCTACTAGAGATAATAGGTTGGACAAGTGGTGGACCTTGAATGTAAACTCCCCATGTACAAAATCTCGTGGGTGTAAGGTATTTCAATGGATCTTAGCATCTTGGAGACATGGTGCAGCTTGCTTCTCTTCATGTTTCAATGGAGCCTATCTTGGACAAATGGTGGAGCATCCTTCTCTCCATGTTTCAATGGACCCTAGCTTGGACAAGTGGTGGACCTTTGCTTCTCTCTATGTTTCAATAGAGTTATCTTGGACAAGTGGTGGACCTTAGGAACCAAACCCCATGTAAAACCTATCATGGTCATTCCAAGTGGTAAGAAAGAATACCCTTTAAGATATAGCTTTATAGGTTGGACAAGTGGTGGACCTTAACACCCAGATCTTCTTAATATAATGACATAGAGTGGAAAAGTGGTGAATCTTGAGAACAAACCACTCATGCTACTAGTGATAATAGGTTGGACAAGTGGTGGACCTTGAATGTAAACCCCCCATGTACGAAATATCATGGGTTTAAGATATTTCAATGGAGCCTAGCATTTTGGAGACATGGTGCAGCTTGCTTCTCTTCATGTTTCAATCGAACCTGGCTTGGACAAATGGTGGAGCATCCTTCTCTCCATGTTTCAATGGAGCCTGCTTGGACAAGTGGTGGACTTTGATTCTCTCTATGTTTCAATAGAGTTAGCTTGGACAAGTGGTGGACGTTGGAACCAGACCCCTATGTAAAACCTATCATGTGCATTCCAAGTGGTGGTAAATAATACCATTTTAGATATAGCCTTATAGGTTGGACAAGTGGTGGAGCTTAACACCCAGATCTTCTTAATATAATGACATAGAGTGGAAAAGTGGGAATCTTGAGACCAAACCACTCATGCTACTAGGGAGAATAGGTTGGACAAGTGGTGGACCTTGAATTTAAACCCCACATATACAAAATATCGTGGGTTTAAGGTATTTCAATGGAGCCTAGCATCTCGAAGACATGGTGCATATTGCTTCTCTTCATGTTTCAATGGAGCCTATTTTGGACAAATGGTGGAGCATCCTTCTCTCCATGTTTCAATGGACCCTAGATTGGATAAGTGGTGGACCTTTGCTTCTCTCTATGTTTCAATATAGTTAGCCTATATTAGACAATTAGTAGACCTCGAATCTCTCCATGTTGTCTAGAGCTGAGCTTGGACAAGTGGTGGACCTTACTTCTCCCTTCCCTTAGTTTACTAGCTTAAAAGATTACTATGTATACTTGCTTAGATCTAACTTGAACAAGTGGTGGACCTTGTATTCACACAAACTTAATTCATTACAAAAAAGTATATGCTAAAATAACATTTGGTTTTTTTTTGTTTCAGGAAAGATGGCTCCAAAAAAACAGGTTGCAAGGGTTGCTGTCTCAGTTGACTATACTTGCAATGATGTTAGGAAATGGTATTTGGACATACATGGTATAGAGGGTGCACAATTTCATAAGGTGCATCTATTTATTGCCAAAAAGGAGAATGACAGCTTGTTTGAAGATGTTGGACAAGTTGTGGAAGCATCTGTCTCTGTAGTTGATAGTCATCCAGAGGTGGAATGCATTGACATTCTAGTTCCAATGAATCTAGAATTTCAACTATCTCCAGGAGCATATGCATTGGAGCGCATGTCTAGAAACAAAGAAGAGACAATGTTTTCTCGAGGATGGAAGTTTGCAGAATCAAATCCAAACATCACAGCAGATCAACTTCAAAGCTCCATCATTGCCACACTACAACGAAAAAAGGTGAAAGCTTCACGACCACCATCCACAAAGAAGCAAGCAAAAGTGCAAAAAGTAGCAGCTAAGCGAACTAGTTCCATTTTGGATGTAGACAAGGCATCTTTGGCATCCTCATCAACAGAGGGTTCAATGTCAAAGATGAGAATTGTGGATCCAGATGTTTTAGAAGCTGAGGCCATGAAAGGACAAGAAAAAGATACAGGTGGAATGAATAAGTACATAAATTATTTTCCTTTCCAATATAGGGAATTTGATATCCCTATTCAAAATTGTTGGCTTGCTCCTGATCACTATAATGCACGTATTATGGATAAAAAACACGCTGAAAGTGCTGTGTTATTTGGATTTTCAGGGAGTACGACCAAGCCTGCAGCATGTGCATATTTGATGCCTGTTCGAAATGCAAAATCAAAGAAGGGGGACTCCTTTGGCAGTAGAAGAGGTAGAGGAGCAAAAAATTAAAGATTATCATTATTGGATTCTTGATGGGCAGCATTCAATCTTTGCTGCAAAAGTTTTGGCTTCACAATGAACAAAACAACAAAGAGATATTTGAAAGACTGATTAGCGTGTATAATTTAGAAAGGCTCTCATTGTTGTGAATGATCCTCCATTTGTTGCAACTTGCTATATCTACCATTGCAAATGAGGAGGCTCAGGCATTGTATGTCAAGCAACCTTACAACCAAATATTGAGACATTTTACGGAGTCAATGGATCTTCTCAGGACGACCACCAAAGGCAATAAGTGGAATTGCAGAGGGACATGCATCTCGTGCCGGATGGTGATGTAAGTTATTTTCTTTGTCTTTTTGATAGTGTTTAATTAACAATCTTACTCAATAGTTTAATTATTTCTCTATTCTTTTTAGGCTTTTCTTCGATTGGCAAGAATGAGTGCAGCAGCAAGTTGGATTGCTAAACAGGCACACATGGTCACGTACTCTGATTTAGTTTATGATTGCTGGATAGAAATCATTGAAAAGCTAGAAGAGGAGAATAAGAAAACCCCAACAACTGTATTTAGATACCTTTGTGGCTTGAGGAATCAGAGGTAAAGACTATTCAAGAAGAGATTATAGATGAGAAGATTTTACTGTCAAAGAGTGCAAAGGATGGTGATGCAACTGACATGTATGATCGAATCAAGCAGTTGAAGCAAGACAAATTGATTCAAGATGCACTTCTTGAAGGCTTCAACAATTTGAATGAGTCTTCACCATGTAAAGACTGGGAGGAGGTGGTCAAAATGTATAACATCAATGATGTTGTTTATAAAACAATTTTAATGATATGCGAGGAATGGATCAAATCTAGTTTGACGCGTGGAACAAAGAAAATGGCTTTTCCAGATGGAGCAATAAAATACATGCAATGGGCAATTCACCTCAAAAGGAGAAAACTGAGCCTAGAGATTTTCCATGGTCAATCTATGTGGTGAGCCTACAAATGGAAGGCAATCTCTACTTGATGCGCCACTTCAATAATAAAGTGCCTATTGGCTTATGTGTTTTAGATATGACAAAAAACGTTGGAGGCAATTTGAAGTGGAGTGAGGAGACATTTAACAATGCTTTGGATGGGATCTTGGCTATTGTTGGAGGGTCAACAAATCCTGGAATTTGTCTTTCTTGCATTTGTGGATTTCACTAACTTCACAAAATTGCAATGTGCCTTTCACGCCATGGGAGATAATCTGAGCTACCATTGTTGTGGTGCATTGCATCACTTTCCATCAGCTCCTTGCAAAGGAGCAATTCAATTCCTAACAGTATTGCCTTCTTGGGACAAGGCAATGCATTTGAAGACCTGAGAAGAAGATCAGAGGAACATCCCTGCCAATTGATTGTTCTCTTCTTCAAGTAGCAGATAACGATATGTCAGATTTGCAATATTTGGAGGCCAAAAAAAGAGCTTTGGTCAAGCACTACATTCGTACATATTGTTTTGAAGACCGCAAGCTTGTTGATGTTTTTGGTGATGGCTCCTTGGTTGCACTAGAAGGAATACAACAGAAAAAAGAAGTTATATGCTTAATTGATAGTGTGGAGGAGGCAAAAAACGTGGAGACCATGCTGCTAGACTTGCTAAGTCTCATGAAGATATAGAAAAATGGGTTGGACTTCAACAATCCACTTCGCAATCAGATGACATTGTGCTATTACAGAGGAGTGCTCTCCACAAAGAGAAGAAGAAGAAAAACAACAACATCTCTGTCAATGGAGGACTTTTTGGAAATGGAGACACGTATGTTTTGAGTTTCTTGTGCATGTTAGTGTTTCTTGTTACTGATTTGATACTCTTAATGACAGATTTTGCTTTATATAGTATTGATTGAGTTTGTATTTTTTATCTCAAGCATTCAAGGTTTGAATGTAAATAATAAATTACTTGAGTTTTTGAATGGTGGATCTTTAGACTAAAACTATAACATTTAATACTCACAAAGACTTAATTACTTAAGAGCTTGAACTCAATAATTTTGGACCTTTTATCAATACCCCCTTGATATGATTATTAGATCGTAGCATGGTTAAATGGTGATGCTTCATAAATTGAACCTAGCTTAGACAGGTGTTGGAGCCTAAATTTAAATTAACCTTGCTAGAAGGGAGCTTATGTTTGGACTTTGAGAACTAGCATAAGTGATCAATTAGAGCATAGATTAGACATGTGGTGGTGGCCTTAGATACCAAAATCTTAATGAGCTTGGAAAGGTATTTAAGTACTGCAATTTACTTAGTTTTAGTACTCACTAAGGCATAGCTTGACAAAAGGTGGACCCTTACATGGATCCTAATTTCAAGAGGTGTGGTAGACCTTCAAACCAAGATCATATAGCTTGGACATGTGGTGGACCTTGCATGGAGACTAGTTTAGACAAGTGTGGTACACCTTGTAACCAACACCCATTTGTTATATTAGCTTGGACAAGTGGTGGACCTTGCTTTTATGTTTCAATGGAGCATATTTTGGATAGGTGGTAGACCTTGTTTCTCTCCATGCTTCAATGGAGAGAAACATTAGCTTGGACAAGTGGTGGACCTTGCTTTTATGTTTTAAAGGAGCATATTTCGGACAAGTGGTAGACATTGTTTCTCTCCATGGTTCAATGGAACCCACCTTAGACAAGTGAAGTACCTTGAAACCAAACCCCCATAATACAACCTACTAAATAGGTTGGAAAATTGGTGGTTATGAAACCATCCATGATAGAGCATAGTATAGGTGAAAACGTAGTGGTCCTTATATCAATTACCATGCATAGCTTGGACAAGTGGTGGACCTTGATTCTCTCTATGTTTCAATGGATCCTATCTTGGACTATAGATATATCTTACTTATTTCCATGCTTCAATGGATTGTAGCTTGGATAAGGAGTGGACCTTGAAACAAAACTCCATAGCATAGCATATATTAACAATTCATGGGTTTTATAGAGATTTTCTTGCCTATTTTGGAGAGTTGGTACACCTTTATTCTCCATTCTTCAATGGATCTGAGGTTGGACAAGCGGAGCTGGAGAAGTGGTCAACTTAAATGAAACCTCCATGCTACAACCCATCATAGATCGTATATGTAGTGGACCTTGAAACTCTTTTATGTCCTAGCTTAGAGAAGCATTGCACTCTTTATTATCTCCATACATGAAGGCAAGGTTGGACAGTGGTGGACCTTCAAACCAGAATCTCTATGCAATAATAGGCAAGTGGTGGAGCTTGTTTTCTCCATGTTCCAATGGAGCATAGCTTAGACAAACAATGGAGCTTGCTTCTCTCCATGTTTCAATGGATTCCTAGCTTAGAAAAGTGGTGGAGCTTTGATTCTCTCCATGTTCCAATGGACCATAGCTTAGACAAGTGGTAGACCGTGAAAAAAACCCCCTGTTACAACATATTATGGGGTTTTCATGTTTCAATGGCACCTAGCTTGGAAAAATGGTAGAGCTTGCTTCTCTTTATGTTTCAATGGATCCTATCTTAGCCAAGTGGTGGACCTTGAAACAAGAATCCCCCCCCCCCATGTAACAACGTATTATGGGTTTTGAAAGCACTAGGAGAAAATAATAGCTTTGATAAGTGGTGGACCTTGCTTCTCTCCATGCTTCAATAGAGCCGAGGTTGGACACATGTTGGAGAGAAGATGGTTGCCCATGAAATAAGACCATGCATGCTATAATCAATCATATGTTGTACACATGGTGGACCTTGCAATTGTTTTATATGCCTAACTTGGACAAGTGGAGGACCCTTGATTACCTCCAGATATCAACAACAAGCCAAGTTTGGACAAGTGTAGTACCACCAAACAAGAATCTCTATGCTACAATAGAGTATAGGTAGGACACACAGTGAACGTTGATATCAAACCATCCATGCTACTAGAGATGAAGGTTTCACATGTGGTGGAAACCTTGTATCAATGTTCTATGTGTAGTTTTTGATTAGTGATAGACCTTGAAACTAATCCCTCTAGGCTACAAGAAAAAGAGATGGATGAGGAGGCTAGACTACTTTTGTTGCATCAATGCATCCCATGTTACCACATATACTATAGGGTTCTTGGATAAGTGTTGGATCTTGTGTCAATGCTCCATGGTCTAGCTTGGACAAGTGGTGGACCTTGGTTCTCTCTATGCTTCAAATGGGCAATAGATTGGAGACACAGTGGCCTTTTTTTTCCAATGATTTTATTTTTTGGAAACCTTGGAGGCACCGTGTAAGAGGCACTCTAAGTCTTCCATACAATAGACCTATTGGACTATAAAATAATGATATCTTTCTTTGATATTGTCATTATTTTATGCATAATATTTTTTTCTTTTTGCAGACACAAAGGAGTTAAGTGATATAAAAACTAGATGTATTTCACACTATGATTGGCATGAAGATCCTTTTGGGACACCAACTTTTCCTATCCCAAAGATGTAATTTTTCATATTAACGGTGTGGATTTTGAAGTACGACTTTCATGTATTGAAGGAGCTGGTTATGGGCTATTTGTGCATACTACCCTGGAAAGTGGTTTGACTATTCTAAACTATGGAGGGCATAAGTATAGATTTCAAGACTGAAAAAGATATGCAAAATTTTTCAAGAGCTTATAAATATTCTTTCTAGAGGATCCAAACATAGAAGAAGAGGAAGAATCAATCATACATTATTGGTTGTGTAGAAGAAGGAAACGTGTCGGGCTATATAAATAGTTCTCACAGTACAAATGTCTGTCCCAACGTACGCTATACATTTGATCCAAATTTTCCACCTTGGCATAAATGCACCTCTTCCACACATCAAGTCAGAAGAATATGGCCATGTATGCATTGAGACTATTTGTCAAGTTGAAGCAGGAGAAGAGTTGTTTGCTGACTATAACTTTACTTGACATTGTAAAGTATTGTACATGGATGGAAATCTCAAGTACATGCATCATTTTCATTTTTCATGGATGAAATCTCAAGTGAATATAACATTTGATTATTGTTTAGTTTATGCTCAACGAGAATCTAAAGTGCTCTTATGCTTTGTGTGTTGTCTAACTTATTTGACTACCTTGGCCATAGAATCTTGATTCTACTCTAGATTTGTGATAAATCTTACCAAAATTTAATCAATGTCTAGGTTGGACAAGTGGTGGGGCTTCAAACATTACTGTCTTAAACAAGTGGAGTTATCTTACTTGAATAAGTGGTGGCCTTTGAATCCAAATCTAAGCCAAATCTCTAATTGTTTGCTTGTAGTCTAGGTTGGACAATTTGGTGGACCTTGTATCCATGTTTCCTCAACAAGGGTGGCTTTTAGTTTTCACTTTAAGTACTCATCTTTAATAAAGTGTAGGATGGAAAATGTTGAGTTAGTAGATTGTATTTTAGACAAGTGGTGTTTGGTGTACGAATGCTGAAAATGGTTGCAAGGATTCTAACAACGACTTTACCTTAAATAAATTTCTTACTAGGAGTTCTACATATAAATATGGTGAATAAAATTCTAGTGGTTTTGAGATACCATTTGTGTGTGTGTTTTCTTAGATTCACAAACTGGGATGGATAATGCTCCTATGGTTCAGTCAACAACTATAGAATCCATAGATTCTATGGTTTCTAAAGTGCCCAAGATGGATGATTTTCTATACTAGAGTCTAGTGTTGTGCAACTTGAGCAAGCTTCCAATAATGAGAACCAGAAATCGATGCTTCAAAAATGCAACATACATCAAAAGAGACTGAAAAGTCCACTCACGAGCTATTGCCAATTGGTACTACGTCATGTAGCGTAGATGTTGAGAAATCCATGCTTACAATTATATTGGATTTAAATGGTCTATTGTTGAAACGTTCCCCTCAAACATCCTCACACCACAACTCAGTGCAAATGGATTCAAAAAGATATATTATACTCAGGCCAGGTTGCATCCAATTCTTGAAGACTATTTTACAGAGGTTTAATGTTGCAATTTGGTCGACAACTACTAGGAATAATGTGTATCAAATCCTTGCAGCACTAAACAACTTAGCTGAGGATACATTGCTTTTCTTTGCAATTTGGTCGCAAGATGTTTGCTACACCGCTCAAACTCAAAAATTGTTTAGACCTGACAATCTAAACGTTGAGGCAATGTTCAAGCCTCTAGCCAAAATTGCCATGGGGTTTGAATGTGATCCACAAAGAACAGTGCTTATTGATGACTCTCCTTACAAGGGATGTATTTCACCAGCAAACAATTGCATTTTTCCACCACAATTTGATGCTGAGAAGATGGTTGACAATATGCTCTTGGAGGAGCTACTGCCATACTTGATTCAGCTTGATGAGAGAAGGGATGTGCGTGATTTAATTGCTTCTAATCATTATGGACAACCTATAGTGACAAATGATAGTGAATACAAACAAATCATGGAGTATTGGAAGCAGAAAAATGATGTTTGGTCAGCTAAGGTGTTCTTTACAAGAAGAATACCACCTGCAAAAGGTGACAGGGATGAAACTATCATTGAAAATGCAAGTGACACAAGCCACCGCAATGAAATGAGAAGAGCCCAAATACAAGAGATCTTAGCAAAGGAGCGTACACCCATTGAAAGCATGAAGGCGTCACAATTGACCACTTTAGCTAGGCAATTGGGTTGTAACACAAAAGGAGTTTTGAAGGCAACCACAGCAAAGGCTTATATAAATAAGGTGAAAGCTGAGAACAATCTTCTAAGGCTGGATAGAAAGCAACCCTAAGGTACTAGTGACATGTCATATATTCTTGATAACATACTTGAACACTCATGTGCATGGTATCTAACAAATCTTTCTTTTTATTCCTTCCTGCAGGATCTTACAAAGGATACTACTAGATGGAGCTCAAACAATAGAGATTTTGATATGTTTGCTCAAAATAATGAAGCAGTCACCTACATTTTTTGTTTATCAATTTCTTGAGAGACTTTCTTTTAGTTTGTAATCATCAAATGAAATGAAAAGTATCCTTCTTATAAGATTGCTGATCTTTTTCTCGTTCAAAACTTTCAATTGTGATTTATAGTTTTGTTAGCATGAGATTGTGCTTTTTTAGTTTGAAAAAAACTATCAAAGATCCAAGTCTTTTTGGCTTTACTTAAGTTATTAATTGTGAAAGATCCAAGTCTTTTTGCTTTATTAAGTTATTGATTGTCTATGTAATAGTCCTTAAAACAATATCGGATGGCTTTCTTGCTCCCATGTCTCACATTGGTCTTTAGGTAAGACAAGTGGTGACCTTGAAAGTATGGTCTCATATCTCGATCAAGTGAAGAGACATGAAGCTTAAATATCACTACTATGTATCTAGTGTTAAACTCCATCAAGACAAAGATACTAGAGTGCCAAATTGCAGTCTAGTTTCAGTGAAAATCCATTTGAGCTAAGGTAAAACTTATAGTGCCTCATTTTTCTAGGATTCTACCCCATCAAGGAAGTTAGAATCTAGCACAAACCAATTAAGACTCTTTTGGAGCCTAGATAGGACAATTCATGGAACTTAAGAGACTTATTATTGAGTTAGAGTTTAGTTTAGATAAGCAAAAGATCTTCAAACCAGCACTTGAATTTCTTACTATTCAATATTCAAAGTCCCTTGAGGCTAACAAATTACATACCTACTTGTAACCTAACTAATGAGTAATTATATAGATCTAAGCAAGTATATATAATGAGTCTTCAAACTAATAAACCAAGGGAAGAGAGTAGCAAGGTCCACTACTTGTCCAAGCTCAGCTCTAGACAACATAGAAAGATGCTAGTTCTACTAATTGTCTAATTATAGGCATGGAGAAATGATAGAAGGTTGAACACTTGTCCAACCTATCATCTCTAGTAAGATGGGAGGTTTGGCCTTAAGATTCACCATGTAACCAACCTATACATCATTGTATTATGAAGAGTAGAAAAGCAAAGCTCCACCACTTGTCCAAGCTAGTTCTAAAATCCACATGGAGATAAGCAAGCTCCACCATTTGTCAAATCTCTCTTCCATTAAAACATGAAAAAACTCAGCTATGTTGTACAGGGGGGACTTTTTTCCAAGGTCCACCACTTGTCCAAGCTAGGATCCATTAAAACATGGAAATAAACAAAGCTCCACCACTCGTCCAACCTTTAGAGTTGCAAAGTGTATGGGTTGTCTAAACTAGGTATGGGAAAATAATTGAAGGTCCACCACTTGAAACATGGAGCGAAGCAAGCTCCACCATGTCTCCAATATGCTAGACTCCATTGAAACACCCTAAACCCATGATATTTTGTACATAGGGGATGTACATTCAAGATCCACCACTTGTCCAGCCTAGTATCCCTAGTAGCTTGATAGCTTTGGTCTCAAGATTCACCACTTGTCCACTCTATGTCATTATATTGTGTTAAGGTCCACCACTTGTCCAACCTATAAGGTTATATCTTAAATGGTATCCTTTCTCGCCACTTGAAATGCCCATGATATGTTTTACATGGGAGTTTCATTCCAAGATCCACCACTTGTCCAAGCTAACCATATTTAAACATAGAGAGAAACAAAGGTCCACGACTTGTCCAAGCTAGGCTCCATTGAAACATGGAGAGAAGGAACCTCCACCATTTCTCCTAGATAGGCTCCATTAAAACATGGACATAAGTTAGTTCCACCATGTCTCCTAGATGCTAGGCTCCATTGAAATACGCAAAACCCATGATATTTTGTACATGGGTGATTTACATTCAAGGTCAACCATTTGTCCACCCTATTATCCCTAGTAGTTTTGGTCTCACAATTCACCACTTTTCCACTCTATGTCATTATAATAAGAGGAATTGGGTGCTAAGGTCCACCACTTGTCCAGCCTATAAGGTTATACCTTGAATGGTATTTTTTCTCACCACTTGTAATGCCCATGACATGCTTTACATGGGGGTTTTGTTCCAAGGTTCACCACTTGTCCAAGCTAATTCTATTGAAACATAGAGAGAAACAAAGGTCCACCACTTTTCCAAGCTAGGCTCCATTGAAACATGGACCTTAACCCAAATTATTCCTAGTTGCATGAGTGATATTTTGTACATGGGGGATTTGCTTTCAAGGTCCACCACTTGTCCAACCTACTTTTCCTAGTAGGTTTGGTCGCAAGATTCACCACTTGTCCAGTCTATGTTTTATATTAATAATAATTGGGTGTTAAGGTCCACCACTTGTCCAACCTATAAGGTTTATATTGAATGGTATTTTTTCTCACCACTTGTAATGTCCATGATATGTTTTACATGGGGATTTTGTTCCAAGGTCCACCACTTGTCCAAGCTAAATCTGTTCAAACATAGAGAGAAACAAACGTCCACCACTTGTCCAAGCTAGGCTCCATTGAAACATGAGAGAAGTAAGCTCCACCATGTCTCGAAGATGCTAGAGTCTATTGAAATACCCAAAACCCCTGATACTTTGTACATGGGGGGTTTACATTCAAGGTCCACCACTTGTCCAGCCTATTATCCCTAGTAGCATGAGTGGTTTGGTCTCAGGATTCACCACCTGTCCACTCTATATAATTATATTAAGAAAAATTGGGTTTCCATATCTAAATGGATCTTTGCTTGGTTAAGTGGTAGACCTTGAGACCTAAATACCCATTTTACACTAGAGCATGGTTAAGCCTTATGCACTTCAAGCATACCTTTAACAACAAGTAGTAGTTATTAGTTGACTTAAGTCTAGTTGACCTCCATGGTATTGAGACTAAGAGAGAGTGTAGCATAAAAAAGAGTCAGGATTTTAATTTGACTTTCTTTCTATTAATGAGTAGATCATAGATGGATTTGGTATCTAATAAAACCTTAGGGTAGACAATGTAAAACTCATGTCTATTGTTGTGTTTGCATTAAGTGTTCTTGTTCTTTAATTTCAGAACCATTACAGAAAAATGGATTGGCTATATGCTGGCATAAATTGAAGAAAACTATTGAATTACCCATCCAACCTCCTCCAAGACCTTGTCCAAGGAATGAATCACCTCCTTATCACCTACCACTTGCTTTCAAGGACATAAAAAGAGTATTTATCTTGGATCTAGGGGGTTACTTCTCAAGACAATTGAAATGAAACATGGAGATTCTATGCCATCTTGGGCTCAACACATGCGACTTGTGGAGGATAAAGATGAAGTTTATCATGTGGTGCGACTAGACGCACACAAAGTTTTTTGGATTTTTGTGTTGAATACTTTGAGCTATGGATATGGAGTTGCTATAACTTAACAAGGGTGCAACGCATCACACAAAAATGTTTTCCTGAGCAGTATACCAAGTTCAAGTGTTTATGAGTAACAAAAATTGCCAAAATCCAAATATTATGTTAGGATTTACAAGGGTTTATCACAAAAATTTGAGTGATATTTGGGATATTTGAGGATTTGGATGCAAACAATACCTTAATTTTTGATGACACTCCATATAGGGTGATGTGGAACATGCCAGGGACATATCTTATATTTCCAAAGATGTGGAGGCAAACTTCCAAGCAACTTCAAAACTTCTTGCAGAGAACCATAATTCCATGGTTGGTAGGATGGTTGTATGCAAGAGATAAGAGAGTCTATACATACAACACAATTGTAAATCAGTATAGTGATTCTGAGAGAAATTATGTCCTTGGTGTGTACTTGTCAACACGAAAGAATTGAATAAATATGGCCATAAGATGCTTTTTTTATTCTAGTGTGTATCTTTCAACATTTGTATAATTTGATATAGTCTTTTTTATAAAAAAACAAAGGTGTGTCAATTTTATGAACACTTGAATGGAGTGGACCCTACTCTAAGGGGACTTCAATGTACTATTGGAGTGCATTCTATTGTAAGGGGACTCTGATGTATTGCTAGAGTGCACCCAAATTTTTGGAGACTCATTTTTTATTTGATTGGGGCCTATGTTGGGTCATATAGTAAAAGAAATTCATTTTTGTCAATTCATATCGAGGTTGCATTTATTTGTAACTATGAGAGAATTGATGTTTGATGTCAAAATAAAACTTGTAAGTATGGATCGGAGAACTCATGGACTTTAAATATGTGAGAGGGATCTTTTTCTTGGGCACAAATGTTTGCTTCAAGAATTTTGTCATTACATACTTTACGTGAAAGAGTTTTAGAACCTAAAAGACTTTGAAAACAAAACTATGGAATCTAAGTGCATGCATTCTTGAATGGCTTGAAAGTTGATGTATACATGCATGTCGCCTTGATGAAGATTTAGATCTGACAAGATGCAAAGCTAGAATTCTTGGACGTTACCTTTGTCAATTTGGTAATAACATATTTAACTTTCTTTTATTATGGGTGGAAAATATATTATTATGTGCATTTGGAACCTAATTGCTTGACCTTCAAACCAAGATTCCTTTGTTATTTTTTCATATACTTTTTTGTAATGAATTAAGATTGTGGATACAAGGTCCACCACTTGTTCAAGCTAGATCTAAGAAAGTATATATACTGAGTCTTCAAAACTAGTAAACCAGGGAAGAGAGAAGCAGGGTCCATCACTTGTCCAAGCTTATCTCTAGACAACATAGAGAGATGTTATGTCTACTAATTGTCCAATATAGTCATGGAGAAATGATAGAAGGTTGATCCACTTGTCCAACCTATCATCTCTAGTAAAATGGGAGGTTTGGCCTTAAGATTCACCATGTAACCAACCTATACTTCATTGTATTATGAAGAGTAGAAAAGCAAAGCTCCACCACTTGTCTAAGGTAGTTCCAAAATCAACATGGAGAGAAGCAAGCTTCACCATTTGTCCAAGATAGGTTCCATTAAAACATGGAAAACCTCATATATGTTGTACATGGAAGCTTTTTTCCAAGGTCCACCACTTGTCCAAGCTAGGATCCATTAAAACATGGATAGAAACAAGGCTCCACAACTCGTCCAACCTTTATAGCTGCAAAATGTACCGGTAGTCTAAAACTAGGCATGGAAAAAAATAGAAGGTCCACCACTTATCCAATTATTATCTCTAATAGCATGGGAGGTTTGGTCTCAAGATTTAGGAATTGGATAACCTGTATTTCATTGTATTATGATGAATTGGTTTTAAAGTCAACTACTTATCCAAGCTATAAGTTTATATCTTGAATGGTATTCCTTCCCATCACTTAGAAAACCAATGATATGTTGTACAGGGGGGGTTTGTTACAAGGTCCACCACTTGTCCAAGCTAGTTTCATTGAAACATGGATGAAGACAAGCTCCACCATTTGTTAAATCTAGACTCCATTGAAATCTAGAGAAAATCCATTCTATGTTGTACATGGGGTTTTTGTTTTAAGGTCCAACACTTGTCCAAGCTAAGATCCATTGAAACATGGAGTAGAGAAACACTCCACCACTTGTCCAAGCTAGGAAACATTGATAGTAGTTGGCTTAGTTTGAAGATCCACCACGTGTCTAAGCTAACTCTATTGAAACATAGAGAGAAGCAAAGGTCCACCAACTGTTCAAGCTAGCTCCATCGAAATGGACAGAAGCAAGCTCCACCATTTCTCCAAGATAGGCTCCATTGAAACATGGAGAGAATCAAAGGTCCACCATTTCTCCAAGCCAAGCTCCATTTGTCCAACCTATAAGGTCATATCTTAAATGGTAATCTTTCTAATCACTTGGAATACCCATGATATGTTTTACATGGGGGTTTTGTTCCAAGATCACCACTTGTCCAAGCTAACTCTATTGAAACATAGAGAGAAGCAAAGGTCCACCACTTGTCCAAGCTAGTCTCCATTGAAACAAGGAGAGAAGCAAGCTCCATCATTTCTCCAAGATAGGCTAGCATGGATAAGTGCACCTTGAAACCAACCTTCCTATGAGGCAATAGAGCATATGCTACATATTTTATGTATGCCCCATGCCTCAAATTAAGAAGTTATAGATTAGAAGTGGACCTTGCTTGAATGTCACATGCAATAAATTAAGGAAAAATAGCCAAGTGGATTGTATTCCTCAATGGATCCTTGCTTTCACAAGTTGTGAACCTTGAGTCACTTTTACATTAACTTGGACAAGTGGTGGACCTAGAAACCAAGCTCTCCATGTTGAGATAAGTTGTAGGTAGGACAGTAGAACATAGACAACGATAATGGATGCAATATACTCGTCTCCTAATAATCCAATTGATTGAAACCATGGTATTTTAGTTGTTTTCATTGTGTATTGTATGTGCATAAAGTGGAATGAGACCTTAAGAAAACTCAAATTTTTGACAAAATCTCTATATTTTGTACATGATATATTGAAAGTTGTCCAACCTGGGAATTGGGATTTTTCCACTTTACCTAATATGGTCTTAAGTGGATACAAAGTGTCACTTTTAGGACCTCTACCAATGATCCTAGATCCCTTGCTGAGTTTCCACCTGATTTTCCCATAGGTAGTGTGGTAGCCATCAACATCTAGTGTAATGGAATTTGCCTATTCAATTTGAGAGTAGAGGACTTTAATGAGAGTACTTTCAAGAAATGATTTTGTGAGCATAGCGGGTTGACATAATTGAAGATAGCAACATAATCATAGCAATTAGTTAACTTGGCATAGACAATACTTTTGCAAGAGAGAGAGAGTTTAGAGAACATGACAACAGTTGAGGACCGGATTTATGTGGAGCCGGTCCCCCCTCCAATAGGCATTTGTATTATGATTTCTCCCATAAAGAGAGACTTGTTACAATACAGTCTTTGTGTTCCTTGTGACCTAGGTGATGCCATGAAGATGGAAGGCTTCATGCATCACAAACATAACATAAACTTGAAGAGAGCTTTAACTATCCCAAGCCTCAGTCCCAAGACCTCAAACACCTTCGAAGGTGGAGAGAGCTAGCAGGGAATGAGGGTAGGGAAGAGGAAGAAGAAACATTTCGTAGGAGAAAGAATTAGTTCCTCACTTATCATACTCTTGTTGCTAGCATACATAATAGCATAGTAATGAAGAAGAAGAAGATGTCAAGCTTAAGCATTGAAGCATGGCTCTTGGTTGGATTTTCACTCCATAGCCAAGAGTGTTGGTGTAGGCTCTCAACCTCTACTTGCTTGGAGAAGGAGAGGGAGCTCTTGCACTTTGAATAGTACCTCAAGCAGGACAAACACCTCAAGCACGACAAGCACCTCAAGCAGGACAAACACCTCGAGCTTGGGCCGGGTTCCCACCTCAAGATCAGCCCTAGCTTACCTAAGGTCAAAGGACATTTTCACACATTATTGGAAGTCTTCAATGAAGCTAACCCTAAGGTCTTATGCTCCATTGGTTAGCCTTGCTCTTGATAGACCATCTCCCATTTGGGCCCCTTTACTATTGGCCCCGTGTTGAGATAGATCTATAAGCACATATCTATATCTTAACACTTGTTCCCATTTATTCTCCCACATTAAGTGATCAATTTAATATGAGAAAATCATTTGGGTTGGTTAGATATTAGATTTTATGACATCTAGCTACCATGTGGTTATCGTGCTCTTCTTGATCTCAGGTACATGCCTCACATGATGCAATGTAAAATCTGATCTATGTTGAAATTTGAGCTGCACACTGTTGATTCCATCAATATCACATGCATGGTTGTTCCCCGAAAGAACAACACCGTGTCTGCCAGCAATGTAGCTAGAGAACCATTCTCAATGTGGTGTCACATGGAACGAAGCACTAGAATCCAAAATCTAGGTGTTCATGTCATCATCAAAATTAGCAACCAAGGATTGTGCACTAAAAGAATAAGCAAAGAGAATATCATTGCCATTGTCCACATGATTGACTACATTGATTTCCTTTATCTTAATTGTGCTCTTCTTTTCAAATTGACCATCCTTTTATCATCTCTGCTATCATCAGGCTTTTTACCCTTGCCTTTCTCTTTCTTCCACTTAAAGTGTCCTTTCTTGCCACAATGATGGCAATCAACATCTTTTCCACGAGATTTGTTGATGCCTCTGTTTTTTGTATTTCCCCCTTTGCTAAGATCTACCTTTGGTTTGCAATGCACTGGAAGACTTATTAGCTGCAATATTCTGTCTATTCAGCTCTTCCATTAGCAAAGATCTCTTCACATTAGCAGAATACATCAACATAGCATTGGAGTTGCCCATGGCTATCCTGAATGTATCCCAACTTTAAGGTAAAGTAGGAAAGTAGATTTGGAATTCATCATCAATGTTGAATTTCAGAGCAACCAGTTGGCTAAAGATCACCGAGTTGAACTCATTAAGATGTACAGTCAGTGCATAATAGGAAAGTAGCTTTGAATTCATCATCAATGTTGAATTTCAGAGCAACCGACTGGCTAAAAATCAAGTTGAACTCATTAAGACGTACAATCATGGTTGTACCTACCTTCATCCAAAGGTCCATCAAGTTCTTCAACCAGTATACCTTACTAGCATCATTTTTTTGAGCATACAACTCCTCAAGTCTAGTCCACATAGCATAGGCAGAATTCAACTTCTCTGTGTTGAATAGCAAACAATTGAAAATTGAAAGCTCTATCATAGATCATGCAAGCTCATCCAGATTTTCCCAATCCGATTGCTCTATGTTTGTTGGTTATACCTCCTTTGTCTTAATAGGCTTCACCTGTTTCTTCTGCACCAAGACATTGTAGCACTGTTTTTGCCATATGGCAAAATTGTATGTACCCTCAAGCTTCTTGATGTGCAAAATGTTGTTGTTGTCACTGTTGCTTGCCATGACTTCAACCGAAAAAAGGAAATTAAAGCCTTCGTTGATTGGAATCTCTAACTTTGTCTGCAACACTGATAGCAGCCGACAAAGAAGCACAAGATCAGCTGCATAGACTATCCCGAGCCAGTCTCAAAACTTGACCTGCAGATTCAAACTTAGTAGTCTGTCCAATCTACAAATTCAGACTCAATAGTTTGCAGAGTTTAGATTATCGAGCAATCTGATTCAGCTACAGTAATCCGATTCACCTTCAACAATTTATATTCAACTTCAGCAATTTGGATTCGGATCTTTTGCACTTCTGACACACTCTGGGAAACTCTACTCGTTGACTGACTCAAAACTGAGTTACCAAGCTTACAAATATGAGAGCTCAAAGCTCATAATCACTCTCTCTCTATAGGTTTGCTGCTCCACCTACAAGACCAAGATGACCTTGCTCTGAATCTCACACACTACTGCAATGACAAAGATTGTCTGCACACTTTGATATTGATCCAGAACTCTACTGCCGAAACACACCTCTGATGCCGATCCACGCTCACGAGCTTGTGAGACCACAACTCTCATACCAGTTTGTAAGGATTGAGTGAAGCTCAAATTGCAGATTCAAACTTAGCAGTTTGTTGAATCTGCAGATTCAGACTCGTCGTCTACAAAATTCAGACACATCAATCTATCGAATTCAGACTCAGCAAACTGATTGTACTACAGAATCATACACAACATTGAAGTGATGGAGATGCACGCACATAAGTTAGAGAAGGAGAGATAGCTTCGGCACAGTGTTTGTGGGTACAAAAAAAAGAGTTGGGACTTTTCATATAGATACTAAAAAAAGAGTTGGGACTTTTCATATAGATACTGTGTAGGATTACACAACCACTCAATAAGTGTGCAAACATAAAACTACCCAATAAGGGTGTGGACTGGCACATGGCTCTTTATCCCACCATGAAAAATACACAATTAATGTAGAATTTTCATTTTCAAATATGGTGTTTGCCTTGTTTTAAAGGGGTGAAAAGGATCCAAGAAGGCATAAGTGCACGTGGCACAAAAATGTGCCAGATGTAGAGAGAGAGAGAGATGTAACGTGCACATGCAATGTTCCTTCCTCAGGATGTTTACTATAATGCACGTGGCACAAAAATGTGCCAGATGTAGAGAGAGAGAGAGAGAGAGAGAGAGAGAGAGAGATGTAACGTGCACATGCAATGTTCGTTCGTCGACTACAAGCTTGCACACATGTGAAGAGATCGTTGAAGGAATGCCCTGCTCTTTTCAAGCTAATGAAGGCACTACAGGTAGACGAACGGCTGAGCATGCTCCACGCCACAAGCTGTCAGCTTTTCCACACCTGCAAGATGCTCAGTCTTCTTCCCGTCGCCTGGATGTTGAAGAACGTTTTTGAACGTCCTAAAACGAGGGGGGGGGGGTTTTCCATTACGATCACGATGTTCAACATCCGTTGCTTGCAGGATAGGGGCGTGACCGGACTTGCTGATGCGGAGGGCGCTTTTTTGTCGAATGTATGGCTGAACGCTGCCATGTGTGTACAGAGAGAGAGAGAGAGAGAGAGAGAGAGAGAGAGAGAGAGAGATCTGTGCAGGATTCTTCCCGCCTTCTCTTTTTTGCTCGTTTTAGAACGACACCGGGGAGCATGAAGCTTTCGAGGCGATGGTGATCACGACAAGCAAGGGTGCCAAGGGGCTTCTTGTGGGCAAGTGCTATGGGTCCCAATGCCCCCCCCCCCAATTGTTAGGACTGAGATGTCAGTCAGCCAACATGATGTCGAAGCTCTTGAAGAGACAGAGTATTACAAAGATTTAGATGTTGTTGACCAATCCCCGCACTATACTACTCTCCATGGCCTTTTTCTTGCGCCTCATCGTCTTCAACCTCATCTCTGCTTGTCTTGGAAGATCGTGAAGCTCACTACCATACGGATTGCATCATGCATAATATAAGGGGTTTGACAGACCACACCCTCAAGCCTTTGCTGAGAGGCTCGATGAAATCATTGCTTGCATTGTAAAATGCCGCGTGAGTTGTTGGAGAAGCCACCTCCTCGGTCTGACGACACGCTGCCTCACACAAAAAAGCTCTACCATAGTACCTGCCGCTCAATTGTTAGATCGTCCTGAATTCTGATCTGCAAGGTTTGGTTGTTAATTCTCTCCTAAACCCAAGCCTTGGCGAATTCTGTGTGACTTTTGGTTTGTATATGCGTAGAGATGCTTCTTGAATGTGCATAAAAAATTGAAGGGAAAATTACCTTGAATTTGGAGAAATTCCCAAAATACCAATCTCAAAAATTAAAGAATGCCTCTCATATTTTGCCAAAATTTCTTAAAATGCCCTTAAATGTTTCCGAACTTCCCTAAAAAACCCTTGTTATTCTCGTAAATGTCTCCAAACACTTTCATTTTTGCAAGTCTTCATAGAAACGTTAATTTTCCCTCAATAGAAGATGATAGAACTAGGGTTTGGATGACATTGAGGACTCTCAAGCTGAAATGGCTTTATTAATAGTAGACATAAATGCCTCTATTTGTAAGCTCATGGTTAAAATTTACATATATATGACACTTAACACTAGAATGGTAACCTAACAGGACATAAAAGTGTAGTGTCCTTTCAAGGTTTTGGGAAAAATTTCCAAAACCATATTAGATCCACTCATATTGAAAAATCCTTTCATGAGCTTATAGTTCAATAACTACTACATATGGAAAAAATGAGAAACTTGTAATTTTTTTCATCCCTTGGTCACTACAAGCCTCCAAAGTTGATGGACCAGTGCATTTTGCCCAAAACAGCAATTTCTAACGGTTGATTGCATATAAATAAGACTGGGGATTTTTGTAGGACATGAGATAAAATGCCCCGTTAACTTCAATGGGTTGGTGACCAAAACATATGGTTGCTTTTACCTCACTAATTTTTTTAAGGCAAAAAAAAAAGGTACAAAAAAGTTGCATTTTTGCCATTCTGCGGACCTATCATCAAAGTTTCTATAGTCACGCTCAATACAGATACTATATACATGTTTTCTTAGTTCCCTTTGCGCCTTTGGATTCAAAAGGAGCCATGGAGCATGTCAAAAGGATAATGGATCTCTTACAATTGGAACCTTGGGGGCAATGATAAAGTGCTAAATACAGCAAACATGAAAAAACAGGGTTTAGCATTATGACCTCTAGAAACCCATAGAAACTACTCAATATCTAACCAAGTTTGTAGTCTATGATTAGATATACGGTTACTACCTTCAAAATACACACAATTGGCCTAAGAAACTAGCAATATTGAGAAAGTTATACTTGCCACTCTAAAATGTATCGTATTCTTCAGCAATCAAAAAACTCAACCATCATCATATACTATGCTATATAGCATATTAGGTGCCCCAAAACTCAAGGAAGATTAGCTTTATGTTATATATTACACTTACACAATCAAAATTGAATTTGGATATCAAGAAAGCCCCCAAAAAAATCATAAAAGTGTTAATTTTGGCCAAAAAAACAGGATTATGCAATTCTTGTAAATTGGTCATAACTTTCAATTTTAACACTTAGCTCTCCCTACAAGCATCAAAACATGTTGAGAACTATGAAGGCCTAACCTCTAGCCATCTAAACCTCACAAACATGAAGTTTAGAGTGGTATAGTTACCAAAAATTGAAAAAAAGCCAAAAACAGGACCCGTTTTTTCACACAGTTTAGGTTCAAAAATGTTGTGCAAGAGTAAGGTTAATGGTGAGATCGATACTCCAAAAAAAATGCTAACTTTTTTTCAGCTCATAAGGCAACTTTGTGGATATATAGCACCTAGAAATCCATTCTCATACTCTTCAAATAATTCAAGCAAAATGGTCACTTAATAGGACACAAAAGTGTCCAAGGACATAAAAGTGTCATGTTACCATTCTAGTGTTAAAGATAGAACTTTATCGTCATAAAAACTAAACTGTGCAAAATTTGGAGCATTTTTGAAAATTTTGAAAGCATTTTGGGAATTTTTTAAATGAGGGGTATTTTCCCAAAATTGTAAGCACCACTACATTCACTCCTTCAATCAAATATAAAAACAAATAACAAAAACAATTGATGGCCCTAAGACCCATCAATCAAACAAGAAAAATTATGGCCTATGTCTTGGGAGCCAATAATGTCAACATGTAGGCCATCATCGCAAGTAGGTTGATGTCTGTCCAACACCACTTTTGGAATATCAATTGCTCCGTTGAAGATGTTTTCTTTGTTTTATCTATAACTAACACACACACACACACACACACACACACACACACACACACACTCTTTGGAGAGAGGGGGAGTGGGGCCTAAGAGAGGAGGAGTGTGTATCAATTGGAGAGGAGAAGTGAGTGAGGTTTGGTACATTAGAAGCAATTGTAAATGGACAAGAATACAGATGTGTAGGTTCAAACTTTGGTTTCAAATTTAAACCTACAAATAGCAAAAGTTTTTAGTATTCACTTTTTGTATTTTGTTAGAAAATGAGAGAGAGAGAGAGAGAGAGAGAGAGAGAGAGAGAGAGAGAGAGAGAGAGAGAGAGAGAGAGAGAGAGAGACTATTGTAGAGACCTTGTGCATTTGGTGACCTAGGAGCAATCCCTTTGAGATATTCACTATCGCTCTCCATGGGGGGGAGAGAGAGAGAGAGAGAGAGAGAGAGAGAGAGAGAGAGAGAGTCAATTATAAAGAGAACGAGGGAGTCTTTTTGAAATGTGCTCACCGAATTCCAAAACGGTGCTCGTCAAAAAATGCTTGCCAAAAAAATTTCCGCTATTGCTATCAAAATTGCAATAGTAAATATTCTGAAAAGCAATATTCCAACATTTGGGCACTAGTCTACATTCAATCTCACTTATAGATGATCATTCTCAAATCGATATTTAGATAGTGTGTTGGCTAGGCACTTGAGGATATGTTAAGAGCTTAGGTAACAATTCTAGAGTTTTCTATAAAACATGTTTTTTCTAGATTTAGTCCATTTATGCTCATGTATGGGATAGATTTTAGGGCAAGTGAAAAAAAGTCCACTACACTGCCACAAACTCCGTGTTCTTCCCTCTCCCTCCCTATACCATCTCCCATCCCGTCTGTGAGCCACCAACCACTCCACTAAGACACCACCACCCTGCTTCTTATACCTCCCCCTAGAAAGACTTGGAGCTTGATAGCCTTTCTAGAGTTAGACTCAAAGCTATTGGGCATCAAATTTGAGTATCAGATGAACGGGTGGAATCTGATTAGTAGTTTTGAAACTTCAGATCCAGATGATCAGACGACATAGAATCAAATAAAGGGAATTCATATGAGTCTAGCACTATACTTCAAACAAATGGACCATACTTCAAATATCAAAACAAACTAGCTGAAATGCACTAAATAACTAGACCAGTTTAGATTATAAGACACTAAATAAGAAACAACTCAAATGTATTTCAAATTATAGTTACAAATGGTTCGATTTTAGATTCAGATATAAGGCTCAAAAATACAATGAGCTGAAGACACTAACAGCTTGGGAGAGGTTCTAAGTCAGAATGATACAAGAGTACAAATTATCAACTAAGTGTCAAAGAACACCAACATCTCAAAGTCTAGAAGTTAGTGTCTGAGCCATCCCAAAATGGGAGTACCGAGCCCTATTTATATGTGCCACCATTGAGGTTCTGCCTATTTTTCTCAATCGTACAACATAGAAATCCATGCTTACTTCATATGGAGCAACTTCGTCCAAAAGTCTTTAGGAGGTCATTCACATCATTCCCATCATCTACATTCCTCCTTTGATTTCTTGAATTGTAGTACATCTAAAATTTTAGAAGTATCTTTTCCTTTTGCCCTTCCCTCTTGTCTGGTGCCTTCTTCAGTAGTGCGGGCTTCTGAATTGCACCAAGTGGAATTTGAGTGAATAGAGTTGGTGGCCCACAAGTTTGTTGCTTGGTTCCAAATTGTCTGGCCACAATCTGGTTATGACACGGGACGGTCACTTTTTAGAATTGTGTATGATATCACCTGAGTTAACCGGAGAGGATGATTAAAATTTCAAGATGTATCATGTATACATTACAGGGGGTGGCCCACAATGTAAGTATAGTATGTATATTGGGGTATTATTAATTACGTCTTGAACACACATGATATAGGGAGCTTTTAAAAAGTAACTACCTCGAGGATTATGAGCAGTCTTGGAGGTGACATTGTCCTTCATAATCAATCTTTGAATGGACTCTGCTCCAATTGCCCCTTCCTTGAACTCAACATCTCTACTTCATAAGGGGTGGGTTGGTGAAACTTCTTTGTATTCGGGTCATAAATCATTTTCTTTCCCTTAATCAATTTTGTCTCTAGCCATCTTGTGGCATATACAGGCGGTTGTCATCCAACTAGCTGGATCTGGTCGGTTCATATTTATTATGTCCTCGAACAAGATTTTGACCATCTCTCTAAGCTATGGTTCATGGCTAACTTGAATAGATAGATCTTTCTCTAGAATCTTTGATGCTTGGATGGACAATTGCAGATAATTATTTGTATACTTGACAAGCTAACCCAAATGTTGCTTCCACTAGCCCATCAAATCCTTGAAATTAAATGATATCTTCTTTGATTTGAGTGATTGTATTCTTTTTTGCAATGGTGTTGATGACACTAGACCAAGCCACCCACAAGGCGTTAGTGTGCTCATGCCAGTCTCGTAGCTGGTCCACTAGCTATACATAGATCATTTGGTCAACGGGTTCTCAATGTACATTTGGTAGAATATATACATGAGGATTGGCGAGTTTGGAAATGTCCCTATGTAGTGAATTACTATGTTTTTATCTACCATCATTATTCTCTTGGTTATTCTCACTACATGAAACAGAATCTTGAAAGCATGTTCCTGCTCCCTCACTATCATTTTGATCACCGTGCCTCTATTGCTTGATGCATTAATTTTTAATAGTAGTGCCACTCTTTGATCAAGGATTTTTGTTGCAGTCTGTAGTGTCTGTAGTGTGGACTTCATTTCATCTCTGATGGCCTTCATGCAGTTGTAAGCACATTGATTCCCCAATAGAACTTCAAGTTGAATCCCTAGGCTATGTGTATTCATCAGGGTTAGCCTTCTAATCTAGGGACTCCCATTGACATCTTCCTTACTCTGGAACTTTGTCCCAAACTTGAATAACATTAGGATGAGGAGATAGCTGACATGGGTCTCTTGATCATGGAGTTTTTGTTCTTTCCACTTGGCTACCATCCTCCTAGTTCTAGCCTAAAGCATTTGAAATCTCTTCAGATCCGAGTAAGCAGCATCATCATCACACACTCAAGTAGGCCTAGATCTAGAGCTTCTTCTCTTGCCTTAGATGCTTGTTCATACTTACAGATTGATTTGAAAATATGGAGTTGGATTGACCATTCGAGTCTTTCTCTATTTGAACAGATTTTCCTTTATCTAGCCATGCCATAAGTAGTCGGTCCTATGTATGTACATTCTGCTAGGTGCTTGCTGGCATTTGATCACGTTGAGTGTCTAGAGTGGATTGTGGTCGTTTTTTGGTTTGATCTAGAGTTTGATTCATCAAAGCAGCCAACCTTCTTGGACTAAGTGTGTCTGTGTCATCGTCATCATTATCAGTATTTGATTTTGGAAAAGAATCTACATTTGGCTATGTGGTATCATCATCTTTATCCTCATTATCCTTGTGCGCTTATGTCACACGTGTCAATGCAAGAAACTTGCCGATACACCATGTGCGAGCCACAAATGGCTTCAAGCACACAACAAGCCTAAACTAGTAAGCTCAAAGAAGGCGATGGTGTGTCACTCACCGCTCTACGCTTGCTTCGTGGAGGATTCCTCGCCGCGAAGAAGAAGGAGCCGCCGCTTCGCCGCGTTCAACTGCTTCGCCGCCGTCGTGCCGTCGTCGCAATGCTCGATCGCACTCTCTCTCTCTCTCTCTCTCCTCTCTCTCTCTCTCTCTCTCTCTCTCTCTCTCTCTCTCTCTCTCATGCATACACACACACACACACACAGAGATGAAGAAGAAGAATATGGAGATGGAGCAAGAGCACTCTTCTATTGCACAAATAAGAGAATGAATGAATTTTAGGTTTAGTTGACTTTTATATGAGCTCACCCCATTCACACTTGGGCGCCCATGCTTAGCCAACTAATCCCTTGAATGTTCCAGTTAGAGTGCACATCTCATCGACGATCACTCTTACCCTTTTCCTATTGGACCGACAAGCCCGGTCCCTGACTCTACCAAATAAATATAATGTCCGCTGTAGGTTACAACGTCCGTCGTAGGTGATATGGTGTCCGTGAGCCGTGAGGGTTAACATGCCCCCCTTCCTGATGTATATTCCGTCCTCGAAAGCTATTGAGTTGAAGCTCGTTCGTCGAGGTGGAAGAGCATTTGAGATAAATATCCTTAGCCTTCTTCAGTCACTGCAAAATCAAACAACATTGGCACAGTAATTGCATTCTCATAAGCGATTAAAAAGCATATGCAGTTTTAGGCAGACAAATTGATTGGTAACAAAATTTTACACCATTTGTTAGCAATAAATAGTAAATTGCATAGTATAATCAAATGCATAAACAGATGTAAAGGTAAAAAATTAAACAAGTCTGGGGTCGCTAATTTAACGATCGAAAGGCACTAGAGATCGACTATCAATACCATGGGTAAGCTTCTTAATTTTCTCTCGTCAATTAAGTTGTTTAATCGCGAGAGACAAGTATTTCATGTTCGAGGGCTGACTAGAGGCTATACCTAGAAGACCTTGTAGTTAAGCTACGATAAAAGGAATTTCTCATGAAATCATCGCCTGACTGATTACCTTTTCTTTGACCCCCCAAAGTCTTTTCACAGTGATTCAATTTTGATGTGTGTGCTTATTTTGTATGCCTTGGGTTTTTTGCTTTTCAAGGAAAAGCGCCCACACTGGGAACCTTTAGGGCTCTAGTACCATAGGCGATACATGTGAGTGAAGTACCCAATCAAGCTGAGATTTCTCTTCCAGCTTAAGATTTTACATTGTGGCACTTTGATTTTTTGTTTGTTCATTTTCAACATTTTAATTTTGTAACTTTGGGGGGTCATATAACACTGTTACCCTCCCCAGGCTCATCACATTAGTAAACTCCCTTTATAATACTTAAGCTAAAGGTCAATAGGGTCAAGCCCACTAGAAAGCCCTAGTACATTTCACACAATGCTGCCTAAATCGGATTAAGAACCTAAGTAACCATTGATTATTAGGAAGGCATTCCCCATGGTATTAAGAGAAGATCTCTAACACCTAACTTGGTCAAACTAGCTCAGTCGGACTGCTTGATTTTTAAACCTAGACAAGTGATTATGACAAAAAAATTACATTGAATTAAATGTTTGTTACTAAGCAAATGTGCTGGATATTATGCTACCAATCACAATCAAAGCAGACAATCATAGATGCAAAAAAGATAAGGGGCAATGCTAATGGACAAGAAACACATGTTTGTGTCGATGGTCGCGCTTGATTTGAAGTGTGACTGAGAGAAAGATCCCATGAAGGTCCAAATCCTAACAACAGCAACACGTTCCTGTGTTGGGATATAAAGCCCAATGTGGTCGCCCAGGTAAGTGGGCGGGCCGCCAGGTATGTACACATATTCTTTTGTAAAAACCTAATAAGAACTCACTATGCTCTACACATTACAGTAGAGCGAGTTCACCATATCGTCGTGCTCTTCTTCACGCACTCTCTCCCGCGTCACACTTTCGCTCGTACTCCTTCAACTGGTATCAGAGCTCAGATCGAGGCTCGGGGCAACATTTGCAGGTAGCCAGAGTTACCTGCTCAGATTGGAGTAAAATTCGACAGCCGAAGACACGGCCCCAAATCCTGTGAGAGCACCCGAAGGCCTTGGTGTTCTCAAAATTTCATTCTGAGGTCATCTCGGCCACCATTCGGCTTCGACAAAGTTCTGCGCAGGCCATTTTCGACTACGTGGTCTTGGCGGGTGCAGATCCGAGTGTGCAAATTTGGGGTTTTCGGCTTACGATTGCAGGTGTTGAGGAAATCTGCACTCCCAGAGTGCTGATTTGTGGCTGTCTATACATCGAAGGACGGCTCACAGTTCTTGGAGGCGTGTCACATACAACACGGGCGCTCTACACACCGAATATAGGCGACATCCACTAGTTCATCAGGTAGCTTGTGTTTGCTACTTGATATTCCAGATTTCATCTTGACATTGCAGGTACTTCCACATGGGATGTATTGTGAGAGATGATGTATGTCTGTTGAGGGTTTGCTGGCTGTGAGTCATGCAGCAAACAACCGCCGCAGCGGTTACAGCATATAGTGGGAAATTTGTGGATGTATGACTTTGTGGGAAGTCTATGTATTGTCATATTTATTGCAACCTTTGTTGAGGGTCGAGTGAGGTTTTATTGAGTTGGGGGATTCTCGAATGTTGAGATCCTTTCGGTGATACAGGTCTTGGAGCGATCCCGCGAGCACCCTTAGATAGGCAGCTAGGATGTATTGACTGTGAGTTAGACAGTTGGGATTGCATCTTTGCTTTACTGCCATTGAGGCATTGTCGCAGTCTATGCTTACAGGACAGTGACAGGACAGTGAGAGACAGTACAGGTGCAGGACAGGTTTACCCGCAGCTTACAGTGTCAGAGAGACAGTGTTTTTTGAGCTGTTTTTTGGTCTGTTTTTTAGTACACCAGAGCCATTTTACAAAGGAGACTCTGCCGAAATTTCTACGGAATCTGAAGCTTTCTTGGTTCATTTGACAGGTTGATATTGGTTCAGAGGTCAGTTTACAGGGGAAACTCTGCCGAATTTTTCCCAGGAAAGTAAACTACTGTGAAGCGTAGCTATGGCTGGATCACAGGACACTGCTCTTTACAATATCAAGAAGCTGGATGGAACCAATTTCCCATTGTGGAAGAAGCAGATTTGGCACATGTTGGTACAAAAGAAGCGGATAAAACCTATAAAGCTCAAGAGGATAAAACCAGAAGATAGGACGAAGATGAATGAGCGAAATGGATGAATTGGCACTTTCTACCATTATGCTGACTTTGGCAGAAAAAGAGTTTACTTCAATGTAGCAGACGAGATGTCGGCTTATCAAGCATGTTAAAGCTGAGTGATCTTTATGAGAAGTAGAGTGCAGCTTCACAGGTATACTGGCTTAAGAAGCTTGTTGACATGAAGATGAAAGAAGGGACACCTATGTCCAATCATCTGAATGAATTCAACACCATCTACAGTCAGTTGTTAGCTCAAGGTGTCAAGTTTGATGAACTGTTAGAGCTATGTTCCTGTTGATCACATTTCCAGAAAGTTGGACACTTTTCGCACAACTTTGAGTAATTCTGCACCTCCAGATGGTTTTGAAACATAGTAGGTGTAGAGGAAGTCTGCTTACTGAAGAAGAAACCAATAGAAAAGACAATGGACAAGGGCAAAGGAATAGCCTTAGTTGTCAGGGGAAGGACCAAAGAAAAGTACAAAGGTGGAAAGAGGAATCAATCTCGTAGCAAGTCCCGCAGTGCTAAAGGCAAGAGTGACATAGAATGCTACCATTGTGGCAACAAAGGGTCACATGAAAAGAGACAGAAGAGAAATGGAAAGAAGAAAAAGGCAAAGAGAAAGCTGAAGACCATGGTGAGAAGAACAAGTCCTCAGTGAAGATCAAGAAATAAATGTGACAAACACTGTTGCAGAGGATGACAGTCTAGTGTTAGGAGACATCTACTTCTTGAAGAATACAATGGACTCAGCTCTTCTTACAGCATCTGATGGAAATGCACTGAGTGAATGGATTATAGACTCAGGGGCATCACTTCATGTGTCTCCAAACAAGGAGTGGTTTACCTCTTATGTGACCACTAAAGATCATGTTCGGCTAGGCAATGGGCAGACATGTGAGTTCTTAGGTGTGGAGATGTTCAATTGAAGTTTCAGAATGGCTCCTCTTTCACGTTGAAAAATGTGAGACATGTTCCGCTATTACAAAAGAGCTTGATCAGCACAGGTTTACTTTGATGATGCTGGCTACGTCACCACTTTTGGACAGAACATGTGGAAGATATCCAAGGGTTCTATGACAGTAGCACATGGAGTAAAGTCTGGAGGACTTTACATGATTTATGTGTCAAATGTCTCTAAAAATGTGATCAATGTAACCGAGCAGCCGAACGTTGCTTTGTGGCATAGCCGGTTAGGACATATGTCCAAGAAGGGAATGGAAATCTTGTCTCGTTCTGGTTATTTGCCTGGCTTGTCATTTAATGATTTTGAATTCTGTGAACATTGTCTGTATGGTAAGCAAACACAGTAGCCACCTAAGCATAGAAGCAGTAGAAGAGATACACAGTTGGCACTTGTTCATAGTGATTTGTGTGGCCTATGCCTAACCTATCTCTAGGGGGAGCTTCTTACTTTATGACATTTATAGATGATTACTCGAGGAAAGGATGGGTTTACTTTCTCAAGCACAAGGATGAAGCATTTAGTGTTTTCAAACCGTTTGTGACACTTGTGGAGAATCAGAGTGGCAAGAAGCTTAAATGCTTACACACTGACAATGGTGGAGAGTATGTTTCAAAGGCCTTTCAGGACTTTTGTGAGTCAAAAGGTATAAAACGTGAACTTACTGCTCCTTACAATCCTCCTCAAAATGGTGTTGCTAAGAGGATGAATAGGACCATACAAGAGAAGGTCAGAAGTATGTTGTCTAATGCACAACTGCCAAATGGGTTTTGGGCTAAAGTTGTATCAACAGTTGTTCATCTTATAAATAGATCTCCTAGCAAGGTTTTGCAGAAGGATTTAGTGGCAGAGATGGTATGGTCAGGCAAGGTGCCCTCATACAAGCATCTCAGAGTCTTTGGCTGTGAGGCATATACTCACGTTGCAAAGGAATTTAGGAACAAACTTGAGCCAAAGAGTAGAAAGTGCATCTTTCTAGGCTATGGTAATTCTGGTGAGATGGGGTACAGACTTTGGGATCCCGAATCCAGAAAGGTTATCCGCAGCAATGATGTTCACTTTAATGAAGCCAAATATCATTCTAAACCAGACAGGGTTGAGGAGATTAGAAGAGTTGTCTTCCAAGAAGATGGACCTACACGTGCAAGACAAAATGTCAGGGCTCAAGAGGAGCAAGGACAGCATAGGGTGGAACCACAGGTTGTGGCTGAGCCTGAGCCACCTATTGTGCCTAGATCTGGACGTATCACGCAACCTCCTAATAGGTTTGTTCCATCTATGAACTATGTCATGTTGACTGATTGCAATGAGCCTTCATGTTACAAGGAAGCAGTGCAAATGAAGGACTCCGAAAATTGGCAATTGGCCATGCAGTCAGAGATGACAACTCTGCATAAAAACCAGACATGGAAGCTAGTTAAATTACCATAGGGAAAAAAGGCTCTACCTTGTAAATGGGTTTACAGGTATAAGATCACCGCTCATGATAGTCAGCCAAAGTACAAAGCAAGGCTTGTTGCCAAGGGCTTTAAGCAAGAACAAGGCATTGACTTTGATGAAGTCTTCTCTCCGGTGGTCAAGATGACTACATTGAGATGCTTTCTTGCATTGGTTGCCATATTAGATTTGATGTTGCACCAAATGGATGTCAAGACAGCGTTCTTGCATGGTGATTTAGATGTGGAAATTTACATGCAGCAGCCAGAAGGGTTTGTTGAGAAAGGCAAGGAAGATTTGGTATGCCAGTTGTTAAAGAGTCTTTATGGCTTAAAACAATCACCGAGGGCATGGTACCATAAGTTCCACAAGTTTATGCTTTCTCAAGGCTACAAACGTAGTGAGTTCGATCACTGTCTATATACAAAGAAGGCTAAGGATGGCAGTTGGCTGATCCTTATTTTGTATGTGGATGACATGTTGATTGCTGGCAAGCACTTGGAAGAAATTTCAGCTTTGAAGTCAAAGATGGAAAAATCGTTTGACATGAAAGACAGGGGTGAGGCAAGTCATATACTTGGTATGCGCATTGAGAGAAACAGATCAAAGAAGTTGATTTGGTTATCTCAAACAGAGTATATTGACAAGGTTTTGCATCAATATGGAGAAGGGAAAGGCATTGAGTGTTCCATTGCCACCATATGTGAAACTTAGCAAACAAGATTTTCCTGTGTCTGAGGAAGAACAAACTGAAATGGATAAGATTCCATATGCATCTGCAGTGGGTAGTTTGATGTATGCAATGATTGCTACTCGCCCAGACATTGCATTTGCAGTGGGAGTAGTAAGTCGATACATGTCAAACCCAGGCAAGAAACATTGGGAGGCAGTGAAAGGAATATTGAGATACCTGAAATCTACAAAGAGTATGCGCATATGCTATGGGAGTCAGGAGCTAAGTGTAAAGGGTTTTACATACTCAGATTATGCAGGTGACTTAGACAACCGAAGGTCTACGTCAGGGTATGTCTTTACATTGCTGGTGGAGCAGTATCATGGCATTCTAGATTACAAGATTGTGTTACTCAGTCTACTACAGAGGCTGAATATGGTGCAGCATCAGAGGCATGCAAAGAATCAATTTGGCTTAATCGACTAGTAATAGATTTGGGAATCAAAGAAGAGATGCATGTGTTTTATTGTGATAGTCAAAGTTCTATACAATTGGCTCGCAATCCAGTTTATCACTCAAAGACAAAGCATGTGGATGTGAAGTATCATTTCATCAGGGAAATACTCGAGGATAAGCAACTTTAGCTCGTGAAAGTTCACACCACAGAAAATCCTGTTGATCTACTTACAAAAGGACTTCCCTCAGAGAGCTTTGCGCATTTTCGCAAGCAGTTAGGTGTAGGGTAGTACATCACTTCTCTACATCTCTTGTATATTAGCTTGTATAGTAGCTTCTCTCACACTTAAAGTACCACATTGGACTTCAAGTGGGAGGTTGTTGGGGTATAAAGCCCAATGTGGTCGCCCAGGTAAGTGGGCGGGCCGCCAGGTATGTACACATATTCTTTTGTAAAAACCTAAAAAGAACTCACTATGCTCTACACATTACAGTAGAGCGAGTTCACCATATTGTCAGCTCTTCTTCACGCACTCTCTCTCGCGTCACACTTCCGATCGTACTCCATCATCCTGTACACACTAAGAAACACAAAGAATACCTCTAGGAGGCACATCAGTGGGAAAAAAGGAACTTTGCTAATCACTCAACTCTAAAACAGAAACACTCCTATCGCACTAATTCTACCTACCCTCCATCACTCGAGTGATGAGGATCAAAGGTGTTTGATGACATAGGTTTCTATTTCAGTGTACCGAATGTGAATGTGTAGGTCTGAGTCAATGTTTTTGACTTTTATTGTGCATACTCGTTTGCTAATTGCTCTTGCTCTTTATTTTTTTTGTTTTTTGTGAGTATAAGGCTTTATATGTACATTCCCTAAGATTGGGAGATTAAGAGGTCAGGGAGGAAGGTTGAGAGGGAAGCAAGTGAATGATGACTGTCAGCAAACACTCCCCCCTTCCTTGGGTAGATCATACCGTTTGAAATGAGCTTGTCACCCTTTGAAACCAATTGTTCCAGTTGGTAATAGGTGGGGATTTTTTCCAATAGTTTCCTATTACCTTAGGTGCCTCATCGAGTTGCAAGGGTGGTAAGGTACTTTCCCAGGATCGAACTTGAAGTGGTTCATCAGGTGATTCTTGAACATTGGGAAGTGTGGATTCCTTTGTAGCTTTATGGAGGTCCACTATTGTAGGTGGAGGCTGTGGAGAAGCTTTTACCTCTATGGATGCATTACATGAGGAGCTAGAAGCTTCATGGGACTGATCCCCTCTTCCTGAGCTAGGTGGAACAAATTGTTCTTTCTTCGGTACCCAGACTAGCTCTGGAGCGGGTGTGTAGCATTCTGTGATTTTTTTCTTTCCACGATCGTCAATTCATTTTGGAGCTACGGGATTGGGCTCACATGGGTCAGGTGACAAGTAAGAACACAATCTACGTTTTGGCACCCAGATTTGATCATTTCCTTTATAGTAGCCTTGGGCTTCCAATAGTCGTTTAGGAATCCACCGCAACGTTTCTTTACATTTTTTGGAGCGAGTGGTACATTTCTTACAAGGTTTTTGTCTTTTAGCATTGACTATGGTTGCTAAAGAAGCTTTAGGGACCCACTTGTATGTTTTCTTTGTTATATGAGGATGAGTCTTGTCAGAAGCTATATGCATTGCTTGTAGCATATTTAAGGGTACGGGCA
The DNA here is from genome assembly GCF_014529385.1 of Adiantum capillus-veneris. Taxonomy (NCBI): domain Eukaryota; kingdom Viridiplantae; phylum Streptophyta; class Polypodiopsida; order Polypodiales; family Pteridaceae; genus Adiantum; species Adiantum capillus-veneris. The sequence goes on along the minus strand of NC_140946.1, from coordinate 48,839,387 downwards.
TTTCATCCCCCTGAGGTGTTACCCAGGTCGTACCCCTGTTTCCCCAAGTGTCTATGGTTGCTGCTAGGTGGACCCAATCCACATTGTCCGACTCAGTCATCCCAGGTAGTACATCCATATAAGGAGAATCTTCCCCAACATCAGTGTCCGCTTTACACGTGTAACAATACTGCAATGGGGCCGAGTGAACTATGGTGTCAGATCTATGATCAATTATAAACCTATTTCCTAGAGGATGTGCTCGACCCATCACAAGATCCACTCGAATGACAGAATCTTGGAATTGCAAGTAGACGTGGTTTTTAGACCAGTCATGCACCATTTTTGCTTCCCTCATGAAAGGACGTCCTAAGATCATCTCCAATGTCATAGTGTGTTTGGAGAAATCCATAACAATAAAGGTAATCCTTATTTTATGTCCAAAGACCTTGATCTTGAGATCTTCTAGCATCCCAATAGGTTTAACAATAGACCCATTGGCCATCTTCACTATTATGGTTGTGGTCGCAAGGTGAGGTCTTCCCATAGTTTCCCAGCAATTTTTAGTCACAATGCTAACCCTAGCGCCACCATCAAGGATTCCCTTCACAATTAACCCCTTAGTAGTGATTGGTATGGTCGCATTGGATTCATCACCCTCAAAGTATTGTCCCAACTTGTTAACAGGTATTTCTATAACAAGGTTCTCATCTAGGTTGGGTTGTGGATCTAAGTGTTCCTCCTCTAGTGGCATCTCCCCAGCTCCATCCATCTGTGCAAATTGTGGTAGCCCAAACTTCAGTTCTCCATTGAGGAAGGCTCAAAGAGCTGAGACTAGCTCGGGGTCTTTATATAGTTTGGACATGATGGTGGTTCTAACTTCTGAAGACATGAAATCCAACAATTTGGCAATGTTTAACGGAACCTTTTGGCATTGAGTCCCTTGACGTGGGGAAAATGGGATCTCCATTTCTTCGATAGAATCAGGTAGTCCCTCTGTAAACATTCTTTCCATCAAGAAGTGAGTACGCGCACTTTCCCATGACTTTAAGTCACTTTCTTCTTGGATGACACTAGGTATGTCCAAGGGTCTATGGACTTGGTGAGGTTGTTGTTGCGTAGGGAACACCGTGTCTGTAATCTGGATCTTCCTAGGTGTTGGTTCTAGATCCCTTTGGGTATCTTCTACCAAACTCCTTAATTGCTTGACTCGCTCAATCTCCTCTGTAGGGTTTGGATAAGTTCTTATCTTCTTTTTGGATCCTGGCCATTGTGGTTCATGAAGATCTTCCTTGTTGGTTTCTATGTTAGTGGTCATTTCTAGGTGTTGGTTCTAGATCCCTTTGGGTATCTTCTACCAAACTCCTTAATTGCTTGACTCGCTCAATCTCCTCTGTAGGGTTTGGATAAGTTCCTATCTTCTTTTTGGATCCTGGCCATTGTGGTTCATGAAGACCTTGTTGGTTTCTATGTTAGTGGTCGTTTTGGTCTCCATGGTTTCACCTGAATCAAAATCTTCTTCAACGTTGTTCATATATACGGGGTCGTCACCAGTCCCTATGTTGGTCTTTGAACTGGGGTCTGACGTCGCTGCTTTTTGCGATCTCTTTCTTTGTGTTTTCTTCTTTTTTTGAGATTGGGCAATTGATGCCGTGTCTCTTTCCTCAAGAATATAATCTTGTTTTTGGAGCATCGATCATGTGAGTACGTTTACTGGTACCACGGGTGTACTTGGTGATGGCTCCTCAGTAACTTCAATCAAGTTTAATGGCGTGATCTTCGGTGCATTTGGATTATTTGGACATTGGGCAATCAAATGATCTATGCCACATCGATTGGACACATGAGTATCAGCATTGTAGACGTGCTCGCTTGATTGGTTTGCATTAGTGTGGCGTTCTTTTGTAGCCTAATAGGACACTCGGCTACACGATGTGGACCTCCACACTCATAGCATTGAAGAGGTGGTCTCTTAGCAGTGTAGTTGATATTTTGGCCTCTTGCCGCAAGAGCAGCTACTTGATATACAGGTTTGACTTGTCCCCAATAGTCCTCCATGTAGTATTGTGGACTTTCTTCAAGCACATCCATCCCATAGGCGATATTAGGATCTATATCTTCCTCACAGCCTTCCAAACAAGAAATAGATGACTCACAACCCACTTGATTCACAGAAGTGATTCTCGGATGTGGTGGTTGCGGTCCTAGCACTAGAGGTGGTAAGGGTGTTGTTTGAACATCATTTTGGGCCCTAGGGACCATATGTTGTGATGTTTGTTCAAGAGGTGGGGCCGGCATCAATGCAGGCACTCGAGGTGTGTCTGTCCATGCTAAGGTTGGTCTAGTGGCCATCGCACGCTTAAATACTATGCAATCCTTAGCTTGATGACCATACCTCCCACAGGCATTGCAGTTCCCATTGAATTTTACTCTAAAAGTAGGGCACTCACTGGTACTATGCGGTCCATAGCATACTGAGCACCATTGTTGATCCCTTCTAATTGTTTTGCGGAGCACGATTGTCTCTAACACTCTCTTGAATAGCCTTGGTGAGATCTGCTAAAGTCATCTCAGATATCTTTGGCTCCTTAGCAATAGGCTTCATGGTCATTGGCTGATGCCCCGATTCTTGTGAGCTAATAGATTTAGACTCAACAGACACTCTTTCTCCTTGAATCATTAAATTAACCTCCAATTGGATCGCATTGGTGGTGACTGCTTCCCAAGTGGTGATACCTCTAATGACTAGGCCATTGCAAATATCCTCATGCCGTAATCCCCTAATGAATCTATCAAGCAATTGGTTATTGTTGAAGCGCTCATTTGGATTACAACGAGAATTCAAATGCTTCAAGCGACTTATAAAGTCTCTCACCGACTCTCCTTCCTCTCGTTGGGCTTTCTGGAGCTGAGAGGCAACACCCCAAAGCACTCCCTCTCGTATGTATTCTTTTAAGAATAGTCTCCTAAGAGTAGGGTAAATCGTTTTTTCTTCCACCCTTAGGGTTCTATACCAATCCCCAGCCTTTCCACTTAAGGTTAAGCTTAAAGCATTGCTCTTATGTAGGTCATTGTGTTCTCCTAGAGAATCGCATATTTGTTCAAACACTTCGATATGCTTTCTCACATCCCCGTCTCCACTAAATTTTTGTGTGAGCTTGGCTATTTGTACCACCTTACTTCTAGGCTCTCTATCAGACGTGTTACGCATATTCTCAGCAATAGATCGACCAATAGCTTGAGCAAATGTTTCCAAGTCACCTAAGTGAGCAGGCACCGTGGGTGGAGGTGCTCCAGAGACTACATGTGGAGTAGGTATTGGCATCGTGCTTGGCGCATAGGAAGCCCTTAGGTTCCACGTTTGGTATGATGTTGTGCCATGTGGTGGTCCATAGTTCATATGGGTGGCCCTAGGTATAGCAGACGTTGGATGTGACATGCTAATGCTAGCCGGTATAGTCCCATGGAAATAAGAACTTGGGTGTTGTGGTTGTGGAGCATAGGTAGTTGAAACAATGGGAGGGGTAGGGACTACATGAGTGTGATGACCCATAGGTGCATACGATTGGTACACACTTGTAGGTACTATTGCAGGCATTGAGCTACCATGTAGTGGTGCTTTACTAACAAATGAGGTCCATGGCGTGTTTCTTGGCATGCCCATCATTGGGGTAGGCATGGTAGCCGTGGTGTCATCAAGGGAAAGATGAGCTAGACTTGGAAAGGTGAAGCTATCACTTGTGGGCTCAGATTGCACTGAGACCCCTGGAGAAACAACATATGGGGGATGCATCGGACTTACCGAGGGAGTCTCCATTTGCGATAAGGTCGGTTGTTTAGCCTTCCCTGTATCCAAGAATCTCATGAGACCCGTTGAAGGCATGTTGATCCCCTTGTTCTGTCTCTCTAACTCGATAACCCTATGGATGACCTCACAAACTCTTTGTTGGTTATCCTCCACACTAGTAGCACCCATTGTGTTTTGTAGGACATCTAACCAACCCACGTGATAGGTGTGACCTTTGTATAGGTCGGTCAGAGTCTCTGTTTGTAATTCGTACTCCCATTTCTCATTTAAGAACACTCCATCTAGGATTGAGGTGCTAGGGGTGTCCTTTGAGCTAGATGCAATGTTGCTTTCTAGGGGTTGGCCCTTAGCGGTTGCTAAATCAGGAACACTTGATTGCTCTCTTAGCAAGGATATTGACATAGGAGCTTTTGCTTTTAACTCTCTTTGTTTCTCCGCCTTGCGTAAGCTCTCGACTTCCTTTTTCCTCGCTGCAAGGATATATCGCTCAACCTCTTGCACTTCGGCAAGGCTTCTTCCATCAGGTAATATGACCTCGGAGGGAAATAACTCTGAAGAGTCAGGAGGTGCAGTGAATGAAGTATTCACGTACACATTCGCTAATGGTATAGGGTCTACGTTTGTCACGAATGGAGAATTTACTTCCCCACCCCCCTCATTTACATCATTAGTTCCATGTTCGGAGCGAGTGGCTCTACTCAAGGTTTCCTTCAGGCGGCTAAGTACACACGGCCCGGACCGAGGACCCATGGCATGCATGTCTTGGCTTGAGCTATCGGGATTAGGCATTGGGAAACCCTCCATGACGTCGTAGTCAGAGGAAGAGTCACTAGCCGCTATGTTCGGGTCTTGGTTTGTACTACCTTGGATCCCCGCCGAGGGCCTGGAACCTAAAGTAGGTGGATATTGAGAACTCGTGTAAGTCAAAATTCTCTCTAGTTGCTCCGTCTCTAGCACATGACCAGAGCGCAAATGCATGTGCCTTTGGCACCCTACAAGCGTCGACGAATAACCTCGAAGGTTAACACTTACCTTTTTTAAGCGTCCGTTCTCACTTGTGTTTTTTACGTTTTTAATGTTTTTTAATTTTTGATTTTTTTTATTAAAGTGTGTGATAGCTCGAAATGAGCGTATCACTTAGAGGGTCACTGTGTGCTTTACAACGCAATTTTTGAGCATCTGACGTTCCGTTGGTCCTCAAAAAATCGATTTTTAGCTACGTGTGAAGCTAAAATTCGTTTTTATAAAAGGCGACTGAGTCCTAGGCCTGAGCGTGAGCTTGGGCTTGGGTCTGGGAGATATTCCCGATCCCGGTCCTACCTTTAAAATTTTTTTAATTTTTTAATTTTTTTTTTAAGAATAAGGTTTCCGCGGCCTGCGCGAGAGCACACACACACTCTATCTACCTACTTCTAACTAATACACCTACTCTTACACACTAACACACTCTATTAACTCTCACTAATCTACTTCCTACTTACTGTACACAGAAAACTAACTACCTTAATACACAGAGAATAAACACAGTACCTTTGAAATCTCCATTAACAAAGAAAACTAACTACCTTAATACACAGAGAATAAACATAGTACCTTTGAAAACTCCATTAACAAAAAAAACACACAGTATAAAACCAAATCCCTCTTCTCAACACGCACACACTCCTTCCCTACCTTTCCTATAATTGAAATTGCACCACGAAGAAGCACAAAGTGCTACTCGAGCTTAATGCACGGCATTCCCCGGCAACGGCGCCAAAAATGTGCGCTTATGTCGCACGTGTCAATGCAAGGAACTTGCCGATACACCGTGTGCGAGCCACAAATGGCTCCAAGCACACAACAAGCTTAAACTAGTAAGCTCAAAGAAGGCGATGGTGTGTCACTCACTGCTCTACGCTTGCTTCGTGGAGGATTCCTCGCCGCGAAGAAGAAGGAGCCGCCGCTTCGTCGCGTTCAACTGCTTCGCTGCCGCCATGCCGTCGTCGCAATGCTCGATCACTCTCTCTCTCTCTCTCTCTCTCTCTCTCTCTCTCTCTCTCTCTCTCTCTCTCTCTCTCTCTCTCTCTCTCTCTCGTATACACACACACACACACACAAGGAGATGAAGAAGAAGAAGATGGAGATGGAGCAAGAGCACTCTTCTATTGCACAAATGAGAGAATGACTGAATTTTAGGTTTAGTTGACTTTTATATGAGCTCACCCCATTCACACTTGGGTGCCCATGCTTAGCCAACTAATCCCTTGAATGTTCCAGTTAGAGTGTGCCTCTCATCGACGATCACTCTTACCCTTTTCCTATTGGACCGACAAGCCCAGTCCCTGACTCTACCAAATAAATAATACAATGTCCGCCGTAGGTTACAACGTCCATCGTAGGTGATATGGTGTCCGTGAGCCGTGAGGGTTAACAATCCTCTTTGTCATCCTTATCTTCTTCATTTTTATCCTCTCTATCTTCATCTTTGTCAAACACATTGTCTGTTTCCTGCCTTGTGTACACGTGTTTAATTAGTTCCTGATTGGTCAGTGCATTGGTATACCTTGCATCAGAGTCCTCTAGGTTTTCTTCATATTTTCCATCAGAATTCTTAATTTGTTTAAATTTAGAGTGATGTTTTCTTCCAAATCAGTAATGTCAACCAAACATTGGTAGACATATTGTTCAGAATAGACTATTTCAAAATAGCATTGGTTGCTTTCTAGCTGTCAATGCTAGCATGTTTCTAGCTGAGAGTCGACTCATAATCAAAGGTTTTCTTATATAGATCGCTCACTAGATTCTTGTTTTGAGTAGTCAAGTTGGAGGTGATTCATGTTTCCAAGTCTTTATATTCGTCTTTTATTTCCTTGATTGATTTTCTATACTCTTCTTGATTTTCCTATTCTTTCTTCAATAGATTATGGAGCATTTGTACTTCTTGTTTCCCTTGATTTTTAGCGTTGAGATCCTCTACAAGCTACCATTTGACGTTAATGAACTTAGCAAAGTCCTTTTTACTTTAGTCTTTTGTCATATGGGCAACTACATTGACAATGGTATTCTAGCCCATTTGAATAGTGGTTGTATAGCCATCTGTTAGAGAATCAACAAATTGCCAATTGTACCATGCTTTAAAAAAGTTATGGCTTGTGATCTTACTACTATGAGCCACCACACTCTCCTACAAGATGGCGCTTAGGTCACTAAGCAATTCTTGTTGAGAGCTCTAGCTAGCAGCATGATGAAACCTTTTTAGACATGCATATTGGGTTCTCGAGGGGATCACTACAATAAAAAAATGCCTATCACCATGTGGGTTCAAATGTAGGGATTACTTTTTTCTATATTTTCTCCCATTTTCACATACAGAAGGGTGTTGAAAAAATGATCTTGAAAAAAAAGTTATAGATTGAATAGGAAAAGAGTCCCTTTTATTGGTGAAAAATTCCCAAATAAGGGGTTTAATAAATAGTCCTACGCACGCGATATATAGGCTTTACATATAGTGACCCCCTGAGATTGGGTTATTCTTCAGAATTAATGCTCCTGTAGTAAAATTATAGGCTATCCTATGTGGAAGGGTAGATATTGAAATTCCTTGTCCTATAGATTTCCTTTTTTGCTTAAGATTTGGTGTTTCCTTTAGGAAACTGCTAACTTCTTCCACTATGAAAACCTTTGGTGTCATGTGATAGGGAAATATAAAAGCATTTGCAACCAAAGTATAGTGAGCTAAAGCTTCTGGTCATTGATGGATGTCTCTACATCGAAGGTGTCCACCACTTGAGACATGTCAATGGGTATCTTAGGCACCTCCCCCAGCAGCACCATACCCCATTTGGTCAATATCGCCTTTTCTTCCTCTTTGAAGAAAAACTTGCCAATGGCTTGGTAGGATATGATTATGGCTATCTTGTCTTCTTCTAGGACTTGTCTCATGCCTTTGGAAGATTTTGTCTTGCCCATGGCTAGAGTATGAGGTGTACCGTTTGAGTAGAGAAGGAAGTCTAGCACGAGATACTTGTAGAGGGAAGGAATGTTGCAATAGAGGTGATGGTAATATGCAGATATGAGCTCTTATGAAGATGACACTGTGTGGAAGGATTGTGTGTCTGCTGAATTTCATGTGAGTAGTAGATTAGGGTCGTCACAACATGTCGCATCATACCCTTAATTTGAGCCATGAATGCAACACTCCATTTGCACCTCAACAAAGGAACATTTTTTATTGATGTGGCGATCATGCATTGGTTGATCCTTCTAATGATTATCGTCTTATTTTCCCAAGCTACTCAACAGTCAATGCGATTGTTGTCAGTTATCGTTAAATGCTTCACATACGGTCTAAACATCTGACTAAGTCTTGAGATTGTCTGATTGCTAGAGCCTGGGTTCAATAGCTTTCAAACCATTTAAAGTCTAAAAATTATGCTTATCCTGATTCAGATGAGATCTTACAAAAAATAAGTCCATTGTTGGAGTTTCTAATCAAAAGACTTAGATGGATGAGTCACTTATGCTGAAAATATCTCTACAATTGAATAATATAACTTGATTTTGACCCATTATAAACACCGAGAAACATTAATCTAGACAAGGCATTGAACCTTATTGTTCCATTAGAAGATCTAGAGAAACTCATAAGGTCTAAACCATGCAATCTTCAAATTTGATCTCTTGGGTCCTAGCTTAGATTGATGTAGTAGAGCTAAAGTCCCCTTTTGAAATTCATGTACTTGGAATTTTCTATCATGTCAATGCTCCCTCCTTTGTTGTACCACCTCATGTTCCAGCATCGCTCTTTGTCTGATTTCATCCAGCTTCAATACATCCCTCAATCTCTTTTTCAAATTATGCTTAATAAAGACTTTGAGGCTATGGATAACAAACTCTAGTGCTATTATCACTTCTGTTCCATACACCATTCTTGACGATGCCATTCTAGTAGTAATCTTGTCGGCTGTTTTATATGCCCATAGTGCAACTCGAAGCTTCTCATCCCATTTGTGAGGCTCCTTCTGAACAATTTTAGTTAGAATAGTATTTATTCTCACTTAGTATGTCCATTGCATCTAGGGTAATAATGTGTTTATTTCTTATGATTCATGGAGAATATCTAAGTTAGAATATGAATATTGTTGTTGATGAAATGACCTCCCTTTCCTGAGACTATTACTAAAGCGACGTCGCCTTTGACGACGGCATGGCCCCTATGTTATATTTTTCTAAAATGGTTCATCTAATTTAAGAATAAGCATTTGAGAATACAATGTTAGACACTTTGCAAGTTCTACAGAAACCTTTATGAAGGTGAGAAAACATACAAAGTTTGAAGAATTAGTGAAAAAACCTTCAAATATAGTCAATTTACCTCTAAATATTTTTCAAAAAATATTTTCTAGCATTGTATGCAGTATAGGCAGTCTCTCTCTCTCTCTCTCTCTCTCTCTCTCTCTCTCTCTCTCTCTCTCTCTCTGTGTGTGTGTGTGTTTGTGTGTGAGTGTGCCTAATGTTCAACTCTTTGCAAGTTCTACTGAAAACCTTTATGAAGGTGAGAAAACCTACAAACTTCAAAGTAATTTAGTGTAAAATCTACAAATATAGTCAATTTATCTCCAAATATTTTTTCCTAGCACTACATATAGTGTAGGAAACCTCTCTCTCTCTCTCTCTCTCTCTCTCTCTCTCTCTCTCTCTCTCTCTCTCTCTCTCTCTCTCTCTCTCTAGTGCAGCCATTTTTTGACCCAGTAGACAACAATTCACTCTTTTGATCGTCACTTCTTCATCCGAACTCTGATTTGCGTCATCTATAGCCTCAATCAAAGAGCACGACGCCCTCTACGCATTGATGTAGAGACAAAAAAATTCAAAGTTATGAAAGGCATTTCTGTAGCAGAATTTCTGAAGTAAACATGTTCAGGAAAGTTGATTCTCATCTCTTATTTTACATACAATGTCTTCCGACACTGGAAAGGGTTCTTCTTCTTCAACAAGGTCCACAACCATTGTAGAAAATGATCCAAAATCTCTTGTGTGGAGATAGCAACACAACCACTCAACCAACGACATTGGTATTGATAGCCGTTTTTCGGCTCTTTATAATTGCCACAGTGAGTTACCTCACCCTACCAAAATCACCCAAACGCTATGGCCATCCCTACCATTTCATTGAATATAGGTGTGTGTGAGTTAGGGGACTTTTCCCATATCTCCTTACTGAAATAAAAAACCCTCAATTAGCTAGTCATTGGGCTAGTTGAGCCAAAAAAATAAAAAATATAAAAAATATAAGTATATTATGGCCCATGCGTATGTAAATATTTCTTTGTATATAGGGCTTAAATAAAAGATTTTTTCATAATTATTTTGGTATTTATTTAAATATTTCTACCTAGGTGTGTGTTATTTATGCTCTGTACATTGCCTCACCATTACCACAATTTTTCTTACCATTTTTCATACTCTTTATTCCATATAGAAATATTTTCATGTAAGCTTCTCTTATATTTGGTGTAACTCCACACCAACAAAAATCCAAAAAAACTAGTTTTATTTATGTGTATATTTTTTCACTATTGTGATTTTTCTCTTCCTACATCTATTTTGTTTTTTTTTCTAAAAAATTTGAACACCAAAAATATTTATCTTTTTATGGTTGCCTCATAATGAGAGAGATTTCTTTTGAACCCTTTATATTTTTTCCACTTATATATTATTTATATTTGACATGTACATATTTTTTAGACCCCTCAATATTTGATTTTCTTAGTTCTACTATTCACTTATATCATGATCTCAATAATATCTTCAATTATAGACCTACCAAATAAGGTCAAGGGTAGGTGGCATGCATACATGCACTATGGAGGGCTCACTCTTGGAGGTATTCAAAAGAATCATCCAAAGAAGGACCCCACAAGGACCTTGTGCAGTGGAAAAAAACGGTCGATTTTGCTGAATTTTTAAAGTTTACTTGCTCTCCGAATTTGAAAAGGTGATACAAACAAAAGTTGTAGCTCGTGGGCTGAACTTTTGCCTCAAATTTTTTCATATTTTTTTGAGCTACGAGCTGTGAGCTATGATTTTATTAGTGAACCCCAGTTTTCCCATGCTATGCAGCCACACTCTCTCTTCCACTTTATCATTTTCCTCTTTCACACACACTTCTCCACTCATCATCCCCACCTCTCTCACCACTCCTCTCTGCACCCTACTCACCTTCTCCTCAACCTTGAAGAATAAGAGAAACCATGGTGAACTCATACCTCCCACACACAATTCCATTCCAAAATTGACCACCTAGTCTCATTTTTCCTCCTCCAATTTACCCATATCTATCAAAAAACCACAAAATTCAGCCTCTTCTCTTAAAAGACAGCATCATGGTGGTTGATTACTCAGCTTCAATTACCTTGTCTCTCAAGGAAGGTCAAGAGTGGAGAAAAAATGTACCGTCAAAGCTAGTGGACCGTCAACAAGCGTCAAAATTGGCCCTACTGAAGACACTTGGAGCATCAACCTTGTAAGAAATCCACCTTTTCTTACCTCTTAAGAGTTTTTCTTCCTTATTTGTATCCTACATGGATACTCCCATTGTAAATATCTAATTCCATTTGTAAATTAATACTAACTCTACTAACACTAACCCACTATGAAAAGTCCTATCACCTCCATCTCTCTCCTCTCTCTTTCCCCACCAACTTCTTGATAATTCCAAGCAAAAGAAATTAGATAAATTGCTGAAAATCTAACCCAACCATGGTTAGAGGAGTAACCCTAGCCTTCAAAATTGCTATAAAAGGAGGGTGTAGCTAGCACAAAAAGGGGGAGCCATAAGCAAGAGCACTATGCTATAGCTTGAGAAGCCAAGCTCAACCTCTCTAGAAGGAGCTCTTGAGTGGAAGCTCATTGTCTTATGCATGTGCATGTGTTGTAATAGGGGATTAGCAAGGGAACTCTATGCCATTGTAAGAGAGAGAGTGATAATTCAATTGAGAGTAGGAAATCTATCATTTCTCCTACTAGTGTAAGCCCAACATTTGCTGAATCAAGGAGGGTGGATTTGGACTAAGCTTGGATACTTTGTCTCCCTTCCAACGTGAAGTAATGGACAACAATGATGCGTAAGTGTCTTGGTGTTTTTTGTTAAGTTCTTGATAGCTTGTCTCTGGTGTTGTCATCAATCTAGCCATAAATCCCACATACTGTAAGAGGGCGACAGGGTGGAGAGGACTCCCCTGGCCTTAAGACAGTGATTGGGGTGGCTTTTCTTGTGATGTGTTGTGGTGAAATTTACGCAAGCTATGTTGAACAAATACTAATCTCACTTTGATTTGTCATGCCAGATTCGTAAGAAGGTATTAATGCAACAAGCACCCCCTCCCCCTTTCTCTCTCTTTCTTAAATATATAGTTGTGTTTTGCTTGATCATTGCCGATACGTTTCAAAGCAGCCCGAACACTATCTCTCTCTCTCTCTCTCTCTCTCTCTCTCTCTCTCTCTCTCTCTCTCTCTCTCTCTCTCTCTCTCTCTCTATCGTGTTTTAGTGTGTAAGAGTGTTCCATTGGTGTTAGGGTTAGTGTAAATTCCTTGCTTGTTTGTGGGTTGCTCTAACGATTTTCCTCTTTTGCGTCCTAGTTCGCTCTTAAACTAGGTGGTGCCCCTTGTGTAGTTGGGATTTGGCTGTGGGTTTGTTGTTTTGGTTTGTGTTGTGTTGTGCCCCAGCCCCATTGAGCAGCACGAGAGCCTTGAAGGGTGTCTAGAGGCCACTCTTCTTGTTGCCCGCCCCGGACCGCCTCAAATTGGTGCCCCCACGGAGGACAGGCTTGTGTATGTTTTGTGAAGGCTCAACCTTTAGCATAATCAAGTAGCTTGCATGAATCACGAGAATTTGTATGATCCCTTCATTCCCATTGCAAGGCAAAAGGTACACATAATTGTTAGTACTAAGTTGCAATTTCAGCGAGTAATTCGTAGAATTTTAGGTCCTCTTAGGTTGGTAGAGATAAACGCATCAGTAAATCCTTTTATTTTGCCTCTCATTAGGTACGACCTTAGTTTGGATGTCTATATTTTTGTTTTGTTTTAAGAATTAGGTCATGCATAGACCATGGATAATGGCCCAGGAATACAGGTTTTTCCCTTTCATTTCACTCCACACATTCGAGTAAACATTGCAATTAGTAGAAAAATCCATTATCAACAACGTATGGTATTCATGTTTGGTGCCCAAAGAGTAGGAGAAATTCTCGCGTCACCAAACCCTGTCATTCTACCTCTTATTGATTATCATAGGTCATTTGATGTGAATATTTTTATTTTGTTGTAGAATAGATTACAATTTAGAAAATATTATTGTGTAAATCTTTTAAAGAAAGAAAAAACAAAAACGCGTCACTTTGAAATCAATTCAATGGAGAGCCAACGCCAAATGTTTGGATATCCTCTTTTCTTTGGAGAGCCTGGAGAGGATGCAGAATTATTTCTAGTGAATTTCAAGATGTCTTGCCGTATCAAGAGGATAGTAACTGATCAAGAACGTGTAGAAATGTTTCATGTGGTCCTTAGGAAAGATGCTAGTACTTGGTTTGACTCTTTGCCTGAGGAAGTTAAGGGGAATTACACAGAAGTTTTGAATCATTTTAAGAGATACTTCTTTGATCCCCAAAACACTCAAAAACTATGGCAAGACATTGTTTCTCATAAGCAAAAAGACTTAGATGACTACTACTTGTACAAGCAAGAGTTTCTACGTCTTTGGGCTCTATGGATACGAAATGTTGCTAACCCTGGTGATGGTGCAGAATTTTTAAAGAAGGAGAGGTTCATAGCCGGACTCTTTCCTGACCTTAAGGTAAAAGTTGAGGCGGGTGCACCTGTTACTTTTGATGCAGCTGAAACTAGGGCTGTTGAGAAGTATAGGAAACTCAAGTGTTTAAGGGGAGAGGTTCCAATAGAAGGTCTTAGACCCAAAGGTAAGTCACAAGCATCAACATCTAGGGAGCTTCCTGAGGTAACAGCTGAAGTGATTGAGAAGTTAAATGAATCTTTAAGCAGCCTGTCAATTCACCTTGCACAAGCTGTAGGTCCAAAGGGACAAGCAAAGAAGTCAGAAGAGAGAGAGCCACGAACTAGGAGAGTCTTGCAATGTTGGAATTGCGGAGAGTCTGGACATGGGATGTATAATTGTCCTTGGCCCCGTGGGGAGCCAGGGAGACCTAACTTGAATTACCCAGTGATGAATGCAGGTGAAGGAACTGGTCAACAACCAAGGCTTCTACAAAGACCAAATGGACCAAGACCACCTCCACAAGGGGTAGAAGGAGTTCCACCTTTGCCAGATCCAAATGTGCATGTGGTAGAGGTGACAAACTCAAATGAGGTTGACATGGAAGCAAATGGCATTAAGCGTGGCCGAGGAAAAGGTAAAGAGAAAGAGGGTGTCCCATCACAGAGTGACCATGGACAAGGCAAGAAGGCAAAGGAGACCAAGGAAGCTAAGAGGACCCGACGTCGTATCAATCTCCAAGACTTCCCTCTTGGACATGGTATGGCTCCATACAACCTGTTGGAAGACATGCGAGGTAAGGGTCCTGATATCTCATGGCCTCAGTTTCTTGCATTATGCCCACAAGTTAGAAGGGATTTAACAAAGGCAGTTAGCACTAGGAGAAAGGTAAAAGAGAGTTTTCCTGTTGTAAAAATTGCACATGCTGAAATGAACGAGGATATTACACCTGTGCTAGATTGTTACATAAAAGGAAGATTGGTTAGGAAAGGTCTAGTGGATGGGGGTGCACAAATTTGCATCATGACAGAAGGGCTCATGCAAAGACTAGGCATGCACATCCATGAGACACCTGAAATCAAAGTGAAAATGGCAAACAATAGCAAGGCTAGGTGCGTAGGCATTTGTAAAAATGTTTTTGTGGAGGCCTTTGGCATTAAGAAGGCAGTGGATTTCTATGTCATGTCTACCAAGGGAAATGGTTACCCATTTATCCTAGGAAGACCATGGCTAATGAAAATGCGAGCTTTGCAGGATTGGGAGAGTGGAAAGCTAATTTGCAGGAATGACAATCACAAGAAGGTTGTCTTTGACATGAAGGAGCAACGCCAAGAGGAGCTCCATGAAGAATCATCTCAAAGTGAGACGGAAGAAGGTTGGACCGATAGCACTTCAGAAGAAGAAAGTAGCGGAAACATTACTAAAGAGGAGTCTTCCATTGAAGTCATGGGGGTAAGGTTTAAGCCAAACAACCAGGAGACCTCTTCTCGAGGTTTGGAAGAGGTAGGTTCCCAAGAGAACCAAAAGGTGGAAGATGAAGGAATGTTAGAAGGTATGTTGTCTACAACACTTACAAAGGATGAAAGAGAGGAGTTCAAATGTGTGCTAAGGAAATTTCCGAGGCTTTTTGCTAAAGACTACACCGATGTGCGTAGAGTAGATGTTGTTCAACACAAGATTGAGTTGAAGCCAGAGGCCACACCTAAGGCTCAAAAGCTACGAAGGCTAGGAGTCATTAAGGAGCAGTCTCTACTCAAGGAGGTAAGAAAGCTTCTAGCAGCAGGTTTCATTTATCCAGTGGAGAATTCAGAGTGGGTCTCACCCGTTGTTGTCACTCCTAAGAAAAACGGCAAGTGGAGGGTGTGTGTGGATTATCGTCCACTTAATGAGGCAACAAAAAGAGATCACTTTCCCCTCCCATTTCAGGATGAGATACTAAATGAAGTAGCTGGTCATGAGAAGTACACTGTGTGTGATGGCTACTCGGGTTACTTTCAAATAGGTATCGCATTGGAGGATCAATTGAAAACAACCTTTATCACTCCTTGGGGTTGTTATGCTTTTAGAGTCATGCCATTTGGCCTGACAAATGCTCCTGCAACTTTCCAACGCTTCATGAACATGGTGTTTCAAGCATTCTTTGGAAAGTCCATTAGGGTTTTTATTGATGATTTTTGAATTTATAGCTCAAAATCATTGCATCTACAAAGGGTAGAAGAAGGTTCAAAGAAGCTCTATGACATGGGAGGTCAACTCAACCCCGACAAGTGTCACATAGCTGAGGATGAAGTGATCTTGCTTGGTCACAAGGTTTCCTATAAAGGCATTGAGGTGGATCCTTCAAAGGCAAAGGCTCTTATTGAGCTCCCCTCACCCAAGAATCTCAAAGAGGTCATATCATTCATTCAAAAAGTGAAGTATATGTCACGCTTTATTCACTTAGCTTCGGAGTTGCTTCATCCTTTGCAAAAGTTGACACAACAAGTAGAATTTGCATGGTCTGATGAGCTTGAAGAGTATTTTTGTAACATTAAAGTCATTTTGTCAGAACTACCAACACTCATGTCTCCTTGTTGGGAGTACACATTCTTTGTTAGCTCTAGTGTTGGAAGGGAAACAATTGGTGCTGTGTTGCTACAACAAGATCCCCACAGTACAAGGATGCGACCCATCTACTTTGCTAGTAGGGTCATGAATGCTTTGGAGAGAGACTACACAGAAGCAGAACTCATGATGCTTTCTCTCATGTTTGCGGTGAGAAAGTTTAGATCCTACCTACTACCAAAACCTTTTGTAATTCTCACTGCAGAAAATTTGTTCCCTTGGGTGTCATCTCAAATGAATCTTAGTACTAGGATCTCAAAGTGGATTATGGAGTTGCAAGAGTTTCAATACTCTTTCAAGGTAGAAGATAGTGTGCGTGCACAATTGGTAGGGATTCTCACTTATAGGGTGCATGAAAAGGAGATTAAGGTGCCTGAAGTAAAGACCCTACCATTACCACCACCAAAAAGTATTCCTAATGCTTTTACCTTGTTCTTTGATGGAGCTTTGCGTCGAGCCACAGGAAAAGCAGGGGGAGGGCTAGTGTTGCTCAACCCAAGTGGAGAGGTGGTCATGAAAGAGAAGTTCAATCTACCAAGTTCAGATAGCAACAATGAAGCAGAATACGACACACTAATTCATGGTTTGAAGATGTGCATTGGCCAAGGGATACAACGCCTCATGGTAAAGGGAGATGCACTTCTCATTGTTAAACAGATTTTAGGCATTTGGGCATGCAAGAATGAAAGCTTACGGACAAAATTTCATGCCATTCGTAGATTGTTTAATCAATTTGAAGAAGTGCAACTATATCATATTCCTAGGAAACAGAATGAAGATGCCGATTTACTTGCACATCAAGTAGTTACATGTGTTGAGAAAGAAGTGCAGGTCATCATGGTGGAAGCAACTGTCAAGCAACCGAGATACCAGGGATTGGAGTCATTGACTCCCATTATTAGCTACATTTTGGAGGGCGAGTTTCCACAAGACTTCACGAAGGCTCAGAAGAGGAGACTCGTGAAGAAGGCAAGCTCATATCTCTTCCTAGAAGGCTCCCTCTATCAGAGAGGGAGGGATCAAGTATGCAGAAGAGTACCAACTATTGAGGAAATTCCAGCCATTCTAAAAGGTTTGCATGAAGAAGCATGTGGTGGTCATTCTGCCCAAGAATTAACTGTGAAGAAGATTTTGCTTGCGGGGTATGTTTGGCCAAGTCTGCATGTGGATGTCCAACATTGGTGTAAAAGTTGTCACAATTGTCAGGTAAATGGGAATAGAAGATTGGTTTATGGTCCAAGGCAAATCGTGCTTGCAAATGGACCATTTGAAAAGTGGGGCATTGATGCTATGGGTCCTCTGCCTAGGACAAAAAATGGTAAACTCTACATTCTAGTGGCTGTAGACTATATGACTAGGTGGGTGGAAGCACAAAGTGTGGCAAAGGTAAATGAGAAGACAGTGAGCAAATTCGTCTACACTCACATTTGTTGTAGACTTGGCACACCTTTGGAGATTGTTTCTGATAATGGTCCAGGGTTTAGAAAGGGATTGCTCACAGAAGTCTGTGAAGAACTTCGCATTCTACATCGTCATAGTACACCCTACTATCCCCAATCAAATGGTTTGGTAGAAAAAGCTAATGGTGTCATTACAGGCATCATTAGAAAGATGGTGAAAAACAAGACAAAGTTGTGGGATGACTTCTTGGATGGTGCCTTGTGGGCGTATCGAACCACATATAGGGAAGCCACGGAGTTCACACCATTTCACTTGGTCTATGGTCAAGAGGCTTTACAGCCAATTGAGCTAAACATTCCAACAATGCGACTTCATGGCAAATCAGCACAAGATGATCAAGAAGCATGGATGGATCGACTTCTTACCTTAGCTGAGCTTGAGTGGAAAAGAGAAGCAGCATACGAGTGCTATAAGAGGAAAGCCACACAGACAAAGGAGAAGCTTGACAAGAAACTGAAGGACAAAGGCATCAATGAAGGAGATCTTGTGCTAAGGTATGACAATCGACTCGATAATCATTTTGATGCCAAATTTGAAACAAGATGGCAAGGGCCATACATAGTCAAGAAGGCTTTCAATTCAAGTTACTATCAGCTTATGGACTTGAATGGTAAAGAGCACTCCAGGAAAGTAAACGGGTATCGCTTGAAGCCCTATTTGAGTCGCCTTCTACCAAAGGATCTACCAAAGATCTGTCAAAAGGCCACTGTCTCATGTAAGTATTGTTACATGAAGCATGAGTGTAACTCTAGCCAAAATTCTGAGGGGCCAAACAATAAAGATCTCGTCAAGGACTCTGAAGCACTCTCTTTGGAAAATATGCTCTATGATGGTACATGAATATACCATCATCCAGGGGGAGGGCTAATGATAGCCATTTTTCGGCTCTTTGTAATTGCCACAGTGAGTTACCTCACCCTACCAAAATCACCCAAACGCTATGGCCATCCCTACCATTTCATTGAATATAGGTGCGTGTGAGTTAGGGGACTTTTCCCATATCTCCTTACTGAAATAAAAAACCCTCAATTAGCTAGTCATTGGGCTAGTTGAGCCAAAAAAATAAAAAATATAAAAAATATAAGTATATTATGGCCCATGCGTATGTAAATATTTCTTTGTATAGAGGGCCTAAATAAAATATTTTTTCATAATTATTTTGGTATTTATTTAAATATTTCTACCTAGGTGTGTGTTATTTATGCTCTGTACATTGCCTCACCATTACCACAATTTTTCTTACCATTTTTCATACTCTTTATTCCATATAGAAATATTTTCATGTAAGCTTCTCTTATATTTGGTGTAACTCCACACCAACAAAAATCCAAAAAAACTAGTTTTATTTATGTGTATATTTTTTCACTATTGTGATTTTTCTCTTCCTACCTCTATTTTGTTTTTTTTTCTAAAAAATTTGAACACCAAAAATATTTATCTTTTTATGGTTGCCTCATAATGAGAGAGATTTCTTTTGAACCCTTTATATTTTTTCCACTTATATATTATTTATATTTGACATGTACATATTTTTTAGACCCCTCAATATTTCATTTTCTTAGTTCTACTATTCACTTATATCATGATCTCAACAATATCTTCAATTATAGACCTACCAAATAAGGTCAAGGGTAGGTGGCATGCATACATGCACTATGGAGGGCTCACTCTTGGAGGTATTCAAAAGAATCATCCAAAGAAGGACCCCACAAGGACCTTGTGCAGTGGAAAAAAACGGTCGATTTTGCTGAATTTTTAAAGTTTACTTGCTCTCCGAATTTGAAAAGGTGATACAAACAAAAGTTGTAGCTCGTGGGCTGAACTTTTGCCTCAAATTTTTTCATATTTTTTTGAGCTACGAGCTGTGAGCTATGATTTTATTAGTGGACCCCAGTTTTCCCATGCTATGCAGCCACACTCTCTCTTCCACTTTATCATTTTCCTCTTTCACACACACTTCTCCACTCATCATCCCCACCTCTCTCACCACTCCTCTCTGCACCCTACTCACCTTCTCCTCAACCTTGAAGAATAAGAGAAACCATGGTGAACTCATACCTCCCACACACAATTCCATTCCAAAATTGACCACCTAGTCTCATTTTTCCTCCTCCAATTTACCCATATCTATCAAAAAACCACAAAATTTAGCCTCTTCTCTTAAAAGACAGCATCATGGTGGTTGATTACTCAGCTTCAATTACCTTGTCTCTCAAGGAAGGTCAAGAGTGGAGAAAAAATGTACCGTCAAAGCTAGTGGACCGTCAACAAGCGTCAAAATTGGCCCTACTGAAGACACTTGGAGCATCAACCTTGTAAGAAATCCACCTTTTCTTACCTCTTAAGAGTTTTTCTTCCTTATTTGTATCCTACATGGATACTCCCATTGTAAATATCCAATTCCATTTGTAAATTAATACTAACTCTACTAACACTAACCCACTATGAAAAGTCCTATCACCTCCATCTCTCTCCTCTCTCTTTCCCCACCAACTTCTTGATAATTCCAAGCAAAAGAAATTAGATAAATTGCTGAAAATCTAACCCAACCATGGTTAGAGGAGTAACCCTAGCCTTCAAAATTGCTATAAAAGGAGGGTGTAGCTAGCACAAAAAGGGGGAGCCATAAGCAAGAGCACTATGCTATAGCTTGAGAAGCTAAGCTCAACCTCTCTAGAAGGAGCTCTTGAGTGGAAGCTCATTGTCTTATGCATGTGCATGTGTTGTAATAGGGGATTAGCAAGGGAACTCTATGCCATTGTAAGAGAGAGAGTGATAATTCAATTGAGAGTAGGAAATCTATCATTTCTCCTACTAGTGTAAGCCCAACATTTGCTGAATCAAGGAGGGTGGATTTGGACTAAGCTTGGATACTTTGTCTCCCTTCCAACGTGAAGTAATGGACAACAATGATGCGTAAGTGTCTTGGTGTTTTTTGTTAAGTTCTTGATAGCTTGTCTCTGGTGTTGTCATCAATCTAGCCATAAATCCCACATACTGTAAGAGGGTGACAGGGTGGAGAGGACTCCCTTGGCCTTAAGACAGTGATTGGGGTGGCTTTTCTTGTGATGTGTTGTGGTGAAATTTACGCAAGCTATGTTGAACAAATACTAATCTCACTTTGATTTGTCATGCCAGATTCGTAAGAAGGTATTAATGCAACAAGCACCCCCTCCCCCTTTCTCTCTCTTTCTTAAATATATAGTTGTGTTTTGTTTGATCATTGCCGATACGTTTCAAAGCAGCCCGAACACTATCTCTCTCTCTCTCTCTCTCTCTCTCTCTCTCTCTATCGTGTTTTAGTGTGTAAGAGTGTTCCATTGGTGTTAGGGTTAGTGTAAATTCCTTGCTTGTTTGTGGGTTGCTCTAACGATTCTCCTCTTTTGCGTCCTAGTTCGCTCTTAAACTAGGTGGTGCCCCTTGTGTAGTTGGGATTTGGCTGTGGGTTTGTTGTTTTGGTTTGTGTTTTGTTGTGCCCCAGCCCCATTGAGCAGCACGGGAGCCTTGAAGGGTGTCTAGAGGCCACTCTTCTTGTTGCCCGCCCCGGACCGCCTCAGTATCATTGCAAGAGACCGTAAACAAACAAGGTGAAGACTTACTGGCACTTGCAATGGAGAATGACACGCTAAGGGTTCTTGTGGTTGAGAATGAGAATTTCAAGAGGACACTTGAGATACAAACAACACTTTTGATGCAACTTGAAGAGGAAGTCAAGAAATGTAAACGCTCTGTTGTGGGCTTGAATGCTTTGAAGGAGCGCATGAACAAAGTAGAGCATGGCCATGTATTGAAAGAGGAGAAATTTGACATCATGAGCCGGGATGTATGCGACCTGAAAAATGTATGCACAAACAAGTCTTGGGCTGATGTAGGTGGTAGCAATGTGGTTCCTAATTTCTCTCTCATACAAGCTATGGCTCAAACAAAGAATGTTCAGAATGTGGATGTGGAGGAGTTGAAGAAACGGGAGCGACATTCCAAGAACCTTGTTATTTGTGGAATTTTCGAAGAGAAGTTAGAGAGCCTCCTTCTCTTGCCATTGTTATCAAATATTTTTTCAAATCCCACTTTGGTATGTCCAAGTTATGGTCTATGGAGAACATAGAGTGGGTAAGCAAGGAGCTCTTTGCTCGGGAGAACGGCCAATTGTATGCACCATGCCAGATGAGACCAAACGAAATATTATCCTTGATAAAAGTTGGATCTATTTGAGAGATAAAAAATGTTTTGTATGTGAAGATCGCACTACTAAGCAACAAAATATGCGTCGCAAGGCATATGAGGAAAAGAATAAGAAAAACAAGGAGATCTCTCATGAAGAAAATGTGCCCAAGGAGGAGGCAAGTTCCTCAAGAAAATAGGGATGCGCAACCTATGAGGCCGAGTTACAATTGAAAATATGCTTTTGGAATTGCAATGGATACCCATGGAATGTGGGGGTCGGCATTGATGAACTAACAAGCAAAGCCGATGTACTTCTTGTTGAAACTTGGGAGCATGATACACAAAGGAAAAATGGCTTGGAGGATTACAATGCACATTCATTGATGTGGTCAAAGAGTCTCAAGCAATAAAGAGGAAAATGAGGGGTAGCGTGTATGGTTAAGAAAGGATTGGAAGATTTTGTATCGGTTGTGAAAGATGACAAGTAGAAACGCTATGTATGGCTGAAAATTATGACACCAAAAAGAGCACCCATTTTTGTAGGCAGTTGCTACATTCCTCATCATGATTCCCCCTTTTATGCTTGCATGGATAGAGATCATTCATTTTTTATTTTAGAAGATGACATTTCTTATTTCAAAGGCGAAGGTGATGTTATTGTATTTGGATATATGAATGCTCGCACAAAAACATTGCAACATGATACTCAACAATTTGATATGACATACATTTCAAGGGAGTTGGAGGAAGTTCACTTGTATGATCGTACTTCAATGGATGAGAAAGAGCCTGATCACTATGGAAAGTTACTTTGACACATGTGTAATAGCACGGGTATGCTCATTGCCAATGGTGTATCTTTGTGGAGTGGAACCAATGGATTTACATGTAGAAAACATAATGGGAATTGTGTGATTGACAATATGCTACTCTCCAAAGCCATTATGTATCACGTAAAGAGTCTTATGTTTGGCCAATGGACCTCAAAATTAGACCATTGGACGCATGGAGAGAAGAAACTAAGCATGATAATCTCAGCCAAAGGAAGAGAAGTTATCACTATTTATGGATTTCAAACGGACACCAATGTACATTAAAATGGTTGAGCAAAAATTATGGATGACAAAAATTCAATATGACGCACCATTGGAAAGTAAATGGAAAGCTTTCAAGAAAGTTATTTGTTCTTGTGTCAAAGAATGCTTTGCCATAAAGCATCTCCATGGTATCAACAAAGATAGATCACGCAAAAGGTGGTTTGATAAAGAATGTCAAGATGCTCGATAGTCCTTGATAAAGCTTGATGGAACTATGGACAAAGACAATTATCAAAGTCATTTGCATACATACAAGGCATTGATTCAAAAGAAGAGAAGAATATGGGAAGTAAAGCAACAACTTTTTCAAGTCCATGAAAAGACATGTGCATGTAAAAGATTTGAAGAAATTTGAGGGATAAGCGGGCTGAGAGTTTTGGTAACTTGAGTCTTGTGGATATGTACACACATTGTAGGAAATTATATGAGAAACCAAATTTTGAAAAAAAACCATTTTATGGTTCACTCCCATGTATGCCCTCTTTTTTTACTATTAAGGACGTATGCGGTGGGCTTGAAAAGTTGGCCACTCGCAAAGCGAGAGATCTTCAAGGTATCAAGCCAAGCTGGAGATGATCAAATGGACGGGAGATTTGACACATGAGTGGATTTGTGATATGTTCAACCTTTCACTTCAACATGGTATGCTTTATGATTGGAGTACTAATTAGGTCAAGCATTTGTATAAAGGAGTGGATGTAAATAATATAAACAACTACCAAAATGTAATAATTGGGTCTCTTATGGCAATGTTGTTTGGGTGCATAATGGAGATGAAATTGAGTGATTGGGCTGAAGAGAATGACAAGCATGCAAAAGGACAAGCGGGTTTTTGTCGATGCCATAGCACCATTGATCACCTTATCACTCTTCATGTTCTCATGGAGGAAAGTCGGTCGAAAGGCAAGTGATTGTATTGTTGTTCGGTGGACTTTAAGAAAGCCTTTGATATGATTCCATGTAACATTTGTGAAGAAGGATGGAAGAACTCCAAGTACCAAGTGAGTTTATGCTTGCGGTTTTTTGAATCTATGAGAAGGTGATGTGTCAATTGCACATGGGAAGAGGAATCTCAAAAATAACAAGGATGTCTGTTTTCACCAACTCTCTGTGGTCTATGCATCGATCAATTGGAACAAATGGTACTTGACTTTATGTAGGAAGAAGGCATTGAAGAGGTCACTATTTTCAATGCGGTAATCATGATTTTTGTGTATGCGGATGATGTAGTGCTTCTAGCACACACTTTAGAGGATGCACAAAAGCTTATGGTTGTCCTGGAGAACTTTTGCTTGCATAGTGGTTTGATTGTGAATGAATCCAAAACAAAGGTTGTGTTTGTGAAAACCAACCATAAAGAGAAGCCATGCATTTTGTACAATAATGAGACACTTGAAGTTGTTGAGAGCTTTAAGTACCTTGGCCTTGAGGCTCCGTCCAATCACAAGTGGCATGAATGTGTTTTGTGTCATTTGGAAGCGGGAAAAAGAGTATATTATGCATTTGAGAACATGTGTAATGCGGGAAACATCAAGTGTTGGGTTCTCAAGAAGTATCTTTTTGATGCATTGGTGACACCGGTTCTTCTTTATGGAGTTGAAGAGTGGGCGGAAGCATCTCAAAGTCTACTTGGATAGAATTTGAGAATGTCCAAAAGCGTTTTCTTACAAACTTTCTCCAAGTTAAGACACAAACACCATATATGCTCCTACTTCTTGAGTCAAGATCTCTTCCAATTGAAGTATGGGCATGGAAAGGGTTGTGGATTACATGATAAAGATGCATCAAAACCTCTCAAATGGACTTCCTACAATTGCATGGGAAGCAAGCAAAAAAGTTCAAAAGACGCATGAAAGAAAGATCTTGAGCACGGGATGGATGCAAGACATAAAGAAGTGGTTTGGGAGATGGGATGCATTAGACTTGCTACATGATGCTTCAATTCACTCCCAAGTGAATGAAGCTTTTCTACAACGCCAATGTATTATGGCTTGGGAGAAATTCGGTGGGTCACACTTCATACATTACACCCATATTGCCCCCAACTACAAAACCATGTTCTTTGCTAAAAGAGGAAACCGTACTCACACTTACATGCTTGATCCTATCCCCTTATCGACGATACGCACTATCACAGCCATTCATCTTAGCTCCCATTTCCTTCAATGCGAGACAAGACATTGGGGCAATGGAGAAGAGTCAAATCGATTGTGAACATTATGCTCACTACAAGTTCGACAATCTGAGTACCACACACTATTAGAGTGCTCAGCTTTTGGTCACATCTGAACTTGCTTCTCTCACATTTTTAGCCATGACTCAGACCTATACATATTTCTCTCCTAGCCACAGTGTGGTCTCTCCATTGCGACTCTCATCACCACAATTTTGGAGCTTCGAGAGTCACTTATCATCCATACACATACTACATCACATGTAGCTTCGGTCCCATACGTCATATTTGACCTCCGAGGATGATAATAAAATCTCTCTCTCTCTCTCTCTCTCTCTCTCTCTCTCTCTCTCTCTCTCTCTCTCTCTCTCTCTCTCTCTCTCTCTCTCTCTCTCTCTCTCTCTCAATCCTTGTTGGGAGTGGCAATAGGCTTGCAATCCTCAAGTCAAAACTTACTTAGCAATGTCTCTATGTAACTTGTTTGACACAAGGCAATACCAGCATCACACTCCTTAAACTGTATGCCCAAGTAATGATGCAACAACCCCAAATCTTTCATCTTGAAAGTAGCATTCAAATTGGCCTTAAATTCAGCAATATGTCTCTCATTTTGTGCAGTGATCAACAAATCATCCACATAGAGAATCACAATGAGAAGTACATCACCCTCACACTTTACACACAATGTGCTTTCTATTGGACTGTTATAAAAGCCTCGTTTGACCAAATTAGTGTCAGCTTTCTCATACCAAGCACGAGGACATTGCTTCAACCCATACAAAGCTTTCTTACATTTTGACACTTTATCTTCCTACCCTTTAACCATGAGGCTTCATTACATAAACTTCCTCAAATATGTCACCATTCAAGAAAGCAATAACAATGTCTTATTGATATACATCCCAACCAAAATGATCTGCCAATGCACATATAAAATGCACCGTAGTCATACGACAAGTGGGAGCAAAATTCTCTTCATAATCTATGCCTTTTTGTTTTGCATAACCCTTTGCAACAAGTTGAGCCTTATAACGATCAATCTCACGATCCAGCTTGCATATAACTTGTAAACCCACTTCGTACTAATCACCTTTTTGCTGGAGGCAAATCACATAAAGCTCATGTGTCATTTTTTATAAGTGCATTATATTCTGACTGCATGACATCCATCCAATTTTATGACAAAAGACAATGCAATTTTAGCCTCATTGCAACTTGCATAAAGACCAGCTAAAATATCCCAAGCCCGTTTTGAAAATTTTGCTAAACGAATATGAGGAGTAATAGTATGCTTCACAGACAACGCAATCAAAGCATGAGTCTGTGCATATTTTACATCCCAATGAGCTTGCTCAACTATAGGCAAAACAGCTCTGGCAGCAGCAATCCTGCCACCAAAACCTGCAACATCCTCAATATCGCCTACATCCTCAGAACCAGGACGTACATCAATGCCCTGCACAATATTCCAAATGACCTTTAACACAAGGACATGTTGCATCATATAATCCCACATTGGGTAATTGTCCCCATCCAATTTGTCCTTATCAGCAAACATCTTGAACACATCTATGTTGTTATCAGCCAAGGCTGAACCTGATGTGAAAACTGCCCAAAAAGAGGAGAAATGAAGTGGGAACAACACGTGCTATATAGCACAAACCATAGAATATTGTAAGGAACCTGTTATTCAAAAAACGGAACTGATAGAAATTCTGCGCAAAATGACAAAATTGCCTTCAGAGACCCAAATGAGCATGAATAAAAAATTTGAGCAGATTGAGCTCTATGAGCACATCCAAAATATTTTTTGACCTGTAGATGCTCTCCAAAGCTCACAAAAATCAAAGAAAGTGAGCAAGTGTGTGCTGGAGCTGCTGGCAATTAAGTCGGGAGGACGCAACCTGCTCTGATGCCAATTGTTGAAATTAGGATTGTAGGAAGACACACACAAGTTGGAGAAGATGAAGGAAGCTCAAGGCACACAACAGAGAGTTTTTTACTTAGTGTGCAATGTAAAGATATATATCCCTAGAGTGATGGGCGTATATACAATGCACAGAGGAAAAACCTCCTAGTGAGGGAAAAAATGCCACACATCACTACCACATGTATATGGTAACTCAAACACTTGCCTTTGAGCCATGAACATATGCCTATGAGCCATGCTCTCTTTTGATCAACTTATGAGCCATGAGTGATGGTTTCCTTTGATCCATGCATAATATTTTCCTTTGATCCATGTATGTTGTTCCTCTAAGACATGTTAAGGTATTCATCTCTGAAACCATCAAAACTTTCATCACCGTTTATCAACCTCTTAAACTTCTTTCTAGGTAGCTTATTCATCATCTCATGTCATAAGTTAGATTCTTCCATGGGATGAACAAGGTTTTTTTAGCTATACAAGGAATGATCAATTTAGGAGAGGTTCACTTCTATGTTCTCTATGGAAAATCTACCTCAAGAGTTTTGGGGAGAGGCTATTATAACATCGGTGCATATAATCAATAGGTTGCCTAGTACACTATTGAACTACAAGATTTTACAAGAGATGTGGACAGGAAAGAAGCCTAATTATGATAGATTACATGTGTTTGGATGCGAGGCATTCTCACATGTGCCTAAAGATCTTAGAAAGAAGTTGGACCCCAAGTCACACAAATGCATCTTCATTGGTTATGGTAGATGGAGAGATGGGTTATCGTCTTTGGAACCCGAAATTTTGGAGAGTTATTTTCAACTCACAAGTAATCTGTAATGAATCAAAGATGCACAAATAGCCCAAAAATAGATTATCACAAAGTGATATTTCAGGATATAGACTCAAGTCCAGCTATTCAAATAGCTTAGTCTACTAGCAATGTACCTACCACTATCAATGCTCCAGAGAGAACTAGTGATGTTGTTGAGAGAGCAGAGCCTAGCAATTAGGCAACTAGGAGATCTACACATGTATCTCATGCCCCTTAGTGATTTCAATAAGGGTTAGAATATCTATTAGTTACTGATTGCAGAGAGCCTACTTGCTACCAAGAGGCTATTCAAATGGAAGATAGCGTGAATTAGAAGGAAGAAATGCAATCTAAGTATAGCTTGATTGTGGAAAACAAGACTTGGGAACTAATAGAGTTTCCAAAGGGCAAACAAGGCTTTCCTTGCAATGGTTGTACAAGAAGAGGTACACAACAGAGGATCTTGAGCCTAAGTACAAGGCTAGATTGGTTACTAAGGGTTTCAAGCAAAATAAAGGCATGAATTTCCATGAGATTTTTTCTCCAGTGGTTTAGATGACTACATTGCATCTTCTGCTAGGATTAGTAGGCACTGAGGACATGGAACTTGTCCAAATGGATGTGAACACAAAATTTCTTCATGGGGATCTTGATGAGGATGTCTACACGAAACAGCCAGAGGGTTTTGAAATCAAACCTGAGAAGCCTACAAGGGTAGAATTGGTGTGTAGATTGCATAAGGCATTGTATGGCCTAGAACAAGGCTCAAGGCATTGTACATGAAGCTTGACAAATACATGCAATCCCTAGGGTATAAAAGGAGTTAGGAAGATCATTTCTTGTATACTTGGAAGTTCAATGATGGTTCACTTATGATTCCGATACTTTATGTTGATAATACACTCATTTCCAAGAAGTCTAAGGACAAGATTGACCTCTTGAAGAAGTCATGTAGCATGCATTTTTTTATGAAGGATTTGGGAGATGCAAGTCACTTTTTTGGTATGCATATCAAGAGGGATATGAAAATGTGGAATACTAGAGTTGTCTCAAGAAACGTATATCCACAAGGTCATGCAATGTTTTAATATGCATGGAGGGAAACCTACATTGAATATTCCAATGCAAACATATGAAAAACTTAGCAAGAATGATGCTCCCAAGTTTGATGTTGAGAAAGAGGAAATGTCTAAGGTGTGCCATATTCTTCCGCAGTTGGCAATCTTATGTACACCATGTTAGCCATGAGATCAAACATTGCTTTTATAGTAGTGGGAGTTAGCAAATTTATGGCAAATCGTGTGGCAAAAAGCACTGGGGATTTTTTTTAAGAAAAGAACAGCTAATTCTAAACTTGGGCAGCTTTCCACCCTTGGACTTGAGGGTTCCATCTAGCTTTTGAACACCAAAGACCACTAAAGGCTTTCTGAAAGGTACAACATACACATGCTTACACTTTGGAAATAGTGAAGCATCCATTGTGGGTTACATGGATGCAGATTATGTGGGTTGTGTGGATAGTTAAAGATCCACATCTCACTATGTTTTTCTATTTGTTGGAGAAGTCGTGGCATGGAGATCGTGTCTCCAAAACTGTACATCATCATCCACCATAGAGACAAAGTATGTGGTAGTTTTTGATGCTAGCAAGCAATTTGTGTGGTTAGCTCGCCTAGTGGGAGATCTTGACATTGCCCAAACTCCAATGTTGCATTGTGATAGTTAGAGTGCAATTGCATCACCAAAGAACCCCATGTTTTACTTCAAAAAATTACACATAGAAGTTTGTTATCATGTGATACGTAACATATTGGCTAGCAAGTGTATTGAGCTAGTCAAGATTCATACGGATGACAACCTTGCAAATGCTCTCACGAAGAGCCTACTCTCACAAAGGGCCAACTCGCACAAACAGTCAAAACACTTAGAAATTTGTTATCATGTGATATGTAACATATTTTCTAGCAAGTGCATTGAGCTAGTCAAGATTCATGCGGAGGACAACCCTACAAATGCTCTCACAAAGAGCCTACACTGAGAGAGGTTTGCACATTGCATGGAGATGATGTATGTAGGGTGAATCCACTTGGTTGCTTCATGGTTGTACATGTTGTACATACATAGGAGGCTTGGGCCACATTGGCCTTCAAGTGGGAGATTGTTAGGGTTTAGGACAACTGACTCGACACCCATCACACTGACCGAGCACTGACCGTACTAACCTTATCTATTTTTTTTATCATATAGAGCAATAAAGAGTAGTGAGGCATTATAATACTCATGCAGAGCTCCAACAACACTCCGTGTGCCTGGTCTTCTTCTCCCTCTCACTCTGCACACACCGTGCACTCTTCATGGATGCATTCTTGTATGAATTTATATTCATGGGATGCAAAATTCCCAATTGAGCTTATGAGTGATCGAGGGACGTGCTTCCAAAATGAGGTGAAAGATAATTTATTGAATGAGTTTATGGTTATCCATTGTAAATCTGCTCCTTATCATCCTCAAGCAAATGGCCAAGCAAATTTCACCAAAAAAATTACTTAGGTCTATGCTTACAAATATTGTAAGCTCTAGATGTATTGAATGGGAGATGAGTCTCCATTCAGCTCATTGGGCTTATTAGGTATCCTACAAAATGGCTTATTGGGTTTCCTACAAAACGGCTTTGAATGCCACTCCTTTTGATCTAGTCTACAGACTTGATGCGATACTATCAATGGAGTTCTTACTTCCAACACTTCGAGTTGCATGTGACCTAGAATGAACAAGTCATAAATTGTTGAGATGATTAGAAAATCTTGAACAATTAGATGAGTAAAGGCTAGGAGCCATTGCACACATCTATGCTTAGAAGAGAAAACAGAAACAGTTGCTAACTAAAATTTTCAAACAAGGAGACCTTGTATTGGTCTATTCCTTGCAACAACACATCCCGAAGTTTAAGAAAAAGGGGCATAGTCCTTTTGTAATTGAGAATGTTTCACCAAGCGTGGTTGTTAAGATAGCCTCCTTAGATGGAGAAATCGTGGAAAATTGGATAAGTGGATGTTGTTTATGCAAATGTAATTTTCCATTGACCAATGATCTTTTAGAAAGAATGCATGTAGCAAAAGAACACAAGATAAGATAACAGTAGGTCATTGAAGAGGCTCAAGAGGAGACTCACATTTGAATACGAAAGAGAAAAGTGGTAATGCAATCCTTGAAATCATGCTAGTTAATATGCTTCAGGTTTAAGCTCTTTATTTTACTCAGGCCTTAGAAGAAGATGAAGTTGAGATAGACGATCAATTGTTGGATGCTCTTGACATGAGAGTTATAGTGACCTTGAAGGATGGAGCTAATGTCAAGGCATTAGCAGATACGGGTGCCAAAATCAATGCAATTCGTTATTCCACTTAGAAGGCAACTACCAAACCCTTGGAATATTGTAGAGCTAAAGTAAATGCATTTCATAAGAAATTTACTCCAAATTTGTGAATGATCAACGTCAATATCTTTATGCACGGATTTCCATGCCTACACACATTTATCTGCATTCCTGATAAGCACATGAAGACATTGTATTGGGAGCTCCATGGATGATAACGTATAAAGCTATTCAGGATTGGGATGCCAAGGTCTTGGAACTTACACTCAAATGTGGACATTTGAAAGTTTCATTTGCATACAACAAAGAGGAATGGAGAGCTGACCTACGAGCTTCAAAGTCAACAAAATAGTGTCACAACACCCCATCTATCTCAATTGCTCGACACGTGATCTATCCTCATCAAATAGGCTTGAAGGAATCAAGAAATATTGGGTACCAAAGGTGCATGTTCAGTTTAATTCTAAGAACATCTCGGTACCCAAGGAACAAGCAAGGCACAAATAGAGTAGGTACAAACCACAAAATCTAGCTATTTGAAACCAAATAGCAACAAGATACTGCAACCACCTAAGATCAAGTGGGTGTGGATGCCAAAAGCAAAGACACTGATGGGGGATTTTCACAAGCCAAGCTCCCATACCCCTCTTCTCTCGTCCCCACCCCATGAAAACCCCCTCTTAGGGAGGGAGTGATAAAAGGCATTGGAAAAAGTAAGAAAAAAATAAAGTATGATTATGTAAATATATAAGAAAGGTAAAATAGGCCACCTCATGCCTGCAGGGTAGCCCATCCCCACCTTGCCTCCTTTTTCTTCATTGTTGCCCCACCGGGTGTCCCTTTTTCTCTCCTCCACTCAAAAGGTCAACCCCCTCTCTCTTCCCCTTGTCCTTTCTCCTTTCTCTCTCCCCTCAAGCTACCCCACCTCTCACCAATAATGCATTATAACTCACCAATAATGCACCCTAACTCACATGCAACTTACCCTATCTTCCAAAATAGTATACCCCACCCCCCCTTTCTCTCTCCTATCATATCCCATGACCCAAATACCCCCCTCTCTCTCTAAAGGGTGCCATTTCTCTTGTCTTGTAGCTAAATAACCTCCCCCACACTCACACACACTCAGTTTCACTGAAAAAGGTGCCCACAGACCCATCCCCACCCGGTGGTTACCTGATTTTACTTGTGTTCACACACATCTGCACACAGATTCACCTTTGAACACACTCCCCTCTCTCCCCTCTTGTAATTACTTTATTCTCCATGTCACCTCTCACTTTTTTTCATCAACCCATCTCTCTCTCTTAGTCTCTCTCTCATGAGACTGCTGTTCTGGCACATATACACACAGCCAGACAAGTGGGGCCCACAGTCACATGGCCTATGTAGATAATGATTTCTTCATTTCTAAATTCTAGAATTTCTCCCCCCTCCTCCCCTATATAAAGAGGGGTCACCATCACACTAGATACACACACAACATCACCAAAGAACACACTATGCACTGTGTGTGCCTAGTGCACACACACACACACACCCACACCATCACCATCACCGCAATCACCATGCTTGTCTTGAGCATGACCTCTACACCCTTGGCTATGGAAGATGAAGGGCAACTAAATGAAGGATGATGGCCATAATCCTCGTGCGAGTCTTCGCCATCAACTCCCACCTATCCGCCATGTGCTCTACCACTCTCTCCCTTCTCATTCCCCTACCCTATGCTCCCCATTTCATCGCCTATTTCTCTAAATAAAACTTGAGGTTTTGTGAGTATGTTTTCTTGCAATGTTTTGCCCATGTGAGGTGTGCGGAATCGCCACCTAGTCTTGTCTTTGGAGTGAGCTTGTGTATGTGTGAAGGGTGTGCGGATTCGCCATCCTTTTGTGATGCCTAAGTACTAAGCCGCTATACCCCCTCCCTCTCTCTCTCTCTCTCTCTCTCTCTCTCTCTCTCTCTCTCTCTCTCTCTCTCTCTCATTCCCTTTCCTTTTCATCATTACTCCCAAGCATCCATCTCTCTTGGATGAAAACTTTGTTATGGTGGTGTGTTGTTTGCGTCCTAGCCGCTGAAGCTAGGTGGTGCCCCCTGTTTGCTTTACCATGACAGGCTCGAGGCGCGCCATTCGGTCCCCGGTGTTTTAGAGGCCGTCGTGGTTCGGGGTTCGCTTTGCTCCCGTCATTTGGTGCCCCCACTGAGGATCTTTTCATGAAACCCTTCAGTTTACAAGACTGAAACCCTTAAACTATTGTGAATGGATGAATGGCTAGCAGGATTTGCTAATTGGACGACAGAAGAAGAAGAGCTCCAAGCACAACTAGACGAACTCCGCATCTCCATCGAAGCTCGAGTGCCAGGCGTAACGGTAATCGATTTGCAGTGGGAGAGTCAACCAACACGCCAAACCCAGTGGATATACATAGGCCAAGTGCCAAGAAGAAGAAGGAGAAGGTCGAAACCATGTCCGCAACCTACAACCAACCCACAACAACAAAATGGAAGGAGCTCTACACAATAGAGAATCAACACTATTCTACTTTGAGAATCGGGTAACTCAAGTCACCGAGGTAATTATCACAGTCAGTTTTCAAGTCGCACCTGATACTGCAGCACAGATAACGGAAGCATTGGCTCACACTCTCACTAGAGAAACTAGGGATCTACTGAGTTTGTTTCAGGAAAGAACACCACCCTCTCCCACAAGCGTGGATAGTGACTAAGCACCTCTAAGCTTCACATGAATCAGTACAACCTACCTCAAGACAGATCACACATACCAACACGTGTACGCTCAATCAAGGTAATACTGGATTTGAAGGCTCACTACCAGCACGTCATTGACACCATGCCGAGTGGGGAGCGGTTTTTGGAGGTTCTGGCATCAGATCAACCATTTGTCTTACCTTTGGTACAAGGCAATGTACCGTTTGAAGTTTTAATCTATGTCCTAGTATAAGAGGGTATACACGCCTCCTTGTAAAGAAGAAAAAAACTTTTGCAAGTTAAGCAGTGTGTCTTTCTAGCTCTCTCTCAGTAATCATGGCAAGTGTAGCATTTCCAACATTTAAAGGAAAGAAGGGGGAGGATTTGGTAACAGACTTCCTAGATGACTTTGAAGTAGCATGTGTAGTGAGCAACAAAGATACGGATGAATCCCGGGTTAGAATCTTTAAGCATCTCATGAAGCTAGAAGCTAGATCATGGTACAATGCACTTCCACAAGCAACCAAGGATGATTGGGAACCCTTAAAAACCGCTTTTAAGAGGCGCTTTGGGGGAGGTACCACTTCAGAAAAGTTGTGGGACAAGTTGAGAGACTTGAAGCAGGAGGGTCTTTTAGAATATGCCACCTATGAGTCCAAATTTGTGGATTTGTGGGAACGGTGGGTTGAGTCACTAGCTAGGGGGGAAGCTACACCCGATTTCCTAAAAAAAAGATCGGTTCACGCATGGCTTATGGCCGCTTCTCAAGGAGAAGGTGAAAGGTAGATTCCCGGCTACGTACGAGTTAGCCGTTGAGATTGCTCGCCTTAAAGACAAGAAGCTGCGAATGAAAGCCAAAGAAACCGAGTCAATAGAATCAGGAACATCGCGTCGACCAACAACTACGACAACCACCATTCCACCACCACCACCGGCTCTTGGGGTAAGAGACGACCAACAAGATATGTTGGCCCATATTACTGACCAACTGCAGAATTTGTCTGTCCACTTAATACAACAAGGGAGGAGTCAAGAAAGATATCAAGACCCTGGAAGAGCACGACGACAAAACAGGGAGTATCATTGCTACAACTGCGGAGAAGACGGTCACGGTATGTACTACTGTCCCAAACCACGACAAAACTATAATAGAGGAGGTAGGAGGAACCAATTGTCACCCCCTAGAGAAAGAACACCCCCACCCCGAGCACCACCCCCACCAACACAAATTCTACGTCCACCCCAGACACCACTACAAGCATCCATCCCACCTCTTCCACCAGCCCCACCACCTGATCGCCCTGTAAACATTATAAGGCTAGAAGAGAAAGGAAAAGCAATAGTAGTGGATCCACCCAGAGAAAAAGAGAGGGACAAGGGTAAGGAGAAGGTAACCTTTTTAGAACCACTTGAAGCCATGACTGTGAAAAGAGCTAGGAGGGAGAAAGCTACACAATCAGATGATGAGAGAAGCATGAGAGGAGAAACTAGCAAGAGGCCATCCAGGCCACGACGGAAATTGGGCATCATTGACTTTCAGCTAGGGGAAAGTTCTAAGCCCTATGATCTAACATTGGATGTGGCAGAGCAAGGACCGAAGATTACATGGCCATAGCTGCTACATCTTGCACCTAAAGTAAGGCGACAATGGTCTAAAATGGTAAGTACAAGACGCTCCAAAACAAAGGTAGCCGGAGCAATTTCGGGATGCAACATGGATGACATCCTTCCAATTGTCGACGTAAACATAAAAGGAAAGAGGGTTGGAAACACCTACATTGATGGAGGTGCACAAATGTGTGTAATGAGCGAAGCTATGATGCTTCGATTAGGGCTCGAGGTCGACAGGCCTTCTCCATGCAAGGCAAAGATGGCAAACAACGCAAAAGTAAAGTGTGTGGGTGTGGTAAGTGCCGTGAAAATAAAAGCTTTCAACACTGAGGTAGAGGTAGATGTTTTTGTGATGCCTACTAAGGGGGAGGGCTATCCACTAATTTTGGGAAGGCCATGGTTGATGGCCATGAAGGCAAAACAGGACTGGGGTACTGGCCTTCTACGCATGACCGGTAAGAAAGGGGAGACAATCTACTACGACATGAGGATTGTCAAGCAGAAGCAAATGAATCTGGAAACATCGGCAGATGAAACCACTAGCGAATCTTCCAGTTCTGAGGAGGAGACCACATCCACCGACAAAAGTGACAGTTCCATTGATGTGATGGGTATCATTATGAAGGATCCACAAAGGGTAAGCACAACTGGTGATCCATCACCAAAAGGGCAACCCAATGAAGAGGAGAGCAAATCACCTGGCCTAGGAGGAAGTAGGTTGAAGGGTATGTTGTCTACGGAATTAACACTTGAGGAGAAAGATAGTTTTTTGCAAATGTTGATGGGATTTCCTAACCTGTTCATTGACAACTATGAAAGAATCACAGGAATTACAGTGGTGGAACATCATATTGAGCTGAAGGAAGGGGTAAAACCAGTTGTGCAAAAGCTACGACGACTTGGGGTCATACAAGAAAAGGCACTCTTGGACGAGGTAAGGAAATTGCTGGAGGCGGGATTCATCTATCCTGTAGAAAACTCAGAATGGGTGTCACCCGTAGTGGTGACGCCTAAAAAGAATGGTAAGTGGAGGGTCTGTGTTGACTACAAACCACTAAATGCAGCTACAAAGAGAGACCACTTTCCTCTCCCTTTCTTGGATGAAATTCTGAATGAAGTAGCGGGTTTTGAATGCTATACCGTCTGTGATGGTTATTCTGGATACTTTCAAATACGCATAGCCTTGGAAGATCAGCTAAAAACCACTTTTATCACGCCATGGGGTTGTTTTGCATACAGGGTTATGCCATTTGGTCTCACAAATGCACCTGCCACATTCCAAAGATATGTCACATATGTTTTTCAACCGTTCTTTGGAACATCCATAAGAGTGTTCATT
Organism: Adiantum capillus-veneris; assembly: GCF_014529385.1. Lineage (NCBI taxonomy): Eukaryota > Viridiplantae > Streptophyta > Polypodiopsida > Polypodiales > Pteridaceae > Adiantum > Adiantum capillus-veneris. Next base: position 48,802,559 of record NC_140946.1, on the reverse strand, counting down.
GATGATTTTTGTATATATAGCTCCCGTATTTCACATTTAGAAAAGATAACTGAAGGTTTGGCCAGGTTGCAGAGCCTAGGTGGGCAATTAAATGTGGATAAATGCCACATTGGGGAGAGTAAAGTCATTCTACTAGGCCATGAAATTTCAGCAAAAGGTATCAACGCCGACCCAAGTAAGGTGTCCGCACTCATAGCCCTACCTTCACCAACGACCACACGTCAACTGGTCTCTTTTCTACAGAAGGTGAGGTACTTAAGTAGATTCATACATCTACTATCACAACTTGTTCTACCACTGCAACAACTCACTCAAAGATCAACTTTCACTAGGGACGAGGAAAGCGAACATCACTACAACAAGGTAAAGGAGGTCTTAGCCACTCTGCCAACTATCTCACCACCTAAGTGGGATGAAAAATTCTATGTCACCTCAAGTGTTGGTGATGACTCATGGGGGTTGTGCTACTCCAAAAGGATACGACGACATCTTTCATGAGGCCAATCTACTTCTCTAGTCGAATGATGACAGCAGGACAGAAAGGTTTCACCCATGTGGAACACTTAGTCCTAGCTCTTAGATTTGCAACTACAAAGTTTAGGTCATATTTGCTGCCTAAGCAATTTGTGATTCTAACCACGGATGAAATATTTCCCTATGTTGTACAACACATGGATGTGTCTGCTAGAATTACTAAATGGCTAGTTCGTCTGCAAGAGTTTGACTACACGGTACAGGTAGAAAGCACGACAAGGGCAAGTTTGGGGGGACTCATGACCTACCAAGTCTTTGAAGGGAAGGAGAAGCAATCTAAGGAAGGAGAAGTCCGATTACCTCCAGTACCACCGATGGTAGAAGGAGCATACTCTCTCTACTTTGATGGAGCCTACAAGCGAGCGTCCGACAAAGCAGCTGCAGGCATAGTGGTCTTTGATGACAAAGGGACAAAGGTATTTTCGTTGGGCCAATTGTTAGATTCACATTCTAACAATGAAGTTGAGTATGCAGCACTAACCAAGGGTCTACAATGGTGCGTCTCACAAGGTGTACAACGCCTTAATGTATTTGGGGATGCTCTACTTCTGGTAAGGCAAGTAAATGGAGCATGGACATGCAAGAATCCTAGTTTAAGGACTCACTTAAGTGGTGTAAAAACCTTGTTGGGTAAGTTTGAAGAAGTTCGAATACACCATATCCCAAGGGCTCAAAACCAAGAAGCAGATGCCCTAGCAAGTGAAAGACTACAGGAAGTGGTGGTTGGAGCAATAAAACTAAATCTCCCTCTATTTCAAGGCAGTGATGCCTTGCCTGACATCATGCATTTTTTGGAAACAGGAGAATGCACATCAGATTTAACAAAGGGACAGAAGCAATGGCTGACGCGGAAGGCCACAAGGTATCGACTCATCAATGACGGTTTGTACTGTAAGGGTAAGGACCAAATACTCAGGAAGGTCCCTCTCTCTCAGGAAATCACGGGAGTAATTGCTAGTTGTCACGACGGGGTTTGTGGTGGTCACTTTGCCCTAGACATAACAAGTAGGAAAATCTTGCAGGCAGGCTTCATATGGCCTAGCCTCAACCGTGATGTACACCACTGGTGCAAAACGTGTAAGTTGTGTCAAAAGGCCGGCACTAAGTCACTTATGCCTGAACCACAGACACCTATTCTCTCATATGGCCCATTTGAAAAATGGGGTATCGATGCCATTGGGCCATTACCTAGGGCCAACTCAGGAAAATTCTACATTATCATGGGGGTCGACTACATGACTAGATGGGCAGAGGCTACAGCCACCACTAGAATCACAGCGGTAGAGGTAGCTAAATTTATCTACAAGCACATATGCTGTAGGTTTGGCACACCTTTAGAGATCATCTCTGATAGAGGGCCAGGTTTCAGAGCAGACTTGGTAGGAGAATTAATGCAGAAACTGGGCATTACAAGGAGGCACTCTTCACCATATTACCCTCAATGTAATGGCCTAGTTGAAAAGGTAAATGGAATGGTTTCTGAAATTATTACCAAGCAGGTAAACAATCATCCTGGAGACTGGGATAAGTATCTACTACCAGCTTTATGGGCCTACAGAACTTCATTTCGTACATCCTTGGGATTCACACCGTATCATCTAGTATTTGGTAAGGAAGCAATCTTGCCCATTGAAGTGCAACTACAAAGTCTCAGAGTAATGGCAAGCCAGCTTCAACAGCCCAACATGCATTTGAGAGATCACATCATCAACTTGGAAAGACTGCAGCTGGACAGAGAAGAAGCAATAAATTATTATGCAGCACAAGCAGAGCATAGACGGCTTAGCTTTAACGAGCATCTCCGGAAAAAAGAATTGAAGAAAGGAATGTCGGTGCTCCGCTACGACAATCGCTTCGACACACGCAACGATAAGAAACTCCTGCTCCGATGGGAAGGCCCTTTCAACATCAAGAAAAAGTATGCCAATGGAAGCTACCAGCTTATGGAGGCTGATGGAAAACTTCATAAAACCAAGGTAAATGGTTGGCGACTTAAACCTTATTTTCTTTGATTTGACCAAGCTCCACCAATTGACATTCCAAATGAGGACACACCATCAGCCGCCACCTCCGATGATAATGATCAAACAGATGAGCTAGAGACATGAATGCCTCTAGCCAAAAGGGGAGGGCTAATGATGGGGGATTTTCACAAGCCAAGCTCCCATACCCCTCTTCTCTCGTCCCCACCCCATGAAAACCCCCTCTTAGGGAGGGAGTGATAAAAGGCATTGGAAAAAGTAAGAAAAAAATAAAGTATGATTATGTAAATATATAAGAAAGGTAAAATAAGCCACCTCATGCCTGCAGGGTAGCCCATCCCCACCTTGCCTCCTTTTTCTTCATTGTTGCCCCACCGGGTGTCCCTTTTCCTCTCCTCCACTCAAAAGGTCAACCCCCTCTCTCTTCCCCTTGTCCTTTCTTCCTTCTCTCTCCCCTCAAGCTACCCCACCTCTCACCAATAATGCATTATAACTCACCAATAATGCACCCTAACTCACATGCAACTTACCCTATCTTCCAAAATAGTATACCCCACCCCCCCTTTCTCTCTCCTATCATATCCCATGACCCAAATACCCCCCTCTCTCTCTAAAGGGCGCCATGTCTCTTGTCTTGTAGCTAAATAACCTCCCCCACACTCACACACACTCAGTTTCACTGAAAAAGGTGCCCACAGACCCATCCCCACCCGGTGGTTACCTGATTTTACTTGTGTTCACACACATCTGCACACAGATTCACCTCTAAACACACTCCCCTCTCTCCCCTCTTGTAATTACTTTATTCTCCATGTCACCTCTCACTTTTTTTCATCAACCCATCTCTCTCTCTTAGTCTCTCTCTCATGAGACTGCTGTTCTGGCACATATACACACAGCCAGACAAGTGGGGCCCACAGTCACATGGCCTATGTAGATAATGATTTCTTCATTTCTAAATTCTAGAATTTCTCCCCCCTCCTCCCCTATATAAAGAGGGGTCACCATCACACTAGATACACACACAACATCACCAAAGAACACACTATGCACTGTGTGTGCCTAGTGCACACACACACACACACCCACACCATCACCATCACCGCAATCACCATGCTTGTCTTGAGCATGACCTCTACACCCTTGGCTATGGAAGATGAAGGGCAATTAAATGAAGGATGATGGCCATAATCCTCGTGCAAGTCTTCGCCATCAACTCCCACCTATCCGCCATGTGCTCTACCACTCTCTCCCTTCTCATTCCCCTACCCTATGCTCCCCATTTCATCGCCTATTTCTCTAAATAAAGCTTGAGGTTTTGTGAGTATGTTTTCTTGCAATGTTTTGCCCATGTGAGGTGTGCGGAATCGCCACCTAGTCTTGTGTTTGGAGTGAGCTTGTGTATGTGTGAAGGGTGTGCGGATTCGCCATCCTTTTGTGATGCCTAAGTACTAAGCCGCTATACCCCCTCCCTCACTCTCACTCTCTCTCTCTCTCTCTCTCTCTCTCTCTCTCTCTCACTCTCACTTGATCTCATTCCCTTTCCTTTTCATCATTACTCCCAAGCATCCATCTCTCTTGGATGAAAACTTTGTTATGGTGGTGTGTTGTTTGCGTCCTAGCCGCTGAAGCTAGGTGGTGCCCCCTGTTTGCTTTACAATGACAGGCTCGAGGCGCGCCATTCGGTCCCCGGTGTTTTAGAGGCCGTCGGGGTTCGGGGTTCGCTTTGCTCCCGTCAACACCAATCAAAATAGTTTATAGGTGGGTGACAAAGCTTCAACAACTACCAATCCAGCCAACAAAGCAACAATCAATCCCTCAAAAGAGTGAGCAAATATGCAAAGAATTGTTTTTTGCGAATGACCATGAAAGAGTGCGCTTCTAGTGTAAAGAGAATGAAAAATATGTAATATGATAACCCTTAGGTGTGTGTACATAGTGTATATATCATCAAAAATTTCAAAATTTGTGTAATTTCCACTCTTTTTGTGTGTGTTTTGGTTTTAAAAAAATGAAATAGAGCAATCCACAAAAATATGGTCAAGTTTAATATTTACGTGTGTTTTGATATTTGGATTTCTATTTTTAGATTGATTTCGTAATTTTCTTTTAATTTTTCTGATAAAAAGGGCTAAAAATAAGTAATAAATAGCAACTAAGTTCAAACTCACAAGTGGAAGATACAACAAGGATCAAGAAGCTACAATGAACAGGCATGTCAAATGTGGTTTAATTCTGACGATGGTAACAAGAAGCTTAAATTAGACCCACGGAGCCTGATTGTGCAAAATCTTCAAGAACGGAGCAATTGAGTCCAAACGGAGAAATTTTCAAAAGGAAAGTATACTTCATGATCGATTGGGACTAACTCGGTGATATAAAACAAAGTGATTAGGGAAGCCCAAGTATGTATAATCTAAGTAGGCCAAATAGGGTCTCATTCTCACTGGTGACCTTTGGAGAAGAGCTCTTAGAACGATCTTTCGTCGTGCGCTTTAGAGATTCTAGCAACTTCCATGCTACACAATCCTGCAGAAGACATGAAGGATGAGTTCCTAACCTACTAACAAGCATGTTTGAATGTGGGTATGTCCATTGGGCACACTAGGTTAGTAAAACCTCCCCAAGAAAGATGAACATAGAAATGACTGTAGCGGCCTATCCGGTGCACCAAAGTTGACTAAACTTGAAGGGAGCTAAAGTATGAACATATAGAACATTCCCAAAAGCTTAGATGACCATTTGATTGGGGTCCAAGGGGGTCTGTAGATAATAAGCTCTATTTTTTTCAAGTGTCAGAATCGAGTTTCAACTTCACAACAAACTCCCATATAGAATGTATGTTAGTGTGAATGAAGGAAAGCATCATTTATTACCTATGAAATAGAAAACCACAAGGAGGGGCACAAAGCATCATTTTTGACCTCATAGAGCCACAAATCAACTCTGAATGGAACCAAAATTTGGCAGAGTTAATCCCTATAGCTTATGGAACATGCTCATAAGTGTGGAAGTGAGGAAAGTGACCACCACCAAGAGTTGGGGACAAAACCGCTAAAGTCAAAGATCCAAGTGGAGAGAACAGCTCAAGGGAACCAAAACAAGTTCAAATCAGGGCTAAGGGTTACTTTCTAGGCCTATAGGACACATGCAAAGCATTCCGTGGAGACGTATTCTCCACCATTGTCCGTGCAAAAAGCTTTGAGCTTTTTTCATGATTGGTTCTCAACCATAGCGAGGAATTTTTGGAACGTAGAAAAGACCTCTTCCTTACGCTTAAGGAGATACACCCACACCTTTCTGGCAGAATCATCTATGAAGGTGAGAAAGTAGTTTGCCCCCCCTAGAGTTTTATGTGGCATTGGACCACACAAATCACTATGCACTAAGTTTAGGGGTTCGCCTAGTTTCTTGTTCAATGGCGAAGATGTCAACCTAGTCCGTTTGCCGTATAGACAATGCTCACACAATGGAAAGTTTGTGCAATCTAACACAAGTTAGTACCCAAAACGCTAGTGTTTTCATTCCCTTTTGGATAATATGCCCTAGCCGGCTATGGAACAACTCAGTAGACGGCAGCTCGACAACATAGATAGAGTGTTCGTCGACACTCGAAACAAACATAGAGTACAGGGATCCGTTTTTACAACCTTTCATCATGACAAGGTTGTTCTTGCAGATCAGCCAAGAACAATCACCAAAAATGGTAGTGTAGCCTAGATCATCCAATTGCCCTATAAAAAGCAAGCTCTTCATAAGCTTGGGCACATGTCTGACATTCTGCAACACAAAAGTAGTGCCATTATGCATCTGAAGTTTCACATCACCAATGTCAATAATGTCAAGCAAGTAGGAATCACCAAGCTTGACTATGCCATGGATGGATGCATAAGAGAAAAACCACTCTCTATGCGGTGTGACATGAAAACTTGCACCAGAATCAAGAATCCGATTCTGTGCATAACCCTCATCCTGTGCAACCAAAGCATCTAGAGTGATATCTGAAGTGAAAATGAGAACATCTGAGAGATCTGTTGCCACCTCTGCATAAAGTGATCCTTGCGAGGATATCTGCTCTCAAAAGAGCTCAATAGCACTAGGTGTTCTCATAGCAAAATGCATTTTTTCTCAGAGAATCTTTTGTCGAAATGACTGCCAAATCACCTGTGAAAGCGCTATGTCTAGTAACGTGGAGAATTTGTGTGTGAATTGGGTGAAAAACCCCTGTAACCCGAAAGCTATGTGTCGGTGTCGCTATGTGCCAATTTCTGCAGTCAGGCAGAAATACGCTAGTCGAATAGCCGCCAAAGGTGTCAGTGCCAATGGTAGAGATACCTCACCCGTGTGTGTGGCTAGCACAGTTGTCGATCACAAAAAAAGTCATCCCTGTGAAATTGGTGTCAGGTGTTGGATATCAAAAAATCCACCGCAATGTATAAGGATGTCGAGGTGGTGCCAAAACGTGAAAGTCGGTGTTGAAACGGCTCTAATCGCCGGTGTCAATGTCGTCTCCCGCCGTGGGACGGAATGGCTAGTCGAATAGCCGTAGACAATGCTCGAAACCGCCATCGATGAAATTTGCCGAGGTTGAGGTCAATATCAATGCCAAAAAAGGTGCACATACACTGTGTGTGTCGAAGTCCAGAGGTGGAGACGATGTCAATGTTGAAGAAACTATATAGTTTTTTCTTTCCTCTCTCTCTCTCTCTCTCTCTCTCTCTCTCTCTCTCTCACACACACACACACACACACACATCTCTCAGTCACTTGCTCGCTCTCAAGCTTTCTTTCTAAAGTCAATTTGTTTCAAGCTTTTAAAATTCTTACAACCCGCTGCCAGCCTGTTAGAGTCTCTACCGCTCCAAAAGAAATTGTGTGAGCAGGGGTCAAAAGTCGAAAGATGGGAGGGGGGTGTGTGAATGTACCCTTGCACACACAATGAGTTTGTGTTAAAAGGCTTTCATTAAAAAAAAATCGAATTATCTTTTCATTCTGTCAACTTGCAGGATTTGATGAGCTGGAGTCGAGAGTGTGAGTGTGTGTGTGCGCGCTTTGATGAGCTAGAGCCGACGAGCTGCCGATCCTGCTGCACTCGGTCTCAATCATGGTCCTGCTGCACTTGGAATGGCTGCTCCTTCCTGCTTGCGAGCTGCTTTGCAACGCTACCCTGCCTAGTGTGTTGCTTGGCTCTCCCTTGCTTGGCTTGCTTGCCTTCACACTGCCCGATTGCAAAGCAATCCTCTCCCTCGATTGCCAGCGCAAGTCTCAACTTGCTTGGCTAACAAGCCTTCAATTGCCCCATGTGCTACTGAGGGCTCTTCTTTATCTGGTACAGGCTACCCCAATTGCTATGCTTGCTTGTCTTCAAGCTTTCAAGGCTTTTCGGCTGCCCCTACACACACCGTGTGTGTCCGTGTGTGTGTGTGTGTCTTTAACACCACCAGAAGTCCGTTCCTTCAAGCTCCTTTACCTGCAAGCTATGAAGCCTTCAAAGGTTGCTTTCACCCCTTGTTCAAGCTTTTGATTTTGCCGCGAGCCTTGCTAATTTGCTGTCTTTCCAACACACCAATGCACTGTTGAGCTATATCTTGCTCAATGCCGACCTGCTTGCCTGCAAAGCTTCTAAAAGCTCCAAAATCCCCAAGTTCCAAGCTTTTTCAAGTTTTGTCTCTCTGCAGTTCTCTAATTCCTACAAGATTTCCCAAAAATCTCCAAGATTTCCCCCCAAGCCAAGAGGGTTTGCGTGCGCCGGGTAGCCAAAACCGTCGATCTCTCCGATCCATGCCGGATCCACGCTGAATCAGACCGATCCGGCGCCCTGAAGGGCCGAGCTCCGACCGAGGTCCATTGCCACCGAGAGATCACCGCCACCACCGAACCATAGCAAATTGTGGAGTGCGCATGGGTTCGGATGCGTGTGTGCATAGGTGCATAGGTGCACTAGCAAGGGAGATGTATGTAAGGGGGAATTGAGGAAGAAGGAGAAGTTGCACATCACAGTGGGTTAGTGTGAATAGGAAAGTGAGAGAGTAAGTCAACTCTCTCACTTTCTCTCCCTATATTGAAAAGGGGAAAAAGTAAGTAAGGGTGGTTTCCCACGGCCACATGGCCTACACCCTAACAATAAAGTGTATCATATTTTGATTGCATTGTAGCCATGTAATTTTTTGAATTTTGTGCTTCATCAAAAGAAAGAGGTTCCTCTTCATCCCACAAACTAGAAACAACCAAAGCATAACAATCTGATGCATATGATGCATAACAAGAACCTCAGCAAGTATGACTAGACATGGGTGCAACCAATTTACTGTCATGCAAAGTATCCACCATCCATTAATGCATACCCCTATCCTCTTCATTCTTAGTCCTTTCCACAACAAGTTCAACATGTACATCTGCACGAGTAATAGGCTGATTTTTAGCATTTTTTGAAACCCCTATAGGTTACACATTTGCCTCATTGGAACTTACCTTCAAGTTACCACCATTAAAAAGAGGCAACAAAGTATCATAAATATCCTATGAGCTTACATTACTATCTTTAGTACATTATAACGACGGCTAAATAGAATCTTCCACAAATACGACATCTCGTGAAACCAAGATACAATTTTTTTTGCGGATGATATATCCTATAACCTTTGATTTCAAGATATATTTTGTTTGCAGATGATATATCCTATAACCTTTCAAGACTGTAACCAAAAAAAAATGCATTTGATAGTCTTATTATCCAAGTTTTTGCATTGCATTTGCGGCACCAAAGCATAAGTTAAACAACCAAAAATGTGCATGTGATCAATAGATGGCTTCTCATCATTCCATGCCTCATAAGGAGTCATAGAGTGCAAGGATTTGGTGGGAGATCTATTAAGTACATAAGTAGCACACATGATAGCATTGAGCCAAATGAAATGTGGTAAAGCTTAACTCTTGACCATATATTGTGCCATCTCCATAAGTGACGTGTTTTTTTTTTAGCAGCACCATTTTGTTGAGCTATATATGGAAGTCTATATTGTTATTTTATCCCACAACTAGCCAAAAATGCATTAAATTCATGAGAAATATACTCCCCCAGTTGATGTGAGTGGAGGGTCCCCAAGTACATTTAGAGACATTTTCATTCATAACCAGCATTGCTCGAAACACATGCATACTTTGGACAGATTTAAGCGGATACACCCATGATTACTCCATGCATGCATGGAGTAATCATCAATAAAAGTCACAAATTGGAGGTAATTATCCAAGGATGGAGTTTAAATAGACCCACAAACATCACTTTGCACAAGTAGCAACCTACATGTAGCCCTTACTAAACCATCCTTGGTTGGAAACTTTGAACGCTACATCTTACTCAGCACATAGACTCCATAAACATACTTAAAAGATGCTTCAAGCAGTGGCGACAAAGAAGCGATCATATCTGATTTTTGCAAACACAAAAAAATGGAAATATTCAAATGTCCAAAACATGCATACATGCCAAAGTTTGGCATCTGAAACTACCCTTGAATCCACAACTACATTCGAAAAAAAATTCCCACACTTGTCATACAAAGTGAGGTTATCAACCTACGACATAAAATGCCAGATGCAACAATTCATCACCAAAATTGAGATCATAAATTGTACAACTACCATCCACAAATTTGACAACAGGACCAAGTCTTGCAAGTGCAAATATAGAAAAAAATGTTATTTTTTATCCCTAGTACATAAAGTGCATCAACAAGTGTGAAAGATTTGCTATTCACAGCAAATAGCACAATCTTTTCAACTCCCTTGATAAGATAAGAGGCATTGTTGGCACCAGTGATTGTTCTACCATGAGGGACAACCTCAAGAGAGGAAACTAATTCACAAATGCAAAGAAATATGCTTTGTAGTATCACTATCAAAGTACCAAACATGTGACTTCGCAGTAACTAACATACATGCATCATGGATAGAAGGATCATAAGTACATTTTGCACTAAGTGCGTTACCATATGTGTGGTAGTGATGTGTGTGAGCACACTTAGGACTATTAGGGCACTTTTTTCATCACTAGGAGGTTTTGTCCCCTGTACATTGTATATACACCTATTACGCTAGGGCTAGCTTATCTTTCTACTTGTGCACTAAGCAATACACTCTCTCTTGTGTGCCTTAAGCTTCTTCATCTCCTCCAAGTTGTGTGTGTATCCTTGCAACCCTAATTTCAAAAATTTGTATCAAAGCAGGTTGCGTCCTCCTGGGCGTAGTTGCTAGCAATCCCTTTCTCATTTTCCCTGATTTGGGTGAGCTTTGTTGAGCTCATTTCGGCCTTTGTTTCCACTGCAGGTAGTATGGTGCATGCCATTTTGTCCCTTTGTGTAGAATTTTTATCAATGCAATTTTACAAAATAGGTTTGTTAGTACTCTATGGATTGTGCTATATAGCACGTGTTATTTCTACTTTGAATTTTTCTCTTCTGGAGCAATTTTCACATCAGGTGTAGTCACTTTTCATGAATGACAATAACAGAGATGTTTTCAAGATGTTTGCTACTGAGGAAAAATTGGATGCAAATAACTACCCAATGTGGGCTTACATGATGATACATGTTCTTGTGTCAAAGGGCATGTGGAATGTTGTGTAGTGCATTGATGGACATCCACCTTCTATGGATACAGGCTCTGTTGAGGATGTTCTAGGTTCTAGCAGGTATGTTGCTACTAGAGTTGTTTTGAGCAGTCTCATTGGGATGTTAGAGATGCGCAAGCTCATGCATTGATTGCATTATCTATGAAGCACAATATTACTCCTCACATTATCAAAACAAAAAAAACTTGGGATACTCTCGTTGGTCTTTATGCAAGTCGCAATGGGGCTAAAATTGCATTGTTGCGCATAAAGAGCTGGAGACAAAGACTGTGCAAGAGGAATATAACATGGAAACTCTTCTTGCTGGTATCAAGGATATCAATGAGAAAGATATTTTTGATAGTTCACTTGTGCAAAATATTCTTGATACGTTGCCAGACTCTTACCTCAAGTTGCCAACTTTGATGCTTTATGCACATTGTTGTTATAGGAGTCACTTTCAAGAAACAACATGGCTTAAAAATGTACATTTGAGTAAAATTTTGTTGCTTCTCAAAGAAAAGGTGCTAATAACAATGAAGCCACTTCTCATGGTTCTTGAGTGACTAGTAGATCACATATATCTAATGCTTCTGCTGGCACAACTTGTCTAGGAATCCTGTAAAAAAGGCAAGAAGATTATGCATTGCCATTATTGCAAGGCTAACGATCACTTGATAAAGCAATGTCCTAAGTTGAAGGCAAAAGAGGCCAAGAAGAAAGAGGATGGATCTACTACCTGTGCAGCTATTGTAGAATGTATCTTATGCTATTGGTGTAGATGTAGATATTGTATTTATTATAGATGTACTTATGATTCTTTTGTCCATGATGCATGTATGTCAATTGCTACAAATTCACATGTTTGGTTTTTTTATAGTGCTGCTACAAACCACATTACTTTGCATATCGTGACTTATTTGCCTCTCTTGAGGCTGTCCCTCATGGGAGTAGGGTCGCTTGTTCCAAAAATGGATCTTATCTGGTCAAGGGAGTTCAAAATATTCTGTTAACCCCGCTACAAGTGAGATTTTCTTAACACTTGTTGAGACACATTATGTACTAGGGATAAAAAATAACCTTTTGTCTGTATGTGCACTTTCAAGACCTAGTCTTGTTATCAAATTTGTGGATTGACAGATGGACAATTCATGATCTTAGTTTCGGTGATGAAATTATTGCATCTAGCATTTTGTGTCATGGATTGTATAACAAGTGTGGATAGAATTTTTCAAATGAGTTGTGGATTCAAAGGATGTTTCAGATGTTAATTTTTGGCATACACTTTTTGGGCATTTGCATTTTGCCAGTTTGTTGAGTTTGCAAAATTCTGATATGCTCACTTCTTTGTTGCCTCTTGAAGCACCTTCTAAGAGTATTTTATGGATGTATTTTGGGTAAGATAAAGCTTTCAAAGTTTCTAAAAGATGGTTTAGTAAGGCCTACATGCAGGTTGCAACTCGTGCATAGTGATTTTGTGAGCCTATGCAAACTCCATCCTTGGGCAATTATATGTACTTCGTGACTTTCATTGATGATTACTCAAGGAATGCATATAGGTGTATCTGGTTAAAGATAAGTCCAAAGCGTTCATGTGTTTCAAACAATTTCTAGTTATGTTTGAAAATGTCTTCAAATTTGAGGGGAGAAGTATGTCTCATGAATTTAGTGCATTTTTGGCTACTCATGGGATAAAACACTAACATATACTGCCATATACACCTTAGCAAAATGGTGTTGTTGAAAGGAAATACAGGTCACTTAGGGAGATGGCATGATATATGGTTAAGAGTCAAGCTTTACCACATTTGTTTTGGCTTGAGGCTATCATGCGTGCTACTTATGTATTCAATTGGTGTCGACTAGCCTTGCAATCTATGACTCCTTATGAAGCATGGCATGATGAGAAGCCATCTATTGATCACATTTGTTTGTTTATCTTATGCTTTGGTGCCACAAATGCAACACACAAAAACTGGATGATAAGGCTATCAAATGCATTTTTGTTGGTTACAGTGAAAAAAGCAAAGATTACAGGTTAAACGATCCACAAACAAAACATATCTTGGTCTCTTGAGATATAATATTTTTGGAAGATTTTGTTCAGCCTTTGATATCATGTACCAAAAACAATAATGTAAGCTCATAGGACATTTATGACACCTTGTTGCCTCTTTTTACTGGTGAGAACTTGAATGTAAGTTCCAATGAGGCAAATGTACAACCTATGGGGTTTCTAAACATGTTACCAATGAGCCTATTACTGACACAGATGTACTTGATGTGGAAAGGGCTGAGAATAAAGAGGCTAGGTGTATGCCAAAATGGATGGTGCATACTTTGAGTACAATAAATGGGATGTACCTTTGTCTAGTTATACTTGTTCAGGTTCCCTCCATGCATCATATGCATCATATTGTTATGCTTTGGCTATTTTAATTTTTTGTGATGAAGAAGAACCTCTTTCTTCTGATTAAGCATAGAATTCAAAAAACTAGATGGCTACATTGCAATCAAGACATGATGCACTTATAGAGAGTGCAACGTGGACCTTAAGTGATTTGCCTCTTGGAAAAAGGGCTATTGGTAGGAAGTGAGTTTATTAGTCAAAACATAAGCCAATGGTGAGATTGATTGCTACAAGGCTAGACTCATTGCAAAAGGTTATGCACAACAAAAAGGCATTGACTATGAAGGGACTTTTTCTCCCACTTGTTGTATGGCTAGTGTTTGCCTTACGTGCACTCGCAACTCATTTTGGATGGAATGTATATCAAATATTTTCCATGCTTTATTGAATGGTGATATATTTGAGAAAGTATATGTAGCACAAACTCGTGGTTTTATCAAGAGACGACAAGAAATTAAAGTGTGTAAATGTAAGAAAGCTTTGTGTGGGGGGTTGAAGCAGTCTGCCATGCTTGGTATGCAAAAATTGATACTCATTTGGTTAAACAAGGCTTTTATAATAGTCCAAATGAGAGCACTTTGTATGCCAAATGTGAAGTTGATGTATTTCTCATCATCGTTCTATATGTAGATGATTTGGTGATTACTTGTTCCAATGAGACACACATTGTTGAATTCAAGGCTAAATTGAATTCCACTTCAAAATGAAAGACTTGGGTCTTTTGCATCGTTACTTGGTCATACAGTTTAAGTAGTGTGATGGAGGAGTTGATTTTTGTTAAGGAAGATACATAGAAATGTTACCATGTAAGTTTGGACTTGAGGATTCCAAACCTACTACTACTCCAATGGAAATAGGTTTGAAATTGAGTCTTCTCATGATTCTAGAGATCTTGTTGATGTGACAATAGACATATGTTGGATGCCTCATTTATGTATGCAAAACGAGGTTAAATTTAGTTTACAGTCTCACAAGTCAGCAGATTCATGCGTAGCCTATGATTTAAGCATTGGTAGGCTATTAAAAGGATCTTTTGCTACTTGAGTTGCGCTTTACATCTTGGGTTGTTTTATCTAAAGAGGGGATCATTGTTGCCAAATTTGCATGCGTTTTTGGACTCAAATTGGGTTGGTTGTTATGACACAAGTATCCATAGGTGGTTTTTGTTTCATGCTTAATAGTTCATGCATATCATGGTTGAGAAAGAAGTAGCCTAACTTCCAATTGTGACGCCGAGTACAAGGAAATATTCGTAGCTACACTTGAGTGTGATGATGGCTCAGATGCCTTATGACTCATGTGGATGTTGGATAGAACCTTGCCAATGTCATCTACTTTGATAGTCAAAGCACATTGGTAGTTGCGAGGAACCTAGCTTTTCATGCCCGCACAAAGCATTGAGGTGCAGTATCACTATGTCAAGGAGAGACTATGAGCGAGTGCATTATGCCATCTCTTGTTCACCACATCATTCATAAGGGGATTGGTTACCATATATGTGGTAGTGATGTGTGTGAAAACTCTTAGGACCATTGGGGCACTTTTTTGTTGAGTAGGAGGTTTTTCCCCCTCGTGCATTGTATATATGCCCATTACTCTAGCAATAACTTATCTTTCTATTTACCCAGTAAGAATTAAACTCTCAATTGTGTGCCTTGAGCTTCTTTATTTTCTCCAAGCTATGTGTGCATCCCTGCAATCCTAATTCCAACAATTGGTATTAGAGCAGGTTGCGTCCTCTTGAGCATAATCTCCCACAATCCCCTACTCACTTTCCTCGATTTGGGTGAGCTGTGGTAAGCTCATTTTGGCCTCCCTTCCACTACAAATAGTATTATGCATTCCATTTTGTCCTTTTGTGCAAAAAAATTGTCAATGCAATTTTTTATAGAACAATTTTTTTTATAGTCATCTTTGGATTTGTGCTATATAGCACATGTTAGTCCTACTTTGTTTTTCCTCTTTCGGAGCAATTTTCACATCAAGTGTAGTCACTTGACATGGTTGACAATAACACATATGTTTTCAAGACGTTTGCTATTGAGGACGGATTGTGTCATAGTGGATCTAGAATGTTGTGTTGGACATTGATGTACATCTTCCTTATATAAGTAAAGACTCTGTTGAGGATGTTGTAGGTTCTAGTAGGTATGTTGTTGCTTAAGTTGTTTTTCCAACGTTTGAACACTCTTGTTGAGATATTAGAGATGTGCAAGCTCATGCATTGATTGAATTATCTGTGAAGCACACTATTATTCCTCAGATTCACAATTATTCCTCACATTCAAGGAGAAAATTATTTTTGGAGATGAAGTTAACTTTGATAGTTCACTTGTGCAGACTGTTCTCGATGCATTGCCAGACACCATACTTTTTCTAGTACTTGGAGACTTATGACCCAAGAAAACCCTCAAGCTGCAAGTTTGATGCATTATGCACATTGTTGCTAAAAGAGAAACTTTTAAGAAAGAACAAGGTTAAACAATGTGTATTTGAGCAAGATTTTTGTTGCTTCTCAAAGAAAAGGTGTTAATAGCAATGAAGTCACTTCTCATGGTTCTTGAGTGAGTAGCAGATCACCTGTATCTAATGCTTCTACTGGCAAAAACTTGTCTAGGAATCTTGGGAAAAAAGGGAAGAAGAAGATGCATTGCCATTATTGCAAGGCTAATGATCACTTGATAAAGCAATTTCCTAAGTTGAAGGCAAAAGAGGCCAAGAAGAAAGAGGATGGCTCTACTACATGTGCAGCTATTGTAGAATCTTCTCAAAATGGAGATTGTGATGTTGATGTAGATGCAGATTAGGAATTTAGTATAGAGTGTACTTATGATCCTCATGTCCATGATGCATGTATGTCAATTGCTACAAAGTCACATGTTTTGTACTTTGATTGTGACGCTACAAAGCACATTACTATGCATCGTGACTTATTTGCCTCTCTCAAGGCTATTCCTCACAAGAATATAATCAATTGTACCAACAATGTCTCTTATCCGGTCAAGGGAGTTGAAAAGATTGTGCTAATGACTACAAATGGAAATTTCTTCACACTTGTTGATGCACTTTATGTACCAAGCTATATTTTCACTTGCAAGACTTGGTCTTGTTGTCAAATTTGTGGATGAAAAATTTGTGATTTTAGTTTTGGTGATAAAATTATTACTGGAATTTTGTGTCATGGGTTGTATAAGCTCATGACTTGGTCTTTTTGTCAAATTTGTGGATGAAAAATATACAATCCATGATCTTAGTTTTGGTGATAAAATTGTTACATCTAGCATTTTGTATCATGGATTGTATAAGCTCACTTTGTATGACAAGTGTGGATAGAATTTTCCAAATGAGTTGTGGATCCAAAGGATGTTTTAGATGTCAATTTTGACATGCACTTTGTGGCCATGTGCCAATTTGTTGAGTTTGCAGAAATATAACATGGTTGCTTCTTAGTCACCTCTTGAAGCACCTACTAAGTGTATTTTTTATGGCTGTATTTTGGTAAGATGCATCATTCAAAGTCTCTAAAAGATGGTTCTGTAAGGGCTACATGCAGGTTGCAACTTATGCATGTTGATGTTTGTGGGCCTATGCAAACTCCATCCTTGGGTAATTATCTATACTTCGTTACTTTCATTGATGATTACTCCAGGCATGCATGGGTGTATTCACTTAAAACTAAGTCCAAAGTGTTTATGTGTTTCAAGCAATTTTTTGTTATGTTTGAAATGTCTTTGAATGTACTATGGGGACCCTCCATTCAAACTCGAAAGCGGGAGAGGGGGGGGGGGGGGGGGGGGGGGGGTATATGTCTCATGAATTTAATGCATTTTGTTCTACTTATCGAATAAAACACCAATGTGCATTGCTATATACACCTGAATAAAATGGTGTTGTTGAAAGGAAATACAGTTCGCAAATGAAGATGGCATGATGCACGATCAAGATTCTAGCTTTACATTCGTTTTGGCTTGAGGCTATCATGTGTGCTCCTTATGTACTTAATTGGTGTCCTACCAAAGCCTTGTAGTCTATGATTCTTTATGAAGCATGGCATGATGAGAAGCCATCTATTGATCACATGTGTGTTTTTGGTTGTTTAGCTTATGCTTTGGTGCCACAATGCAACACAAAAATTGGATGATAAGGCTATCAAATGCATTTATGTTGGTTCCAATCCAAAAAGCAAAGATTACAAATTATATGATCCACAAAAAAAACATATCTTGGTCTTTGGAGATATAGTATTTGTGGAAGATTTTGTTCAGGCTTTGTTATCATACACCAAAGATAATAATGTAAGCTCATGGGACATTTATGACACATTGTTGCCTCTTTTTAGTGGTGGAAACTTGAATGTAAGTTCCAATGGGGTAAATGCTTGAATGTAAGCTTAATGAGTCAAATGTATAGCCTATGGGATTTCTAAAAATGTTATGGATTACCCTATTTTACTAATGCATATGTACATGATGTACTTGATGTGGAAAGGGATGAGAATGAAGAGGCTAGAAGTATGCCAAAATTGATGGTGCATACTTTGCATGATAGTAATCGGATGCACATATGTCTAATCGTACTCTCGTAGGTTCTTTCCATGCATCAGATTGTTATGATTTGGTTGTTTCTAGTAAGTGTGATGAAGAAGAACATCTTTCTTGTACTGAAGCACAAAATTTAAAAAATTGGATGGCTACAATGAAATTAAAACATGATGTACTCATAGAGAATGAAACATGGACCTTTGTGATTTGCCTCTTGGAAAAAAGGCAATTGGTACAAAGTGGGTTTACAAGTTTGGTGAGATTGATTGCTACAAGGCTAGACTAGTTGCAAAAGGTTATGCACAACAAAAAGGCATTGACTATGAAGAGACTTTTGCTCCCTGTTGTATGAATACTATTCATTTTCTATGTGCATTGATAGCTCATTTTGGATGAAATGTGCATCAATCCAACATTGTTACCAATTTCTTGAATGGTGATATATCTGAGGAAGTATATGTAACACAGCCTCACAAATTTATCAAGAACGGACAAGAAAATAAAGTGTGAAAAATGTAAGAAAGCTTTTTTTGGGTTGAAGTAGTCTCCTCATGCTTGGTATGAGAAAGTTGACACTCATTTGGTTAAATAAGGCTTTTGTAACAGTCCAACTAAGAGCACTTTGTATGTAAAATGTGAGGGTGATGTATTTTTCATCATTGTTCTATATGTAGATGATTTGTTGATCAATGGTCCTAAGGAGACACACATTGTTCAATTCAAGGCCGAATTGAATGTCACTTTCAAGATGAAAGACTTGGAGATTTTGCGTCATTACTTGGGCATACAATTTGAGTAGTGTGATGAAGGGATTGCTTTGTGTCAAGCAAGATACATAGAAACATTACAATGTAAGTTTGGACATAAATACTGCAAATCTATTGCTACTCCAATGGTAACAAGTTTGAAATTGAATCTTCATGATGTTGGAGATCTTGTTGATGTCACTCTTTATTAGCAGATTGTTGTTGGACACCTCATTAATGTATGCAATATGAGGCTAAATATTCAGTTTGTAGTCTCAAAGGGTCAGTAGATTCATGCATAGACCAGGGTCTAAGCATTAGCAGGTTGTTAAAAGGATCTTTCACTACTTGAGTGAGACTTCACATCTTGGGGTTTTTTATCCCAAGGGGGGGTCATTGCTGCCAAATTTGCATGCTTTTGGGCTCATATTGGGTTGGTTGTTATGACACAAGTGTCCGCAAGTGGTTTTTGCTTCATGCTTCATAGTTTATGCATATCATGGTTGAGAAAGAAGCAACCTACTGTGGCCACTTCTAGTTGTGACATTGAGTAGAAGGCAATCTTCACACATACAACTGAGTGTGTATGGCTCATAAGCCTTATGACTAATTTGGGTGTTGGAAAAGACACTACCAACATCATCTACACTGATAGTCAGAGCGCATTGGTAGTTGCGAGAGGAACCCAATGTTTCATGCTCGCATAAAGCACATTGAGGTGCATTATCACTATGTCAGGGAGAGACTCTTAGCATGAGAGATCAACATGTCTTATGTGCTAACACAAGACAAACTTGCACATTTGTTCATAAAGGAATTGCCTCATGAGGAGTTTGAAGCTTTGTGCAAAGCTTTGGGCTTGCTTCCTTTTATGGATTGATCCCGTTGGAGACACACCCACATCACATCCAAAATGACTCTCTATAGAACAAGGCATGCATTGCACCTCAATCCTTACACACACACACTCTCACAATAAGCCAATTTTTTGTCTAGCACTAAGATTTAAATACCACTAACCCGGTAACACGCCTTCACATACCCACATCCCATGATGCACACAATTCTCATATTTACAATCTTACACTCTCTTTGATCACACAATACCTCTCTTCCTCTCTCTCTCTCTGCACACACACACATGCACGCACACACACTACCAAGCCTTTGCTGCTACCACGTACGACAAGCACGAGACAAGACATCGACGATGAGAAATCTTGAGTCAACACAAAATATTATAGATGGAACTTGCACAACAAAAAGTCAAGCACATAGACATATCCAAAAAAAAAAATCTCAACCACCGTCCATAGTGCCAAAACACCTCCATCATTAATCATAAAGTGCAAATATACAATACAGCTTTAACTCGCTATATCTTCTCGCCAAGAGCTCAAATTGATGAGCTGTAAAGACAAGCTTGTAGAGCCCATTGAGGCCTCCAAAATACAATGTTAAGCCTGAAAATTTTCAGCCTTGAATAATATGGCTTGGTGTGCACATAAAGCACCAAAATTGGCCCAAATAAACCATATTTTGTATAGATCTCATTTGTGCTCTATCTCCCTTGTACATAAGCAACTCCCAAAGCATTTCTCAACCACATAACATGCTTGTAAATACCTACCCTTGACTTGTCCATTTGTCCATCATCTTTGGCATTAGAAGATATTTGGCCTCCCAAAAGGACCGTATAAGGATGTTTTCTCTCTCTTTCCCAAAATGGGCTTATGGTAATTTTTTTTGCAAATCCACTCTAGACTTGGCAAAGATTTGGTAGTTAGATCTCCCCTTCAAGCTCTTTCTATTAATAGATACCATGCCACAAGAAAAGTTTTGTTTATTATTCCATAGATTCTATACAGAGTTGTCACATTAGAAGAGAATAAGAAATAAAATCTTTCAAAGCATGAAGAATCTTGTGGCATGCTATATATCATAGACAAAGGTTGAAGATTAGATTCTAACTATCAAATCTCTACCAAGTTTAGAGTTTGTTTGCAAAAATTTATCCACATATCCAA
Source organism: Adiantum capillus-veneris (assembly GCF_014529385.1). Taxonomy (NCBI): domain Eukaryota; kingdom Viridiplantae; phylum Streptophyta; class Polypodiopsida; order Polypodiales; family Pteridaceae; genus Adiantum; species Adiantum capillus-veneris. The sequence goes on along the minus strand of NC_140946.1, from coordinate 48,781,708 downwards.
TATGGAAGAGAGAGACTCAAATACCTTATATGGCCTATTTGAGAGTCCAAATATCTTCTAATTGTTGCACCATCATTTCCCACCCCCAAGTTGAGCATTCATGCTCAACAACAACAACAACTATTGACAAAAACTAGTGGCAAAGCAAAGAATCCTATTCGACCTTCTAAAAAAACATATCAATTGTATGTACTATTATCCTACTAAAAGCAACAAAAACATGTAACGAGGTGGCCTGCCCACCCCCTTGCATCACCTATGTACAAGAACCTCAATCAAAAGGCCAATTTCTCACTACATAGTGTACTCCTGCCTCCCATAAGCAATAAAAACTACCTCTAAGATCAAACAAATAGCTTTGGGCATGGCCATCTATTTCTAGCAACTTCCCATATCGCTTCATCCAAGGAAATAACCAATGATGTATATAAAATACACGCAACACTCGTTCACCTCTCGAAGTATCTACATGCATCCGGTTTGCCTCAACCACATCACTATGTACATCATCACATTGAATACCAACATCCATCCCTCCCATCCAACCACGTGACAATGAAGAGGTTTCTAGGTGAGAAGCCTCCTCAAAAAGAACCAGTACCTACTGTATAGCCCACTGTACAATTGCTTTTATAAAAATATTCAACAACCATGAAGCACATACCTCTTTTAAAGGACTATTAGAAAGCACCACCTGGATGTCTTCTACCTGTTCTTTTTGCAAAACTTCAGCCCCACACTCCTCACTTGGCATAAGATTTGCACTTGACTCCACATCAAACCCCATCTTCTATGAGCACATCTTTAGGGCTATCTGCACCTATTGAGATAAATTTTCCACACATAACTTCTTGCATGCAATCCCCAACTAAGCTCAAATCTGCCTCTACTTCTCCATAGCCATAGGAAAAATCTATAGCCACATCTTCTTCTACATTGTGCTTTGTCACAATGGATGGGGCCTCATCCTTCTTAATAAAGCCTTGCACCTGCTGCACAACCATAACACATTCCACTACTACTCTCATAAGTATAACCATCAACATGCTATTGCATTCCTCTTTTGCATTCACATCCAAATATGCATCCCCCTTGACACGTCCATCTGCTCCTTGTGTACTTCAACAAAGGACCTGAACTCATCCTCCCTACCGTCATCATGAGTTAACTCCTAGAAGATTGAATTCAAGTTATCCTCGTCCAAGTTTTCGTAAGTTGACTCCCTATTGGCATCTGCATCTTCTTGTTTCCCTAGGAGAGGTTTCCCACCCTTTAGACTTTGCGCATCATCTTTATCCATCTCTTCATGTTCAATTTCTTGATCCCTATCTACCATCTTCTCTTCATGCATACACCCTTCCACCACAACCTCATCTTCCCTACTAAGGTTAACCCCTTCTTGTATAGCAGCATATCAAATTGGAGGAACTAATTGAAAAGATGAACCAAAATGGCTTACCAATGGCCAAGCAATCACCTCTTTGATTCTCAAAATGTCCTTTGGCTCCATGGTATGATGCACCCCCATTATCGAGTCATACCCATAATCTACAAGCTTCAACAATCCCATGCCTAGCCTCCTCTTTGCTTTCCCGATCTTTAACTTTGCTAAGTAGACTATTTGAGCATAGTTTTCTACACCACCAAAATTAGCCTTCTTTTAATTCTCAAGGATGTAGACAAGCTAGAAACCACTCATGTTTAAAGAAATATCCATTCCGTATGCAGGTGGCAACAACTATTTTCTCTTAAATAGACTTAATCTACTTCAAAAACAATTTAAAATGTTCACTTACATCCCAGTGTTTCAAGATGCTTAATTGTGCATCCCAGTGCGATGGAGTAACCCGCTTTTGAAAAGCTTCAATGAACCACTTCCAAACTTCCTCTAGCGATTGTCGATCTGCAAACTTCAATCCCTCAAACCATGCTTTAGCTTTGCCTTGCAGCACTCATGGAAGTGCCTTCAACTTTTCTTCATCTTTAGATTCCCATTTGCAATAAGTAGATCTCCATATCAAAAAATCAATATGTAGCTGCTTCATCTCTAGCAAACACTATTTTGATGTTGTGCATCATCTTCAAGCTTTAGAACTTCACCATGGAGGAATCAGTGTAATCCTTGGTGGAGGCATTGGAAGATGGAGAGGGGGAATAGCATACACACCCAAAACACACTCAATATGCCTCTTTATAGCCCAGGGTGTACATTGCACTCTAATCCTCTCATACACAACCGATTTTTCCTTGGGCACCAAGATTCAAATACCACCAACCCAGTAGCACACCTTCATGCACATCCACACCCGATGATACACATAATTCTTAGATCTACAATCTCACACAATCCTCTCTCTCTCTCTCTCTCTCTCTCTCTCTCTCTCTCTCTCTCTCTCTCTCTCTCTCTCTCTCTCTCTCTCTCTCTTTGTGTGTGTGTGCGTGTGTGTGTGTGTGTGTGTGTGTGTGTGTGTGTGTGTGTGTGTGTGTGTGTGTGTGTGTGTGTGTGTGTGTGTGTGTGTGTGTGTGTGTGTGTGTGTGTGTGTGTGTGTGTGTGTGCGTGCGTGCGTGTGTGCATACACACACACACACACAATCCGAAGCCTCTGCTACCATAAATGACAAGCATAAGACAAGAAGCCAACAATGAGAAATCTTGAGCCGACAGACAAGATTATAGATGAAATTTGCAGTATCAAAAATCAGGATACAATGATGGGGTGGATAATCCTCTTCTGCATAACCTCCCAAATACTCTTGATTTTGTCCTCTTCATCTATAATTGAAAACTCCAAAACAACCTGCTTTTCTTCTTTCCTTTGACACTATGGAAAACTCCTTTCAAGTGCTCCCTTTCCTCACCCTATTGTGGCACAGTGCTGCTTGTCATCCAAAGCTTCATGGCCGCCAGTGAACAAAATGCTCCAATGATAACTCCAACATGAAGGGATCCTTGCTGAGAAAAGATACGATTGTCACAATCGTGAGGCGCCCCTTTTTGTCAAGATATCCAATTGAAGAACAAAAATATATGACCTTCAAGCACATAAATATATCCAATTTTTTTATATCTTGACCACTATTCGTAGTACCAAAACACCTCTGCCATTAAGCATAAATTGTAGATGTACATTACAACTTTGACAAGCCTATAGGGCCCATGTAGGCCTTCAAAATACAACATTAAACTTGAAAATTTTCAGCCTTGAAGCATCCGGCTTGATGTGCACAAAAAGATCCAAAATTGGCCCGAAAAACCATTTTTGCATACATCTCATTCGCAATCTCTCTCCCTCGTACATAAGCAATTTCCAATGCATTCCTCAACCACATAACATGCTTGTAAACACTTTCCCTTGTATTGTCCATGTGCTGACCATTTTTCACTACACCAACGTCCTTAAGTATGGCACTTCCATATACACTATGTGCCAGCTCTCGTTCACCGCATCACTTAGAGGGGGGATTTGTTACTATATATGTGGTAGTGATGTGTGCCAACACGCTTAGGACCACTGGGTCACTTTTTCCTCATTAGGAGGTTTTTGCCCCCGTGCATCGTATATACGCCCATTACTCTAGGGCTAACTTCTCTTTCTATTTACACACTAAGCTATACACTCTCTGTTGTGTGCCTTGAGCTTCTTCATCTTCTCTAAGTTGTGTGTGCATCCCTGCAACCCTAATTCCAATAAAATGTCCACTTTGTATCAACATCAACAACACAATCTCCATTTCTAGAAGATTCTACAATAGCTACACTGGTAGTAGATCCAACCTCTTTCTTCTTGGCCTCTTTTGCCTTCAACTTAGAACATTGCAACACACTTCTTCTTGCCTTTTTCACAAGAATTCTTGAACGAGTTGCTACTAGAAGAAGCACTAGACACAGGTGATTTGCTACTTGCAAAAGAACCACGAGAAGCAGTTGCATTGCTATTATCACCTCCTCTCTTAGCAACAGCAAAATCCTACTCAACTGCACGTTTTTTAGCCATGTTTTTTATTGAAAGTGACTCTTGTAAATTAATGTGCATAATGCATCAAACTTGACAACTTGAGGGTTTCCTTGGATCATAAGTCTCCAAGTACTAACAAAAGTCTCATAAGTCAGGTAATGCATCAAGAACAGTCTGCACAACTGAACTATCAGAAATAACCTCACCTAAAAAAATGAGTTGCTCATTGATATCCTTGATACCAGCAAGAAAAGTGTCCATGTCATCTTTCTCTTGGATAATCTTTGACTCTAGCTCTTTACATATAGAAATGCAATTTTAACCTCATTGAGACTTGCATAAAGACTAGCCAAAGTATCCCAAGACTGTTTTTCTCATTTCACTAAGTGAATATGAGGAGAAATAGTGTGCTTCATATATAATGAAATCAATGCATGAGCTTGCACATCTCTTACATCCCAACAAGATTGCTCGGTCGTAGGCAACTCTAGTAGCAAAAGATATGCTAGAACGTGCAACATCCTCAAATAGAGCCTCTATCCATAGAAGATGAACGTACATTACTACCCTACAAAAAATTATAGATGCCCTTTGACACAAAAATACGCGTCATCATGTAAGCCCACATTGGGTAGTTATCCCCATCCAATTTTTCCTCAACAGAGCAAACATCTTGAAAACATAGTGTTGTTTTCAACCATGGCGAGTGACTGCACTTGATATGAAAACTGATATAATGGAGGAAAAATAAAGTAGTACTAACACATGCTATATAGCACAAACAAAAGAGGCCTGTAAGGACATGTTTTGCTACAAATTTCAGTAACAAAAACTTTGCATAAAGGACAAAATCACTTGTGTAGCATGACTATCTATAGTGGAAACACAGGTCAAAATGAGCTCGAATCAAAATTCTGAGCCCAAAATATTACTCGACCTACTGATGCTCACCAAAGCTTACTTGATTTGGAGAAAGTGAGCAAGGGGGTGCTAGCAACATTGGCGACTATGCTGGGGAGGACGCAACCTACTTTGATACCAATTGTTGGAATTAGGGTTGCATAGATATACACACAAGTTGGAGAAGATGAAGAATCTCAAGGAAAAAATAGAGAGTATATTGCTTAGTGCACAAAACAAAAAGATGAGTTAGCCCTAGAGTGATGGGCGTTATATAATGCACAAAGGAAAAACCTCCTAGTGAGGAAAAAGGTGTCTAGGTGGTCCTAAGTGTGTTCACACTTAGGACTGCACATCACTACCTCAGATATGGTAACAATGCCTCAATAAAAACCTGTATTCTAGCTTGCATGGACACACACCTGCTTAGTACTCCATCAATGCCCAATCGATACAAAGATCTAGCAATAATAGTAAATTTCATACTTCTATGAATGAGCTCTTTCTTATTGGATTGTGACCAATGCTATGATAATCCCCCATTCGATAAGAAATCATAAGTTGCCTGCCATTTTGGATATGGTTTTTCAGTAGTCATAGTCAAAAATTACTCAACATCTACTGGCTCATCTCTTAATGATGTTGGTGAAACCCCTTTAGTGATTTTGGACAAAAAATTTGTACCATGATGAGTCTTGCTAGGCTTATAAAAGATCTTGAACTCAAACTCCAAAAGATCATCATCCATCTAATCAATCTTCCCTGAATGATGGCTTTATTGATCAAATACAAAAGAGCTTGATAATCTACATAAAAGTGGAATAAGAATGTATTTGGATACATCTCCCTCTTTTTATCTTTTTACTAATGTCTTCCCCCACTTTTTATTTTGGCCTTCCCTCTCTGGGCTAGGATAACTCCTTAAGGAAGGATAACCTATATCCTTCCTTAGGGGTGTTTGTATTATTTCCTTTTTTTAATTAATTCAATACTTTCCTTAAAGAAAATAATGAATCTTTGAATATATCCAAAAAAAGAGCTAAGTTTAAACACATTTGTGGGTGCTCTTGCTTGTTGGAGGCTTCGGATCTTGTTTTTAGCCATCTCAATATCATTTTTGGATACAACGTGGCCTAATTGTTGTCCCTTCCATACCATAAATAATGATTAAATGGTTCAAACACATCCTCTTTTCTTTACATCTCTCAAATACCATTTCCAAAAACAGGAGATACATTTCTTCATATGAATATATCGTGACACCAAATATTTCCATCATTCATCTCTGAAATGTATTTGGAGCATAAAACCAAATGGCATAACCATATACGCAAATTCTCTCCATTTACTGATAAATGTCATGCTCTATCCTCCGACGCTGCTTCAATTGATTGTATCCATTGTATCCATCTAGGAAGTTGTACATCTCATGTCCATCTATCTCATTAGCATCAAATCACTGAAGGGTAATGGAAATGGGTCTTTGATCGTCTGAGCGTTCAAATTCCTATGATCTACACACACTCTGAGTTTGCCATTCTTCTTCGGTATCATCAAAAGTAGCTAGTTGTTGCTTGTCATTTTACTAATGAATCCAACCTTTAGAAGATTGTCAATCTCTTTTGTGACCTTCATTGCATAGTTTGGATTCATCCAATACCTCTGTAGTCTGATTGGTATACTTAGAAACTTCAAGGCTAACTCCCTCCACATCCATATGCTCTTAGGTAAAAACATCTCAATATTTTTGAAAAAGTTGTCTAGATTTTTCTTTGATCTCTAGCTTAAGATGTTTATGAATGTTTATGATTTTCGGATTTGATTATGTGCCTAGGTTCCACTCCTCTACTTTATAGTCAATTTGGATGATCGATACACTCATCATCCTTAATTTTAGACCATTCAATTGTCATTGCATCAGACTCTCTTTTTCTTTGCTTCTTGTTGATGAGCTTTTCCACTTCTAACAAAGTCTTCCTCATGTCATCTAGCTCGATAGTCAACTTCTAAACTCTTTCAAAAACACCTTTACATCATCAATTTTTTCCTCTTCATTTCCAAAGCTACTATCTGAAGTGGACAATCTCCCTTCTGGAAAACTATCCTCGTAGTGCCACACCTGTACTGCCTCCTCTGCCTCTTGACCGATGGATCCTTTGATGGAAAGTGAGATTGTTCTTTCCAAAATTTATGTTTCCGTATCCTTTTTATAAGTTCTCTCCAGATCAAGTATGACCAATTTACTGGAATTTCAATTTTATTTATTTTTTACACACTAGAACTAGTTGTTGGGATTTCACTTGTCTTTCATGAACTTTGTCCACCCGAATGAGTTGTCAAGGTCCCAACCAACTGGGCCACCGAAGTTACTAGCAAAAGTTTCTGAATGGATTTGGCTTCTGGCACTCGAGCATCATTGGCTTTCTCCGCTCTAGATGTTGCACGATCAGAGTGGTCAAGACCCTTTACTCCTGCCACTCATCCACTTCTTTGGCTTTCCCTTTAGCCTTCCATATTGCCCTTAACTTCTCTCACTATTGGCTCTCTTTAATCTTCTTGGTTCATTCGACTGGTTCCTCTAGGATTGCCTTGATGACAATGCAAAAGCTCCTAGTGATCACACGCACCAGTAGTGGCTTTGCTATTTTTTCCTGGTCACTTTAGCCTTCAGATTGTCAAAACATTGTGTTGAAAAGTGCCTGTACTTCCCACACGTGTAGTAGCTGAAATTTCATCTGGTAAAATTAAATCTGTCTGGTCCGGGACCAGAAATGTTCAGGTATCTCCCTCTCCCAAGCATAACACTGGTACTAGATCCATTATTTGCATTCTCAATGACTTTTTCTTGCTTGATTGGCTCAGGATTAGCCAGTGCAATCAAGGATACGTCTTTTCCTTCCTTAAAGTGGTGTATCCTGATCTTGCAACTGTTCCATAAATGACCAAAAGCCTTGCAATATGTACACTGGACACATTCATCAGTTTGATGCTCTTTGGATTTTCATCTTACGTGTCTCTACTTTTCCAATTGAAGGTACGGTCCTTGAGATCACGTAGATGGTTCTTCAATTTTTCACGTTTAAGCTCCTCTTATCTTGGCTTTAGATAGCTCTTCAAAATGCTTGTTCTGAGACGAGCTCGAGCTGAATGATGAATCTTTTGAAGAAGACTCATTGGAGCTTGAGTTGGAATTACCTTTTCGATCCTTCTCCTTGACATGTTGCTCCAATTTCATACCTCTTTGAACTAAACCATCTTTTGAAGAAGATTCACTAGAGCTTGAGTTGGATTTACCTTTTCGATCCTTCTCCTTGACATGTTGCTCCAATTTCATACCTCTTTGAGCTAAACCATTAATTTTCTGGTCATAGTTGGTAACTCTTTGAACCCGTTGAAGAACCAAGCTCTCATACGTTTCTCCAATGGTGGTTCTTGCAACTGTTTAGTGAGCTCTTTGATTTCTCTACGGAGCATCTTGCTGAGAGCTTATCCCGCTAGATCTTATCTAATTTGTAGAGGATGCCTACATCCCCTTGGTTCTCACTGTACTCAAGAAAGAAAGATTTCTTCAACTTGTTGTATTCTCTCATTCTGCATGCTTGATAATGGTAGTACCATTTTCTTGCTGCGTCTTTCAAAGTCTGTGGGAAGCATTCCGCATAGTCATCTTCATCAATGTCTTTGAGGTCAGCATATTGCTCAAAAGCTTGAATATGAACATCACGATCATCTTTTTTGTCGCCTCTGAACGCGAGGAAAAGTTATTTTTAGATCATTGGATTTTTTCCAATGTCTAAGTTTTTCTGTGGTAAGTATTCCGCGCAATCATCTTCATCAATGTCCTTGAGGTCAGCATATTGCTCAAAAGCTTGGATATGAACATCACGATCATCTTTTCTGCTAACTCTAAATGCGAGAAAAAACTATTTTCACATCATTGGATTTTTTCCAGTGTTTAAGTTTTTCATGATAATCAACTTCCCTCTCTTGATGCATGTGCTTGCCATGGTGATTTGTTTCTCTCTCCCGACAATTGGGCTCGTCTTGGTGGTCAGTTTCTATCTCCTATTTCCTGGTTTTAACATGTTGGTTTTTATCTGTTTTTGTGATTGTTTCAAGCTCTTTCCCTCTATGTTGTTTTGTCATTAATTCCAAATGCCCGTGCTTATGTTTGTGTGACTCATTGGCCTGACTCTTGACTTTAGCTTTGTTTTTGTTACGCGTGACTGGGAGCGCCGTTCAACTCTCTGAATTTCTTCGTGAATGTTCTAATTGTTCAAAATCTCGATGTGCATTAAGGTCTTTGATGCTTGGGTATGCTTTTGTCTCCTCACCTTGAGAGCGCGGTCAAACATTACCATAGTCTTGCTATTGATTCCTTTGTAACGGTGCTAGTATGATTTTCATCTTTAGTGAACGCTCTAGGGGCTCTTCTTTCGCGTATTAGGTGTCTTTTAAACATTTTGAATATCTAATTTACTTTGAGTCCCTACTAGGAAGACTGGTTTTTGTCGAGAGCTTTAGCTCACTTCCACTGTGATTGCCAAAATGGAATGAGATAGAGCTTGACGGTATTCCGGAGTTAGACTCAAAGTAATTGAAAGATTCAGATCACCAAATAAGAGACTCATACTTCAAATGACCAAATGATAAACTCAAACTTCAGATGAATTGACATCAAAATTCAGATGAACAACTAGACTAAAATGTAATAAATAGTTCAGATTATGAGACTGAATGAAAGCAACTCAAAAAGTAGTTCACATTCAAACTTATATTGAAAGTACAACCGGAGACAAATAGTTCAAAATTTGGGTATGTTTGATTGAAGACTTGAAATCGAGTTCTGGATTACAAAGTGCAGATGACACAAATTGCTAGCAAAATCGGTTTTGATTGCGATGTACGTTCGAATAGGATAGAATTGCTCTTCTACGTCTCCACGTGGCATCTAGATTTGGAAAGCCTCAAGAGTCTACAAGAGGACCACTGCTAGACATCTCTCTAACATAAATAAGAGACTCTTCCCACCAAGTACTACAAATTTCTGGCATGGCGTAGATCATACAAATTATCAGCAAAATAAACCATATTGCTTGATTTGCCATGGTGAAGATTATACAACTTAGAAGGTTATACCGTTGCAACTTGGTTCTAGTAGCAATAGATCCACACAATATTTATGTTGCAACTGATTTGTGTTGGCATGCTCACTTCCAATTTATTTATGCTTGTAAGCGTGTTGTGGTTTGCTAGACCATTAAATCAACTACTTATGACACCACCCCAAAGCGTTGCTTTTACCTTATGATTTTAGTTGGCTTATGTAAAGTTTTTTTGCTTGTGGTGCTAGCTCTTCAAAGGTCAAAGCTTCAAGTATAGCCGTTCTTGCCTTCCTTTGATTGCCAATTGTGCAAATACATACCTTCAAGCGATAATCGCAGTGACATGTATATGTTCATATGCTTCACTTCGTTCTCTTTCATTGCAATATTGCTTCTTGACATGTAATTCGAGATACATAGTAATGTGTCACATTGTGCTAGGTGGTAGCTTATAAGCTACAAAGACAATTTGATAAAAAAGCAAAACAAGCACTCGTGGCGTGCAATTGCTTTTCTACCTCTCAACGCCCCTTCTAAGATTGTTTCACATTGTTATTTCCATGTTCCCTTCTTTTGCTTCTAGGAAATCAATTGATTGGCCTCTAAGTGCCACAAAACAGTCTTAGTGTCTACCATACCGTTGCCTTCACAACTTAAAAGTACTGAAGCCCATAATCTTATAACCTAGCTTACTTGAGAATGGTGTCAACCTCCTTCCCGTATCTGTGGGAGATGCGAGTAATTCGCAAAGGATGATCATGTCACGCTAAGAATCTCCAGGTTCTGTCTCAAGCACTGATCTCAAACCTTGCGCCCCCGGATCGTTAGTCACTTTTCTGCAGCCACTAGGGCAAGAGTCATTCTGACCATGCCACTATCATTACACAATCTCAAATCTGCAAGTGTATGCCATGATTGCTCGTGGAAAAAATAATAGCCTAGCTTGTTGGTGCCAGAAAAAGTACAACGTGTTGATTTCAGGCTTCTCTCTCTGATCCAATGTGCCATCAAACATGGACAAGCAAGCCGCTTTTATACATGTGGTGCTTTGAATCGTTTTGAGGGCTTGTGAAAACTTTCTAGATTTTGAGGGCAGCAAAGGCAATAGACTTGAATGGAAGCTTTGAAGCAAGGTCGCATGTTGCCGTGATATGATCTGAGTATTACACATTAATCCCATTTTATGATGACAGAGCCCCATGTAAGACCAGCTCCAAACCCTGCAGTTCCTAAGACATCCCCAGGTTTGACCTTCCCAGCTCTCACTGCTTCATCAAGAGCCAAAGGGATTGATGCAGCACTGGTGTTACCATAATGGGCTAGATTTGAGATTACTCGCTCTGAAGGCACATTTAATTTTTCTGCAACGGCATCCAAAATCCTCTGATTGGCCTGCAAGTAAAGTTAAATGAGCACAGGGGACAAAAAGTTGCTAGAGAACTAAGTTACATGAATGCATTTAAATAAAGATTAGTGTGTGTGTGTGAAACATGGATCACGAGGAAGAAGAGTGCACATTACAAACTTTAAGGTAGAGCCAGGCACGCGACAAAAAAAATCTCCGGCTGTGTCATTAGGTAGTAACCTACTACATCAGTCTGACAGTCCAATAGTGGGCGTAAAAATGGGTATCAATATATGTTGTCTATATCGCACCTGGTGAAGTAGTAGCCAGTCAAGGTTCTGCCCAGTAATGCCAGCTTCTTTTAAAGCTGCCTCCACAGCCTGTGGAACACTTTGCACTGCGAATTTGAAGACCTCTCTTCCATTCATCTTCAAACAACTTGGTGCTGCCTTTGTTGGCAGATGGATGGTCCCGTTGGATCGTTCATCTTGGTCAAAGACTTCATCTGCACCTACCCGTACATGGAGGTGTCTGTAACAATAGTTGAAGCAAAAACTTGAGAGAAACAAAGCTTGGAGAAAGAGCAAAAGATTGGGTTTTGAAATATTCAAAACAGATTTAGACATTTTACTTTTGCCCCTGTCCGTCACTGTGAAAGTCGAAACCTAGAAGACTATCCTGGTCATCACTAGCTGCCTGCCCAAAACCATTAGAGTTACTTGACAAGTCTTGGGGGTCTATTGACTGACAGTTGTGAAGTGCATGAAGCATATGCACCTATTACCTGTAAAACCACTGCACCGGCAGCATCTCCAAAGAGGATGCAGGTTCCTTTGTCCGTCCAATCCACATATCTAGATAAAGCATCTGCGCCAATCACAAGAACATTCTGAAACCCACCTCCTGAAAGAAAACAATCTGCCCCTCAATACAAAAAAGAGATGTGTCATTATGCAACAACTCAACCTACATAGGTTGCACCAAAACCTTTGATAAACCGAGTTCCAGTCACAAGCCCCAATACAAAACCACTGCAAGCTGCAGTGATATCAAATGCCAATGCTTTTGAGCATCCCAAGTCTCGCTGGACCTGATTTGTTCATAAAAATCATGTATAGCTTGCAAAGGTGAAGGATTGACTGCCTTGCATTCACTAATTTTAAGTGTACGATTCTTTTCAGCAAACCTGGGGAGCACTTCCAAAAAGATCATCTGGGCTGGATGTGCACAAAATAATTAAATCAATATCTTCCGCCTGTACTTTCGCCATTTCAAGTGCGTTCTTTGCAGACTCCACAGCCAAGCTAGTGATTGTCTCTCCATCTACATTGCCAGACAAAAGACAATACCTTCAGAATTACACAAATTATAAAAGCACTTCCCAGTTGCATAATCATGAAATTTTAACCACAGCCGTTAGTAATCAAATAGCAACAAGACCCAGGTAATCAAAAATGGCATAAATTCAACAGATTTATTTGCATGATACAGTGATCCAAACAAAAATGTGAAGGTCGTCTCAATCTAAAGTGCGAAGGTAGAGAGCAGACGACTGTGTTGTGGGATGCCCTACAAGAGAGAGGTCAGTTGTCTTGCATTGGCCCTCTCAATGTGCAGCTTGGAAAATGGTCAAGAGATAAAATCCATATCTATGCTTTCCTTTGGACGAGACACGATGGGAAGTGGATGAAGTAATCCCGATTCCCGAAGTCTTCCAAGGATCATATTTTACCTTCTGACATGTATATTTTACCACATCCTTGCAGATCGTAGGCTAATAAAATAAATAAATCTATTGCCTTGACAGTTCCCTCAATGTCCCGCATATGATGGTCAGAGATAAAATCTGTATCTATGCTTTCCTTTGGACGAGACACAATGGGAAGTGGATGAAGTAATCCCGAAGTCTTCCAACAATCATAGTTTACCTTCTGACAAGTATATTTTACCACATCCTTGCATATAGTAGGCTAATAAAATAAATAAATCTATTGCCTTGACAGTTCCCCCAATGTCCCATGTACAATGAAGCACGAACTTTGGCTGTAAAGCTCGAATGATACAAAGCGTGCCATGTCGAAGAAGATACCCATCTTTTACAGTATAGCCTAGAGCAGACATGCCATATTTGAGAAATGCAAGGTCACAAGCATTTAAGTCCTTGAGAGTATCCAAACCTCAGATGCAGCAATAGTGGCCAATGCTACATGAGGCGTGCAAGCAATCGCATCAGCCACTATGTACCTCTTTCGTTGATGTTAAAATCTGCACATGAGATAGAGGGTGACAAGCATTTAAGTCATTGAGAGCATCCAAACCTTAAACGTAGCAATAGTGGCCAGCTCTGCATGAGGCTTGCAAGCAATCACATCCCACATATGAATCCCGAGAAACTCTTTCACGTAGATATTTGAGAAGTTCCTCATGCTTTAGTTAGTGGCTTTATCACATGACCATCCTACTCAAGGGTGGGCCAATAAGTGTGTCTGTTGCAGACATCATGTCCCAAGAAGTAACATTTCTTCAGATATGGTACAATAACTATAATATTGATAGACGACTTCCTCTTCAAAGACTAAGATATCCTGATGTCATCAACTTGTGAACAGATGTAGCAATAGCAAGAAACTGCTATAAAAATCATCCATATCAGTAAACAAAGTAAAAAATCACAAAGAATGTCTATTGATAAGTTATAAGCTACGAGGTTCGAGATACAAGTAGTCAACATATGCTCAAAATTTTCTGCATAGACACTGTTTCTACAGACAACCATAATGCTTGAAGATTGTCAACATCCAAATCTATTGGCATCAATGTGTAGAGCTCAATGGGAAGAATAGTAATTTTACTTGCAAAGGGCAAGAAAAGTATTGTGCTTCGATATTATTGTAAAACTGGAGATAGAAAGAAAGGACATTGTAGGCTACCACAAAGAAAGGACATTGTAGGCTACCACAAACTGCAACCTTCGAAAATCAATACACCATAATGGGAAACAACTAACCTGAAGTAAGAGAGTGAAGGGAGTGAAGGAACTGGGAGTGAGATGCTCTGTACAAGAGAGGTAGTGGCCCTAAATTGCGTCAGTAGCACCCTGTAGGTATTTCTTTATTAGCATACAAAATCTTGAGGTCCTTCTTGCACACATTGTGCACAATCACATGAAAAAGCACCCCCCAGCCTGTAGGAGACCTCACCAATAGTGCACAAGCTAGCAACACCCACCAGCTTGTGTGTCATATAGTGCGTTAAACCAACGACCCTAGAGTTCACATGGACATTGAGTGGAAAATCAACTTTCAAAAGCTCCAACGAATCTAAGCCAGAAAGAAAATTACGCAAGAACAGAAAACACAGATAGAGGCTTTTCTTGCAATCAACAAGAGCTGCAAAGTTCAAATTTTGTCAAAGGAAAATAACTGCATCAGCCATACAAGCCAACAAAATCAAGAGACGAAACTTGTCAAGAGAGTGAAATACAGATTATTTTTTTTTAAACATTACTTCTTGAAAGAGAACGAATCTCTAAATCATTAGGATCACCTTGTGGCCTGTGTGAGCCTAAAGCCCAAACACAAATTTTATCAGCACTACTCAAACTATCCCCATCAGCCATCATTGAAGAGGGTTGTGCTAGTATCTTTGTCTAAAGAGCTCTCTGGAGTAGCATCCTCAATCTAAGTCATACTTAGGGTAACACCTAAATGAAGGTTCTACAGTTGGATTATGCCTCCGCTAAACGACCCACACCCCTAATGAAAGAAGTCCACTTTGTGCAAGCTGAAGTGATTAAAAACCACTCCTATGATGGCATCTACATTGGGCCATGGATCATGAAACATGTAGTGGTGGACCCACCTACTACTGAGAGCCAAGCATGCTGCATGAAAATAAATCGTGGCACATTCCGATATCAACTTAACATGGCCAATGCATCAATGTGGAATGAAGTTGCAGCATCAAACTCCACTGCATGTGGTTATACTGAGTATCTACTCCCCTCAACATACTGGGTGGCCACCAACCTTCTTCAACAATGCTTGGGACCTTTTTCAACAGTACCCAAGCAAGAAGCATTCTAGTATCCGGGCAAGAAGCAGAATGCTGACTCAAATATTTCTAATAAAGGAGAAATGATACTGTCTTTCCGCAGAAGTAACTTGGAAGCGATGTAGACGTGAATTCAATTACCTTCGATTTAAAATTCACTCATCCAACAGTTTGAAAATTAATCGCCATGATTGGAAAAAAGATTTGAATACCTACTATTTTGGGCTCAAATTTTCACACCTACTGGGAAACAAAGCCCAAGGGCAATTACAGCATGATTCTTTAGTGATTGCAAGGCCAGCCCCTGCACAACAATGTGCAGCCTCAGGTAGTATGCATGGAATGACTGAGGAAGGCTTGTGCAAATGTGAAAGTCCTGATCTCAAAATACAAATACACCACAATCTGCCTCTCAATGACGGCCAACGTTTGACCAGAGCTCAAGACATCCTGACCTCACCAGGCCTCAAGACCTCCATGCATACGAAATATTCTCTTTGTTTTATCTTCTCCAGAGTACACATAACTGCACGCTAAGTTTTTCGTTACGCACCTGAAAGAACTCTTCGATTGCGAATTCCAGTACGCTGAGAAATCCACTCATCACTTGTGTCCACAATTTTCGACAAATCATCATTAGAAAGAACCCGTTTGGGAATGGCAGATCCGCAACCAATGAGCTTGGAGCCTCTACCTACAATTCTGAAAGCCAGGCAAAGGACTGAGAACCCATGGAGCTGCAAAGTTCTTAAATTCCGGTCTTGTGACAAAAAATGATTAAACACCACTACCCACCGAGTGAAAGAGGAACATGCAACCTAAAACATGCAGAAGCTGAGAGAATTCGTAGCAAGCATGCAATTTTAAGGGGATTGCAATAGTGCATGAGGTCAAGTCGACATGTCCATAAGCAAAATGAATGTGCATGCGGAGAAGCATATGCACGAAACAACAAGTAGACGCGAAATGGTAACAGAAACTTACCTTCTTTGCGATGGAGAAGGCGAAGGAATGACAGGGATGGTTGTGGGAACCTCTGCAGCCGAGCATCTCATTACCAACAGGTAGGTTCTGCTTCTGCTGTTGAAAGCTCCGAGAAAACCCGTAACCCCATATGACGGGAAGCGATATTCTAAGCGGGAAATCAAAGAATTAGATGAAATAACCTGAAACTGAGAAGGCGAGGAAGGAGGAGCAAGCGACGCCATAGCCATTAACAGAAGAGAGCTCTAGCTTGTGCTTCTTCTGCAGAGGAGTTGAAGAGGAGCTAAAATGCATGCGAGGACGCTATGGTGGAGGCGGGAGAGGAGGAGGGACAAAGAGAGAGCATAGGAGAGCACGGGGGATGGCGACCTCCTCCACGGCCATCGCCTACTCGCCTTCAATAGCACATAATTTAGACGCCCCTTAAATGACGTTGAAAAAATTAAATCGTTTCAAAAAATTTGAAGATTGAATCACAAGATGGGCACACAATTTATGGGCACCCAAATTGTGATAGGCCTAAGGTGCTCTCATAAATTTTGTAGCTATGCTTCTAGAAATAGCAGTGGTGCAAACCACCGGTAAAGAGAGAGCATAGGAGAGAACCGGGGTTGGTGACCTCCTCCATGACCATTGTCGACTCGCCTTCAATAGCACATAATAAAGGCATTCCTTAAACGACGGTGAAAAAATTAATTCGTTCAAAAACCTTTAAAGATTGAATCACAAGATGGGCACCCAAATTGTGATAAGATGATCTTTGAAATTTTGTAGCTATGCTACTAGAAGTAGTAGTGGTGCAAACCAGCGGTAACCAGGTATATACCTCCATTTGAAGGCGGTGGTTGGTGGTTTGAGAAGATAGAGAGGGGGAGAATGTGCTACTACACACACATCCCAAGTAAACCAACACAAAGATGGTCAAATTATGATGCACTCTCTTTTAAATCCCATGATGTGGTGAGGAATAACAAAGGTGATGTGGTAGTAGAAGAAGGGGCGCTTGATTGTAAGCCAAGAGTGGGGTGTTAAGAGAGGAGAGAAAGGGTTTGCACGTTGATGTTGAGGAGAAAATCATACACTAGACACTCAACTATGATTTTTATGACCATCTTCATCATGTTTGCAAGCTTCTGATGAATTGTGATATATATTGAGGAATCATATGTAGCATAGCCTCAGGCTTTTGTCAAAAAAGGACAAGAAAAGAATGTAAGAAATCTTTGTATGGGTTGAACCAGTCTCCTCGTACTTGGTATGAGTAAGTTGACACCCATTTCGTTAAACAAGGCTTTTGTAACACTCCAATTGAAACCACTTTGTATGTCAAATGTGAGGGTGATGTATTTCTCATCATCATTTTGTATGTAGATGATTTGCTAATTATTGGTGTGAATGAGACACACATTGCTAAATTCAATGCCACTTTCAAGATGAAAGATTTGTGGCTTTTGTATCATTACTTTGGCATAAAGTTTAAGCAATGTGCTGGAGGTATTACTTTGTGTCAAGCAAGATACATCAAACATTACTATGTAAGTTTGGACCTAAGGACTGCAAACCTATTGCTACTTCAATGAAAATACTTTTAAACCGAGTCTTCATGATGATGGAGATCTTTCTTATGTCACTGTTTGTCAAAATTTTGTTGGATGCCTTATTTATGTATCCAATACAAGGCCGGATATTCAGTTTCAATCTCATAGGTCAACAAATTTATGCATAGCCTAGGGTGTAAGCATTGGCAAGTTGTTTAAAGGATCTTTTGCTACTTGAGTCACACTACAACGCTATATGAAGATATCGACGCGTATATATCGACGGCCATGCTTTTCCACGTGTATATCGACGTAATAGTCACATCCAATAGACAGTGAGAGCACCTCAACAGATCGGAGAACCCATATCTGTAGAAGAGGAAGAGCTGGCTATTGGATGTGACTAGAAGTATCATACATACATGGCACTGTGGTCGCATGGAAAGCATTTCAGAACACAACAAATTGACAGTAGAAGAAACACGTTTGACAGTGGGGTAATGGTTAGTTTCATGCAAAAGAGCAGGGCCAGTGCTAGAGACACGAATGAAAGCACTAGCAACCTGGATTACTGTGGTCTGGTGTCAGATATCCTGAAAGTAAGCTTCAGGCGGTTTGAGATGTTTTTGTTGGATGTGAAGTGGTTCAAGGTGATTACTTCTAGTCGCAATGCAACGGTACGCAGAGATGGAAACAAACTTGTGCAAATAGATTCTACAAAGATTTGGACATATGCGAGCGACACATTTGCTCTCCCCAAACATTGCGAGCAAGTGGTCTTTGTACCGGACCCTCGAGAGCGACAATGGTGGTTTGTGGTTCAGGTTGCTCCAAGAAATAAACAAGTATTTGAAGGGCAAGATCTCCTAGAGGAAAGTCAGTCAGACGACGTCCATACTACTGTGACATTAGATGATATGGAGGAAGGTATGGCAGAGGAAGCTGACAGATATACGAGGGATGACGCAGACGAGCCAGAATTGACACTTGTAGATGAAGATGCAATGGATGAAGACAATCTGCCAGAACGAGTTGGGGTAGAGTTATGTTTGCAATTAGAGATAGACGATGATACGTTGCAAGATCTTATCGATGATGCCTCACTCGTCGAGGCCTAGGCCTGTAAGTGTTTGTGTGAAGACGCTGATTTAAAATTAAGCTTAAAGTTAATTTAAACAATTGTGTTCTGACGCTTTATTTTACTTTCTTTGTGCAGGACTTTAGTATAGCAGACCAAATTCCAGATCCCGCTTCCATGAGTGCAGATGCATTCATGGGCTTCGTTACACGGATGATGTCTGCTCAGATGGCAGAGGCTTCTCAGTACTGGGTAGCCAGAGGCACGGGTACTACGCCTTTGGGTTTCACACCGGAGGGTCCGACGCCTAGGGGGGGGACGCCTATGGGGGGGAGGACGCCTATGGGTACGACGCCTGCTTCTCCCATGACGGCTGCTTCGACACCTAGGGGTGGGACTGAGGCGGGTACGTCCTCATCTCCGCAGCACAGGCGCACTCGCCGATCTCGGTGATCGTCAGGTGGAGGTGGTGGTTGCTGTGGAGGAGGGTCCATAGATGCTTCGACCCCTCCTCGCTCACGACCCCTGTCCTACCCAGGCACACCTCTCGACACACCTCTTGGCACACCTCGGATACCTTGGGGGGCACACGATCCTAGTGCCTCCAAGCTCTATACTGTACAGGTAGATGGTTCTGTTGACATGGATAGAGTCGGGAGTGAGATGCGACAGCGGATTCGCCAGCTCGCGGAGTTGCAGTTTTCGACCAGCCTTCTGACGTCTTGGGGTGATCAGGATGGGGACAAAGTCAATTACATAGTGGAGACCATCCTAAGAGAGTACCAGCCTGCTCCGGGTTCTTCCGTTGTTCCGAGGAGGTGGATCAAGGGTGTTGCACGGGACACCGTGAAACATCGACAAGATGCAGCTCGGAAGGCTTTCAGGACCGGCTCGCCGAAGCCTTCCGGCATCCCAAGCGAGCGTGGTTGCAGATCAGGGAGGATGAGCGGAAAGCGAACACACGGTTCAGACAGCAGCGTGAGGCCGCGCAGGTACGACAAATGACCAGGGGGACATCTCATCTTGGCAGCGGAGGCTTCGACACCTTTCGCTATGAGTTTGTGAGTTTCTAATCCAATCTTAACTATGGCGTTTTTTAAAACGCGATGAATTATGTATTCTTATTACTTTGATTTTTGTATAAACGCAGAATCTTGCGATGCATCGAGCTCCGTCACGCCAGGAGGAGTCAGATGGATATCGCAGAGGTATCTATGAAGTACTAAATGATCTTGAAGCTTCAGGAGAGCCTGTAGACTGGGAGGCCTTACAGTCTCGCTGATCGCTTGAGGTGAGACGTTAATATGTGTGATTTGATTTAATTAAGTAAGTATATGTGAAGTAATATCCATACTAATTTTGTGAGTTGTCCTATGTGCAGGTTGCGACGCCTAGTCATTAGTGGACCGGATTTCATATATATGCTTTGTGAGACACAGACACGCTTCTGTGTCT
Organism: Adiantum capillus-veneris; assembly: GCF_014529385.1. Taxonomy (NCBI): domain Eukaryota; kingdom Viridiplantae; phylum Streptophyta; class Polypodiopsida; order Polypodiales; family Pteridaceae; genus Adiantum; species Adiantum capillus-veneris. Next base: position 48,761,294 of record NC_140946.1, on the reverse strand, counting down.
CTTTTTTGTACAGACAGTTATTGTTCAGACAGTTATTGTTTCCCTTATGGTTATGATTATTGTCATTGTCATTGTATAGACATGGTTATTTCTCCTATTCTTGTATAGACATAGTTATGGTTCAGGTTTTGTTAATGGTTATGTTTAACTTTCTGGTTATGCTTATGGTTATGCTTTTAAGTTATGGTTATGGTTCGTTATGGTTATGCTTTTAAGTTAAGGTTATGGTTCGTTATGGTTATGCTTTTAAGTTATGGTTATGGTTCGTTATGGTTATGCTTTTCAGTTGGTACGGTACTTGTCTTTCATTGGCCTTAAATCTCATGTGAGATCCTACATGGATAGCATGTAGGAGGCGTATACATGATATGGTTTTTTTTTTTTGAAAAGTTTATGTAAAAACAAAGGGAACTCTGCCGAAATTTCTACGCGCGAGAGCATGGTTGATTTTGGTGCTGCTCGCTTTCTTGGGCAGAGGGCAGGAAGTCTGGCTGTGGCTGTGTCCATCTTTTAACTGGGCGCAAGCGAGGCTACCTGCCCTCTGCCCAAGAAAAAAAAATTCTGTTATGGTCGTCGCTATCTGCGTCGTTATGTGCGTTGCTATCTGCGTCTATAGCTGCATCGCAAATAGCGACAGGTTCACAGGGACGCGAATATCGACGCACATAGCGACGCAGTGCGTCGATATCTGCGTCGATGACACCTTTTTTGTTGTAGTGTCATACTTTACATCTTGGATTGTTCTATTTCAAGGGGGATTATTGCTGCTAGGTTTGCATGATTTTTTGGACTCGGATTGGGCTGATTATTATGGCGCACAAGTGTCCACAAGTGGATTTTATTTCATGCCCGATAGTTTGTGCATATCATGGTTGAGCAAGGTGAGTATAGTGCAACCTTCACATCATGCTCAGTAGTTCATGCATACCATGGTTGAGCAAGAAGCAACCTATTGTTTCCACTTCCAATTTTGAAGTTGAGTATCATGGGCACCCTTCACATCTACAATTGAGTGTCTATGGCTCAGATGCCTTATGGTTGATTTGGGTGTTGGATAGGACAGTGCCAACATCATCTACACTAGCAAGAGTGCATTGCCACTTGTGAGAAACCCAATTTTTCATGCTTGCACAAAGCACATTAAGATGCATTATCACTTTGTCAGGGAGAGACTCTCAACAGGAGAGATTAGTTTAGCTTATGTGCTTACACAAGACAACCTTACAAATTTGTTCTCATGAGGCAAGCCCAAATCTTTTTGTGAAGATTTGGGCTTGCGTCCCCTTGTGGATTAATCATGTCCTTAGGGAATGGCACTTCCTATACATTGTGTGCCATCTCTCATTCAGAGCAACACTCCCATGGGGAATTTGTTATCATATATGTGGTAGTGATGTGTGTGAACACACTTAGGACCATTGGGGTAACTTTTTCCTCATTAGGAGGTTTCCACCCCATGGATTGTATATATGCCCATCACTTTAGGGATAACTTATCTTTCTACTTGCACACTAAGCAATATACTCTCTATTGTGTGCCTTGCGGTTATTTATCTTCTCCAAGTTGTGTGTGCATCTCAGCAACCCTAATTCCAACACACCCACACCAAGAATTTGGGAGGACATTTTTCCATTGATATCTCTTATGAGAAAATTCTATAGGCTGGTTTATGGTGGCAGAATATGATGCCAAATGTTTGAGCTTTTTGACACACATGTGATATTTGATAAAGAATGAGTAAATCTACTACAACAGATATGATACCATTGACCATTATTCATCACTTTGAAATATTTATGAAGTGGGGACCTAGTTTTATGGGACCCTTTAAGAAGGTTACGCCCAAGAAGAATTAGTACATAGTTATGGCAATATTATGTTAATAAATGGGTAGAAATTGAAGCACTCCCCAACAATATAGTCAAGTCCATAGCATGGTTTATATACGAATATGTCATATGTCTCCTGATCAGAAGATCTTTTCTTCTTCGAAGATCTGGGCTGTTCCCCTCTCGACGGTGAAGCTTATCCCTCATCGTCTCACTGGTTTGCGTTATTTCAAAATGAGTTTACGTAATTAAAGAAAATTAACTCAATTAAAAGACAAAAAAGTCTGTATGGTTGTCTTCTAGAAATAGTTTCAAACCAGGGAACTCATTTCATTAATGAAACTATTCAGATCTCAATTGAGATATTCTCCATCAAGCATCAAAAATTGACATCGTACTACCCCAAATGCAATGGACACATTGAAAATGGCAACAAGACTATAAAGACCATTTTAACTAAGATTGTCTATAAATAGCCCACAATTGGGATGAAAAACTTCAAATTGTGCTATGGGCATATCGAACAGCCTACAAGATCACTACTAGAATGACAGTATTCAGAATGGTGTATGGCACAGAGGTTGTAGTCTTATTGCAATATTTAGTCTCACACTTGAAACTAAAAATGATATGGAGTATAACACAAACCTAAAAAAGAGACTAGAAAACTTGTTGAAGTTGTACAATATCAAACAAACAAAAATGTTGGAACAGAATGTGGTTCAGCAAAGGAGGAAGCACTGACATGACAACAAATTAAAGGTACAAGAATTTCAAAAGGGGGTTTAGTTCTATCATAGTGGTCTAAATTAGGGTCCAAGAAACCCAATCTAAAGATTGCATGGTCAAAACCTTATGAGGGTCGTCTTGGCATTTTTGAATAATATAGGGAGATTGAAAGATTGAACTGAATTGATTTTATTTGCTATTTAGAATGGGTGAAAGATCAAGCTATAGTATATGTAACATAGCCTCCGTCCTTGCCTTGCTTCCTTCTTCCAGCAACTCTAGTGAATCTTCAAGTGATTTTTCCTTCTCCACAAGCGATACATTGCACTCTAATGCGATTTTACCTATTTTCATGGGGGGGAAATGAAAAGATTCAAATCCATGAAGCAGGTGTTTGACCGAATTGTGGAAGTATCACACTATTGGTAAGTATGTATTCAAGATACAGAGAAAGAATTATTAAAGAATTGGGGAATGAATATTCCGGTGGAGGTAGCCAAAATCTTGCCAAAATCTCCATAGATATGTTTGTGATACAGTAGGTGGTGAAACATTTGACTCAAACAAGGCTACTTTCACCGTCAACAAGAAGAAAATTCAGCTAATTGGTGCTCTCATTGCCGTTGTTTTTTGACTACCTAATCACTAAAACCCAAGGTTGCTACAGTTAACGAAACTAGTACTTTTTTGAAGAAAATCCTAGAACTAAAGACGAAGCAAAGATTTTGATGCCAAAGAATTCCAGTCTTAGCCTTGGAAGATAAAGGATCTTGCAAGTTTATAGCAAAAGCTCTAAGCCTGAAAAAACAACCCAACTCTATGTATCTGAAAAGTCTTTCAATATGTTGTTCACCAAAGCACTAAAGAAGAATTGCCCCTGCAATCCAAGTTCTATCCTATATAATAGTGTGATAGCTTAGACAGGTAAAGTTAAAACCCAACATTTGCTCTAGGCATGGTATGTTTGGTAATTTTTCTAATGGACCAAATGTGTGCCAACTCATCCCAGAGTTGTATCATTGGCACCAAAGCTAGAAGAACCAGCAGGGCAATAGTGAGCAAACATTGTAGCTGACAAGACCAAATGGCTAGTCGAAGCCGTCTATCCCAGTGACAAAGAAAAGCAAAGCCTCAAACATCAAACATATCCTTTTTGAGGGTTGCATCCAAGTCAATGTCTTGGTTTTTTAAGTGTATCCATGGAAATTGTCCGAAGTTTGTGAATTATGGAGTTTCCAATCCTTTGTACTTTCAAGGTAGCTTGTTAAGGATGCCTTCGGTCAAAAAAGTGTGCAACAATGGATCATGCAAGATTGTATTTCATTGTTTCCTACTACTACATTATGCATTGAAACTTGCGAGTGCTATGTGTACTATGTGATGTTGTCTGACAAAATGATTACAAGGTTGTTCATTCATCATGGCACACTTCCACAATGTCTAAAATAGCACATCCAAAACTCTCACACATAAAACTAAGTCCATGGTTAAGAAAATTCTTAGTACTGACCAGCAAAGAGAGCGAGAAAGATATAAATATATGCCACAAGAAATTGTGTCAGTTTCTCTTATTGAATAAAATGGAGATGGGTTGGACATTAATGAGCAACAGCAACGCAATTGTTGACAAAATGGGTCACTTGCCTTAAAACAATTTGTAATTAGTGCTTTTCTATTAACAAACATAAGTGATTGATTATCTTATTGGAAATCAATATGTTTTTTCGATTTTGAATAGGTTTTGATGGTCTATCTTTTCGATGCAAAGTAGACCCACAAAGGATTTTTTTGGTATTGACGCACTTTTCTACCTAAGGTGAGATTGACTTTTTCAAGAGAGAAAATTTTAAAAATAAGGCAAACAAAGAGAAAAGTCTTTGTTTTCAAGATGTCAATGATAGGTATGTCATCTAATGTGAATTTGGTGAGCTGTATGAGAAGAAATGGAACAAGAGATCTTCGCCACACTTGGGAACAATTTTATCACACTCGTGGATCGTAGACCGCGTGACCATGGCATGCTTTGTTTATGATCCAATTTATTTTTCTCATCCAAAATTTACGATATTGCAAAATATTATTATTCAATTAATTCTAGCTTTTTGTTGAATTAGTATGCAAAACTCTCACACCATAGCAATGTGCAAAATGAAAGAGGAGAACATGGATTCACAATGCCTATTTTGGGATTGTTTAAATGAATTGATGCCAAACATGGATGCAAGCCTACAAATCTTGTTGCCAAGAAAATGCAAGTAAATTGGAATGTGGTCCAACATGTCTTCAATCGTGGAAAAAGGAATGTGATGGATGGCACAAAACAATCATGCATATTTTATTGGAAGCAAAACATGATTCAACACATGACTAAGTACATAGTTGCACCGTTTCAAGTGATTTATAGGGAGATGTGTGACAAGTAGAGAGAAGAACCATCTAAGAAAGCAGCGACAGATGAAGCCCATCTAATACATCATGGTGGTGCAATGAAAATTATGCAAAAAAAACCTTCCATAAATAGATTCATATCTAAGTTGGTGGGACGTCCGCATTGCCCATTGGGGTGGCATCTATTGAAAAGAGCACAAAAAGACCCAAAAATCCATGCACAAACTTTGCTAAAAGCAAGCATAGAAGCTCATTAATAGGGGAAGGATTCAAGAAACGGATGTTGATATATGGAGCATGCACCATGGATTTAGCAAATGCTCTTCTACAAAGCACTAAGGCTATTTCTTACATGTAGGGTAGACATTTAGGAAAGGGACTGCCATTGCAATGCCTTGTCATGAGTGCAGGAGCAAGCGAGTGGTTCAAGTCACAAGGATGATCAATGAAGCCACCGTGGGAGTGCCATGTTATAGGGTGCCATTTAATTCAATGGGCAATAAAAAAACCTCTTGACAGAAGAGGTAGAGCTTAGGTCATCAATGTAGAAGATGAGGCAATTGGTTACTTGCAATACAACTCAATTACTAAAGATCATCTTCTATATGGACGGCCAAAAAATATAGATTTCACAGGTGAAGGTGCTTCAAATAAACCTAAGAGGAGAACAAGAGGAGCTAGCCCTCTCGTAGTGGAGAGAAAGGTCCAATAAAACAATGTGGTGCTTCAAATAAACCTAAGGTTTATTTGAAGGTGCTTTAAATAAACCTAAGAGGATAACAAGAGGTGCTAGCCCTCTCGTAGTGGAGAGAAAGTCAATAAAACTAATGTGGAAAATTTATTGCACGCACATAGGAAGCAAAATGACATGTAGTGGCACGCCGAGTGGAGATAGAAGATCTCTCTCTCTCTCTCTCTCTCTCTCTCTCTCTCTCTCTCTCTCTCTCTCTCTCTCTCTCTCTCTCTCTCTCTCTCTCTCTCTCTCTCTCTCTCTCTCTCTCTCTCTATGTGTGTGTGTGTGTGTGTGCGTGCGTGCGCGCTATGCGACTTATTGCAATTCACATGCGTATAATGATCTACAATTGCTATGGTTCAAGAATCATCTTATGTAGGTGTTGTTTGGGTAGTAGTTGATTTCCTCTCATTAATTTGGTATAGTGAGCCTCTCTCTCTCTCTCTCTCTCTTTGATATGCTAACTTATTGTAGTTCACCATGCACGTTATGATTTGCAAATGCTATGGTTCAAGAATCATCTTATGCAAGGTAGTAGTGAATTCTCCTCTCATCAATTGGGTCAAGTGAAGTTGTAAAGAAGAAGGATAGTGCATAAGGCTCATAAGTTTACATTAGTAGGTGAAGACTTGATGACCTGTGGTCAAGATGGAGTTCTAAAGAGGGTGCTCTACAAAGAAGGGATTAGCTTGATGTTGGAGCAATGCCATGAAGAGAGCAGACATCGAGGTAAAGACCAGGTATTATTTCAAGTGTTAAGAGCAGGTTTTTGGTGGCCTTTCATAGTGAGTGATGTGCATTATTGGTGCAAAGCCTACCATGAGTACCAAACCATGGGTGAACTAGAGTGCTTCGTTAGCCGCAGAGTCCGAGGGTAAGAGAAAACAAGAACCTCTAGAAGACAAAAACTTGGGGGGCAGGGAGAGAGAGAGAGGTATATTTTTTATTATCGTCCTGGATGGACAAATATGACCTGTAAGACCAAAGGTACACGTGATATTTTATTATCGTATTGGGTGGTAAATATGATGTATGGGACCAAAAGATACATGTGATGAACTATATGGATAAGTGACTCTCAATGCTCAAGGATTATGTGACGAGACACAGTGGAGAGCCCACGTTATGGCTGGAGCGGAATGTATGTAGGTATAGGTCATGGCTAAAAATGTGAGAAGCAGTTTCAAAGTTCGAAGGTGAATTCTTTCCAATCTAATTCATCACAAATATGAATGTATTCATGATGTTCAATAAAAAGTCTACCAAATACTACAAACCATCAAGTTTGCAATTTTGGAGGATAGTATTGGTCATTGAATTTTGGATTATCTGCCTTCAATTGCATAAGAGCTTCTATACCACTCTTGAACTTGTGAGGAGCTTCTCCCAAAACGTGTGCATCCCAGCCTCTTTTTACAACATTCCAGTCATTCTATTTCACAATGTCCCAACAAAACTAACTCTTCAAGACTGCATTGCAGACCCAAATCAAAGTGAAACAATCAACAGCGACAATTCCTATTGATCCTATCTTGGCTCTTAAGGTGTTTGCACGGATGCATTAAGACCCATATTGAAATCTTAGCAAGCTCTTTCAAACCAAAAGGCAGCTGTCGATATTTGGTAATCACAAGGTACCTCATAGCAATCCATACTTACATGCATACGCCCCCCTCTGTTGGGGTATAAAGCCCAATGTGGTCGCCCAGGTAAGTGGGCGGGCCGTCAGGTATGTACACATGTTCTTTTGTAAAAACCTAATAAGAACTCACTATGCTCTACACATTACAGTAGAGCGAGTTCACCATATCATCGTGCTCTTCTTCTCGCACTCTCTCTCTTGCGTCGCACTTCCGCTCGTACTCCTTCAACTGGTATCAGAGCTCAGATCGAGGCTCGGGGCAACACTGCAGGAGGCTAGAGTCACCAGCTCAGATTGGAGTGAAATTCGACAGGCAAAGACACGGCCCCAAACCCTGTGGCCACCGTTCGGCTTCGACAAAGGTCTGCGCAGGCCATTTTTGACTACGTGGTCTCGGTGGGTGCATATCCGACTCTGCAAATTTGGGGTTTTCGGCCTACGACTGCAGGTGCTGAGGATATCGACACTCCCAGAGTGTTGATTTGTGGCTGTCTACACATCGAAGGACGGCTCACAGTTCTTGGAGGCGTGTCACATACGACACGGGCGCATCTACACACAGACTGTAGGCGACATCCACTAGTTCATCAGGTAGCTTGTGTTTGCTGCTTGATATTCCAGATTTCATCCTGACATTGCAGGTACTTCCACATGGGATGTATTGTCAGAGATGATGTATGTCTGTTGAGGGTTTGCTGGCTGTGAGTCACGCAGCAAACAACCGCCGCAGCGGTTACAACATACAGTGGGAAATTTGTGGATGTATGACTTTGTGGGAAGTCTATGTACTATCAGATTTACTGCAGCCTTTGTTGAGGGTCGAGTGAGGTTTTATTGAGCAGGGGGATTCTCGAATGTTGAGATCCTTTCGGTGATACAGGTCTTGGAGCGATCCCTCGAGCACCCTTAGATAGGCAGCTAGGATGTATTGACTGTGAGTTAGACAGTTGGGATTGCATCTTTGCTTTACTGCCGTTGAGGCATTGTCGCAGTCTATGCTTACAGGACAGTGACAGGACAGTCAGAGATAGTACAGGTGCAGGACAGGTTTACCCACAGCTTACAGTGTTAGAGAGACAGTGGTTTTTTGAGCTGTTTTTTGGTCTATTTTTAGTACACCAGAGCCATTTTACAAACGAGACTCTGCCAAAATTTCTGCAGAATCTGAAGCTTTCTTGGTTCATTTGACAGGTTGATATTGGTTCAGAGGTCAGTTTAGAGGGGAAACTCTGCCGAATTTTTCCCAGGAAAGTAAACTATTGTGAAGCGTAGCTATGGCTGGATCACAGGACACTGCTGTTGACAATATCAAGAAGCTGGATGGAACCAATTTCCCATTGTGGAAGAAGCAGATTTGGCACGTGTTGGTACAAAAGAAGCAAATAAAACCTATAAAGCTCAAGGGGATAAAACCAGAAGATATGGACGAAGATGAATGGAGCGAAATGGATGAATTGGCACTTTCTACCATTATGCTGACTTTGGCAGAAAGCGTTTACTTCAATGTAGCAGACGAGATGTCGGCTTATCAAGCATGGTTAAAGCTGAGTGATCTTTATGAGAAGCAGAGTGCAGCTTCACAGGTATACTCGCTTAAGAAGCTTGTTGACTTGAAGATGAAAGAAGGGACACCTATGTCCAATCATCTGAATGAATTCAACACAATCTACAGTCAGTTGTCAGCTCAAGGTGTCAAGTTTGATGAACCTGTTAGAGCTATGTTCCTGTTGATCACATTGCCGGAAAGTTGGGACACTTTTCACACAGCTTTGAGTAATTCTGCACCTCCAGATGGTTTGAACATAGCAGGTGTAGAAGGAAGTCTGCTTACTGAAGAAACCAATAGAAAGACAATGGACAAAGGCAAAGAAACAGCCTTAGTTGTCAGGGGAAGGACCAAAGAAAAGTACAAAGGTGGAAAGAGGAATCGGTCTCGTAGCAAGTCCTGCAGTGCTAAAGGCAAGAGTGACATAGAATGCTACCATTGTGGCAAGAAGGGTCACATGAAAAGAGACTGCAGAGAATGGAAAGCAGAAAAAGGCAAAGAGAAAGCTGAAGACCATGGTGAGAAGAACAAGTCCTCAGTGAAGATTCAAGAAATAAATGTGACAAACACTGTTGCAGAGGATGACAGTCTAGTGTCAGGAGACATCTACTTCTTGAAGAATACAATGGACTCAGCTCTTCTTACAGCATCTGATGGAAATGCACTGAGTGACTGGATTATAGACTCAGGGGCATCACTTCATGTGTCTCCAAACAAGGAGTGGTTTACCTCTTATGTGACCACTAAAGATCATGTTCGGCTAGGCAATGGGCAGACATGTGAGATCTTAGGTCTTGGAGATGTTCAATTGAAATTTCAGAATGGCTCTTCTTTCACGCTGAAGAATGTGAGACATGTTCCCGCAATTACAAAGAGCTTGATCAGCACAGGTTTACTTGATGATGCTGGCTACGTCACCACTTTTGGACAGAACATGTGGAAGATATCCAAGGGTTCTATGACAGTAGCACATGGAGTAAAGTCTGGAGGACTTTACATGATTTATGTATCAAATGTCTCTAAAAATGTAATCAATGTAACCGAGCAGCCGAACGTTTCTTTGTGGCATAGCCGGTTAGGACATATGTCCAAGAAGGGAATGGAAATCTTGTATCGTTCTGGTTATTTGCCTGGCTTTTCATTTAATGATTTTGAATTCTGTGAACATTGTCTGTATGGTAAGCAAACACAACAGCCACATAAGCATAGAAGCAGTACAAGAGATACACAGTTGGCACTTGTTCATAGTGATTTGTGTGGACCTATGCCTAACCTATCTCTAGGGGGAGCTTCTTACTTTATGACATTTATAGATGATTACTCGAGGAAAGTATGGGTTTACTTTCTCAAGCACAAGGATGAAGCGTTTAGTGTTTTCAAAACGTTTGTGACACTTGTGGAGAATCAGAGTGGCAAGAAGCTTAAATGCTTACGCACTGACAATGGTGGAGAGTATGTTTCAAAGGCCTTTCAGGACTTTTGTGAGTCAAAAGTTATAAAACGTGAACTTACTGCTCCTTACAATCCTCCTCAAAATGGTGTTGCTGAGAGGATGAATAGGACCATAAAAGAGAAGGTCAGAAGTATGTTGTCTAATGCACAGCTGCCAAATGGGTTTTGGGCTGAAGCTGTATCAACAGCTGTTCATCTTGTAAATAGATCTCCTAGCAAGGTTTTGCAGAAGGATTCAGTGCCAGAGATGGTATGGTCAGGCAAAATGCCCTCATACAAGCATCTCAGAGTCTTTGGCTGTGAGGCATATACTCACGTTCCGAAGGAATTTAGGAACAAACTTGAGCCAAAGAGTAGAAAGTGCATCTTTCTAGGCTATGGTAATTCTGGTGAGATGGGGTACAGACTTTGGGATCCGGAATCCAGAAAGGTTATCCGCAGCAATGATGTTCACTTTAATGAAGCCAAATATTATTCTAAACCAGAGAAAGTTGAGGAGATTAGAAGAGTTGTCTTCCAAGAAGATGGACCTGCACGTGCAAGACAAAATGTCAGGGCTCAAGAGGAGCAAGGACAGGATAGATTGGAACCACAGGTTGTGGCTGAGCCTGAGCCACCTATTGTGCATAGATCTGGACGTGTCACGCGACCTCCTGATAGGTTTGTTCCATCTATGAACTATGTCATGTTGACTGATTGCAATGAGCCTTCATGTTACAAGGAAGCAGTGCAAATGAAGGACTCCAGGAATTGGCAATTGGCCATGCAGTCAGAGATGACAGCTCTGCATAAAAACAAGACATGGAAGCTAGTTAAATTACCACAGGGCAAAAAGGCTCTACCTTGTAAATGGGTTTACATGTATAAGATCACCGCTCATGATAGTCAGCCAAAGTACAAAGCAAGGTTTGTTACCAAGGGCTTTAAGCAAGAACAAGGCATTGACTTTGATGAAGTCTTCTCTCCGGTGGTCAAGATGACTACATTGAGATGCTTTCTTGCATTGGTTGCCATATTAGATTTGGTGTTGCACCAAATGGATGTCAAGACAGCGTTCTTGCATGGTGATTTAGATGTGGAAATTTACATGCAGCAGCCAGAAGGGTTTGTTGAGAAAGGCAAGGAAGATTGGGTATGCTAGTTGTTAAAGAGTCTTTATGGCTTAAAACAATCACCGAGGGCATGGTACCATAAATTCCACAAGTTTATGCTTTCTCAAGGCTACAAATGTAGTGAGTTCGATCACTTTCTATATACAAAGAAGGCTAAGGATGTCAGTTGGCTGATCCTTATTTTGTATGTGGATGACATGTTGATTGCTAGCAAGCACTTGGAAGAAATTTCAGCTTTGAAGTCAAAGATGGCAAAATCGTTTGACATGAAAGACATGGGTGAGGCAAGTCATATACTTGGTATGCGCATTGAGAGAGACATATCAAAGAAGTTGATTTGGTTATCTCAAACAGAGTATATTGACAAGGTTTTGCAACGTTTCAATATGGAGAAGGGAAAGGCACTGAGTGTTCCATTGCCACCATATGTGAAACTTAGCAAACAAGATTGCCCTGTGTCTGATGAAGAACAGGCTGAAATGGATAAGATTCCATATGCGTCTGCAGTGGGTAGTTTGATGTATGCAATGATTGCTACTCGCCCAGACATTGCATTTGCAATGGGAGTAGTAAGTCGATACATGTCAAACCCAGGCAAGAAACATTGGGAGGCAGTGAAAGGAATATTGAGATACCTGAAAGCTACAAAGAGTATGCATATATGCTATGGGAGTCAAGAGCTAAGTGTAAAGGGTTTTACAGACTCAGATTATGCAGGTGACTTAGACAATCGAAGGTCTACGTCAGGGTATGTCTTTACATTGGCTGGTGGAGCAGTATCATGGCGTTCTAGATTACAAGATTGTGTTACTCAGTCTACTATAGAGGCTGAATATGTTGCAGCATCAGAGGCATGCAAAGAATCAATTTGGCTTAATCGACTAGTAACAGATTTGGGAATCAAAGAAGAGATGCATGTGTTTTATTGTGATAGTCAAAGTTCTATACAATTGGCTCGCAATCCAGTTTATCACTCAAAGACAAAGCATGTGGATGTGAAGTATCATTTCATCAGGGAAATACTCGAGGATAAGCAACTTTAGCTCGTCAAAGTTCACACCACAGAAAATCCTGTTGATCTACTTACAAAAGGACTTCCCTCAGAGAGCTTTGCGCATTTTCGCAAGCAGTTAGGTGTAGGGTAGTACATCACTTCTCTACATCTCTTGTATATTAGCTTGTATAGTAGCTTCTCTCACACTTAAAGTACCACATTGGACTTCAAGTGGGAGGTTGTTGGGGTATAAAGCCCAATGTGGTCGCCCAGGTAAGTGGGCGGGCCGCCAGGTATGTACACATATTCTTTTGTAAAAACCTAAAAAGAACTCACTATGCTCTACACATTACAGTAGAGCGAGTTCACCATATTGTCAGCTCTTCTTCTCGCACTCTCTCTCTCGCGTCGCACTTCCGCTCGTACTCCTTCACCCTCCAGATGCCAGTGAGGCATCCTCTCCTTGTTGCCGTAACTCTTCTAAATCTTTCTCGAGCAAAATATTGAAAACTATATATGCCATTTAAAAATTTCTCAAGTAAAAAAAAATTATGAAAGGATGAGAGAGACAGAGAGAGATGCCACCGATTGCCATGGTTCAAAGGTGTACCTTGCAAGAATGAGATATCGATCGTAGTGCTTCAGAGGGGTACCTTGCAGAAACCACGAGGAGGGTTAGAGGTTTGTCAAGCTCAATGTTCGTAATCATACAAGATGTCAACGTTATTAATTGTTTGTTGTTCCAATTTTTATCTTTCAAAAAAAAAAAACATGCAAGTTTCCTTGCATAGAGGAGTTTGCACAGTCCTCCCCAATTTTTATAATACGAGGGAACGTGCCATTCCCAGGGCAGCGTGCAATTCTCAGTGTGTTCACTAACTGCATTCGCAGTGTCAAAAATGTCAAAAATCACAGAATGATAATGCTTACTCACCGCTCGATTGAATGTCTGTCGTCGATGCACGTTGCATCAACGATGCTGGGCATCTCCTGCTCTTAACCCGCTGCAAGAGACGACAATGGAGGATGAAGGAGATAAGCTTGTGACTATTTGGGTGGAGGAACTTTAGGAAGAAGCGGGAATTTTTATATTTCAGCTTGTGTCAATTCAAAGCCTATCAAAATTTAGTCGTCGCTTCATACGTCCAAATCTAGTGGAAGTAAGAACGATGGTGCTCAACTGTGAAAGGCACTTTGCATCTGATGAAAACAACCAAGCACTTCATGGCCCTGATCTTGTTGGGCATATCCTGCAATCAATGCATTCCAAGAGACTGCATCCCGGACATAAAGCTCGTCAAGAACTTGTTGTGCTTCGAAAAGTACACTACACTTGGCATACATGTCAACCAAAGCATTACCAAGCACGACATTTTTGTTGAACAGTCCACGACTATCAAGCTCATCATGAACATGCCTTCAAAATGCAAGCATAGGTGACTGCATCTGGAGAGAAGCCCTTGCTTCGCATCCGCTGGAAACATCCCAATGCTTCTTGGCCCTGCCCCTGTTGGACATAACCTGCAATCAATGCATTCCAAGAGACCGCATCTCGATCAGGAAGCTCGTCAAGAACTTGTTGAGCTTTCAAAAGTACACCACACTTGGCATACATGTCAACCAAATCATTGCCAAGCATGACAGTTCTTTACAACAGCCCCTGATTGACAATCTCATCGTGAATTTGTTTGCCCATACAATGTCTCACATAACGCCACATGCCTTCAAAATGCAAGCATAGGTGACTGCATCTGGAGAGAAACCCTCACTTCGCATACAATGGAAACAATTCAAAGCTTCCTGGCCCTGGCCTTGTTGGGCATAAATTGCAATTAATGCAGTCCAAGAGATGACATCTCGGTTGGGAAGCTCGTCCAGAACTTGTTGTGCTTTCCAAAATACACCACAATTAGCATACATGTATACCAACGCATTGCCAAGCACGACATTCTTCTCCAACAACCTCTGACTAGCAATCTCGTCATGAATTTGTTTACCCAGATCAACATCTTGAATAATACCGCATGCCTTCAAGGCATAAGCATAGGTGACCGCATCCAGAGAGAGGCCCTCGCTTCGCAAGCGATGAAAACAGCCCAGAGCTTCGTGACCCTGCCCATGTCGGGCATATCCTACAATAAGTGCAGTCCGACCGACGACATCCCGGACTGGAAGCTCATCAACAACTTGTTGTGCCCTGACAAGTGCACCGCACTTAACATACATACTGGCCAACAAGCTCTGTAACCTACGAACTGCTTGTGGAGAAGATTGAATTGCTCCTGAGTGTGCCACGTGGGTTACTGAGAGGCCAAGGATGCGATTTCCAAAACTTGTTGTGCTTTCCAAAGTACACCACAATTAGCATACATGTATACCAACGCATTCCCAAGCATGACATTCTTCTCCAACAACCTCAATCATCGTTTTTACTTTCTCTGGAAGGAGAAAATTTCACTTGTAATTACTAGCATAAATTGCACTTAATTAAATAAACAACGAACACGGACCAACTTCTTTGTATTTCTTTCCATCACCAGATCGGGGTCCATGAGGTCGAACAGGGGAACCCCCCCGCACCCAAGCTCAAGCAAGTCCCCGCCTCTATCGACTCCTACAAAGATGTTTCTTTCTCTGCTTCAAGCAACCTTCAACGAAGCAACGCAACTTCTTTGAGAGCCGAGAACGGTGGCAATGGATTCTCATCTTCCAGGCTTTTGTGACGACAATGAACCCATTTGCACTCACTTTCTCTGCGTGCATCAGCCTACAAAGGCTATACTCTATATGTGCTTCCGTTTTCATGGTTTTCGGCTTTGCTTCACAAGAATAGGGGGTATGAGGGCCCGACATGAGTGCGCTAAGGGAGACCATCTACCCCCTTGTAAACACATACGTCACCAAGAAAGAATTCCGTTCTGGCCGACAGCTTCTCACCCAGATGCTCTACAATGGCCTCAACACGGTGTCGACATTGGCTGAACAACTCATCCATCGTTTTGCTACATGTGGTACCTTGTGGAGAAGATCGAATTGCTCCTGAGAGCAACGAGAGGTTTATCGGAGGTTGCACGAGGGCCGAGTTATTACTGGAGAGCTTTCTTTTGCCTGCGTTAAAAAAAGCTGGCGTTGGGCCTTCGCCAGCTAAAGTAGCTGGTATTCATCGCGATGATCTTATTGTTGCGCCTAAACCTAAATCCGAGAGAGAGATCATGATGGGTTATAATGCTCAGCAATAGTACGAGCTGGCGGCCATGCAGATCAGGACTCCCTTGGTTGTAACCAAAGAAGCACAGGAATGGCCACCCTTGGAGACAGCATGCAATAGTATTTACAGTACGAGGTTGTCCATGGTCACCATATCCAATCTGGAGATAATAGGATCTCTTGGCGAGGGAGGCTATGGGCAAGTATTCAAAGTCAGAAGGAATCATCAAAGTAACAACAGCGGGCAACGAGTTAGAGCTGCGACCTTGCGGGGCAGAGCATATCATGGCCTGCAAGATCTTAGTCAAAGAGCTTTCTGCTCATGAAACGCACCGCAAGCACCAAGCTTCGGCTGGCTGGGGACGTAGAGATTCGCATCATGCAGCGGCTATCCACTCACGTGGTCGCAGCAGTAATGCCGATAGTGAGGCTGCGTAGGGTGCATCTAACAGATGGCGATGGGAGCTGGCCCTCTGTAGCGATGGATTTGTGCGAAGGTGGAACGGCACTTGACATGATGAATGGGAGGAGGAGGCAGGGGCTCTACATGACGTGCCATGAGGGGGTGCTGGTGGTGAAGGCCATGGTCATCGCTCTAAGGTTCTGCCACGAGGAGAACGGAGTGTTGCATCTGGATGTGTAGCCAGATAACATTCTGCTGCAGAGGAGAGGGAGGCTGGAGACGGGTAAGCTGGTGGACTTCAGGCTGGCGACAGACAACAACTCAGAAATACATAAGAGAGAGAGAGAGAGAGAGAGAGCCGAACAACTCAAAACTACATACGAGAGAGAGAGAGAGAGAGTCGACCCTGACGATGACACTGAGGAGCTGCTGATTGCGATGACCTACTGGACCTGCGAGGACGAGCTACTAGATGTCTTGCGCCAAGGTGAGGAGTTGAGGAATTGCGATGACCTGCTGGAATAAAAAAGCAAGACTTGCAACGACCTGTTGTTGCCATATAAAAAAGTCGATGACTTGCTATTGTATTTAACGAATCCCACCGTTTCAAAAGTTGTGCCACGTGGGTTAATGAGAGGCCATGGATTTGAAAATGGTTCCTACGCTAACGAAGTAAAGACGAATGGTAGCCAAATTGCAGGGGGGCATCATCACTCAAAATGCTTTTGAGAAGTGGGTTTAGATGCTGTCGGTCCACTCCCAAATTCTACAAGCACTAAGAAGTACATTATGGTAGACATTGACTACCTCACTAGATGATTGAGACCAAGGCAATTAAGGAGGTAAGTGCGCATGTATTGGCTCAGTTTGTCTTTGATAACATTTGTTGTCGTTTTGGAGTACCGTGGGTGCTCATTTATGATAGAGGCTAGGGATTTAAAAGCAAGCTTATGCGGGCATTGGTTGAGAAGCTAGGCATTCACATTAGTTTTCTTTGCCTTATCATCCATAGTGCAATGATCTAGTGCAGAATTCCAATGGGCAAATCATCAAAATTTTGATGAAGTATTTATATAAGCAGCAAGCAAAGTGGGATGCTAATCTAGAGAAGTGCTTATGGACGTACAAGACATCTTGCAAAGTGGCAACCAATTTAACTCCTTTTAAGCTAGTCTATGGTAAGGAGGCAGTGATGCCATTGCATACAAAGTTAGGTGCTTTGAAGCTTATGTGCCGCATCAATGCCACTCCACAAGAGGTTTTACAGGACCGAGTTGTCAGCCTTGAAGCTTTGCAGATGGACAGAGAAAAGGCAACGGACTACTATGTGAAGCAGTGGGAGCAGTGGGTTGCAAAATTCAATAGAAGTCTACCAGACAAGAAGATACACGACGGAAACCTAGTGATAAAGGTGGAGAAGGCCTTTTCGAATGGAACCTATCAACTAGTGAGAGCTAATGGTAAGCTTCTTAGGAACTAGGTGAATGGCATGCAGCTCAAGATGTACTTTAATAGAGGTTTGGTGCTCAATGTGCATCAAATTGTAGCCAAGGGGGGTGGGCAACCCACCTGAAAGAAGCAATGTGTGGAGGAGATAAAGCTTTGCATATATCATGTACATGTGCTTGTGGTTTGTGAGTGATTTTGGTTATCAGTGTGATGTGGCCATTTTCAAGTTCAATAAATATGCTTTTGGTCAAATATAAATGTTTGACAAGGGGGTTGGGCAATGATGGTGCAACCAAAGTTGGTCAAGCGTAGAAGTGGTGCCAAGCAATGATAATGCTACAAAGAGGTGCATGGCAACATGCTAAGGAATGTGCAAAGGCCCTGGGTTGGCAACTGGTGGTTGAAGTGTATGGTTGTCGTAGTTTTTTAGGTCACAAGGGCTCCAAAAGGGATGGTGCCCTAGAAGGTGGTGTTTGAGATGTTCTACAAGCCGTTTGAGGAGTCGTCCCAGACGGCTCCTCAAACGGATCCACGGTGTACAAGATAGAGTTGTTTAAAGATGGAATGTGTTAGCGGATTGACCAAACGGGTGCCCACCTGATCGAACACGTAGTCGGACACCACAATTGTAATCTATTATTTTTTTGAGCTAGTGTAGTGATACTCTTGATTCCAGAGTAGCAGGTTAATTCCTTGATATGTAACTCTTTCATGACATTTGTAAAGGTCCATGTGAGTTGGCACTGACCATTTAGAAAGACCTAGGTATAAAGGTCAATAACTTTAATGTGGAGATAGGCTTATCTTTTAAGAAGAAAGGTGCTCTGCAAAATGTACGCTCAAGCTACTAAGCTGCTCCAACTTGTAATCAACTTTTCTAATGATTGGGTAATCTGTTTTCAGTTTTGAAACTTGCATTGTGTTCCTTTCTCTTTGCTCTTTCATTCAATGTAAGCATTGTCATTTTTGTTGTGGTTTGTGACTATGGGTTTATGAGTCTTCATTGCAAATTTAAGTGCTTAAATCACTGTTCTTTAACGTTTTGACCATAGGAGAGTGTTCTTAGAGCATAGAGCAACATTTCTAGTATGTTTTGTTGCAGTTTCAGGACCTTTTTCATGATGGATTGTGATTTTGGTACCTTGTCAGATTGCAACCAGACTTGGTAGGATAGTACCCCTAGGTGTCCTAGACCTCCTTCTAAAGTTTTGTTGCATTTCGAATCCGTTCGAGTGCCAAAATAGCATGATGACCTAGAGCGGTGAGAAAGGGCATAGGCAAATTTCCTTGATCATTGAGTGATGATATGTTTGTTGAGTTGGTGTGTTTGCTTGTTAGGTTCACTTCTTGAGATTGACAACCTCAAAGAGTCTCCGTGCTCCATCCGAGTCACTTCCTTGAGTATTGACATTATGTTAGTGGCAAATAGCTTTGATACAGACGTCCGTCGCGGCGGCCCGCTAACATTGGCGTCGCTACCAGGAATAATGATCCTTAGATGGTGAGTGACCTAGTGCATACTTAGAGCGTTCTTTTTCAAAAATTTGTCTCTCCATTCCATTTATACCTTAGCAGTGAAGCAGCTAGACATGCATTTCATTCTTCGATTTTCTCTATGCTTTCAGAGTGTTGTACCATTTTCCGTTTTGACTTTATTTTGTACCGTTTTGTTTGTTTTTCTTCCTAGTTCCATTTCAATACTTCAAAGTAGGGTAAGTAGAAACTACCATCATCAAATTTGGGCTAAAAGATTGAGGACATTTTGATCGAAACGACCATAACTCTAAAATTCTAAAAATGTGATGGTAGAGACCTAAAAAGTGATCCAAATTCAAAAAGTTGTGGATCAAGGGCATTAGCAGACTCTCTAGAAGCAATCTAGAAAGTTTGAATAGGTTCTGTGGAGGAAAATGGATCGCAATCCATGACCCCAAGAGACCATTTTTGCAAAAAAATGATCAGTGACATTGTGCATCAATGGGACATTTCTTTGATCAAGTTTTCTTGAAAGAAAAACTCAAAAATCACATTAGAATTGGTTGATAGGGCAAAAACGGCAAGCATTTCAGACATGAAATTTGGAGTTTTTTTAACTTTTTGCAATCCAAATAAAAAAAGAAGTGAAAATCTAATATCCACAGAGTGTAGGCATACTGCTGATCAAATTTCATGTTCAGAAGTGGTGGAACATGGATCGCGATCCATGTCCCCCTTGACCATCTAGAGCTAATATTTGACGTAGATAGCTGATACCATATGAAATAACTTTCCCAAAAGGCACCATAGCAAAAAACTGAAAAAAGTTGGTCAAAATAGCCAAATACAGAAGCTAGTCAAAAATCATAGGGCAGACAGAAAAACTTGCTTTTGACTGACAAAAAGTTGTCCAAATCCAAAAAGAAGTGGTGGAGTAAACTAGCGATACTACCAAGAACCAACATGCCAAATTTGGCGTTCATATCTGATGGAACATGGATCGCGATCCATGATTCCCATCAAGATTTTTGACTGAGATTTTGGTAGTAGACAACTAAGACATAGACAAACACTTTTTCCAAAAGAACCATTTGCAAAATGTTGAAAAAAGTGGTCAAAAGGGCAAAAAACAATTCAAGGTGAAAACTCTAAAACAAATCTGTGGATTGACTTTTGCTTGACCTAATCAAGTCCAAATCATACAAAAACCACATAGCAAAGATCAGTGGACCAAGTGCAAGTTGTGTGTCAAGTTTCATTACCTTCTAACACAAGGGTACATGGATCGTGATCCATGTCCCCCTGTCACAAACTGAGACCAAACTTGTACCCTAGCTAGAGTACATCACAGGGAGTCTAGTGGTCTTTGCAAAACTGAATTTGGATATCAAAAACCAAATCAAAAGCCCAAAATTGTCAAGCATACTAACAAAGTGCCAGAATTGACCTAAGTTTCAATCCAGAGGTCCATTTGCAAAAAAAAAAAAAAAACAATGGGACCTACTAGTCATATTGATTCTAATGGTACCAAGAAAAGTCAATTTGGCCTCCAAACATGGATCACAATCCATGTCCCCATAGTGACAGCTTGACCTAAATTTCTCCAGATCAATAGTACACACATAAGAAAATATATCTCCAAGTCCAATTTTGGAAAAAAAATCAACAAATTTGGGTCAAAAGACAGCAAAATAGGTGACAAACGGAAAACCGCAAAATAGGTGACAAACGGCAAAATAGGTGTTGGCCATTTGACCTAGCAAAACAAGTCCAAATTTAAAAATATATGAGATTTAGCTTGTGGACATAGAGTGCAACAAGCTGCCAAGAGATCAAGTCCAGATGTGGTTGAACATGGATCGCAATCCATGTCCCTCGACCTCAGAATTTGTAAAAATTGGTATAGAGCTTGTGTATAACCTTGTCTACATACTGTTAAGATTTCAAGTAAAAACTTGATAGGGGATCATGGATTGCGATCCATGTACCTCTACATAGTGGGGGTATCTGACTTGATGAGCTTGTAGACATACTTGAGTACATCTCAAATCTCAAGTTTGAGCTAAAAATACCTTTGAGAGACCAAGATACAAGCCAAAGTTCCTGTGTCCTAGTCATGAGCCTATTTTGAGTGTTGTTTCAAGTGCAGTTCACCAAAATTGCTTTAACTTTTGATAGACCAAAATCCAAACTTTTAGGGTACCCACAACTAGTTTCCAAAGACCAAAGGACCACAAAGACCTAACTTTTGAGAGACCTCACCAGGGACAAAAAGGGATAAATTGCACTAAGCCAAGGTGGGCTTGTCAGAGACTATCTTGAGAGTTTTGTGTGAGCCTTAACCATGACAAATCATCCATCACCAGGGTTTTTTACTCCACTCAAAGACATGAAAAACGTAAGAAACACTGCAATGCCGACGACATTAGGATTAGGAGAAGACCTAGAGGAGAGGCATTCTTTGATCAACAAACCAAATGTGAGATTCATCAAAACCAATGAATCCATGAGAGTTCTAATAGATTACACTCATGAGGGGTTATATAAATTCACAAATGGGGATCAACATATCTTCTACAAGAGTGTAGAACCCAATGCAAGAGAGTTGACCACCCATAAGAACCTCTATGCATTCATGTATACATATGCCCACGGAGTGCAAGTTTTGATGGTAGATAAATATGGACAAGAATACAATCTTGTTGATCCGATTGACCTAAAACAATACACATACAAGGGTACTATACACATACAAGGGTACTCCGATCTCTAATTACTTGCAGTCAAAAACGATTCCAAAGCACGATTAAGAGAGGATTCCACTGGAATTCCTCCAAGACGAGAGGAAAGAGCGAGATTCGACTTTGCAAGAAAATATGACGTGGTTATATTGGTGACTGGATCACAACAATTAAGTCCATATCAAGTGGCCCAATGTGTCAAGACAAAGTACAGTGGGTCAGAGGATCCATACGCTTATGTCTCACTCTTCAAGCAAGTTTTGAGAGCTAAACAGATTGCAAATTTTCATACTCAATACGAGGGATTTGGGTTGACATTAGAAGGAACAACCTTGACTTGGTTCCAGCCATTGAACAAAGATGATTTTTCCAACATAGCACAGCTCTTTCAAGAATTCACTGAGGAGTTCTCAAAAGGGGGGATCACACACAGCACGGTGTCACAGATCTATGCTTTCAAACAAAAAAAGAACGAGAGAGTGAAGGAAGCTTTGCTTCACTTCAAACAATACATAGAGAGATGTCCTATGAGAGAGCTACCGCAAGATGAGAGGCTATCACTTATCCTCATTGAGGGCTTGAGGAACGAGACTCTCAAAAAGGACCTACATTTGAAAGCATGCACAACATTTGAGCAAGTCACTAGAGAAGCTCTTTATCTAGTTGATAGTTGTAAGACTTACAGAGAAGCAACCAAAGATACAGACAATGCGACGAGTAGTGCCTCTTCTATAAAGAGCAAATCCGCATCAAAGCTAGATGTTAAAACTCCTACGGTGCAAAGCTTTGATCAAGTGGTCGAGGAGGTGATTATATTAGAAGAATAAACAAAGTCTACATACAGGACCTAAATGAATGACAACAACCCATAAAAAGGTGTGACATATGTGGAGGGGATCATCCCACCCCATGGTGTAACACTGAGTTGAAACCACAACGTATGCTAGAGCAGTAACCACCGCTTTTGAATTATGGTAGAGTAGTAGTCAACTACTCTACCAACACATATGCCACAACGTATGCTAGAGCAGTAACCACCTCTTTTGAATTATGGTAGAGTAGTAGTCAACTACACTCAACCAAGACATGTGCCACAACCCACGAGAAATCAATATTTGATGGATGCGAATACGCTCATGTTCATAGCCAATCAAGAGTATGGTTCAAAGACCATCCTAACCATACAAGAACAACCAATGGTTGGATCACCAGCTATGCAACAAGAAGGTCCAAGATATGAATATGGAGGTGACCATTGGGCATGAAGTTGTCCAAACAAGGGTCAACAAATAGAAATCTTTGGATTATGTGACGGATGTAGAAGAGACCATCTACTCCAACACTGTGCTAAGAATCCAAACAACAAGGAAAAGACAACAAGGAATGTTGTAGGAGTGATGACTTCTTCAAGCGGATCCAAGGTAGAACCACAATTCCTTTAAAGGTAATGACTCAAGCTCAAGCTTAAAAAGCTGCCAAAAAAAACCAATTGAGGAACCCATATTGCCTGTTCAAACAAAAAACGAGAACATATTGGTGAGAACAAGAAGAAAACCATGGAAAGCCAAAAGGGACAAAATGAAAGCGAAGAGGTTGAATGAGAAAACAACGTTGGAAACAAAACTATACCAAACAAAAGAACTGCTTAGATGAGAGCAAGAGAGCAAGAAAAACGCAAAGGGACCTGAAGAGTCAAAGACTGACTCAGGTGGTTTGGTCTTGGTAGAGAAAGTGAATGTGCACTTAGATGCAATATTGCAAGCATATGTTGCAAGGCTCAATAACAACCAAACTTTGGAGCAAAGATAGTTGATCTTTTCGCATCCAGAAGATAAATCCAAAAGATAAATCCAAAAGAATGAAATTCTACAACTACTCAAGCCCTGATGGAGCCTAAAGGTCCAAAATTTCCTAAGCCTGTAATGCATGAGCTGAGAAAAGAGAACACGAGAAAACAAGAAGAAACCAAGACATGAGAAGAAGAAAAAATCAAGGATTCTGTGACCGATGCAAAAAGGATCATTTATTTATAACTGCACTCAAAATCCAGATAATAAAATAAAACATGTGGAAACAGACAAAGAGGAGCCATTTATTACTAGAATTGTTACAAACACAATAGACGAGGACAAATCTCATGAGATAGCATCGATTCTTGAAGTGGACAAGCCTGTAGACATGTAGTAGTTTAGATCAAGAGGGTGTGCTTTTTGACAGATTTTCTTCAGGTAAACAGTTCTTTTGGGAAGCAGCTTGTCTTAGCTTTGTGCTGAGATTTTGTGTAGAGTTTTGCTTGGATTGGAGAGGAGATTTGTGAATCTCTTGGAGGTTCTTTTGCTCTCTTGTGTGCATCTACAGTATGGCTCAATCTACGGAGAAAGAGATTTTTGGTGCGTTTACATCCGAAGACAAATTGGATGGTACCAACTATTCTCTTTGGTCTTTTATGGCCAAAAATGTTTTGGTTGGTAAAGGATTGTGGGATTATGTATCTGGAGATGAAGTTCGTCCAGGTAGCATTGCACCTGCCACGCCTGGTCGTGGTGCAGCTGTTGGTGCAGGACCCTCACAAGTCACTCCAGAGCAAAAGAGATGGGATACTAAAGATGCACAGGCTATGGCTGTGATTGCCTTAACCATAAAGAGGACAATCACACCACATATCAAATCTTGCAGAACTTCTGAGGATGCTTGGAACACTCTGCAAGTTATGTTTGGAGGAAGAAACGCTGCCAGAATAGAGTTTTTGAAGAAACAACTTGACAAAATACAGATGGACGAAGGTGACGATATTGTCGAGCATCTTACAAAAATCAGGGATCTTAAAGAGCAATTGCTTAGCATTGATGAAGTGATTCCAGAGAAGGACTTGATTTCCAAAACACTCAATTCACTACCACCATCTTATTTGACTTTTCAGACTTCTTTGACTCTGTCTTTGCGAGCTAATCCTGACCCTCTTCATTTTGAAGAGTTAGTGGCTTTGCTATTGCAGGAGGATCAATCACGTAAGAACAAGTCTTTACAGGTGGATGGTATGGATCATGCTCTTGTTGTACAGAACAAAAACAGGGGTAAAGAGAGTGCTCATCACTCCAAGTCTGGTGCAGGACAGTCTTCAGAGAAGTCTAAAGGTGATTCCGACAAGTCCAAGAAGAAAGGTAAATGTCACTACTGCAAGAAACCTGGTCACTACATTAGTGAGTGTAAAAAGCGAATTGCTAAAGAAAAGAAGAAAGAGTCAAGTTTGGTTGTTTCAGCTTCTGGTGATTCTTCTACAGCTAAAGAAGAGTCTGCAAACTTTGTGCAGGATTGTTATGCTTTTGTAGTATGTTAAGATTTTTCTGCTTACAGTGTTGACAAGACACAAATGATTTGGTACTTTGATAGTGGTGCATCCAGGCATATTACTTCAAGGAAGGATTTGTTTTGTTCATTGGATGCAGCTCCAGCAGGAAAGAAGGTGACATGTGCAAATAATGCTTCTTATCCAATCAAAGGCGTTGGTAAGATTTTGATTACCATTTCATATGGTTCAGATTTATGCTTGCCAGATGTCTTATATGTTCCAGGGATCAAGAAGAATTTGTTGTCTATATCCTCTCTTGCAAAAAATGGTCTTCGGGTCACTTTTGAGGATGACAGATGTGTTGTACGAGATCGAGAGAATGGTTATTCTCTTATCACTACAGGTACGCTGGACAATGGACTATTTGTGCTCGATCGTTATGAAAAGCAGATTCAGGTATGTATTGCAGAAACAAAGACTCAGGCCATGCAGGATGCTGAGTTGTGGCATGCTAGATTTGGGCATGTTGGTTATGGCAGTTTGATGACTTTACAACGTCATAATATGGTGCATGATTTGTCTTTATTGGAGATGCCACCAAGACATGTATGTGAAGGTTGCGTTCTTGGAAAGATGCACAGATTTGCATTTTTGCAGGATGGTTCAGTTAGAGCGACACGAAAGTTGCAGCTTGTACACAGTGATGTATGTGGTCCTATGAGGACGCCATCTATAGGAAGCAGCCTTTATTTTGTGACCTTCATTGTTGACTTTTCCAGGTTTTGTTGGGTGTATCCACTCAAAGCAAAGTCAGATGTGTTTGCAGTTTTTCAACATTATGTCGCCATGGTTGAAAATGAAACAGGTTGCAAAGTACAGACTCTTCGTACCGATCGAGGAGGTGAATACATGTCAGGTGCATTTAAGGATTTTTTGGGAAAGAAAGGCATTGAACACCAATGCACTATGCCATACACACCACAACAGAATGGTGTTGCAGAAAGGAAGAACAGGTCTTTAATGGAGACGGCTAGATGTATGCTCAAGGCTAAGAGTTTGCCTCATAAGCTATGGATGGAGGCAGTTGCTTGTGCAGCACATGTTTTGAACAGGTGTCCTACTCGTGCCTTGAAGACCATTACTGCATATGAAGCTTGGTATGACAGAAAACCTTCAGTCAGTTATCTTCGTGTTTTTGGTTGTCTTGCTTATGCTCACATCCCTCAGCAGTTACGTGGGAAGCTTGATGATAAGGCAATCAAATGTATATTTGTGGGGTACAGTAGTGGAAGTAAAGGTTATAGACTTTACAATCCTGCTAAAAACAAGATTTTTGAAAGTCGTGATGTAATTTTTGCAGAAACTACTGCTCAACCTATGGTTGCTTTTGATGTACCTCATATGCAGACACATGATGTATTTGAAGGTTTGCTTCCTTCTTTTGTGGAGAATCAAGAATCACAATAGGTTGATAATCTTGATCAATCTTTTGATCAGCATGTGACACCTCATGATGTAGAGGAAATTGTGCGTGAAGAGCAAGAAGTTCTCAGGGAAGAAAGAACCTTGCCTAAATGGGTTCAGAAAACTTTGCAGGATAGCAAGTTGGATGCACCGTTGCCACGAAAAACACGTGCTGGTACTACTTTTGGCAGAGAGCAAGTAGATTTGGCTTGCTTTAGCACTCTTTGTGATGCAGATGAGCCTGATTCATTTGAACAAGCTTTAGAGTGTGTTCAGTGGAAAGATGCTATGCAGCAAGAAATTGATTCTATTCATAAGAATCATACATGGGATCTAGTGGACTTGCCTACAGGTAAAAAGCCTATTGGTACAAAGTGGGTTTTTAAGGTAAAAAGGAAACAAGATGGTACTGTTGACAGGTACAAAGCAAGGCTTGTGGCAAAAGGCTATGCGCAACAGAAAGGCATAGATTATGATGAAACCTTTGCTCCTACTTCTCGTGCGTCCACAGTTAGATCACTAGTTGCAATTGCTGCTCATCATGGTTGGAAAGTGCATCAGTTGGATATCAAAACTGCTTTTTTGAATGGTGATTTGCAGGAAGAAGTTTATGTAAGTCAACCAAGTGGTTTTGTTGTAAAAGGTCAAGAGAAAAAGGTATGTAGATTGCGTAAAGCTTTGTATGGTCTCAAACAGGCTCCAAGAGCATGGTATGAGAAGATACATACTTATTTGATTGGCCAGGGATTTCAGAATAGTCCAACAGAAAGTACTTTGTATGTCAAAAAGAGAGATGGAGTTCTCATTATGCTAACACTTTATGTGGATGATATGCTTCTTACAGGCAATAGTGCAGATGAAATTGAAGCGTTTAAAGATGCTTTGAGAAAAATCTTTGAGATGTCTGATCTTGGTTTGCTACATTATTACTTGGGTATTCAGTTTGTGCAATCAAAGGATGGCATATACATGTTGCAGGCAAAATATTTGCATAAAATTTTGGACAAGTTTGGTATGCAAAATTGTAAGCCAATCTCTACACCCGTAGAAACTGGATCAAAGTTGAGCATGCATGATGCTGGAGAAACTTTTGATGTACATACTTATGCAGCAGCCGTTGGTTGCTTGATATATTTGGCAGGCAACACTCGTCCAGACATTCAATTTGGGGTTTCACAAGCAAGCAGATTTATGCACAGCCCAGGTATGCATCATTGGCAGGCTGTGAAGCGCATACTTCGTTACCTTTCAGGTACCCCTCATCTTGCCATGTTCTTTCCAAGGGGGGATATGTATGGAAAGCACAGTTCTATGCAGCTTCTTGGTTACAGCGATTCAGATTGGGCTGGTGATTTTGACACACGACATTCCACAAGTGGCAATTGTTTTTTCTTGGGAAATGCATGTATATCTTGGCTAAGCAAGAAGCAACCCGCAGTGGCTACATCAACTTGTGAAGCTGAGTACAGGGCAGCTTTCACGGCAACAGTTGATTGTGTATGGATACGCAGGTTATTGGCAGATCTTTGTGAGTGTCAACAGGCACCCACTACCATTTTCACTGACAGTCAGAGTGCTATGGCAGTTGCAAGGAATCCAGTATTTCATGCAAGAACAAAGCACATAGAGGTTCACTACCACTATGTCAGGGAAAGGCTAGATGCAGGGGAGATCACACTAACTTACTGTCCTACACAGGATAATATTGCAGATCTATTTACGAAGGCGTTATCACGAGAAAAGTTTGAAGCTTTCCGAAAAGCTTTGGGCTTACTCTCATACACATGATGATCTGCTACCTTGTACGGATTCACACTATCACTACAGGGGGGATTTGTAGACATGTAGTAGTGTTAGTGTGTATACGCGCTTCACCAGGGGCACTTTTATCCCACTGGGTTTTTCCCCCTGGACATCCGGTGTGAAAGGACACCTTATCTCTTAGGGTTTCATATACGCTTTGTATCTTTGAGTTTGTATACACTATTATTCCAATACAAAGAGAGAGACTACAGAGATCTCGTACACAAGCTCTGTGTCTTCTCCTTCTCCATCTTCTTCCTACTCTGAGTTGCTGTCTTCCTTCTGTTTCCTGTTTCATCATCTTCAACAAAGCCGTGGCCACAATCCTTATGGGAATCGATCAGAAACCAAAAAGATGGTAGTGCGACTTTACAGTGAGCACCTATATAGCCTTGAGATCAACATGGAACATGAATTTTTCCAAGGAGATATATAATCTCTATATGGGGATGTCGAATCTATAGCATATGAAGAGAGCAAACCACACTCTCTATAGACTTTGCCATCTTTCATAGGAGAACTTGAAACAAAATCTCAGGTTAGAGTGATACCTTCTTAGTGGAAAGCCACACCAAAAATGATGGATACCAAAATCTTGCATGAATTGATATCTTCTCCTATACACTGCACACTTTCTCTCTCAGAATTGCTCAAAATTAGATCGCATCTATGGGGCCAAATGGGAAAAAACCTGGAAAAGACGGGGTTGAAAATCCCTTCACACAAACAACTCGCAGATGAAAACACAAACAAAGTCGGTCCCTGTGAATAAGGTGGGTGATTACTGTGAAGGCAAGGAAGGAAATGCCACCTTATCAATAGAGTACAAAGGAGTTAAAATGATACCCATACTTGATAGTGGGGTTGGAATAGCCATTTCTACGAAAGAAATTTGGGAGGAATGGGAAAGACCAACTCTTAGGAAATTGTGCAAGAAATTACAATTAGCTGACGGGTATGTGGAGAACCCTTGGGAATGATGGAACAAGTAATAGTATCTTCATGTGGGATAGAATATGAACATACCTTTGTGGTAGTAGACTTTGGAAAATGCAACAACTTTGAGGTTATTTTGGGATGGCCATTCATGCATCAAATCAAAATGGTCCAAGAGTGGGGCTATGACCACCTCTACTTACGGCATAAGAATGTCACAACCAAGGTTAACATAAAAGACCATAGTTACAGGGACGTAAATTGAACTCTGATAGAAGATCTTATTGGTGATGGAACGCAAGTACCTGCTTGGCTAGTGAAGGATACTCACATTTGGATGTGCGGCGTATCAAAATGCAGGAGTCTTAACAAGGAAGATTGCATCCTAGAGCATTCAGTAGAAGATGAAGCTTACATTAAAGAGTCATTTCCACAGGAGTTGTTTGAACCCTTTGGATGGGATCAAATACTGGCAACACTTGATGCCTGCATAAATGAGGTGACCAACACCACATTTTGCGATGAAAATGGCTATGATATAAGAATCTTTCTAATGGTTTTGGCAGTCCAAGAAACTGAAAACCTCTCTGAAGCTACTGAAATAGAACTGGTAAGCGATTGCAAACAAATTGTGGATTCTGTCTCTATATCTTCCACATGATACTGAAGACAAACTTTCAAATGGCTATGATAAAACTCCCTTATTTACGATAAAGGTGTTGAATGAAGCTAATGAGGCTTGTGAGTATGAAAGCGGAAAAGGTAAGACATATAGCTACCTCATGGAGCATGGTGCCACAACGCAAACAAAGGAAGCAGAGCAACCATGGTAATATACCATCATCGACATACCTAAAGAATCAACAAAAATTGTTTCAGAAAGGCTTGACTCCAAAGAATACAAAACCCAAAGCGGGAGAAGGAGCAAAGTTTCTAAGTTCAACGTCAAATGTTAAACAAACTCAAAATCAAGAGAAAAACAAGGATAAAGAAGAAGATTGATTGTCTCCTACGAAGATCAAATTCACCATATGTGGAGAAACAAGACTAAAAATCACGTGTTTAGCTGTGATAGATCCAAAAGTGACAAAAAATCTAATGTCCTATGGAACGTGGATAATGATGGGAAAGACATCAATTTCTGAGCTAGAAAAGATAGTGTACACAACTTTCAAAATATCAATTCCTAGCTTTGACATGGCGGCAAAAACCGTACTCAAATTGAGTATTAAGGCGTTTAAGGGCACATTCTACATAATCGTCTCTCATCACATCAAAGAGAGTCTAATCTTGACAAAAAGTTGGAGGAACATCTTCTTTTAACCACAAGGAAAGACCCAAAAGCACCTCAAGTCCACGCAAAAAAAGGAGCAACCAAGCATCGCAAAAATAGGTAAAGCTAAAGAAACAAAAGTAGATCTACCTCACAAGTTATTTGCACGTTAAGGCCCTTCTGTGCTTGTCAGCAGAGCAGCTTTTTGCCTTTGTTGAGAGATGGATATAGCCTCCTTAATCTTTTGAAAAGATTCTTGTAGGTCACGGCTATACTCATTGGCAGCGATTATCTTCCCATGTACCTTGAGTAGCAAGGGACTTTTAGGTCTTCCCTCAATGATCTCAAAGGTGCTTTTCCCGTAAAAGTATGTACAATATTATTGTAGGCATACTCTACAAGAGGTAAGTACTTTTCCCATTGTGAGTGTTGATCTACTTCTATAACATAAGTCTTTAGTAGATCTAGTATCGTAAGATTGGCTATCTCACTTTGGCCATCCGTTTGGGTGATAGGCCGAAGAGAAATTCAATCTCGTTCCTAGATTTTCAAAGAGACCTTTTCAAAAGTTACTGGTCATTTTAGGATCTCTATCTGACATGATGGATGTTGGTAATCCATGGTGTTTGAAAATCTGAGATATGAAGAGAGTTGCCATTTAGTGTGCCTTAATAGTCTTTTTGACAGGAATAAAGTGTGCTTGCTTGCAAAACCTATCAACTATTGTCCATATTCCCATATTCCCATGGATAGACTTGGGCAATCCAAAGATGCAATCCATGGATATACTCTCCCATGGTGAATTTGGGATAGGCAATGGCTGGAGTAATCCAGGTTGCTTCTCTCTATCATAATTGGTCTTTTGGCATACTACACATTTTGAAACATACTCTCGTATGTCCACTTTCATGGTAGGCCAATAGAAATACGTCTCTACTCCTCGAAGAGTAGGTTAAATACCTCTATGCCCCACATAGGGAGGAGCATGGAATTCATGCATAACTTTCTCACGAAGGGAATGGGTAACACATAGCCTATTTCCGTGGAGAAGATAACCATCCTGCAAGGTGAATGGTTCCTCTTTCTTCCCCAAAGCAAGGGCTCGCATTATGTCTCTAAAGTCAGGGTTAGTAGCATACTCATCTATCATAGAGGATAGATCATTATGAGTAGTTATAGACACCGCATTAACTTTTGGTCGTTGTGAAAGTGCATCAGCTTGATTGTACTTACCAACAATGTGAGCAATATGGAAATTAAACTGTGAAAGAAAATTTTCCCACCTCATTTGTTTGTCGGAAAGCTTGGTTTGCGTCATGAAATACTTGAGACTTTGATGGTCGGTTCGTAGAATAAATGGAGTCCTCTATAAGTAGTGCTTCCATGTGTCTAGGACATGTAGAAAAGCTAAAAGCTCTTTCTCACAAATGCCCAAGACTCCTTCATCGGTATTGAGCCTTGGGCTTTCATATGCTATGGCATGCCCTTCTTGAAGCAAAACTGCTCCAAGGCAATCACCACAAGCATCACATTGGACCTCAAATGGCTTTGAGAGATCCGGAAGCATGAGAACTGGTTGGGAGGTAAGCTTTTCTTTGAGCTTATCAAAAGCATTTTGCTCCTTAGCAGTCCATACATACTTAATGTTCTTCTTAGTTAAGTCATGTAGTGGTCCTGCTTTTGAGATAATTTTGCTATGAAGCGTCTATAATATGCGCACATACCAATAAAGCTTCGTAGCTCATGTAGATTCCTTGGATTAGGCCATGCTTTTATTACCTCTAACTTCGATGGATCCATACAGATACCATCTTGAGAGATAATATGACCTAGGTATTGAATCTCTTGAAGGAAAAATTCACTTTTCTTTTGGTTGGGAAAAAGCTTATTCTCCCTCAATGCTTGAAAAATCACTTGGAGATGTTGCTTATGTTCCTCCAAAGACATGGAGTAGATGATGATCTCATCAAAGAACACTCCAATGAATTTGAGGTAAGGTAAAAAAAAAATCTCCATTAGACGATTGAGCATAGCTAGCGCATTAGTCAAGCCAAAAGGCATGACTAGATATTCATAAAGACCAAACGTTGTGCGAAACGCGGTCTTTAGGATATCTTCATCCACTATCCTTATTTGGTGATAGCCACTTTTAAGGTCAATCCTACTGAAGTAGGTAGAGCCTTGTAGCTTGTCAAACAGATCTTCTACCCGAGGCACGGGAAATTTGTTTTTGATAGTGATATGGTTTAGTGCTCGATAGTCCACACACATACAATATGTACCATCTTTCTTTTGCACTATAAGGACTGGAGAACAAAAGGGAGAGGGGCTAGGCCTCACATCCCTTTGTCTACCAATTCTTGTACTTGCCTCATGATCTCCTCTTGTTGAGCTTGAGAAACTCGATAAGGAGGCTTGTTAGGCGGTGAGCTTCCTGGAAGGAGCTCAATCAGTGCGATGGTCAACATCCCCTCGTTTTGGAGGTAAGTCCATAGGGATATTATCAATGAACGCATCCTGGAATACTTTTAGAAAATTTGACAAGTCTAACTCTTCTTGATTCCTACTATTTACATTTGACAGAACATTATGATCTTTTAGGGACTCTTTGACAAAAATCATGTACGTAGAAACTGAGCTCTTCATTGATTTATCAAAAGGAGGAGGATTTACAAGTGGTATAGAACGACCACACTCACTAGCACATATGTATACATGTTCTTTCCCATGTAGGTGAAGTAGATTCTCCTTTCAGGGAACTTCATGTTGGATGCCATGCGATCAAACCATGGCGCCCCTAGTATAGCATCCTCATGTTGGAGAGGAAAGATGAAAAAGTCTTCTTTGTCGACATAGCTTTGGACATGAAGCCTCAACTTCCCAATCAAGGGAGCTTGCTGTCCCTTGAAAGATGTGTCAGCCCCGTTACAATATCTCCCATCTCAAAAGCTTGAATGCCCAACTTGGTGGCCAACTTCATTGATATGAAGTTGTGAGTAGAACCAGGGTCAAACAAGATGAAGGCATCATGCTCTCTTACATTTCCCCAAGCATAGGAAAGTGATGATCCTTTGCAATGAACATCCTCTTTTGGAGCTTCGATGGTGGAAGCCCTAGGAGATTGCGAGCAATCTTCTTAGGGCAAGAACGAAAGCCATGCCCTTGCTCCCCACACTTGAAACACTTATGGTCCTTGCGAAAAGCTTCAAGCTCTTCAGGAGAGATTTTGTTTTTGCCTTTGTAAACTCCCTTATCCTTGGACCGATTGTTGTTATTGTTATTGGAAGTGCCTTGGGAAGAATTTTGAGCATTGGTTTTCCCCTTTGCATCATTTTTGTCTTTGTTTTCCATGGGCTTAACATTCCGTCTAGCCCCTTGATGGAAATTGATGCGTGAAGCAACCATGGTGTGATGGATTACTTCGGTGATAGAATTAGGTCGTTGAGAGTTGATGTATTCGGCCATCTCTTCACGTAATCCCATACAGAATTGTTGCTTTCACTCGGTAAAGTCTATCTTTTGGAAGATAGTAGCCTTGAGATATAAATCCCAAAAAATTTCTACATATTTGTGGATAGACTCATGAGAGAGAAGCTTCAAGCTGCACCATCCAGTGAGCACTTTGTCATTTGCATCGCTTGCAAGGAATTGCTTCATGATGGAAACTCGTAGAGTTTTCCATGTCTTTGGGGCTTCGTCGTTGCCACAAAGGCTAGCCCACCATTGACGAGCTGATTTTTGGAAGTGCATAGCTACATGGCGTAGCTTGGAGGACTCCATGAAGCCCTCATCTCCAAAGGCCGCATCAAATTGCTGGATGAAGGCCAACACTTTGTCGGTAGCACCAAAGGTGCCATCATAGGTGAGAAAAGAGATACTCTTTCCTCCCTCTTTGAACTTCTTTAGCTTTTGTGACCTTCGCCATGCAGGGTAGGATTTGCGATGACCTCCCCTCATGTATGCTCTAGGAGAATAGCCATAACTTTATTCGGAAGAGGAGGAAGGTGAAGAAGAAAGAGAAGAGGGTGACCTCTTTCTAGCCCTTTTCTTCCTTTGTTTCCTCTCTTCCCTTTTGGAATGACGAGGAGAAGGACTGTATGTTGATCTTTTCCTCTTGGGAGGAGTGGGCGATCGTCTAGACCGCCGTCTTCATGGAGCCACATCTTCAGAGGAACTTAAAGCTTCATTGCTTTCTTGCTCTTTGGATTCCTCCTCTCGTATGACAGAGAGTCTTCTTTTGGGGGTCTCTTCAAGAGACCTCCTAAGCTCTCTCTCCTCTTGGAGAGAAAGGGAAATCCCATAAGCACGAAGTTGTTGTGTAACTTCGGCTTGCAAAGCAGGGTTGCCCATAGCTTGCTGCAACCTAGTAATGAGATAATTAACAAACATGGGGGCATCATCATTAGCACCTTCATGTGCAAAATCAAAGCTATCAATGTTCATTCTACTCTCTTGGTTATTGTCATCCATGTTTATAAAATTTGTGTACGTACTTAGTGTATGCTTTGGCAAGTCAAACCTTAGTTGCCGCTCCTCTTAGCCTTTGAGAATCGACTCTTAAGTATCTACACTTACGGCTCGAAGTGGTTAATTATAGAGAGTATTGGAGTAGGTATAACATAGCAAAGTTGCCGAGGGCCATCTCCTTTCGGACTTTTTATGGCTCAATAATGGTAAAGCCATAGGCAAGTCTAAAAAGACTCCATTATTAAGTCCAAAGCTCCTGAGGTATGCACCATATCCCACATAGTGGGCTCAACAAAACCGATAATAGATCCCAGATCCACTTACCCTAATATAATTAACAAAATCAACCATGTATAGACTACTTAAGAACCTCTCTTCTTAAGCAAGAAAAGAGAAACCAAATGCTCTGATACCAATGTAATGCAATTGGCCTATTAACTTGAGAGTAGCAGAAATTAGAGAGAGTACTTTTGTGAAATTACTTTGTGAGCATAGCGGGTGAACATAATTGATAGTAGTAACATAACATAGCATTTAGTTAACTTGGCA
This sequence comes from Adiantum capillus-veneris, assembly GCF_014529385.1. Taxonomy (NCBI): domain Eukaryota; kingdom Viridiplantae; phylum Streptophyta; class Polypodiopsida; order Polypodiales; family Pteridaceae; genus Adiantum; species Adiantum capillus-veneris. The sequence goes on along the minus strand of NC_140946.1, from coordinate 48,725,812 downwards.
TGAACAATACTTTTGCAAGAGAGAGAATTTAGAGAACATGACAACAGTTGAGGACCGGATTTATGTGGAGCCAGTCCCCCCTCCAATAGGCATTTGTATTATGATTTCTCCCATCAAGAGAGAATTGTTACAATATAATCTTTGTGTTCCTTGTGACCTAGGTGAGGCAATGAAGATGGAAAGCTTCATGCATCACGAGCATAACATAAACTTTGATGAAAGCATTAACTATCCCAAGCCTCAGTCCCAAAACTTCAAACACCTTCGAAGGTGAAGAGAGCTAGTAGGGAATGAGGGTAGGGAAGAGGAAGAAGAAACATTTCATAGGAGAAGGAATTAGTTCCTCACTTATCATCACTCTTCTTGCTAGCATACATAATAGCATAGTAATGAAGATGGCAAGCTTAAGCATTGAAGCATGTCTCTTGGTTGCATTTGCATTCCATATCCAAGAGTGTTGGTGTAGGCTCTCAACCTCTCTACTTGCTTGGAGAAGGAGAGGGAGCTCTTGCACTTTGCACTTTACACAATGAGAATGTGTGTGGGATAGGATACCCCCTAAGAAGGCCCCCTACTTGCTTTGGTCGACCCCCCCTTGTAGCTCATGCTTGAATCTCATTGGACCCCTCCATGCCTAGCCAATCACAAGCAAGAGTCATACCAAGCAACAAGGGTAGCCTTGGAACAAGTGTCCCCCTTTCCCCTTTGAGAGAGAGGGCTTGATAAATGCTAAAAAAATTAATTAAATCCACTAAATTATCATTGGACCCTTGGAAGGCCAACCAATAGGCTTTAGGCACACCATGAGGGTAACCTTGCTACGGGCTTGACATGTTTCCTACTTGCCCCTTGGGTAAGGGGTGCCCTTGGGGGGGGAGAGTGGTCAAGCAACCACCCCCCCTTCTTGCATGGCTCGCCCTCTCCTTGTAGGGATTCGTTTTGACTTTTGTGCCACCTCAAGCCCCTTAACCTTGGGCCTAGTTCTCACCACAAGCTTGGCCCTTAAGCCCCTCAAGCTTGGGCTGGGTTCTGACCTCAAGGCAACCCTAGCATCTCAAGCATGACAAGCACGTGAAGCATCTCAATCATCAAGCACCTCAAGCATCTCAGTCATCAGGCATGTCAAGCACCTTAAGCTTGGACCGGGTTCCCACCTCAACCACAGCCCTAGCTTAAAGGTCAAAGGACTTTTAACACTAACTATTGGAGGTCTTCAATGAATCTAACCCTAAGGTCTTTATGATCCATTGGTTAGCTTTTTTCTTTGGTAGACCATCTCTCATTTGGGCCCCATTACCATTGGCTTTGTGTTAAGATAGATCCATAGGCACATGGCTATATCCTAACCCTTGTTCCCGTTTATTCTCCCACATTAAATGATTAGTTTAATATGAGAAAATCATTTGGGTTGGTTAGATATTAGATTTTATGATAGCTGGTGAACAGGAAAAGGAGTGCGTGTGACTAGGCAACAAAATGAATCACAAATAGTGTGTGCGCGTTGAGGGTTGCGGTTGGCATCGAGCTCTAACTATGCTCTAAATAAGAAGTAGTAGGATAGAATATTGACTATTTTTTTGTTCTCTTGAAAGTTGGGATGTGAAGATGACAGCAGAGCATTGGCGGTGGATACTACATCGTCAACTAAGGAGTATTGATGATGACCATGATATGCCCGAACAGTATTAGAGAATGATGCAGATGCAGTGACTAACCCTATGGAATCCCCAAGCATTTCTAAAGTTATCGTGCGGCTAGAAAAGTGGTGAAAAAGTTGACGTATTTTTGAAGTTGGAACTGTGTACCTCCAAGAGTAGCGTCACTAACATAGAGATGCCAAGTTTCATCAGATCGGTTGTACTGAAAATGGCACATAGGGAGTGGTAGGGGAGTGTAATGGGTCGGGCTGGGTGGCAGGTTTAGTCGAAAGCTCAGCATCCGTGATGGAGGTCGAAGCTCGAGCTACTGGAGAGTCATCAACCGTCTCCACACGTGAATCATTGGCAACTGACTCGTCTTCTGTGGATGTTGTGTGCGCTTCATCTTCATCTTCAAGTAGGCCCTAAAAAGCATCCTCCTTCGTACTATGCAAACGGACAATAGTTATGTTGTCTACATCTTTGTTGTACTCTATGTCATCCGAGTTGACTTGAGTTCCGGACGAGTACATTCATCCGATGAACATTCTTGCTAGGAGATTCCATGTCAGTAGGTGCAGAAAGACTAAGATCAACTAAAATAGGGGAAGGTAAGGAGAAGGGCAAGAGCAAGTGGAAGGCGATTAGACGGAGAAAAGCGGAGGGAGTGGAGAGAGAAAGAGTGAGGGGTTGAGTGAGGCAGGCGAGCAGGGTAGAGTTAGGGAAGGCAAGCGGGCAAGGGGCGGGGTGAGTGTAGATGAGAGGGCAAGTGAGGGGGGTAGAAGATTTTTGAGGCGAGGGTGAGGGGGCAAAAGCGGGTTGATATGGCAAGTGCGGGTGCGAGCAAGGGAACAACGAGGCAAACTGGTTGTGTACGATGAGCGCTTTGCGGTGGTGCGTGAGGGGCGGCAAGCAGGTGAGGGCGACCGATGGGGTTTGGGCTAGGTGATGGCAAGGTTGGCAGGTGAGAAGAAGGATTTGGCGGATGCAAGGAGAGCAAGAGGGCGAGCAAGTAAGGTAGCTGGGGAGAGCAGGGAGCGGGTAGGTAGTGAGGGCGAGGGCGGGGGAAAGCAAGAGGGCGAGCGGGTTAGGGTTGAGATGGGGTAGGTAGGGCAGCCTATGCAAGAGAGCAAAGGGGTGGGTAGGCACGGGAGGGGCAGGCGGGATAGCTGATGGGGGATGACGGCGATGGGCCAAGCGGTAGCCATCAGGTGTGAGAGACAGGGATGAGAGCTCACGAGGAGCGCTAGAGGCTGCACAAGCGAGTGGGGCAGAGGTGGACAGCGGATGGCCGATGTGGAAAGGCAAGGCAAGCGCGTGGGAGGCTCTGCGAGCAGGTAGGGCATAGGGCGGATGGCAAGGCGCTGACGGGGTAAGGGGGAGGTGAGCGACGGGGTGCTACGCGAGCAGGTAGGGTAGAGGGTGGTCGGTGAGGGAAGTTAAGGACAAGGGGGCTAGGAAAGCAAAGTGAGGAGTATTGGGGAGGGTAGGTAGAGGAGTGTAGAGAGGGTGGAAAAAGGGACGATAAGAAAGAGAGACTGCAACATGAGAAAGGGCGAGTAGAGAGACGAGGTGGAGAAAAGGCGAGGAGAGAGAGAGAGAGAGAGAGAGAGAGAGAGAGAGAGAGAGAGAGAGAGAGAGAGAGAGAGAGAGAGAAAGGAGCCAGTTGGAAAGGGGCAAGAAGAAAAAGAGAGGGGCGAACAGAGAGAGAGGGTTTGGGGGCGAGAAGAGAAAGAGAGGGGAGAGTAGAGAGAGAGGGGATGGGAAAAGGGCGAGAAGAGAGAGAGAGAGAGAGATAGATAGATAGATTTTATTATCGTCCTCGGAGGTCAAATATGACCTATGGGACCAAAGTTACATGTGATGTAGTATGTGTATGGCTGATGAGTGACTCTCGATGCTCCAAAATTGTAGTGATGAGAGTCGCAATGGAGAGCCCACACTTTGGCTGGGAGAGGAAAGTGTGTAGGTCTAAGTTATGGCTAAAAATGTGAGAGAAGCAAGTTCGGATGTGATCAAAAGCTGAGCACTCTAGTAGTGTGTGGTACTCAGACTCTTGAACTTGTAGTGAGCATAAAGTGCACAATCGATTTGACTCTTCTCCATTGCCCCAACGCCCTATCTCGCATCGAAGGAAATGGGAGCTAAGCCGAATTGCTGCGATAGTGCGTATCGCGGACAAGGGAATAGGCTCAAGCATGTAAGTGTGAGTACGGTTTCCTCTCTCAGCGAAAAACATGGTTTTGTAGTTGGGGGCAATATAGGTGGTGTAATGTATGAAGCGTGACCCATCGGATTTCTCCCAAGCTGTAATACATTGGCGTTGTAGAAAAGCTTCATTCACTTGAGAGTCAATTGAAGCATCATGTAGCAAGTGTAATGCATCCCATCTCCCAAACCACTTCTTTATGTCTTTCATCCATCCCGTACTCAAGATCTTGCTTTTATGCGTCTTTTGAACTTTTTCGCTTGCTTCCCATGCAATTGTAGGAAGTCGATGTGAGGGGTTTTGACGCATCTTTATCATGTACTCCACAACCCTTTCCATGCCCATAACCTCAATTGGAAGAGATCCCGACTCAAGAAGTAGGAGCATATATGGTGTTTGTGTCTTAACTTGGAGAAAGTTTGTAAGAAAACGCTTTTGGACATTCTCAAACTCTTTCCAAGTAGACTTTGAGATGCTCCCGCCCCACACTTCAACTCCATAAAGAAGAACCGGTGTCACCAATGCATCAAAAAGATACTTCTTGAGAACCCAACACTTGATGTTTCCCGCATTACACATGTTCTCAAATGCATAATATGCTCTCTTTCCCGCTTCCAAACGACGCATAGCACATTCATGCCACTTGTGATTGGATGGAACCTCAAGGCCAAGGTACTTAAAGCTCTCAACAACTTCAAGTGTCTCGTTGTTGTACACAATGCATGGCTTCTCCTTATGGTTGGTTTTCACAAGCATAACCTTTGTTTTGGATTCATTTACAATCAGCCCACTATGCAAGCAAAAGTTCTCAAGGACAACCATAAGCTTTTGTGCATCTTCTAAAGTGTGTGCTAGAAGCACTACATCATCCACATACAACAAAAGCATGATTACCGCATTGCAAATAGTGACCTCTTCAATGCCTTCTTCTTGCATAAAGTCAAGTACCATTTGTTCCAATTGATCGATGCATAGACCAAAGAGAGTTGGTGACAATGGACATCCTTGTTTAACCCCAATAGTGCTTACAAAAATTTCTGAAATTTCTCTTCCCATGCGCAATTGACAAATCACCTTCTCATAGATTCGAGAAACCGCAAGCATAAACTCACTTGGCACTTGGAGTTCTTCCATCCTTCTGCACAAATTGTTACGTGGAATCATATCAAAGGCTTTCTTAAAGTCCACAAAACAACAATACAATCGCTTGCCTTTCAACCGACTTTCCTCCATGAGAACACGAAGAGTGACAAGATGATCAATGGTGCTATGGCATCGACGAAAACCCGCTTGTCCCTTTGCACGCTTGTCATTCTCTTCAGCCCAATCACTCAATTTCATCTCCATTATGCACCCAAACAACTTTGCCATAAGAGACCCAATCATTATAGTCCGGTAGTTGCTTACATTCTTTACATCCCCTCCTTTATGCAAAGGCTTAACCCAATTAGTACTCCAATCATAAGGCATACCATGTTGAAGTGCAAGATTGAACATATCACACATCCACTCATGGGTAAAATCTCCCGTCCATTTGATCATCTCCGGCTTGATACCTTGAAGATCTCCCGCTTTGCGAGTGGCCAACTTTTCAAGCCCACCGCATACATCCTCAATAGTAAAAAAAGACGGCATACATGGGAGTGAACCATAAAATGACATTTTTTCAGTATTTTCTTGCTCATATAATTGCCTACAATGTGTGTACATATCCACTAGACTCAAGTTACCAAAATTCTCAACCCGCTTGCCTCTCAAGTTTCTCCAAAATCTTCCACATGCATGTGCCTTTTCTTGGACTTGAAATTCTTGTTGCTTTACTTCCCATCTTCTTCTCTTCTTTTGAATCAATGCCTTGTATGTATGCAAATGACTTTGATAGTTGTCTTTGTCCATAGTTGCATCAAGCTTTATCAAGGACTTTCGAGCATCTTGACATTCTTTATCAAACCACCTTTTGCATGATCTATCTTTGTTGATACCATGGAGATGCTTTATGGCAAAGCATTCTTCCGCACAAGAACAAATAGCTTTCTTGAAAGCTTCCCATTTAGTTTCCAATGGTGCATCACATTGAAGCTTTGTCATCCATAATTTTTGCTCAACCATTTCAATGTACATTGGTGCCCGTTTGAAATCCATACATAGTGATAACTTCTCTTTCCTTTGGCTGAGATTATCATGCTTAGTTGCTTCTCCACATGAAAGGTCAATACATAAGGTGCGATGGTCGGATTCCGGGGTCCATTGACCAAACATAAAACTCTTTATGTGATACATGATGGCTTCAGAGAGTAGCATATAGTCAATCACACTATCCCCATTATGTCTTCTACATGTAAATCCATTGGTTCCACTCCACAAAGATACACCATTTGCAATGAGCATACCCGTGCTATTACACATGTGTAAAAGTAACTTTCCATAGTGATCCGGCTCTTTCTCATCCATTGAAGTACGATCATACAAGTGAACTTCCTCCAACTCCTTTGAAATGTATGGCATATCAAATTGTTGAGTATCATGTTGCAATGTTTTTGTGCGAGCATTCATAATACAATAACATCACCTTCACCTTTGAAATAAGCAATGTCCTCTTCCAAATCAGAAAATGGTTGATCTCTATCCATGCAAGCATAAAAAGGAGAATCATGATGAGGAATGCAGCAACCGGCTACAAAAATGGGTGCTCTTTTTGGTGTCATAATTTTCAACCATACATAACGTTTGTACTTGTCATCTTTCACAATTGATACAAAATCTTCCAATCCTTTCTTAACCATACATGCTAACCCTCCTTGTCCTCTTCGTTGCTTGAGATTCTTTGACCACATCAATGAATGTACATTGTAATCCTCCAAGCCGTTAATCCTTTGTGTATCATGCTCCCAACTTTCAACAAGAAGTACAACATCGGCTTTGCTTGTTAGTTCATCAATGCCAACCCCCGCATTCCATGGATATCCATTACAATTCCAAAAGCATATTTTCAATTGTAACTCGGTCTCATAGGTCACGCATTCCTATTTGCTTGAGAGACTTGCCTCCTCCTTGGGCACATTTTCTCATGAGAGTTCTCCTTGTTTTTATTATTCTTTTCCTCATATGCCTTGCGACGCATATTTTGTTGCTTAATAGTGCGATCTTCACATACAAAACATTTTGTATCCCTCAAATAGATCCAACTATTATCAAGGATAATCTTTCGCTTGGTCTCATCCGGCATGGTGCATACAATTGGCCGTTCTCCCGAGCGAGGAGCTCCTTGCTTCCCCACTCTATGTGCTCCATAGACCATAACTCCGGACATGCCAAAGTGGGTTTTGAAGAAATCTTCAATAACAATGGCAAGAGAAGGAGGTGTCTCTAACTTCTCTTCGGGAATTCCACGAATAACAATGTTCTTGGAACGTCGCTCCCGTTCCTTCAACTCCTCCACATCCACATTCTCAACATTCTTTGTTTGAACAATAGCTTGCATGAGTGAGGAATTAGAAACCACATTGCTACCACATACATCAGCCCAAGACTTGTTTGTGCATACATTTTTCATGTCTCATACATCCCGGCTCATAGTGTCAAATTTCTCCTCTTTCAATACATGGTCATGCTCTACTTTGCTCATCCGCTCCTTCAAAGCATTCAAGTCCACAAGAGAGCGTTTACATTCCTTGACTTCCTCTTCAAGTTGCATCAAACGTGTTGTTTGCATCTCAAGTGTCCTCTTGAGATTCTCATTCTCAACCACAAGTACCCTTAGTGTGTCATTCTCCATTGCAAGTGCTCGTAAGTCTTCGCCTTGTTTGTTTACGGTCTCTTGCAATGATACCAAGTACGTCATGATCATGGTTTCCGATGTCGTTGGTTGGGTGGTTGTGTTGCTATCTCCACACTTAGGAGATTTTGGATCATTTTCCACAATGTTTGTGGACCTTTTTGAAGAAGAAGAATCCTTGCGAGTGCCGGAAGACATTGTATGTAAAATAGGAGATGAGAATCAATTTTGTTGAACCTGTTCACTTCGGAAATGCTGCTACAAAAACGCCTTCCATAACTCTGAAAATTTCTGTCTTTACATCAATGCGTAGAGGACTTCGTGCTCTTCGATTGAGGCTATAGATCACCCAAATCGGAGTTCGGATGAAGAAGTTATGATCAAAAGAGTGGACTGTTGTCTACTAGGTCAAAAAACGGCTGCACTGGTTACATTGACGAAGAGATACTTCTTTTCAAAACAATTCTTGAAGAAAGAAAAATTTTCTTAGTCGAGTCTAGACTGTTAACAAGTGAAAAATCGGTAGGCTCCTCGATTGCGCTAAAACCTGCGTCGAATTTCACCTCTCTCGGGTTGTCTTGCATCGAAGCTATTCGAGCAGGATTCTCGGGTGAGGCTCTTTCTATTATGGGGAGACAAAATTGGAATCTGTTTGTGTGTGATTTAAGCCGTGGGGGGAATTCAATTAGGAATATTGGTGAGAGTCTTCCAAAAAACATTTCCGATCAAATGGATGAAATAAACAACTCACCTATACGGAGCCGGGTTAGAAACAACTTTATCCAGAGAATCAAAAGGGGTTTCTTCGTCGGGAACTGTAGCAATAGTTATCTCGACGTGTTAGAAAACTTTTTATTTGAGCTCTGACGAGAAAGCCATCTCCTCATCTGATATCCTTTCACTTATTCACCTCCAATTGTCAGATTCGTTATCATCCAATTTTTCGAAACAAACGGCAGGGGAGGTAGCTGATCACTTACTCACACCAATTCAACTTATTTCGCCTAACCTGCATGAATCCGCGACCATAGTAACTCATTTGGATGGACTTCCCAATTCTATTTCGGATCTGAATGGGTTATTGGCAAGTTTGAGCTCATCCCCCCGTGAAGCGACAGACTCGTTCCTATTTTCGTGTAGTAATGATGCAGTTTCTTTGGAGGAGGCGTTATCATCCAATTTTTCGAAACAAACGGCAGGGGAGGTAGCTGATCACTTACTCACACCAATTCAACTTATTTCGCCTAACCTGCATGAATCCGCGACCATAGTAACTCATTTGGATGGACTTCCCAATTCTATTTCGGATCTGAATGGGTTATTGGCAAGTTTGAGCTCATCCCCCCGTGAAGCGACAGACTCGTTCCTATTTTCGTGTAGTAATGATGCAGTTTCTTTGGAGGAGGCGTCGAGAAACTCCGACTCGTGGTCGGATCATCAGCGAACCCAACCTCGTCGGAATCTGCTGGTATTAGATCGAGTCAATTCGGAGAAGTTTTTCAAAGATGGATTAGACTCGAGAAATGGTTCCCCCACGAGTCAAGTCTATCGAAACGGGTTGTCTATTGAGTATTTTTGGGAACCGAAAAAATTGGATACACCTTATTGGTCGCTAAGATTCTCATTATTCAATGGCGTAACATCAAGATTTATAGCGGGATCAATTGGGGAGGATGTTACCCGCCAAGATGCGGGGTTCGCAGATTCATCTGCCCGGGAAGAAGCTACTTGCCCGTCCCATTTCATCAATTTCAATGAATTATCAGAAGATTTGAACAGATATAAGATCTCTTGGATTTTCTGGAGAGACAGTATCGGCGAAAATTGGAGCTTATTGGGAGATTATATACCCCTGTTTTTTACCCCCACCTGGTGGAGATACTTCTGCGATCTAATTACAAAAGCATATCCGGAAATAGTACTTAAGATAAGTTATGACTCAAATCATGATCTTCCTAGAATTTCTGAAGGAATTGCTAGGGGTTTAGTAGGTAGCGCGAAGGGCTATTTACTCCGAAGCCTGCAAAGGCTAGGATTGATATTCGGAAACAATTCTATTAATACTATATCATCCGAGACAGATCTTCTCATTCTCGAAAAAATCCCTGATAAAGCGGAGATTTTACATCCAGGGGAATGGTCGGTATCTCAATTTTCCAATAGGCCTATCTCCTATTGCTGCATCCTCTCAATATTACTTGTTCTCCTGTCATTGAAACATCCTTTGTCTGTCGTTTCGCGTTCCAATTCCTTTCATTTGTGGAAACGTTTTGCTACTATTGACTATTTAACAGACCCAATGCGTGGATCCTATTTGAGAAAGGTAATGAGAGAGAGAGAGAGAGAGAGAGAGAGAGAGAGAGAGAGAGAGAGAGAGAGAGAGAGAGAGAGGGAGAGAGTGGAAAAGGGGCGAGGAGAGAGAGAGAGGGTGTTGGCAGGTTGGGGAGAGGAAAAAGGGCGAGAAGAGAGAGAGAGAGAGAGAGAGAGAGAGAGAGAGAGAGAGAGAGAGAGAGAGAGAGAGAGAGAGAGGTTTCGGGTGGGTTGGGAGAGAGGCAAAAAGGGCAAGAACAGAGAGAGAGAGAGAGAGAGAGAGAGAGAGAGAGAGAGAGAGGGAAGATCAGGAAAGGGGTGAGTAGAGAGAGAGAGGGTTTGGGGCAGGTTGGGGAGAGCAAAAAGGGCGAGAAGAGACAGAGAGGGGCGAGTAGTGCGAGAGAGTTTGGGGCGGGTTGGGAGAGAGGCAAAAAGGTCTAGAAGAGAGAGAGAGAGAGAGAGAGAGAGAGAGAGAGAGAGAGAGAGAGAGGGTTTGGGGCAGGCTGGGGAGAGGGAAAGAGGGGCGAGAAGAGAGAGAAATGGGGTTGGAAATAAGTGGTATGAGAGAGAAAGAGGGCTAGGTGAAAAATGGGGCGAGAGGAGAGAGAAAGAGGGCGAGGGGAAAAATGGGGCGAGAGGAGAGAGAAACGGGGTTGGAAAATGACGAGGTTGGAAATTGGGCTGAAGGAGAGAGAAGTAGGGCACGGAGAAAATGGGGCGGGATGAGAGAGAAGAGGGAGAGGGGAAAATGGGGGTGAGAGGAGAGAGAAATGGGCCGAGGTTGAAAATTGGGCGACAGGAGAGAGAAAGAGGGCGAGGGGAAAATTGGGGCACGAGGAGAGAGAAATGGGGCGGGGTTGGAAATTAGGCAGGAGGGGAAAGAAAGAGGGAAAGTAAAAAAGGGTGGAAGGAGAGAGAAAGAGGGCGGGGTGGATAAAATGGGGCGAAGTTGAAAATTGAGCGTAGGAGAGAGAAAGAGGGCGAGGGAAAAATTGGGGCGGGAGGAGAGAGAAAGAGGGCGAGAGAAGAAAGAAAAAGGGTGGAAAAAAGATTGGAAAGGGGAGAGAAAGAGGAAAAGGAAAAATGGGCGGAGAGAATAAGAATGCTGAAAAAAGTTGGGCGGGAGGAGAGAGAAAGAGGGGAAGTCAAAAAGGGCGGAAGGAGAGAGAAAAGGGGCGGGCTAGAAAAATGGGGCGAGGCTAGAAATGGGGCAGAAAAATGGGGCGAGTTTGGAAATTGGGTGGAAGGAGAGAGAAAGAGGGTGAGAGAAGAAAGAAAAAGGGTGGAAAAAAGGATTGGGCAAAAGGAGAGAGAAAGAGGACAAGGAAAAATGGGCAGAGAGAAGAGAGAAAGAATGCGGAAAAAAAGTTGGGCGAGAGGAGAGAGAAAGAGGGAAAGTCAACAAGGGCAAGAGAGAGAAAGGGGGCGAGAGGAGAGAGAAATGGGGCGGGGTTGGAAATTGGGCAAAAAGAGAGAGAAAGAGGGCGTTGAGACAATGAGAAAGAGGCGAGGAAAAGAAAGAGAACAAGGGAAAGACTGAGAAAGGTAGGAAATAGGGCGAGTAGAAAAATAAGGGGCGAGTAGAGAGAGAACATGTTAGCACTTGGCAAGGGCAGTGTGTGTGGAGAGCAACACATAGCCGCGTTAGCCAAGACGATCCGAGGCCGTGGGAAAATGGTGGGCTGAATTGGGCGAGCCTAAAAGGGAGGGTTGGAAAGGCAAGTAGAGTGGAAAAGAAAGGTAGAGAGAGAAAGAGGGCAATTTGGAATGGAGATAGTATATTAGGCGTGTTAGCCGAAGTAGGGCGAGGGGCAATGGCGAGTATCAAAAGAGAACCATCCAACAATAGAAAGAGAGTAGAGAAACCAGATTGAACCAATACACATTTGCGGAGGGCAATCGATCAAAGAGAAATCATGGAGAGTAAGGAAAGAAGCTGAACAAGATTGGACTACAACAATTTGTCCTCTGTGGAATTAAGGTGAGAGAGAGAAACATGTCTGAAATACTGTATCAAGAGAAGCTTGCCAATAATTACACCAATCCTGAATGAAAATGAGATACACAGTGACAATAACCAAATGAGAGAAAAGGGCCTATAGAGGGAACCAAAGAAGGGAAGTATGCAAGAATAAGGTTGTGGAACCTAATAACAAGGCTAACAGATGAAACTACTGAAAGCTTGGTGGAACGAAAGCTAATGGGTGTGTACGAGAATTTTTGATGCTAGAGATTTCTAAGCTTGGTATGGCTTGAGGCGAGAGCCATTGACTAAGGGCAGAGATTCCCTCGATAAACTGTTCAGCTGCACAGCCCCTTGAGGAAGAATATTGGATGTAACAAATGGTCCTTGTCATATTGGCAGTAGCTTCTTGGCCTTCTTCAAGTACTTGGCTTGGTATGAAAGAACTAATGAACCTTTGCCAAACTTCTTGGTTTTTAAGTGCCGATCATGCCAAGCCTTTCACCTTTGTTGCTTGGTTTCTAAAGCTCTGACTGGTAAGAGTCGCTCCTCTTTCAATTTGGTGAGACAACTAGTGATAGCCAACAAGTGTTGGGCTCTAGGATAGACCACCTTAACTGCAGTGACCCGTGGTGAACCAAAATGGAACTCGAAAGGTGCCATTGCCTCTAGTCCAAACGCGAGCTAAAATGGCGAATGTAGAGGTGTGGCTTTGAAAGCAGTGCGATACACCCACGTAGCACCTAATACTGATGTTGGCCAAGACGTAGGGTGAAGGTGGAAAGTTTTGCGAAGCAAAGAAAGAAGTACTTTGTTGGTGCTTTCGGCTTGTCTGTTTACTCGAGGATAGTAGGAGCATGACTTCCAATGAAAAAATTTATACCGACCAAAAAGATTGCCCAAAAGCTCATTGAGAAAGTGGGTGCCTTGATCCTCGCTGGTGATTTCAAGAGGGCAACCAAACCGGAAAAATATGTTTTCATATAATAATTTGTCCATTGTGGCTAATGTGCAATCAAAATTTGTTGCTAGGCCCACAAAATTAATGCCCCGTCTTTCAAAAGGCAACCATGCCAAAGAAACATGTAAGGGACGGTTGGCCTGACGAGTTGGTTTTGGGGCACATCGTTGAATCGCAAGACCTGGCATATTGCACTGCATCTTGAAACACGTATGGCCACCATAACCCAGTATGAAGAATGGGATGGGCAGTGATGTGTCCTTGGTAGTGGCCACATGTATTACCAAAGTGAACTTCTTCAAGGATTGGTTGAACTTCATGTGGCAGAACACAACGTTGAAGAATCCCATCCAGACCACTTTTGTAAAGAGTGTCGCCAATCACGGTATAGGGCTTGCTTTTGATAAACAACCTCCTCTTTTTCAGGCTAGATAGATCTGGTGGATAACAACCTGTGAACAAAAGATGCAGAATGTCCGAGTACCAGAGTGTGGTAGTGTCCACCTTAAAAACAAAAATGTTTGGAAGGTCATCTTGTGCACCTATGGCTAGTTCTCCTAACTCAATCCTAGAGAGATGGTCAACCATTTGGTGCTCTTTACAGGGGCAAAAAACAACTTCAAAATCAAATTCCTGAAAGAGCAATAACCACCTCCAAATAGGCTAGGCTACTTGAAGCTTGTTGAGAAGATACTTGAGGGTCTGGTGGTCAGTGATTACCACAAAATGGACGCCCAAAAGATAATGCGTGAACTTCTGCAGAGCATCGACAATGGCCAAACCCTCTCTTTCAGTGGTACTATAGCTTCTTTCTGCTTTTGTGAGTAGCCGACTTGCATAGCAGATAGGGCGGTCTAATTTGTACTCCTGGCTAGGCTAAGTAAGGATTGTTGTGATACTAGCATCAGTGTGCACATGGCAAATGAGTGACCAATCACGTGTGACTAAGATGGGGGCATGTGTGAGGCGTTTCTTCAGATAGTTGAAAGCTATCTCTTTTGCAGAGGTCCATCGAAAGGTTTGGGCTTGACTAGTGAGGGGAGACAAAGGCCTAGAAATATCTGCATACATTCTAATAAACCTTCAGTTGTAGCCGGTGTGAACTAAAAATCTTTGCACTCCTTTAGCATTAATTGGCCTACGCATGCATAAAATGGCTATAGCTTTTTTTGGGTCAGGAGCAAGGCCTTTAGCAGAAACAATGTGACCTAATAGAGTGCCTTGTGTGACCATAAAATGATACTTATTCAGGTTGAGTTTCAAATTTACCTCTCTACAGCGAGAAAAAATGAGCATCTTGGAGGAAGTTCCTCTAGAGGCAAGTCATCTCTAGTTTTCTTTGAGCTGGTCTATGGACTCTTGGGTGGGGTGGGGCCAGTTGAACCTTGGCCAATGGGCAGGGAAGAATCACATGTGTCAACTTCATGTTGTAGCTTTGATTCTTCTCCTTTGTTGCCCTTGTAGGGGAGTCTTCTTACCACGCCTGTGGTGAATGATGGGCTCTCCAAGACTAAGAGACTCAACTTCTTGAATACATGTGTCTTCCTCAATTCCAGTGAAGACTACAAAACAATGAGGGTTGGGTGTTGCTTCTAACCATTCTAGGAGCTCATTTTCTTCACTGGGAATGTTAGGTAAGACCTCTTCCTCCTCGGGCGCTTTAGCTTCTACCTTTGGTTATCATGTTGTGCAATGTTGAGGGAAGACTTTCTATTGGATGGGTCAACTCCACTTTCTAGTTGGATCTGTCTATGCCATATACTTGGTGTAGTGATCGACATTGTATCATTGCCCCAATCATGAAGTGCACGAATATGTCATAGCTAAGGCCTACCAATCAACAAAAGAAAACCCCCATCCACTTTTGGTAGTTGGACTACCACAAAGTCAAGCCAAAAAGTGAAGTCTTCTACTACCAGTGGAACTTGTTCCACCACCCTGACCGGGCGGACTATGCGTTGGTCGGCTAAGGTGACAGTGAAAGTGGCGCTCTTCGTGGGCACCAAGCCAAGTTGTCGCATTGTGAACTCCGGCATGAGACTGATCCCTGATCCATCATCCACTATGACATCTGTAAATGGATGGCCATAATTGGACACTGTGAGACGAGGGCTGTTATAGTCAGTGAGGGGTGTTGGTGGGTAGGAAATCGTGTATGACTCTTCAGAGGAAATTGTGGGCAAGTGACCGCCATTGTTTGGGCATGAGGGGTAGAGATCTTGGATTTCCTTCAGAAGGTCACCCCTAAAAGTAGAGTCTATTTGGAGAAGTTCATACAATGAGACACTTTTGTAGGCGGTCTTCAGAATCTCCTCAGCTAGCAATGATGTTAACCTGTGAAGCCTTCCTTGTGGCAGAGCTTGGGCCTCCATGTCATGTAGGGCTTCTTTGTATGCCTGTTCCAATGCCGATGGCATGATTGTATTCTATGGCGTTGTTTCTTCTTCTTCCACTATTGGACACAACTTAGTTGACTCCTTAGGTTGTCTTGTAAGCAGAGTCTTTTCTATGGGCAAGGATAGGTTTTGGGCTATTCTTTGAGCTCTTGTGAGTACTCCATTAGTGCCTAAGATTTCTTGAGCCAATGAGCAGGTGAAGGTGAAGGGAGTGAGGACATGAGTGGATGGTGAGGGCAAAGTGTACATGGTGGGATCTTGTGAAGTAAGCAGAGAACTTACAAAGATCATGTTTAGATAAGAAGATGGGTGTTGCCTGGGGTAGTCTCTCACGGACAATATTTGCATGGTGCAGCTCCTTCTCGTAGAGAACATCTAGTTTGGTAGTGACCATAGTCGTCACACCTGTAGCACATCACTGGGCGGTTGGCCGCCCTAGGGTAGGTAGGACATGGAGGGCGCGGTGTTGTTGGGGTGGAGACTTGGTATGGGCTAGGGGCAGTATAGAAGCTCTGGATTACAGGGCTACCATAAGGGGTCATACTAGGTACAATGGGAGATGGTAGCAACGTTAGGGATGTACTAGGGCCGAAGTGAGTAGCCCAAGATGAGCTAGTAGGAGGGCCCATGGGGGTTGCGCTCATGTGCATGGCCAAGGCCAAGTTTTGGTGCAGATGATGGACACCCTTTAGATGGTAGCAATCCTTAGCTTCATGACTGCCTTTATCATAGAACTGAAAATGGACCATCATGGGACATTCCTGAGGCGGGTGGTCGGGGTTGTTGCAATTTCTGCACCATACTTGGGCCATGGCCTCTTGTTGTGCTTTCAATTCCTCTAGATCCCTTTTGAGTTGTGCCACCACATCTGGCAATTGAGACGACCGAGTTCAATTCTGGTGGTAGCCACAACAAAATTATCCATGGTAGCTTCAGCCCGCAAGGTTTTGTGAAGCTTCTGTTGAGTTGAAGCGGGCAAGGCCTTCTCCACCCACTTCTTGATCATGAAATCTCCTGGTTGTTGAGGTAAGCTGGCTACCAAGGATCTACGTCGAGTCAACAATTCTACAAAAGTTTCCCCAAGACCCAACTCCAAGCTTTCCAGTTGGTCCAAGGCCTTCTCCCTATAGTCGCCCGGTTGAAACTCAGCAGTGAAAGCCGCCTTGAGGGCATTCTAGGTGGTGAAGTGGCCCTCTGCAAACTCACTATACCACTTTTCGGCCAATCCCTCTAGGGTGGAAGGAAAAAGCACCACGTAAGCATCCTCTTGGTTTAGACCACAATTGTGACAAAGTGACAAGAACCACCTCACATGGTCGACAACATCCTCAGGAGATAGTCCCTTAAAAGTAGGAAACTTGGTGTTGACCCTCGAGAGAAGGTTTGTCAATTCCTCCACCATGGCAGGCTTGATGAGAGGGGTGGAAGGTGATTCGGAGAAGAAGTTGAAGAGGGTGATGATGGTGGAGACTTTGAAGGTGACCTCGGTCGCTCCGGACAAGGTTGGGACGAAGGTAGAGGCAATGGTGCAGGCGAGTTGGCGAAAGGCGAGTATAAGTGACGATGAGGCTGAATCTTCACAAGACTTCTTAGACGTGCTCCACTTGACTTAGAGTGAGTAATAGGCATGCATAGATGCAAAAACCGAGTTTCCTAAATTTTAGGCTAAAATATAGGGTAGGTGGTCAGAGCGACTACAAATGCCTATGACACCCTAGAATGTGGCCACACTATTGGCTTGCCTCAATCTTCCCAGGTGACTGGCTAGCTTGCAAGGTGATATAGCGGTTCCATCGGGCGTGCCAAAAATGAGAGCAGCTAGAGACAAAAATGGTACACATGGTGCTCTCTAGTGGTGGGGTGCTCTGGATGCAATATGCATGTGGACTCACAAGCTAGCTCAAATCTACATACAATAGTGCAAGAACACGAAAATATAACTAAATTGGACAATGAACAAAAACTGACAATAGCCACAAGCCCTCCAAGGCAGCACCATGTACATAACCAAAAAGACCATACAAAGACTAGTCTGGTTGCAGCCAACTCTGCCCAGTCCACGACTACCAACAAGGTACAATGGGGATGTAGAGGCTGAGGTGCAATGGAGAGTGTTGTGGTGCAAGTGCAACTAAAAACCACAATGTAACTAGGCAACCCACAATATGACAACAAGAACCGCAATATGACTAGACAACAAGACTACAAGGCTCATAGGCATGACTACAGACCACCAACGTGAAGTGCTCCAAGACCAATACCCAAGAGTGTACAAGACTAGGTCTAAAATCTAGAACTCTGGCTAGAATCTCTCAAGATTTTCTCTCTATGTTGTCCACATGCTCTGTATATATCCACAAGCTAGGGGTGTCATTTAGACCACCGCACATATCTGATCCCACTGGAAATATCTAGCCAAGGTGACCCTGACAACTACAAGTATCCACTAGTGGTGGCCTAGTAAAGCCACTGGTGCGTCGGGCCACTGGACAACCTAGCCCAACCCTAGTCCACTATTGCCGCGGCTACTAAAGAAGTATTTTCTGGTAGCTCATGTATGCTCTGAAAGAAGTGATCACAGACTGGCCACACTCTGGATGATCAACGTTACCTCTCTGGCCAAGGTGGTCTCAGCCCCACCCAAACCGACTGGTGCGTCCTCATTGGGCGCCTGCTGTCGATCAACGGTCCAAAAGTTCTCGGGCGCTCAGACTAAGGAAGGTCCCGAAGATTTCCTCTAGGGCACGTCCACCAAGGTGGCCATGCAAGCTGAGTTATGTGTAGCCCTGCTACAATGTAGACTTAGTTTGGTACAATAAGAGGAGGCTATTAAAAGAAGCCAAGAACTTCTCATAAAAAGGGAAGGCAAGGGCGTTTTTGCATTCAGAGGCTCTATGGATCAAAGAAATAGGTTTTTGTGGATAAAAGATAGCCCTTCACAAAAAACAATCATAACTTGAGCTCTATTTGTCAAAATTGTGCAACCCCCTAGGACTCAAAGAAAGCTCTTTTTGATATCTACATATCTATGGCATTAGCTTCATGTTTTAATAATGTGAACTCTTTTTTAAACAACATATTTTCTTGCCAATTATTTTCACCAATCTCAAAGAAGACAACGAAGAAGGTATGTGCCATGTGTGAGTTGTCATCTCGCCTATGCACTACATATAGAACTAGACACCTTGTAGATAACCACAACTCCCAAGATGAGTTCTCAAATCAAATCATTAAAACCCTTGTACATTTATACAAAGACCAGAGATCCCATGATAAAATAACACACACATAACTCACCATACCTTGCATAAAAACACTCAAACTTTATGCATAGGAAGGATTCCCAATGCGCTCACATCTTTGCATCAACAAGAACCCAACTAAAATGAAATCAGAATCCCACTTCACTTCAAGAACAAGAAAATGAGAAGAAATGAACTTTAAAACCCTAGCTTCTTCATACACACAAAACAAGGTTTCTATGCACAAACCTTACATTCCATTAGGAATGCTATACATAGCACTACACACCATAGCTTCTAACAAACCAACCCTTGCATGAAGAGAGGTTCATTTTTATAACCACTTACCCATCAGCTCATAGGGGATAGACATGCCCTCAAAAAACTCTATAAGGATTATATTATGGTTGCTCTGCCTTTGAATTATTCACCATTCACTGTACCCTTCTTCTTAAAACCCACAACAATGACAACCAAAGAATAATAAAATACTCACTTTCACTCAGTTTTCTAAATGGTCCTATTTACTATTTTGAACCCACTTACTCATTTGTACAAAAATAGCACAAAAATAGAAACTAACACAATTGCCACCCATGCATAATGACACATGTATATAATCACATATGTACACTTTGGACAAGCATGGTTTATGTACATCTTTGGAACTCAAAATCTCATGTATGCATCTTAAACTTCTTTTGGAGTGGCTTATGTCATCATCAAATAACGCCACCTTGGTGTAGCTCATGAGCGTAAATTGTAGCATACAAGGGCTGATTTAATAAGTATCTCCTCACCAAGTTAGAAAAGCCTACATTCCTAGTGGAAATTTGCACATGAAGAGAGCACTATTTAGGGACGGGTCTTGCAAGAGGTTGCCTATCCTTACAAATTTGTAATTGGTTGATTGGAACGACTTCGGGGAAATGCCCTGTATAGATCTTTCTTGTTTTGCATATATTTGCTAGTATTATAATTTTGCATCATGATTGGGACAAACGATTCTAGGTCAATCGGAATCTGGCCTATACCACATATTCTAGGGCTATGGGATATTAATATATGTAGTATGTGGGCAAATCAAGGCATAAAATTATATTTTTAATTATTAGTTTTTGTAATTCTTACATTATCTCTTTAATGAAATTCTTACCATGGCCTTCGCAAGGCTTTGATTTACATATTGCTAACTCTACACTTTGTAATAAGGACAATTGATTTCTCAACTAGGGAGTATATTATGGTATCTAAAAAATATTTACTATACATGAGTATTTGTATGTCACTGATGGCAAAGGATGTGTATCATTGAGCCATCGGACAAATTGAACCACCTATGTTTGATAAAGAATCCAAGAGCTGTTTGTTTTGAAAATCAAAAGCATCCCTACTTATAACCAAGCTCTCTCTATTTTTGTAGCCACTTTGAAACTGATAAATAGGACCCACATGGGTGAATTAAGGTGAAGGGAATCAAAAGGATGGAGTCAGATACACATGGGTGAATTAAGGTGAAGGGAATCGAAAGGATGGAGTCAGATACATGCAAGCTACACACACACACAACACAAGACACACAAATATGGTGAGGGAGATCTAGTCCTCTTCTTTTCAGTAGCACATGATAGTGCATGAATTTGTGTGTGGCTCATAAATTGTATATCTATACAATTAAAGGTCAATGTACATAAGTTAGTGATGGACGATGAGCACTCGGCCTACATGGTCAGCAATCCAACATTTGTCCACCTGATGGACAATGTGGGAGGCCATAAAACTATACAACCACTACATTTAGTGAAGAATATTGCTCGATGCCCAACTGACAATAGTGTTGTAATTGATTACTAGCAAGATTCTTAGTGAGTGCATCCATTGCATTCTTTGATATATGTATCTTCACCAAAGTCAAGCCTCTTGTTTGCGAAGCAATCACCATTGAAGTGATAACACACATCAATGTGTTTTTTCCTTGCATGAAACCCCTAATTCTTAGCCAAGACTCTGACTATATCACAATGAAAAACTGGTATTTTTTTCTCTAGTCAAAGATCTCCCTCTAGACAAGTAAGCCATGCTTCACTCAAAGCAACATACTTTGCCTTTGTAGTGGACATTGGTGTATAGTCTTGAAGGACAAATTGCAGACCTAGCAAAAGTGTAAATCCAACTAGTTGTTTACGATTGTCAACACAACTCGCATAATCACTTTCAACATATCCCTTGATGTATAACTCTCCACAACCATAGCATAATTGTCTGTCCGTTGTGCCACTCAAGTATTTGAGAATTTTTTGTCAATATCTCAATGCTTCTTTCTAAAATTAAGCATATACCTTCTCAACTCCGTTGTGCCACTCAAGTATTTGAGAATTGTTTTGAAAGTATCTCAATGCTTCTTTCTAGGATTGGACATATAACTTCTCAACTCCCACTGCATACGCAATGTCAAGTCTCATAGTCACCATGGCATACATGAGACGCCCACAAGTTGAAGCATACGGAACCTTAGACATTGCGGATTTTTCCTCAACAAATTTGGGAAAATCATTCTTGTTGAGTTTCAATTTCTGCATATTGACACGCTCAAGCATTTTCTAGGCATACTGTTTTTGAGACATGCATACCCAAAATATTGTTGGCATTACCCAAATCTTTCTTGTCAAATTGACTATGTAGATTTTGCTTTATATCAAAAATTTCCTTTTAAGAATGACTACCAATGAGTTTCTCATCCACATAAAGAATAAGCACAATAGCTTGTCCATTCCGTGATCTTTTCACATAAAGACATGGATACTCAGTACAACATGTAATTCCTTGGGACTTCATGAAAGTATCAAAATTATGATACAATTGCCTGAGTGCTTGCTTTAGAACATAAAGACTCTTCTTTAATCTACACAACAAATGTTCCTTTCCTTTCTGCACAAGCCCTTTAGGCTGCTGCATATAAATATCCTCATCAAGATCATTGTTAAAGAAATCTGTTATTACATCCATTTGAATTAGCTCCAGGTCCTTTGAATGAACTAATCCAAGCAATAATATCAGTTTCTCCATCTTGACCATTGAAGAAAAGATTTTCTCAAAATCTATGTCATACTCTTGCTTGAATCCCTTAGCTATTAGTCAAGCTTTATATGTCCCAACATTGGATGCAAACTTCTATTTGTAGAATCGGTTACAAGGCAATGCTTTCTTACCTTTTGGAAATGGATTCAAATCCAAGTTTTGTTCTTTTTTATGCTAGATGACTCATTTCTCATCGGAAGTTCCCATTGAGTCTTATCCTTGGCTAGCATAGCCTCCTTGTAATAAGAAGGCTCACCAGTATCTGCTAGCAACACAAAATCCATGCTAGGAACGAACCGCTTTGGTGGATGCAAGGCTCTCTAAGATCTCCTCAGCTAACTAGTACTAGACTGCTCAATAGCTCTATCATCTAGAGCATTCACTTGTGGAACAATAAGCTCCTGAGCGGTCTTCACAAAAGGTGATATATCAGAGGATGCGACCTTCTAGAATTTAATCTCTTTTATTGGCCATCTATGCAACTTAGTCTCATTGAAGACCATCACTACTACGGATAACATATCAACACTCTAGATCCCACAAACGATAACCAAACTAACCATCCAATCCATACCCAATAGAGATACATTTCCAAGATTTTGGATCTAGCTTAGCACAAAGCTCCTTATGTAAACGTGCATAAGATTCATAGCCAAATGTCCCGAGTTTTTCATATGGCAACTTATGTCCTAACCATAACTCCTCAGGCACACAAAACGCAATGATGCATGTGGTGATTATTGACCAAATAAAGCACTGTGTAAAGCACTTCTACCCAAAAACCTTGTGTTAGGCTTGCCTGTGTGATAACATGGACATGATCGCCTTACACAATGGTATAATAAGCAATGAGCTCATTCTTAATTCCCCTTCTTACATAGGGGTCGAGAAACTCTTTGAAGATGTATTCTCCAATGTTGGGGTAAAGGCGACCTGCCTTTGCCTAGGGCCGGACATGCGGTGTCACTGGCCACTACCTTCCTTATTCATGTACATATATACTAGATAAGGAGCTCCTCATTTTGAGGGTTGCTTCACCCACACAACAGTTCTCCTTCTCCCCTTCCCTCTCCCACATTGCATCGTGCACACACGCATCCACACACCACACACTCTTTCAACTGGTATCAGAGTCGTGGTGGCGATCGGCGATGGTGCATCCCCCTTCTTCAGCAATCTCTCGACAACGATCAAGCTTCATGCTTTGTGGTGGTATCTCTGGTAAGGAGAAGGCGTATTGGGAGGAGGTACAACGGATCTCGGTTCTCGAAGCATCCCCGCATATGCAGCCTCCATTTGAAGCTCAAGCTTGAATTTGGGATCTCTTCAGGGAATCTAGCAAAGCCTGTGAGTTTGAGGAAAGCTTGAGGGAGGCAAAATTGGGCATGTATGAGAAACGAGAAGAGTTTTGCATGTGAAATTGGGAAACCAATTGCAAATCTGCAAGCAAATTGTGCAAAGCTCTACAAGCTAAGTCGAGTAGGCTTTGTAGATCTTGGGAGTGTGTGTATGATCACACACACACACACACACACACACACACACACACACACACACACATACACACACACACACACACACACACACACACAAATAGAGCAGTGACAATTACTTTGTAGGAAATTGCAGGCACCGAGCAGGTGAGAGCGAGCAAGCAAGCAATTCAGTAGCGCAACTTGCAGTAAAATAATGGGTCCAACATCATGCAATTGAAAGTCTGCAAATCAAGAGCGTTGGAGAGCACCAAGCTCATAGCATAATTGAATAGGCCAAGCAAGTCTTGTAGTAGGAATCTCAAATAGTTTGCATCTCAGAATCAAAGACCTACAAAAAAATCAAATTTTAGCAGAGCATCGAGCATCAGGGGATGTTGAGAAAGTTCGAGCAAAGTTTGGGTATCTGCAAAAAATCAAGAACGAATTGAGCTTGAGAGAGCAAGCATCAAAAGTTTTTGGAGCTCATGAGCAGCATTTTGTGTGGTGGTGTGTGCATACATATGCACATGCATGCACAAGCACACACGCATCGTGTTGAAATCAGCTTGCTACAAAGAAGAGCAAAAAAAATAATTCTTCTCTAAAGGTGTGTTCACACACACACACACACACACACACACACACACACACACACACACAATTCTTGGATGTAAAGTAGAGAAGCCAAAAAGCGGAGAGGACGCTACAGAGAGAAAAAGAGAGAGAGCTTGGGAGCTCCTCACTCTCGCAGAGAAAAGACATAGGGTGCGTGCGCTCTCAAAGAATTTTGCTCACAATTGCATACTTTTTAGTGCAGACTATGTGGCATAGATAGTGCTCATGGATAACTGTGTGGGTCATTCCATAGAGTATTTTTAGCATTGTCTTGTGAAGTTTTATGCTATGTATGCATATGCGGATACAATGTGAGCTAGGTGTAGCTTGCAAGTGGTAGATTTGCAGGTTTACAGGGTTTTTGGATAGGTATGTCATCCATAGAGCCACTTGTCCAAGCGCAAGCTTCATTGCCAGGGTTTTGGAAGTTCATGTATATGATATGTGGATTTGTTTATCGAGACACTGAGTGTTTGTTCATGTTTTCTGCGGCTTTGGTGAGACTTTTGAGATTTTGCTCGAATTTCAGGGAAAACTCTACCATATTTTTTCCATATTCTTGCCATGCTTTGTGTGTATCTGCAGTTTACACTACGTAGACTCTATCAACAAATTAATTTCCTTCTCATCATCATAATCAATGACCAGATTAATCTCTTGGAACTTTATTGAACTTTTATTCTTTTTCTCTCTCTTTCACACCATTGTCACTGCTTTTGCTTTTGCATTTTTCATGTTTCCATGCATGACAATCTTTCTTCATATGGCCATACTTCTCACAAAAATGACGTTGAATGCCCTTTTTACCACGATACTTTTATCTATCAAGAGATGCATCTCTCTTGCCATCTTTGTCAGATTCATGTTGCCAAGAGCGACTTTTCCTTT
This sequence comes from Adiantum capillus-veneris, assembly GCF_014529385.1. Taxonomy (NCBI): domain Eukaryota; kingdom Viridiplantae; phylum Streptophyta; class Polypodiopsida; order Polypodiales; family Pteridaceae; genus Adiantum; species Adiantum capillus-veneris. The sequence goes on along the minus strand of NC_140946.1, from coordinate 48,701,263 downwards.
GTTCGATTTCTTCTTGTACATAGTGATCTTCGCTTTGCCATGATGCAATCTACCCATAGTCTTACGACACACTCTTATAAAAGAAGAGAACTAGTGATATCAATGTACACTAAAGTACCATTTGGTGTAGAACTACTAACAATAGTACAAAATGTATCCCACGACTGTGGCAATGAGTAAAGCAAGTGAATAGCTTTCATCTCATCATCTATCTTCATTTGTTGAGCATGAATCTGGGCAAACAAAGAGTCAAAATCATTGATATGGCTAGCAACACTAGATGATCTCTTTTATACAAAGATTGTACAACTTTTGCATCAAGAACACCTTGTTGCTAGTAGCAGAGTTTCTCTCATACGTATTTCATAACTTCAATCATACTTGATGCGTCGTAGCACACTCCAAAACAATGAAATAAATTGGCACAACAAGATGCAATCTAATTGTAGGTTTGCAAAGTGCATCTAATTCTTCCCATTGAAACCGAGTCATGTTCATCTCTTCAGACCTTATAGCATACATAATGGGAAGTTTGCACTAAGACATCCTGCATCTGCTCTTTCCAAAGCTCAAAGTTTGTCCCATCAAACTTCTTGATGTCATAAACATCCCTGTCCTTAGAATACGCCATAAGAGTAAAAATTATAGCACATAATTTTGGGCATTTTGGTAAATTCCTGTTTGAATTTGGGAGAAAATCTCAACCAAAATGTCTGTCAAAGTGCAATATGCATATACCAAAAACGCATAGAAATGCTCTCTGAGCAATAGGCATAAACTGGAAAGTAGCAATCTCTTTGTGCACACTGTCAAACTAACAAATGACTACCAACACGACGTCAAAGAACGAATCCTCTCTATACATGGCCTATGAGGAGGATATGATAGTGGGGATCTCCAACAACCTAATCCACCTTGCATTGGGTAACCCGACCCCGAGTGTTCGGCTTCAAAAAGCCTCATGCACAACCCTCACAAAAGGCTAAGCAATGACTCGACTATAGTCAAGCCTCATAAGTGACTATCTTTTGGACCAAGTCTTAGAAATGGCCGTGACTATCGTACTAACCAAGATGGCTTGACAAATGCATAGAAAGGGAGTATCCCCATCAAGCATACATATGATAATCTCTACAATAATCAGGATGTGTGCTCAAACAAGCGCCAATCAGAGTGCAAGCAATAATTGTAACTCCCATTAGAAATGCAATCCGGGAGTAGACCAAAAGCTGGTCAACAACTACTACTTGCTCTCAATGATAGAGCTAATCACACTGTAAACATAGATACCAAACGTATATGGCATATCACAAAAAGATCTCAAGGAAAATTCTCTCTAGAACTTGTACATGTATCCAACTACTTGCAATGGTATCCAACTACTTGTAGTGGGCAAGTAACACTTATATCTGTAACCTGTTGTGTTGTAGTCAAAAACCAGACCACTCTCACATAGAGCATGTATAACCCACATTACATACATTGAGCCATTGTTCAAAAACACTTGTGTTGTGTCACGACCTGTGTGCACAAAACTCACAAAATCTGTGTTTGTGTGTGAGGATGCTGATGCCATCCACATTGTTGCAAATTTTGTAATCAAAATTAGGTAAAATGGAGACCACCAGAACATTCCAAAACCCTAAAAAAGACTCGGGTTGTGTAGATTTGAGTCCATATGAGGAAGATATGGCCAAAAATGTGTTTTTCAAGCCAAAAAATGCACGTAAGGAAACTTGTTTATGCTAATATGCCACACATTGGGCTGAATAACCATAGTAAAATAATCCCAAATCTCAACAAAATTAACTCCTAAAAAAGCTAAATAGAAACCGAAGGTCTCAGCTCCACACTCCCATATATGGCTGCTGCAAAGTTCTTGCTCCAAATCCTATTGTAAGCACACTTGAATGCACTTCGATGTGTGTGCAACCAAAGGATAACACTCCAACTGAATACTCTCCTTCATAAGCACTCAAGGGCGGCTGCAAATCAGCTCCAAACAATGTATGAAGCACTCATGATGATGAAGCTCTCTCACTAGCCACCAATTGACTTTAATGCTAGACTCAAGGGAAGAGAAAGGGTGGAGTTAGATACGTGCAAGCCAGAGAGAGAGAGAGAGAGAGAGAGAGAGAGAGAGAGAGAGAGAGAGAGAGAGAGAGAGAGAGAGAGAGAGAGAGAGAGAGAGAGAGAGATCATATGACACATAGGGAGAGCAACCCTCTTCTTCTTAGTAGCACACGATAGTGCATTAGTTTGTATGTGGATCATAAATTGTATATATATACAATTAAAGGTCAGCGGAGATAAGTTAGTGATGTGCGACAGGCGTCTGTCCTACATGGTCAACAACCTAACATGATGCACCATGTGGGGGGAGTAGAGTTTGCATTAGTACTGGATTGTCTCTCATCTCTTGCTTCACCTCTCTTCTTGTCTCTTGCTTGCATGTATAGCACTCTAGTCTATGACGTGTGCATGTCTCTCTCTCTCTCTCTCTCTCTCTCTCTCTCTCTCTCTCTCTCTCTCTCTCTCTGTGCCTCCGCTCATGTCCTCGAGTGTTAGCTTATAGCACATGACTATCAAGGTATATGAATTTGATTGCTTATTTGTATGTAACTGCAAATGCTTTGTAGGTTTTCCTTGCTCTTGGTTGTTGCATAGACTCTGATATTAGTTTAACTTCCAACGTACCGACTTTCTATATTATTGAGCACTAAAAAGGAAGTAATACTAGAAATCAAGGAGGTTTATTATCAAGAAAGTAGAAATCTAACATATTTACTTAGTATTGGGGGCCAAATCTCATGAGGCACACCCCCCCTCAAATTGCTCATAGAAAGCTTAAAAGCATACAACATGTAGAGCTCCCATGAGAAATGTGGCTAAGAACTGCATGGTCAATTTTGAAGCTCAAAATATGTTGCTTCAAAGCACTATAAAGTGCCTCCTCAAAAGGACTCAAGGCTATGAAATTTTGGAGCCGTGCAAGGAGTGGAAATGGGAGATAGATAAAAGATAGAGAATTCTTTATTCTATCTGGGGCAATGCAAAAAGTTACTTGTTAGCTTCCATTAAGCCTGGTTGCCATCATAACTAGAGTAGAATGCAATTGTTGTGCATAAAAGGTAGCCGTAGGCGAAAAGAGCTTTGAGAGAGAAGACCAGCCGCGTAGGCACCCGTGTACATGAGAAGGGAAGAGAGATGGCCCATTTTTATGTCCATAAGCAAATCCCATCCCCTTCTCTAGTTTGAAATAAGGCAGCATTTGTGTCTATTTGCTTCCTTTCACCACTTTCCATGACCAAGAAAAAGATTATTTCTAGGCGCTTTTGGTATGGAGAAAGTAAGTTGAAATCTAAAGATATATCCTAGCAATTATTGAATGCTTTGAAACTCTTTTGGCATTTTCAAAGCTCCGCATTGCCATTCCCCCCAATATCATAGCTTAAGCTTCGAAAGGGAGAATTACATCTCAACCCTCAAACTTGCATTTTCACCACATAACTTTGTTTGGGGATAGGTTTGATAACAATTTTTGGCTCATCGACATTTCTTTTTTATGATATCATCCTTCTAGATAAACAACTAAATTACTAAATATAAGCATAAAGACATATATGTGCATGGATTCATGGAAGCAAAAATTTAAAGATTCGATACTTGTTTGGTCCAAATTATCATGTTTGGTGTTCTCTCCATATATGTGCAACACTTGACTTATTTTTATCTCTCCCACACATACATACACACTCTCTCTCTTTCTCCCACACATATACACACACAACACACATGAAATAGTGAGCATTATTTTACAAGTATCAATACGATAAGTCAAATTGGATGCAATAGGAAAGGTGAAACGTGAAATCCAAATAGATGAAAAGTCCATTCACTCAACCAATCAGTAGGTGTGAACGGACCTTGACTTGGAAGTGCTATCAACCGGACCGGGATCGGACCCGCCGAGCGGGAAGGTGTGAAAGCCCAACAAAATTTTTGGTTTGAAGGTTTGGAGATCAAAATGGAGAGTGAGCAGCATTTTTGACTGTGAGCGCAAGCCTCCTCGTCCCTCGTTGCAGCTCGATCTCTGCGATTTCGTCAAATGGTGCCTCTCTGCCCGCTCGGAAACTCGCGGAATTAACGCTTCCTCTTCTTCTTATCTCATGTTCTCTTGCTCAAATACCTCTGCTTTGCAGAGCCTTGGCGTTTTCTGCCGAAGTCATAATGGTGCTCCTCCATTGTCGCCAGTCCCTTAACGGTCTCCACGGTACATTACCTGATGCCTGGCTATGAAAGCTTCAGTCTGATGTAGTGGATTCTAGTTTTCTGTTCTTCCCCCTCGCTTTGTCCCGTCGGATGTCCGACATCTCTCTATTTTTGCGGAAAGCCTCCACAGTGTCCACACCTGCAAATTTTTTGCAATGGAAGCTTGGTTTTGAATTGCGTTAGCCTTTCTTCAGCGGGACCTTACTCGATGGTTCTTGGATGTCGGCCTAATCGAACCAGCATTTTTGCATAGAAGGTATGGCGCTCTATATCATTTCACAGAGTTGTCGATCCCATTGCAAACCAACACTTTATGCACCACATTGTCTGTTTTTTACTTGTCATCTGTCGGATACCATTTTGTATCTGAAATGGTGAAACTTTATGTAAGTCTTTCCCTTTCTTGTTTGCAGAAGAGAATTCAAGGACAGTCGTGGAAGCTGCTTGGTGTGTTGATCTAAAAGAAATATCAGTTAATCTAAGCTTCGTGGGAAGGAATGATTTCACTCAGGAGGAGTTTGTCACCGTCAGTTCATGATCCGTCTCTGCCGAATGGAAGTGCTCTTCCCATCTCCAATCATGTACCTACAGTGGCTGTTCCAGTCACGAATACAGCCTTCCCAGCTACAACCTCACCCGTTGCCACGACAGATCTGTCCACTACAAATGACAAGAACTGCTCGCCTTGGTCGTGGTTAAAGCTATTGCACAAAAGGGAAGCATATGACAGATCAAAGCTCAAGGGCAGTATATGGAAAAAGCCCTTTCTTCCGGTCATGCTATGCTTCTTTTTGGGGTTCCTGGTTGGTTTAATGCCTTTCTCTTCACCAAGCTCATCACGATATAAATCAGAGATGGGAGAGCAAGAGTTTTCTCTTGAACTGAGCAACATACCAGACAGAGAAAGTCAAGTGGGAGCTATAAAGGCAGATGTTGTTACAGTGAATGGTACTGAACATGCAAAGTTTGCTTCTACATTGCCCTCACAGGTTGTAGCTGGCAGCCAATTGTCGGATCCTACTTTTGGCAAGCTTTTGATAGTGGTTACTCCAACGTACAACAGACCTCTTCAGGCCTTATATTTGACCAGGCTATCCCACACCTTGAAGCTCGTTCCACCTCCACTGTTGTGGCTTGTAGTAGAGATGTCAACTCAGTCTATTGAAACTGCCACTCTTCTTCGAAAAACTGGAGTAATGTATCGGCATCTCGTGTGCAAGAAGAATATGACGGATGTCAAAGATCGTGGAGTTCATCAAAGAAATACTGCTCTAGAACACATTGAACAGCATCAACTTGATGGTATTGTCTATTTTGCTGATGATGACAATGTATACACATTGGAACTGTTCGAGCAAATGAGGCTGATCAAGTACGTTAATAGGAAGCATTATCCTCTTCAAATAAGAATGCTTTCATTTTTTTAAATCTTGAATATTATTCTACCTCACCTTAAGATTGATCCTTAGATTTAATGCCTCACAAATGCCTCCTGTTAATGTTAGTGCCTGCTTGCATCATTGAGTTATTTGGCTGCCAAGTTTGTAGAGTTTTAGGAATGATCTTTGATTTGGAGGGCATGAATTCATTAGCAGACCTAGCATTTTGAATCTGAGGATATCGTTTGCCTTGAGTCTTGACCAGCCTTTAGCTTTAATTGCAAAGTGTTCTTGCACCAGAGACATAAGGAAGAAGGTTTTCAGGAGAAGAGTGTGGGAATATGGCATTACATCTTCTCTGCATTCTGGCACGGAAATGTGCTCTTGAAAAGGGGCACAGTAATCTTGTCATTTAGATAGCATTCAGTAGACTGTCCTGACGATTATAAGAGATTATAACACTCAGGTTTTTTTGATCAGTTTCTCTAGCCTATTTCGAGTAAGAAAAGATTTAGTTAAGAGGTGTATGTATGAGAGAATAGGGTAGGTAACATGATTTTCAAGACTTGGTTGCTTTAAGTCTCACGTATGCAGCTGGGATTGATTGAGGAACTTGTAACTTGGCAGTCATTTAGGAATTTTCCTACATAATATAATATTGTTTCAAAGAACAAGTCATATGCTTTGCTGATAACTTTTCTGATTTGATTAGTTTGTGTCTAACCTAGAACATATTTGAAGAAGGCTAGCTAATTGCGTATGGTTGCCTAATCATTGTAGGCGATTTGGGACTTGGCCAGTAGCTATGCTAACAGCTGGCAAATCAAAAACAATATTGGAAGGCCCCGTTTGTGATGGGCATACTGTTATTGGTTGGCACACAAATGAAAAGAGCAAAAGGTTGAGGAGATTTCATGTTGACATGTCTGGTTTTGCATTCAACAGCACAATTACTTGGGATCCAGCACGTTGGCGGAGGCCAACAGTAGAGCCTATCCGGCAACTTGACACTATCAAGGAAGGGTTTCAGGTTTGTAGTATTTTGTTCTATGATTTTCTATTACCAACCTCTTTTATACCAAATGCTTTTTCGTTTACCGAATGTGTAGTTTGTTGTCTGTATAGAAGAGTATGAACAATTATTCGGAAGTCTGTTTAATATCCTTTATTGGGATCTCAAGAAGGCAAATGAGTTTTGGCATTGTTTTGGGCTATGGATTCCACCTTCAACACTATGCTTTGAAAAGATTTTCAAACACACACTATGTCAAGAAATGGGTGCTGTTTTTTGCCAATTTTCTCAAACTTGCAATTTGTATCACCTTAGAAGTCGTGTGTTGTGCTTCATAGCGCTAAATATTCGGGTCTACTGGTTTTAGAGACGTGCTTACGCTTTTAAGCAATAGTAAATGTCAATATGCAGGTCATGGAGTTTTTTAAGAAGTCTGATTGGATAGTCTTTAGGGTTTTGTACATTTTGGTCTTGCAGATTATTAGACACACTAGGTTCAATGACACATGTGATAAAAAGAATTGAGTACCACTATCCCGCGTTCTAGAAAGTACCAATAGATAGATGCATGCACATTTTCTGAAGCTCACGGATATAGCTCTCTTTTCTCTACCTTCATGTTTTGTTCTATTCTAGGCTTTGATGTTTTTCAAGTCTCTTGGGGAATTTTAGATTAGGGGTTTTTCTTCACATTAGGAGCGTAATTCAGCCCTAGGTCTACCCCTTGGCGGCCATCTGCAATCCCACATCGAGCAGGATTAAAAGGTGCATCAAATTTGTCCTGAGGTGCCTCGTCTTGAGGAGTTGCTGCGGCAACATTTTCCATTCGAATCAGTAAAGTCTGCACTTGAGGTATTGCATGCTCACTACTATGATGGATAGAAATGACATGCAGTTGTCAGTATATCAGCCAGCACTTTAAGTTTTCAGCCTTTTTGTCGCCGGAAGTGCACGGTATCGCCCATTGCTAGCATCTTCTTTGCGGTCCGGTACTTCGGCAGCCCATCGAGCCTCACCTTTGCCATTTTCTCGCCGTCATCAAGTGATCCCATTGCTGTCCGCCATCAGCATCGTCGAGATCTGCGTTTTCAGCCCTGCTTTACGTGATAAATCTGCTGCGTTTTGCTTGCCAGATCTGCGTTTTTGCAGCCAGCTTCAGCCCTTCATTCCTCTCACATTGGGAGCGCAATTCAGCCCCAAATCTACCCCTTGGTGGCCATCCACAATCCCACATTGAGAAATATCCAAAGGTGCGCGACATTCCCCATTCGAGTCAGTGGAGTTTGCACTTGAGGTATTGCATGTGTGTACATTCCATTCCCCATCGGCAACGGTGTGGGGGGGCCTTGAGAGGGTTGGTTTGGATCCATTGGGTATCATTATCCTCTCTCTCTCTCTCTCTCTCTCTCTACACATCTGTACCGTACTCTCTCATTCCCTCTCTTGAGGGAAACGTAAAGAATCACCATTCAAGTTAAAAGGAATCATTAACGTAAGGAAAAAAAGCAAAGGATTTGTGGAAGTGTGAAATTTAAATCTTCACCATTTCAATTCGGCTGCACCTGACACTAGATTACCTTTGAAGTTGCTTAGAGGTTTTGTGTGGTGTGCCTCCAAATGCCAAAATACATAGATCTACTAGTTTTGGATATTTTCTCACAATGTAAACAGATAGAGAAAGTCCAGTATACAAGTTATGGATGTTCAAAGAAGTTTGTTTTGGTAGACTTGGGGTTTTGTACATTTTAGTCCTGCAAATTATGAGACACAGTAGGTCAAAAGACACATGTGATGAAAGGAATGTGTACTGCCATCACACATTTGATGAAGTGCAGAATCGCAAGTAGATAGGTGTACATCCGAAGCGCATGGATTTAGTTCTCTTTTTTCTACATCTATGCTTTTCTCGTTCTTTAGGCTTTGGCATTTTTCAAGTCCCTTGGGAGCTTTCAAATTAGGGTTTTTTCCTCTACCTGCCTTAGGTTATTGTAGTTTTGTTTTTGTGTCTCATGGAGATTATGGCAGCCCTACTCATATAACACGGACATCCGTATTGTCCTTTTTGAAATGAAACAAAGCGGAAAACACTTGAAACGTCTCTAAATAAAGACGAAACAAGATGAAGAAACAACTATTTAGGGTTTTATTGAAAAAACCGTCCCCCTAGATCAAGTTAGAAAACTAAGGAGATGGATTTTAAAACTTTAACACGTTCTCTCAAATCTTGAGTACTGAACAAGTCCAGGGGATTTGGGAGCTTCAAAGAATGACGAAGGGATCTACCAAGTTTAGTCACCAATAACAAAGTCTATTGGAGAGATGCCAAGCATTCTAGGTTGCATCTCATGGTTGTAGGCCAAATTTGCCTTGCATATGCATTTAAGCCTTAATTTAGTCAACTGGTCCGTTTATTGGTCCAGTTGCCCCATTTTTAGATGAGTGACACGTTTATTAGCTTTTATGCCACTTCTTATTATTTTGATTATGTGGTAGCTTTATTATGACCTCCCTATTTGTAGAGCTCTAGGTCACTTTATTAGTATAATGATGACTCCCTTCCCCCTCACAAAAAAAAAGACTTGCATGCTGCTCTCCACACTATGCACTTTTGATTAGTCTCTCTCTCTCTCTCTCTCTCTCTCTCTCTCTCTCTCTCTCTCTCTCTCTCATGGTGGACAACAAAGGAGGCTGATTTCTATTACTTGAAAAGATGCCAGAACGCCCAAATGGTGCCAATTCTGAGGGCAAGTACATCACTGATTACAAAACAGGTCCGAAGGCAATAACATGGAAATTGTAAAAAATGGAAATAACTAGCCACATGGAATCTGTAAATATTGAAAGCCATGGTAAAAACCTCTCCTAATGAGGGTAAAAGGTGCCCTGGCAAGCTAAGTGGAGAGAGGATGACAGTAGCCTCTGAAAGATAGGTACTTCCACCTAGAGCGAACTCCTCTAATGCAAATAAAAAACCTACTGTGAAAAGGACAAGGAACATTTGCAATGGCAAGGGCTAGCCCGTCGGGCGTTACTAGGGCCTTGTGCTTGCAGAGTTCGCTACAGGCGTGGCTGATGCAGGACCGGGGAGCCCCTCCAAGTGGTTTCCTACATTGCGCGGGGTAGGCCGAGGATGCAACCTAATGCTCACATGTTTGGGCAGCAAATAGGAGCATGTGTTGAGGGGTAAAGGTTTTCAATCAAGACTGAAGACATCTGGAGAAGCAGGCCAAGTAAAACTCTGTAAACGTTAAGCGGCCACCGCAGCCGGAAGTGCGGTGGTTGCTTAAGGTGGGGACCTTTTCATCACAGTGAAAATCAATCCATTTGTGTTGAGGGCCCACCACGTGGAGGTCGCTCCCCCTAGGACCCTACTCTCTCTCTCTCCCCCCCCCCCTCGTCGGCTAGATCTTTAAGGTCTCTTGGGATAGTTTTCTACGACGTTAAAACTCTCTTCTTCTTCTTCTTCTTCTTCTTCTCTCTCTCTCTCTCTCTCTCTCTCAATGTTTTGTCTTTGCTCTCCCCTCTTCATTCCTAATGGTATTGGAGCAAGGATGTCGACAACCACTTAGAGATCTTACGATGATCATATGGAAGATGCCATTGATGAGGATTAGAGGCTCATATATGCATGATTTTTTTATACATCAAATTCTTGAAGAATATTTATTTTAAGCAAATAGATATTCTAATATTGGTAACCCAATAGACTTCAAGTAGCTCAATCAGTAGCCCAATAAGCTTGGAATGTCTCAAAAGGGTGCACAACTTTTAATAGCAAGTTGCAACTGAGGGCATTGTCTTCTTTATTGTTGCTTGAAGATAGAGGGGTTGTTTTTGCCGTCCGGGTCTTTAGAGAGGCTTGGGGTAGCTCAAGGAGCATACAAAAGAAACTATCATGTTTAAACATGAAACCTGGTAGAAAAAGGGATTGCACTTTGGGAGGCTACGGTGAGAGAGTTTATCCTGGTAACTTGTTCCAATTTGCTACATTTTTGCATTTACCCTCAGTTTTGAGGGCTGTTGTCGCGAAAAAACTGTGTTTTTTGCACCTGTCTACGTGTGATCTCACTTCTACTTGCAGCTTTTTTATCGGAGCCACGAGAAATGGCACCAAATCTGCTGTTTAATAAAAACAGCGTCAAATATGCGGTTTTGCATAGCCATTGTGCAGTTGGGTGTTTCAGCCCATCAGCAACTTTCGCTTGCGTTTTTTTGCAAGGCTATACTTGTTTGCTCTGCCCTAGCTGGATTTGCAATATGTCATCATCAAGGCCACCCCTACAGGTGCTGGCTTGCTGCATTTTGTTGCAGATCCTCACTGTGGTTGTATTGCTGACTGCCAATGGTGATATTCAGCGTCTCCTCATCTTCCTGCAGCGGTGGTTGCTATCTGACTACAACCGATCTCGTTGGATCTCTTACCGGGGGCGCTCATCGAGGTGTACTCAGATTTTTAGCCAATATACAATTTGTGTTTTTGTCAACCCTTTGTTGCACTTCCACTCACAGAAAGCCCTTTTGGCCTCATGGTCAAGCCATGTTTCCCATTCTTGGGGGGTGGTCTTGAGCTCAAAGCCCAAACTAGTTTCTGTGTGGATAGTCGGTCCCTTGGCCACTTGGGCAACTCGGGTGGACTTGGGTTCCTTGGGTTTGCTGGCCAACTGGAATTGAGGACGATTTCGGTTCTGCTCTTGGTCGGAGCTCACGCTGGCTCAAGGCATTGGTCAAATTTTGGGGGTGGAAAATTTTTCAATTTGCTTCATTGTCAGAGGCGTGTCCAGAGGAGCTGATTCTTGCGGGCCTTTTTCTTCTCTCTCAATTGGGCAGGAGTGCTGAAGCACCAAAGGAGCCTTTCCACCAGCTGCTTGAGGGATTCCAATTTCTAAGAGGAGGGATAGACAGAGACAACAGTGCCTTGCTTTGCAGAGAGGATGTTTCCACCCAGAGATAGCAGAATCACTTGCATCTCAAGGAGCTTTCTTCTTGCAGAAAAAAAACTATTCAAAGGGAATTCTTCACTCTTTCCCGCTCCCATAAGAACAAAAGATTGCAACCAAGCACAACACCTTATTGCTATGTATTTCATACTTGTCATATATGCAGATGACCTTGTGATTGTGCATTTGCGATCTGGCATTGGAGATCTCCAATTGCTAAGACCTCTCCAAAGCACAAAATGGGGGACATTGTGAGGTTTTCGTCCAAATTACGACCAATTATATCGTGTTATTCTTTCTATCTTTTGTGGTGCACATGCCCGCATCAACTAACTTATGTTTGTGCTAATTTTTTCTAATTAATGCTTCTTTTAGTGCTGGACTTTATTATGGCCGAGTGTGCCCCTTATCTTTAGAGTTATGATAGAAACTCGGTAGACAGATCTTTGTATTGATGTATGCTCGTGTTTTTGCGTGGTATGAATGTGTGGGAGCATATTATAGTACCTAGTTCTACACCCCCTATTGGGCGCTGACGATGTTAGTGGGGATGTCTTAGTATATAGTCAATACTGTGCATAATGGACCGATGGTTATATTGACTTGTGGATGACTCCCACAAGTTGATACCTTGCACTTTCTTTGAAGGAGAATTGGGGCTTATCCTGGATTCATCTAGGTATAGATGAATAGTGTATAGTGTTTAGTTGTATAGCGGACTTGTAGACTTCACATTGTGAATTTTCGTCTACAACCAATTGGTATTGTGTGAGTTCTTTCTATCTTCTGTGTTGCCCTATCAACTAATTTTATGCGATTTTTTCCTGTTTAAGGCTTCTTTAAGCGGTAGGCTTCTGAGTCCACGGTGCATCCCTAGGGGAATGACAAAAATCCCATGAATTAGGAAAAATGCTGTGGGAAAGGAGCAACGACTTTTTGAAATCCTTTACTGTGTTTTGCCTAAATGAAACTTGATGTTCTGGTGTCCTAAACTGTGGTGCGTACGCTTGCCTAAGTATTCCATGGATGCTTTTGGTTGTTATGCGTTTAGTTATGCGGATGCTTTCTAATCCTTATATCATTGTATTAATCATTTCTATCTGATATTTAGTGCTAGCTTCATAATGTCTTAGTCTGCCCCTCATTTCAATATTAACGACAGAAACCGAGTACGCAGGTCTTTGTGTCGATGAGAGAGAGAGAGAGAAAGAAAGAAAGAAAGAAAGAAAGAAAGAAAGAAAGATTTTTAACGTCTATGTCAGGCCGAAATCGGCCTATGAGACAAATCAAATGTACATGGTGTGTATGTCATCCGTCTATCGGAAAGACAAATGAAACAAAACTGAACTGAATGTAGGAAGTGGAGTATCTGAGGAGGGATGGAGCTCTATCTCTAGGGGTATATGCATGTCTATATGCTCAAGGTAGTACAATCATGAGAATGCATCAAGCTATCTAGCTCCATCCTGTACAAATGGGGGGATGTAAGATGTGGTACATGGGCGGGGCTGGTGCCAAGGCTACCCGGATGAAAGCTGTCGGGTCGGCCCTCATCTGAGCTACTCGCTCCTCAGTGGCACGGCGCTCCCGGGCTCGGATCTCCTCGATCTGTCGGTGGTGGGAGCTCGCGCCCCTGTAGCCTGTGACCGGGCGTCGTGTATGTGGGGCCAAAGTGATCCGAATCCTCTGATGCAGCCTCCGTCAATGCCGTGTAGTCCTCCGTAGTGGTGGGCGTCTAGATCTCCCTAGCTCGGTCGGTCGATCGATCAACGTGCCTTTGGTGTGAGGAGAATGTGAGCTCTGCTGTGGTAGCTGCTCCTCTGGCTGCCCAGTGTCCACTCTAAAGAAGTTTGAGAGAGAGAGAGAGAGAGAGAGAGAGAGAGAGAGAGAGAGAAGAGGAGAATTTTTAACGTTGTGGGAAACTATCCCAAGAGACCTCAAAGATCTATCCGCGACGAGAGTTGAACTCAAGACTTGTTAGTCAAGAGGGAAATGGCATAACCAATCTACCACACTTGAGAGAGAGAGAGAGAGAGAGAGAGAGAGAGAGAGAGAGAGAGTGTTCTTCTACATCCACTATTGGGGCACTGATGTTGTTAAGAGGGGAGGCCATAGTAGTCGGTATATAACATTATTTTCTGGATGATTACTGTGAGTATATAAGGTGCACTTCCCTTTATCAATGAATTTGGGCTTTTTGTGGATTCGTCCAGGTATGTATACTACACTTATCTATGACTGTGCTTTTTGTGGATTTATCTAGATATGTATGCTACACTTTCTAGTAATGGAAATCACCTTGATAGTTTTCAAGATCCACAACCCTAATTCTATAAAAAGAAATCACAAACATGGTCAGACGAATAACAAGTACGATTCTGTGAGGCGTGTATATAATTTGATATCATATAAATAATAGTCTGTCTGGGCAGTTTCAGCACGCCTCTGGTTTTCTGTTTCAAATGTTGTGCAGCTTCAAAATGCAATCCTCAATTATCAATTTATGTGTGACTTTTGGCCATGTACATTTTTGGTTTGTGATTGCTGATAAACTGGATGCGACTCTGCAGGAAACGACCTTTATTGAGCAAGTGGTTGAGGATGAGAGTCAAATGGAAGGACTCCCTAGCGGTTGCTCAAAGGTCATGGTATGGCATCTTCATTTCGAGGCACCGGAAGTGGTGTACCCTCCAGGATGGAGGCTGGAACAAGATTTGAATGCCACAATCCTTTTGTAGATAATTATCTGCATTTGACACACTGCTTGTTAGCAGCGACAAGAAGAGCAGGACAGGATTCTCGAGAACGACGTGAGGTGCATACATCAATGAGAAGCTGCTGTGGTTCTTGTATCATCTCACACACACATTCACAAATTGATCCTCCTGTATGGTGTCTGAATGACTGCCACAATCCCTTCCATTGTAGTCAGCCTTAAAGGGAGCATTTTATGTAAATTTATTCAAAGAGAATTTTTTTTCCACGGAGAAAAAAAACATTTGCTTGAGGTCGTGACGTTCAAGTGGTTTTATTCCCATACTTATAATAGAGTTAATCGATGAGGGGCCTTGATGTTGTAACCAAAAAAGTTCAATTGGTTAAAGTACACTTTTGAATTTTTCGAACCATTAATGGCCTCAAGATCTTGGCTGATGTACAAATTTTGAAGGAGTCACTAATTCAATAGCAGATGATCTCTAGAGCTGTGTATGATCGCATTTCATGATCAATAATTCTCCCTGGTATGGAAGCTCAATGCATCAAAATTTCTAGAGTCTCTAATGAGAACCTGTCAAGTTGTGTGTGAATGAAAATTTAAAATCATAAAAAATGCAGGTGGTTATTTTTGTGCAAAAACTTACTATTTGGGCAGCTCCCTTAGAAGGCCGTTTTGGTTTTGAACTTGATGATGAGTATGGACTCTCAAGGTGTTTGGGAAAGGACACTGGGTTCCTCCCTCCATCAAGGTCGCAGGTTGGGGCACTACAGATCTCAACCCTCTGTTTACTATCAATTCTGTGCTGGAATGGCCCCCTCTCCCCACGGCCTTGAAACTAGTTCCACCATGGCCCCCGGCCTCTGCCATCTAGCCAATTTTATGGGGTAGGGAATGGTCCGTCAGTGACCATTCCCCGCAATCACTGTGACCGCATGGCGACCGGCGGGGAGCTGGGAGCCATGGCGGGAGCAGTGATTACGAGGGAATGGTCACTGACAGACCATTCCCGGCCGTCAAGTGTCGGGGGGAAGGGGGCCAGCAATGAAAAACCGAGTGCACTGATCAGAGCAGACTTTCACGGGGAGGTCTCTGAAGCGATGACAAGGACATCAAGGTAGGTAGTCAGGGGGCCACTTCATCATTCGTTGACTTGGCTGTAGATGAACCTGCCTGCTTGCAGGGAACCAGAGAGGCTCGTCGCAAGATGGATCCTTCACAAGATAGTTTGTCACCAGCTCTTCCGCGAAGCTTCTCAAGCACCTTATCTAAACAACATAAGAACTTACAAGGAATTTGTCTGCACAAAATGATGACGTCACACCTACCACAACTCAGTGGCCTGCAGAGCACACGGATTCCGAATGCTGAGTTGGCTGAGTTTCATTGCAGGACACTGGAGAAATTCTGTGCATTGATATTCTGATCGTTGATGTGTCAAAAGCAGCTGACATTCCGTGTGCTGATTGGGGAGGCCTTGATTGGTCAATATCATGCAGATTATTACGCATGCTGATTTGGCAAGCATCTAATGATTGCACAATACATTATGGTTGATAAAGTCAACTAGATAGACGGCCAGGATCAGCAGCCCCTTGACTGCTGACCTTGACGGTGTAGGGAATGGCTGTTTAACGACCATTCCCTGTGTTAATCAAGGCGACCGGCGGAGGCCGGGAGCCTCATTTAAACTGGGAATGGTCACTGAACGACCATTCCTGGCCATCACAGTCCAAGGGAGGGGGCCCAGCGACAGCAACCTGTGTGAGCATTACGGGCAGAGAAAGCGACCCCAGGCAGATTACGCGATGTTGACAGCGACTGCAGGCAGATTTCGGAAGTTGACAGTGACCTTCCACGTAACGCGGTGTTGATGTGTGCGCCAATGATTGGCCTTTGAAAAGAACGTGTTCCATCTGTTGATGTGTCAGTCATCGAGCTGCTTTAGGTAGGAAGTTACGGATTTTAATCGCCTGTAGATGGAGGGCCACGATCTGCAGCCCCCCTCCCCTGGACTGTGACGGACAGGGGATGGAAGGCTGCGATCAGTTGCCCCCCTCCCCACGACCTTGACGAGTGACCATTCCTTGTAATATGGGTGACCATGTGGAGACCAGCAGCCATGGTGGGAGCAGCTTCTGCAGGAATGGTCCACTATACAACCATTCTTGGTCGTCACAATTGGAGGAGGGGGCCTAGGACAATAAACGTGGCAGAAGTTGACACATCAGCAACTTGAATAGCAAGATTGTGAGATTCCTTACGTGCAACGAGTAGCAAATAGAGTAGGAGGTGGCATAGAACAAGTAGTTGGAGTGGGCACATTTTGGCACAGAAAACCAACTAAATGAAGGGTGTAGATTACTTAGCCCTAACTCTCGACCTTGACGGTAAAGTTCAAGCTAAGTAGAAGACAAGTACGTATGGCGATTCACAACCATTCTATTTTGGATCCACCAAGCTCATGGAGGCACCTCCCCCTTGGACCGGTGTTGGTCCACGTCCTTTAGAGGGAAGTGCAAGAGGACTTGCACAGTAGGCAAGGAAAGTGATCGTTGCATGCCATTGGTGGATATGCTTGTTGTTTAATTTCGAGTTTCTTACACTTTCGGAAAGGGAAGGAGGTAGCAGTGATGCAAACTCGCTTGGCATACAGTCTTAATGCAACCTAAGTTTGAAATTGGAGAGAGAGAGAGAAAGAAGAAATCTTTTTAACGTCTATGTGAGGCTGAAGTTAGCCTATGAGACAAATCAAGTATACACGTGTATGTCCTCTGTCTATCGAAAAAGGCAAAATAGTTCAGATTGGTACAAAATATAAGAGAGAAGGATGTCTAGTGGGTGATGAGATCTATGGGGATGACTCGAGCTCTAGTATTAGGGATATGTGCATGTCTATATGCTAAGGGTAGTACAACCATGCAAATGCATCAGTCTAACTAGCTAGAGAGAGAGAGAGAGAGAGAGAGAGAGAGAGAGAGAGAGAGGGAGGTGCAAACACCTTATTTGCCATCTGCTTTCCCATCAATTGCTCTTTCGTTGAAAATGAATAAACATAGGGTAAGTCTAAGAAATGAGAGAGAGAGAGAGAGAGAGAGAGAGAGAGAGAGAGAGAGAGAGAGATGCAAACACCTTATTTGCCATTTGCTGTTTCCCATCAGTTGCTCTTTTGTTGAAAATGAATAAACATAGGGTAAGGCTAAAAAAATTAAAAGGTATTCCTAATTCAAAGATTCCCTCAACAACAAAAACGATGCGCTAGTCTATAGCACGTAGCAGCATGCAATGACGACGCACGTAGATTTGCAACAATATTAGTTGGAAATGATGGATACAACATTGAGAGAGAGAGAGAGAGAGAGAGAGAGAGAGAGAGAGAGAGAGAGGGGGAGGGAGGATACTTTAAAGAGGAGAAAACATTAAAGGAAAAATAAAGCAGAAGAGAAACACCTCTTTATATGGACACAAAAGGCCTTTTGACTTTCCACCTTCATCTGTCTTTTCATTTCCTAAACTCACCTTTAACTTATGCACAGAGTTTTAATTTTTCTGAGATTGGGGAGACATAATGGGATGTTTTCAAAAAGGGTAGTGCGAGTCCTTAGGATCTATGTATTGTAAATGTAGAGGTTGGTGGAATAAAGAATTTTGTGCGGGTTATTGTGTTCAAAATGTTTTTGTCTATATGAAATTTGTGGGAAGTTCTATGAATTGGAATCCATCGATGTAAAATATTGTTATTGTAGTTGTCGTGCTACTCGTATCTAGTGCACTTCTCAATTTTTGTGTTGTTAAGTTGTATTCATAAAATTGTTTGATCATTATTTTTTGTATGTTTCATAAATTTTGTCCATACCATACAAAAGACCATTTATAATGTTCAAGTGTTTGACGCATGGTTTTACAATCATGTTGTTTTAGAAATGTAGCATCTAAAATGAGTAGTCTTTACGATTTTTGCTGCAAGTTTTAAATTTAGTGTGTATGGAATTGTAAGTTTGTGGAGCTCTGTTTGTTTCTAATATCATAGTATTGTAATCGTTTTTTCTTTCGTTCTCGTAAAAAAAAGAAACAAGTAGATGTGCAGTTAGGGACGGGTTTGTGATATGTTTCGTGTAAATAATTTATATCGTCCATTGAATGTTTGCTCTAATGGATCCCATTTGAAATGTTGATGTAAGTTACGTTTTGTTGGTGCATTGTTAGCATCAATTCAAAGCATCTCGTATATGTTTTTGAGTATGTGGATTGTAATGATTTCAAAAGTTTTATTTCTTACTGAAAAATCTAATTGTCACATACTAAGTTTGTTTGACATAAGTCACCACAAAATATTACATCTATGTCATTATAATATTTTATTATATATACGTCACATAGGTAAGAATTAACCAAGCAAAATGTATTTGTCCAACTAATGATATCTAGTCAATGATGATTTGAAGGTTTTTATCAAGCAATGATAGTTTGTCAAGTTTCTCAAGATGTAAAGAAGTAGGAGTGGTTGCGATTAAAGATAAGTATAGTGCGGGGTGTAAAATTATACCACTTATGTTGAATGCAACTTTTTGTATGTAGCTTGTCAATAAGATTTTGCGTTACTAATATCATTTGTATTACGATTGTAGTGCAACAACAAGCCTTGTGCTATTCAAAGTAGTAGGTACTAATATGTGACCCGCGCGTTCCTGCGGCCAAAGAAACATCACCTCTATTCTCATGGGGCTATCTTCTCTTCCAAGTGGAACACTATTAATATTGCCTTCCTATGTGTATAGTCTATTGCACTTTTAAAAGTCATGCATGACACAACCTCTTGCAGAGAGATTCTAACAAAGATGAATATATGTAAGCAAAGCATGCTTTGATAACAAGCTTGGGAGCTTCTCATAGAAATTATTTTTCATGAGGTGCTAGTCCTTGTTGGGGGTTTCCAATCAACGAGCAAAGAAAACCAAGCAAAGCTAATTTTCGAGCAAATATGAGAAACACCCTTGAAAAATTGATGCAAGTGCAAGCTATATTGCAGAAAATAATCATGGCTTGTTGGATTCCACCACGCAACACATCAACTCAAAAGGCAATTACCCAACATCTATTAAAGCGTACCACACCTTTAAATAAGTCACTACTGCAAGTCACATATTTTGTCCAAGAGTTCCCATCAAATTGTTGTTCCTTACCATACATGCTTGAGTTGTCACATTGTGGTGGCATCTCAAAAGCAATACATTCATCATATTGTAATGAAAGCTCACGAACATGCTTTATTTCTTCAGCTTGACTAAGCACGATGGTAATGTTGGTATGCAATGGTAGGCATCTAATGATATTAACTAGACTTATCTAGTAGATCCTCTTTGATAAATACTGGTGAGATGTTGGAACAAACATTGCTCTATATTGGAGAAGTAGATAGAACAACCTTGTAGAACTAAGAAACCTAATGATAAATAGCATAAACATGCCCCCCCTTATTATTTTCTATGTGCCAAAGCTTTACATGCTCTCCCGACAAAGTGAGAGGACCTCGCAAAAATGTGTCTCTAGTCTTTGGCCCAAAGGATAGTGATACCATAGATAGCTAAGGTCTCCCGCCCTCTCATTTCAAATTCCTTTCCTCATCAACCAAAGCTTGACTACTCTTGAAATTCTTTCCTTGCATGTGACATGTAGGATTCTATAATCTCTCATGCTTTCTCGTTGAATTTTTCTATGATGGCATAGATAAGTCATCCCAACAGTCATGTTACCTTTCTACTAACAAGCTACCAAAGAAAGGAGACTCTGAAGCCCAACTAATTGCATTATTTACTCTAGTATCCAATCTTCCACATCCTTTTCAATATTTTGACTTTCCTGAACCACCACTTTTTTTTTTGGACAAAATTGTCAATATGAACTGGTACACCGTTGAATGGATGGCCGAGGCCTCTTTGAGAAATTTCGACTATATTCCTACAATGGGAATCAAGAGAGATAGGTTTTTCTCTATTTTCCTAGATTTGCTTTGGAGTTGAGCCAACATAGCGACAAAGATGAGCACAATGAACACTCCAATGCAGATTTCAATCATTACCCAAAGCTTGACCTGATAGCTATGTGTCCATTAGAAAAGCTTTGCTCATGCAATCGATCATTGGGCGAAGAATACAATGCTAGTGATGAGGGTGGAAGCAGAATGCATTGGGTAGTTGGGGACATGCAGCTCAAGCTTGAGCTATGCATGACAGGAATGATGCATTGTGAAGGAGAGCTACTTCCATGGAGCAAGGGTGACCAGCGTCATCATCACGCCAAACCCAAAATTTG
Source organism: Adiantum capillus-veneris (assembly GCF_014529385.1). Classification (NCBI taxonomy): domain Eukaryota; kingdom Viridiplantae; phylum Streptophyta; class Polypodiopsida; order Polypodiales; family Pteridaceae; genus Adiantum; species Adiantum capillus-veneris. The sequence continues at coordinate 48,680,635 of NC_140946.1, read as the reverse complement.
GGACACAAAAGGCGCATATACCACATGCCTTTTGGAGCAGATGGTCAAAGAAAGTGAGCAACTAGATGGGGCCGAAATGGAGTAACAATATTAGTGATCAATACTTGAATGTGGAGTAACGAGACATCACGTGCTACTTGACTGCAAAGTAATGAGAGACACGCGATATTATTGCTTCCAAGTTATCCTCTACTATGTAGCATGGGATATGGCCACCCCCTTCCCGTGTCTCCACCATTGTGAAACGTGCCAAAACTCGTCCCGCCTGCCCGGATCACTGGTTCCAGCATGCATCCTCCCATCCTAATCATGGGCTACGCCCATTAAGTAAAAGGCTAATGGCATATCGTGGGTATAGATTCTCTCTCTCTCTCTAGATTCTCTCTCTCTCTCTCTCTCTCTCTCTCTCTCTCTCTCTCTGTGTGATTCTGCAAGTTCGGGAAAAATGTGTCTCAGGTTAATATCGTGCCATTTTCAATTTCAAAAATTCCAGTTGAGGGCACGAGAAAAAGGAGAAATGCCACCCCAGAATAGACAAAACAAATTTAACAAATTTATTGAAATTTCCTCTTGAAATTAACAAGGAATGAATTTTGTATGTTTGAAAAAATGTTTTTTCTCAAACACTGCGAGTCTCTCATGACCTTGTGGTCCTTGCAAGGGGAAGCCGCTAGCGGTAACAATTGTAGGCCACTGCTTACATTTGTATAATGCGTTGTGGCTCACTTTCTCAATAGTGTCCGCCCTTGCGAAACATTTAGAACCAGTATGTGCCGGCGTGGATTGGTTTTAGCATGCACCCTCTTGATAATGGGCTGCGCCTCTACCTACCATGTCGACGCTCATCACGTCTCTCTCTCTCTCTCTCTCTCTCTCTCTCTCTCTCTCTCTCTCTCTCTCTCTCTCTCTCAATCGAAAACTTTAAAAAAAAAAAAAACTGTTGAAACCAGTTCGCGAGGCCAATGCGGATTGGTTTCAACAGCTTTTTTAAAAAGTTTTCGATAGAGGCCAATGCGGACTGGTTTCAACAGTTTTTTTTTAATAAAAGTTTTCGATTGAGACTCTATTGAAAACTTTTAAAAAAAGCTGTTGAAACCAATCCGCATTGGCCTCGCGGACCGGTTTCAACAGTTCTTTTTTTTTAAGTTTTCGATTGAGAGAGAGAGAGAGAGAGAGAGAGAGAGAGAGAGAGAGAGAGAGAGAGAGAGAGAGAGAGAGAGAGAGAGGTGAAGAGAGAGGAAAGCAAAGTAAGTTAGAGAGAGAGTGAGTTTGGTAGTGCTGTCAGCCAGATAGTGCGTGTGTGTCCACGAGGGCAAAGTAAGACAAGCGTTATCATGGAAGGCAACAGAAGCATCAGTTCCAGGGTGGTGGCCCCACTAGTGGTGGTGATCATGGTGGCAGACAGTCTTGCCAAGAAGGGGGAGGCGGCAATCTCGTGCGGGACAATGCGAGGGTTGAAGTCACTGTACTCCGTCACCAAGGGGGTGAGGGCGGACCGCGTCACTGCTAATGCTGCATCAAGCAGTTGTTCGCATCTTTGGGGTCTGCACTCAAGAGCTCCAGTGTGTCCACCCTTCCTGGCCTATGTGGCGTCAATCTCGGCTATGCGATCAGCACCTCCACCAATTGTGCACGGTTCCTTGAATGAATAGCCCTTGCGACTAATAACGTCGTCCTATAACGCCCACGGGGCCCATCATTATCTTATAATGCCTACTTACGCCAATCCCCGCCCTCCATGATGAGTACATTAGCCCCCCAGATGTCGTGATATTGACCCCCTACCAACCAAGCTGCAAGCAGGGTGTCAGCAACTAGCTTTCCTCCCCTCTGTGGTTGTAGTTTTTCCCCTACTCTTACACTCCTGTACTTGCTTTTTGGTGAATAAAATCCACCCACTCATTACAAGTTCAAAGAAAAAAAAAAGAAGAGAGAGAGAGAGAGAGAGAGAGAGAGAGAGAGAGAGAGAGAGAGAGAGAGAGAGAGAGAGAGAGAGAGAGAGAGAGAGAGAGAGACGCTTCTCAACTCACCGAGTCACCTGTAGAGTCTAGACAAAAGTGAGAGAGAGAAAAAAAAACCTACTAAAAACAGTCCGTGTAGGCGCATACTTTTTTCAATAGTTTTTGTTTTTGGTTGAGAGAGAGAGAGAGAGAGAGAGAGAGAGAGAGAGAGAGAGAGAGAGAGAGAGAGAGAGACTTGTGGAGCTTGCAATGGCTGCCGATATTTCAAAGAACATGGTAGATCTCAAAGTTCTGCTTGACCAAGCTACATGATGTCGTCTCACGACCTCATGTGCAGAGTCTTATCTCCTGGGATATAGACATTGGAAATGGCAGCAGCCTTGTCTGCGCAATATCAAGGGAAGGCCACATTACTTCATACCTCAAAAGTCAAAGATTAACAACTCATTATAAAGCTTGTCTAGTTTTAGCTGGGATCAGGATGTTGAAAAGTAAAAGATCTAGATATCTCTCTTCAAGGGGCCTCCAAGGAGAAAATTGACGTTGATGTGGATTTTAAGGCAAGATCCTTGGAGTTGAAGGTCCATGATATTGATGGCAAGAACTATCGTCTGGGTGATTATTGTCTGGGTGTGTTGTGTCTGTGTAAAGCTATTGTACCTGAGAAATGTAGTGTCATTGTTAGGCCTACTTGGATTAACATTATTTTGAAGAAGCGGGAGAAGGGCACCTGGCAATATCTTCATGGGAATGAAAACAAGCCAGAGCTGTGGAGTGATGATAAAGAACCCATGTTTGGGCTCATGCAAATAATGAGGAATTTTTTACTTTGTTGCGACTTTGTACTATAGAAAGCCAAGAGCTTCATGGTAGGATAGGTAGTTTGGGGTCATTATGAGAGTCCATGGTAGTTCTAACTTCTTTTGGAGATGTCGCTAATGGTATAAGGTTTTATATTCTGGTATGGAAGTAGATCCATCCACTTGATTGTTGATATAGCGGTAATGATTGGTCCAAAGAACTATTTTGGTATGGAAGTAGATCCATCCACTTGATTGGTCTAGAGAGTTAGCATCAATATTCCAAGGGAAAATCATACAAATTCCCCTTTATGGTAGATTAAAACCAAGGAAAGTTTTTCCACTAATCGGCATTTTTTACAATTTAACTCTATTTTATGTTTCTCCAAGCGGATTTTCTCCCTCTCCATCTATTCTGTTTTTTCAACATCCAGTGCTCAACCAAAACATTTGTGAGAGAAAATAATGAAAAAATCCGCTCAAGGCTAAGCTAGTCTACCAAGCTACCAAAGAAAGTAGCTCGGTTTTTTCTTTGCTCGAGAATGTTTACTTGCCGTCTGGTAACACTCGTCCTTGTTCAACAAACTTTGGAGTGCTCTATTTGTATTGAGAGAGAGAGAGTGAGCGAGAGAGAGAGACTGAGAGAGAGTGAGAGTTCTCCTTTTGGTCTACCTCGATTTAGCAATGCTACCAAGCTTGTTATACAGATAAAATATGTAACATGGTGTGAAGAGATGAAAGATAAGAGAACTCAATGTAATCATAAAATATTGTTTGAAAATGGAGTGGGTTCCACACACACACACACACACACACACACACACACACACACACACACACACACACACACACACACACACACACACACACACACACACAGTGGTACTTACCTATATTAAGATTCTTTAGCATAATTGACATCCTGGATTCTGCTAAGCACGCTTCCTAGTTTCACTATATAGGGTATCCACCGTGGGATAGTGCCCTTATAAATCGTAAGTGGTACTAAAAATTCAATAAAGTGGTATACCACCTTTTGTAAACCTAGCCGTGAAGGCGCTATGGTGGTTTTCGCCCTAGCAAACCGCGTCACAGGCGGCCTAGCATTCGCGGATCCCCATGAGGGGCTTGTTCCACTCAACACTCTCTGCACGCTACACAGTGATGACGGCCTTCCTCCTTCTTCTCTTTAAGAGGTGAAGGCGCACTCTATCCCTCACTTAGCCTTGAGTTTCTGCTTGCATTAATTACTGTGTGTCTATTCTCTACTGCACCAAAATATGGAGCTTGCAACACAAACAACACAGGTTGGCTACTTTGCTTGTTATCATGAGTTTCACTGCAATCTTATTTTTTTAGGGCAATGTAACTGTTATGGTGTTGCTCTATCAGTTAAATGGTATGGACCATTGTGTGGGTTGACTCAACATAGTAGAACTTGTTAAAAGATGGATGGTTGGTAAGTACCACGGTGTGGGGTAGCATTGCATTAACAGATGGGCCTTCCTCACTGCCTATAATTGGTTGAGCCAAGTATGTTGTCTATGCGTGACATTGCATGGTTAATAATATTGAGGTGTAAACATGCTTTGGGCATGGCTTGTATCGTACTACTGGGTTTTTTTTTTGCTACGATGTGTAGACTATTCATTAACTTAAAAAATAGGGCTACTGTGCAATGGTTTTTGTCGGCAAAGCTTTGACCCCACTATTGGGTTTTGGTTATGCTTTGCGTAATACAGTTAAGGAAGGGTTTGGGCGAGCTGGCTTGACTCTGCATACGGTGTCCTCTTAGCTTGATGATGCGATGGCCCCCTGACGGCATCTACCATACAACACATCTCTTGTTGTGTGTGTGTGTGTGTAAGAGGTGGCGTTGATGCTTTTCCCCCCTCTTGAAGAAGGACCCGCCTTGCTGCTATGACTAGAATGTAGCTACTAGCTCCAAAGCCTATAAAAGGTGAGCTTCCATGCTCACTTAGCATTGGTACTGGTGTACGTCTGTGGTATGTGTGTGTACTAGTGAAAGGTGTCTATACCTTGAGATTGTGAGGATTTAGCCCGGATGGGGGTGTGTTTTGTTGGCTCTATGGCAAAAGGCAAAGACAAGCAAGCTATTGTGGAGCTAGCTGCTCCCACTCAACCTCACGTGACTTTGAAATCAATATGGATTGACGGCTACAGAAACAATGCGAGGGAAGGGTTCGGACAATACCATTGCAAGTTGTGCCATAACTCCATACACAAATCTTTCAACTTTCTTATAAGATGATGGTTGCAACAAAATGAAATACTTTGCAAGATTTTTGGTACAAAAGTAATTCGACTTTGATGCATTCAGAAAATACATTTGGATTGCTTCTATTCATCGGGAAAAGTTACAAAATAATCTAGCTTCTTGCCCTTGCCCAAAAAGCCCTCCTCCTCGTGCCTTGGTCTTTTTGAGCAACATGTTTCTTCATCATCATCTGTCGCATGCACGTTGAGGTCCGGAAATCTAGTCTCCTCATTTGCCTCAGGTTGCATGGCCTCTTCTATAAGTTGAAGGACTAACTGCTTATTTTTTAGCAAATCATGTTTTTTGTATTGCCAACTGGCGTGGGTCTTTGATTCCACAATCTAAACCATATGTAGCATGTGTCAAAAAGTAGCGGCTGCGCATGCCATAGATGATAGGCCCAACACCAAACATTGAAACCACTACTTGCTTCTTTAGGAGCATGACCCTGTCTGCATTCCATCTAATAGCCACGCCTCCTAGATTTCTTGAGAGTGTCTTCAATACAAAAGACAAAATTCTACCTTGTCCTTAGAGAAGCTGGAATGAAAGCAAAGGAAACTTGGAGCGCTCAAATTCTCCAAGTACTCTCCAAGGGAGGAATTATTTCGCAAATCTCCCTTGCCTCATCCACGAGTACGAGGAATGAACTCATCATCATGGACCACGAGCTATGACCAATAAATCCAAGTGTTGGTACATACACATGAAACTCTTCATCTATGAAAATCACTTACATAAAATTATAACTTCTGATTTTCACCTTCTTTGATTAATGCACAGTTCCATAAGTCCTGAAGTGCTCTCAGTTGCAGAGGATGATGATGGCATAGGTGTCGTTGATGGAGTAGCTCTCCCCATCCTGTGATTCCAAGCCTTTTCAATATTTCCTTGAACTCTGACTCCAATGGGAACGGCGGCACATGTAGCTACATGCATGTAGACCATTGGTAGTGTCTCTGCTTGTTTGACAAACCAACTGATGTTACATGAGCATCCATAACCGTGTACTTGTCATAGTTGGGTCAATTATACTAGCATCCTCCAGTAGATTCTAAGAAATTAGTGCAAGGCAATAGTCCACTCTCAAGTCAAAATAGTTCCATGATGTCATCAAGCATTACATAGTGATGATCACCTATGGGGACAGTAGGGAGGCCATTTGTTGGCAAAGCTCCCTCTGGCAGTTGAGCACCTTATGATACACAAAAAGTAGCACTTGCTGTTTGTACCAACTTGTTGCCAGTGACCCCACACTAACTACTCTCTGCCTCCTCCGCTATGTCCCAATGGTCATCTAGAGTCACATTCAAAAACAATAAGAACCCAACATAATATTCTGCCACACGATGCATGATTGGTAAATCATAAAATTATGAGCCTTTGTACACTTTCCTAGGTTTGGTTCAATTTGCTGGCTACAACTATAACTTCTATTTTAGCTATTGTAGACCCTCTGAAACTGTTTTGTGCTAGAAATAGATGCTACTAATTGTTCTTCATGGCCTCAAAATATCCTTCTTGATTGTAGCCATAAATGTACTCCACTTGTCAAAAATTGAATGTTTTGGGCTTTCAAGAGCTAACTACTGCATCATCTCTTGCTTCTAGCTTCTCATCAAACTCCCCTTTTCCCTTTGCTAACTCTGATAATTTAAATTTTTTTGTTGCATCCTACTCTTCAAATTCACCTAATTAATGTATTGTAAATTGATTCGCTTCTCAATTCTTGATTTGCAAACTTGCATCACAATTTTGATTCACTAATTTCACGTGATTTGCATGCTATAATTGCAAATAGTAACATTATTGCCATAATTTGCTACATTTTGCTCTCTTTTGGCTTGTGGAGATGGCTAATTTCATCCACCCGATCACATTTAGGTCGCGTTCACCAAAAATGTCAGACTGCGCTAAGTTCCAGGGGAAACTGGGAAGGTACCATGCTTTTGGCTGGAGACAAAAATTAGTGTTTGCTAGAACCAAGTGAAACTAGTGTAGACAATCTAGTGCTAATAGCAGTAAGAAATGAGAAAGTGACAAATTTTATGATGGCAACCAACAGAAGCTTCCAATTTTGATAAGTGATATCCTTGTTAGAATTCAATTACACATGCCGCTATGGTACACATCTCAATTTGTAAACCCCTGACTCAAAAATCCCCAACCCGTTCGAAGAAACTTGTTTGCCAAGCACAAATCCCACCCTGTACAGTTGCCTTTCTCTTAAGTCCCCAAGATATTGATGAACACCATGAAATTCCACACAGTGGTGCACCCTTGCTAATCAATACCACCTACTCCCTTGCTCTTGGATCACACAATGAGGAAGAGAAAGGAAACTTCTCCCACCCTCTTCTTGGATTGAAAAACCTCCCAAGCTCTTCCTTTCTCTCCTTTTGTAAAAACTAATCTCGAAAGAGAGAAACATGTGGGAGGTGAAATCCTCCTCTTCATCCTTCTCCTTCTTGTTCTTCTCAACTCCAAACAATTCCTTCTCTCTAATTGATCCATGAAACCCAAAAACAAAGGCCAACCCCCCCCCCCCTTCACCTTCCTCAAATGCTTCTCCCTCTTCACCAAGCACAAGAGAGAGGGAGTCAAGGTTTCTCCATGCTTCCCTCCCTTGCTTTCTTTTTAACCTCCTTCCTTCCTCATTGCCTTTCAATAATCTCCCTCCTTATTTTTTCTTCTCCTCAACATGCAAATTCCATTTCCACTCTTCACCATTAAGGTTGAGAGCAAGAGAGAGTCGATGAGTTCCCACCAAAAATCCCTACTCCATGAAATAAAAAAGCCCCTCCACACAGTTATGCAACCGTGATTGACATGGCGTGCGAAAGTTCTCGATGATGTGGTGGGTCAATTTTTCACCTGCACCAAAATTGTCCCATGGGATCCCAAAAAGATTTGCCTAGGCCTGCTCTCTTTTTCTCAACTTTTTGCCAGCTCCAAATCGACGCTCCACACCCCTTCTCATACACCCCAAAACTCTAGCTGTGAGTACTACTATTTTTTTTTTAAAAGCTCAAGGGGAAAGGTTGTCTACCTCCCACTTTCGATCTTGGGAAAAGAAAAAGAAAAGGTAAAGCTTGGAGGGATTCCTCTATAGAAATCTCTCTAGCTCTCGCTGTCTACATTGGGTGAGTGCAAGCTATTGAAGATGTTTGGAGGAGCAAGGGAAGGTGAAGAAGAAGGGTAAGTGCAGAAGCAAAGGGGAAGAGCAAGGCAAGAACAAGAAGAGTACGCCCTCTGTCTTGCTCTCGTTTTTCAAAGGCATCACTTCTCTCTCTTAGGCTCTCGGTTATGAAGAAGAAAGCAAAGCCCAGTGTCGTGTTTGCAATTAATTTTTTTACTCACTTTCATAATTCATTAGCGATATAAATTTTAGGTCCACAACATCAATCTGCATAGTTTCTTGATTTGTGCATTGTTGCTCTTTCTTTTCCTGCAGAGCCAAAGGCCGTGTTCCTTCTTGGCTCATTTCTCGAACCCTTATCGTCCAACAATGGCCACTTAGGCCATCGGCACCTTTGAACCTAATCATGGCCAGCCAGTATAATATTAAGGGTATTGAAAATGTGAATAGGGAAAGAGAAATAAATGCATGGCGAGTAGGAGATAATGAGCAGAGTTGTAGATATATTAGATAGCAAACAAAAAAAACAAGGATAGCCATGCCCAACAAGAGCCATGACATCAAAGAGACCTGACCAACCAACCATCACATCCAAACCATAACCAACGAACAAAATAGCATCCCGGTTGCGTGCACATGTGTGTGTTAACCTACTACACAACGAATCAGGGCCGGCATGTATGTATTAAATCATAATGAGTGGGTGAACAAATTAATCCCACATGAGATTCAAGCATACGAGCTGAAAATAGAGCATGTGGATTGTAACCACTTGCCATAGGGTTTAATCCAGTCAATAGTAGTTAACAATGTGTGTGTGTGTGTGTGTGTGTGGTGTGCAAAATACTCCATTTGTAAAGATGCCGTGAGCCAGAGCGAGCGAGGGGGAAGTCTCCAAGGATGCTGTGAGCCATCCTCTTCAAGTATCTCTATGAGTATATATGGTGGGGGGTAGGGAAATGTTATTATCTGCCATATGGATAATGTGTGTGTGTGTGTGTGTGTGTGTATGAAACCTACCCTATGTTTAGGGCATTCTCTTGCAAGGTTCCTCCCTCTCTTCACTTATGCTAAGCAATGTGTAGAAATTGTGTCACCATCTTCTTCTCTTACAGGCTATCATCATTATATCTATTTCTTGTGTGTGTGTGTGTGTGTGTGTGTGTGTGTGTGTGGTGTCCTTGTCTATTTGTGTGTACTTGGCTAAGGGGACAGATGGGTGAGAGGATTGATGGGTGGTATCAGAAGTGAAGGTTTGCAACATTCAAAAACTTGATTTTTGACTTTTTGAAGGAGAATTTTAAATTGAAAACAACAGATTTTCAATGTGAGGTTCAATTCGACATATAATCCACAAATTTTTCATCACATCGTGCTTACCAATAGTCGTGAATGGGTATGTCAAGCTTGCACTCAATTCAAAAAAGTTGCTAAATTTTGTGGATTTGTGAAGACGGACGTGCAAGGAAACAAGAAGAAGGATCTTATGAAGAAATTGTGCTAAACGGAGATCTTAATTTGGAAATTGGAATGCCTCTTGAAATAATTTTTCAAGGTTGATCTCAGCTATGGTAGAGAAAAGAAGGGGAAAAACATTCAAAATTGGCTGAGAAAGGCAATCGGCAAACTCTTAGAAGGGGTCACAAGGTTTAAAGAAAGCAAGGGGCAATGTTTAACTATTCAAGACTTCAAAGACTCACTTGAACAAGTTGATTCAAATCCGAAATAATTGAACCACTTATTCAAGTGGTCTTTATTTCAAATTTGAGCCTTGGATTTGAACTCCCAAGAGGGAGAAACTAGAGACATGAATTGAATTCACCGCCACGACATCCGCCTTCCATGTAAAGGAAGTGAATTAAACTCAATACTCTAACTTTGAGCTCGGCAACATTGTGGGAAATGCTGCTTGCACATAAGTATGCTTTCTCCATCAGGCAATTGTTCTCTGCATCAGGCAATTGTTCTCTGCATGTCAGCTCGTTACCACCAACTCCTTACACACTTTTAGTTAAAAAGTGTGGCTTTATTTTATTCAAGCTCTGGCCACCCACCCACCATTGCCCCATGGCCAGCGAAATAAAATAAAGATAGCAAATTATTAATCATTACACGCTATCTATCCCAATTATAATGCTAACCGCATGCAATAGAAGGGTACCCAATATCGTAACATGTGAATATCCATACAACTTAAAATATAATGAGTGGTGTTTTTATATAAAAATTGCAAAATATGTAGGTAATTATACCATTTCTATGTTTCAAAGAAACAAAAGATGCACCTTCAATGTTATAGATGAGGCCTTCAATTCTCCTACAACATTATCTTTACCTTAGTGAATGGTAAACCGAAAACTTTAAATCAAAGCAGCTCACTTAGCGTGTTTATCATTGATAAGAGCTTTGTTGATTAACTTTTATGATCAAATAGATGCCCATCAAATCATATTGGTCATTACGTACTGTATTTAGATTTGAATATTTTTGCCTTCAAATACCATTCGTTGATGGTTATCTTATAGAAGAGCTGCTTCGATACCCTTGCCACTTGCATTGGTGATAATGACAAAGAATAGCTTATTAAAGTGAAGTAATCTAGAGAGGGGTACATTGATCAAAGCTTTTTTTTAGTACATTGAATGAGTTTTCATGCAAATTGTCCCAAAAACATATCGTAAATTTTTCTATAATCGTAGTCAAATAATGGGCTTTATACACATAAATGTGAACAAATTTTGGTAGTAACTATAAGGACCTAGAAAGGAATGCATTTGACACCAATCTTGAGGTCTTATTTAGGATTGAATTGCTTCTATTTTCTTTGGGTCAATATGATTTTTTTTTTTTTTTGAAACAATGTCCTAAGTACCCAATTTCAAATTGAGGAAAATCATTTTTAATGATTTAAGTACAATTGATTTTGTTTAAAAAAATTCATTTTAAATGTTTTTTACATTCTTGTTTGGACTTACTAAGCACCGGTATCACATCAAAAAAGACAATAACAAAATCCTCGTGATCAATGAAAATCCTATTTATTATACGTGTAAAAGTGGTAGGTGTATTGGTATGACCAAACGATATAATAAAAAATTCATAGTGCATTGTTTGTGTCCTAAATATCGATTTGTAAACATCCAATTATAGCATTTAGACTTGAATGTATCCCAATTTAAGGTCAATTTTATTGAAATTATAGCTCCTTTCAATCTCAACATATGCACTTTCTAAAGTTAATGTTGTATCTGCAACATGGAATATCTATTTTTGTGTCATATCTATTAACATTGAAGGATGGATTTCTTGTTTATCGTAACAGATGATGTGTGACACAAGTTTTATATGAGGAAGAAATGCAAGAGCCACATGCTCCTCCTTATGCTGAGTACCATGGAATTGAAGTAATCACTCATGCTATAGAGACATATTTTTAATGAGCCGTCAATGAAAAAAGACATTCAAGAATATGTTACACAATGCATAATGTGGCGCCAAAAAGTAAAGTACGATTGAGACAAGCAACAAGGTTAATTGCTACCGCTACCAATATTTGAGACTCCATATGGCCATCAATTTTATCTTTGGTCTATCCAAGTCTCTCGACAATAAACATGTATTTAGATAGTAATACATAAGTTTAGCAAGCAAGCACATCAAGAAGACTAGCAAGACTCATTATATGGCTAATCTTTGTGTCTCTTGGATACTCAAGTAGCATGGCTTGCCAAAGTCAAAAGTCTCTGATAGAGGCCCATGCATGCCAAGTCTCTTTTAGATAGAATTGTTTGAAACTTTAGGTACAAAGCTAAACTTTTCCTCTATTTATCACCCATAGACGTTAGTGGGAGAAGTACCTACCCTAGTAGAATATGTGTATAATAACATAGTGCATACTTCTACCGGGAAGTCTCCAATTGAGATTAGTGAAGGATGATCTAAGGTTCCCCCTATCTTGAGACCACAAAATAAAATCTTCCTTGCTCATGAGTATGTGCATGGCTTGAAGACTGCATTTTAAAAGATTAAAGATCCCATAAGTTACTCTCAGCATAAAGAAAGGTTAGCTACACATAAGCACTACCCTGATCTCACATTCAATTGATGATGATAGGGTTTTGCTCAAATTTTCAAAGGCTCAATTGTAACACATACTAGGAAAGAATTGGCAAGGTGAGGAAATTGGACTTTAAAAATTCTATACAAATCTAGGTCTTCATCTTTAATCGTATGGTATATAAGGTTAAGCATCCATACCAATAAATGATACATAACTCTTTTCATGCTAGCTTATAAAAGGCTTAGAAAGGGTCTCCTCTTACATAGCCAATTTTGAAAGATCCTCCAGAATTTGATGAGGTAGATGAAACACTCCAAACAAAAGTCCTTTTGTGACACGAATGCTAGCTTATAAAAGCCTTAGAAAGTGTCTCCTCTTACATAGCCAAGTTTGGAAGATCCTCCAAAATTTGATGAGGTAGATGAAACACTCCAAACAAAAGTCCTTTTGTGACACGAGGATAACAACCTCTGATGCAGTAAGGTCTTGCATAAGTATTTAATCAAATTTGATAATGGAAAATGGATGATGAGACCTCAACTTAAAGACGCTCTCCCTTTAGTTGAAGATTATACTATGGATTGGGTAATGAACAAGACATTGATTATGAAAATGTGTAATGAACTCAAATTTTTGTCTCTTTTTTTGTTGTTGTATTTTTTTTGTGTAAAATGAAAATCTTCCGCATACAACGCTTACACGATTATGGCAAGTCCTTACTTTGCAAGCACTGGGGATAGTGTAACATAATATTGTAGAATGGTGTATGATCTTTTGTCTTTATAACATGCTTGCAACAAATATGTTCTCTAAGCAATAATTAGTTTGGGTAACTACTTTGGAATAGCATTAAGTGTAGTAAGTGTTTTTAATGCAATATGTAGTGTTTCTCCCTTCATATAGCTTCATAGCCGAGGACGACTATGACGTAAAGGTAGGGTAATGTCACAAAATTTAATTTTTGGTAATTCTAAAACTACTTTAAAAGTAATAAAAATTCATTTTGATCACTTAAAGATGTTTTAGAGTGACCAAAATGAAAAGCTAAGGCTGCATGAAGAATTTTCTCTCTAGCCTAGAGAGAGAAAAATGTTTGTATCTAACATAAAATGGGCTACGATGTGAGCAAGAATGGAAAGACTAAGGTTAGTGCATTAAATCTCTCTCTTTTCTCTTCTTATGATCACTTAGTAGTTAATCTATCATGACATAGCAAAGAAGAGGGAGTTTCTTAATCCCGATAGTTCTTGCTTAAGTCACATAATAGTGATTATGTACTCATCTTCCAAATTTGACCTCTCTCTCTCTCTCTCTCTCTCTTTACAGAGCTATTTGATTTTCATAATCACATGCCTTTGAGAGGGGGCCAGTATTATAGGTGCTAAGTGGGTAAAATAGAGCTATTAATTACTTGATTTGTAAGGTTCATAGAGTGTGGTAATTAAAGGGCTCAATAGATTTGCATTTCTTGTTGTATGTACTTGTAATTCTCATCATAATGGAAAAGTGTTTTTGAAGGGGCGTTAGTTTCAAAAATTTGATCTTCTGCTGTGTTAATGTCTAATTTGCTTGTCTTGAATGTTTATATCGAATAATTATCATAATTGTTTAGTGCAATAGTAATGAGATTTATTATTTGCAACTTAGAGTTTAGTTCCAAGAATAGTGCCTAAACCATCTACATTTGGAAACCATAGACATGATGATCAACTCCCTTTTTTCCTAGCTCCTCTCTCCTCTATGCCCGTTGTATTTAACACAATTGGAATAATTTCCTTCTTGTAGGCTCATAACACCTGTTGTACCTTCCCCATCAATTGACATTAAATCCCTTAATGCAATTAGGACCTTGCATTGATTATAAAAAGTTCCTTCGCTATTGAAACCCCTCTCCACATTAGCTTATCCGCTTTAAGGATCTATGTTTTTTTGCTCAATGTACAATATTTAAAATTTGACATGATACGAAGAAGAAAATTGTCACATACTTAATTTATGAACGAAAGTGGCCATTTGTGTCCTTAACGACAAGAAGAAGCACCAAAAATTTTACTAGTTTTAGATTCAATTGGCTTAAAAGCATCCATTTCAAAGATATGTGGGTCAATTCAAGTGGCCTCCATTTTAAAGAAACCTCTTTCCTAGCACTATCACACAAGACTTGTCAAAAAGACCTTCAACAATTCTATCAAGAAAGGCACAAAACACTTTTGTCACCATAGGGATAAAATGAGAGCTAAAGTATCCTAAAAATTCATCACTTCTGCAGCGCCATTTATTCCTTGTTCATTTGAGAGAGAGAGAGAGAGAGAGAGAGAGAGAGAGAGAGAGAGATTATAAAATATTTTTCCTTGAAAGATATGTGTAGGTGCTCTCCTTGACTTCTCTAATTTCTTTATGAGAAATGTTAATCCTCTTACTTAATAGATATACATCTCTCTTTGTGATCATACACTTCACTAAGCACATGACTAAGCACATGCTTTGTTGTAAACACCTTTGCTTTGTTTTTTTAGATTTGAGATAGAACGAGAATATATTTATCCATGAACCCATTTTACAGGGGTTGAAATATTTGCTATACTATGTCGTTCTCAGACATACCCAAACATAATAGTAGAATCCACTTCATGTTAAGTGTGGGTATGATTTATGCCAAGCAAACTTTATGTATGTGAAGCTTATGTATTGCTTCAATTTAGATGATTGTCTTCTCTTGTGTACGATTCCTTGTAATCAAACCTTAAGTATCAAATACTTATGTATCATTGAAACATGTTGCTTAAATTTGTTTTGCTTATGTACATATAAATGATTGTACTAAGGCTCGATGTCCAATTATGTCTATTATTATTTACTTTTATGTACAACACCTCTCTTCTCTGAGTGGCCGATGTGTGTGTGTGTGTGTGTGTGTGTGTGTGTGTGTGTGTGAGAGAGAGAGAGAGAGAGAGAGAGAGAGAGAGAGAGGTATGATTGTATTTATTTATGATACATTGATATGTATTTTTTTTTCGTTTGGTTCATAGGTAAGGATTAATCTCTATCATTTGATTCTCTCAAGATCCAACATTGGATATCAGATGCCCATGGATAAGGCTCTGTTATTATTAACACATATCTCTCTATTTTATAATCTCTCTCTCTCTCTCTCTCTCTCTCTCTCTCTCTCTCAATTTTGTAACCTATTATGTAATTTAGAAATAAGATTACATGGGTACATTTAGGGACCCATGTGGGGGGAGTAGATTTTGCCCCTTTCCATTCTCTCTCTCTCTCTCTCTCTCTCTCTCTCTCTCTCTTACACACACACACACACACACACACACACACACACACACACATCATGTGTAGCACTCCACTCTAGGATGTGCTCATGCATAGGCTCTGTGTTCTTGTCAAAGGTATTCATGCTTAGATCCATTGATTATATCATTCAATTTTTAACGTATGTAGCACATTCCCTATACTTTTGGTTATCTCAGTGTCATAAATATTAATTTCTAACCTTCTACAAGTTTTTTCCAACTTAAATTGGCCACTTAAGTCTTGGGAAACTAAAAAGAGAACAAGTGAAATTGATTAAGTGCTAATGGACCAACCGGTCAAAGCTTGGGACCAAAAGCGCAAAGTCCATAAAAGAGCAAGGGTAATTGTTAATTAATTATCATAGTCATAGATTTAGGTCAAGGGAGGATAAATGCATCTCGGGCGGCCTTGGTAAAAGGTATAGGACAAAGGAGATGATCGAGAGCAATCATCGTAGTCTAAAAATAGAAAGTGACTGGGCTAGCTCAAGTCATTAGAATAACTCTTTAAACTCTACGTATGAAGTTTAAAAAGCCTTGGGGTGAAATTCTAACTTGCCACAAAATGTTTAAATTTAGCAGGTTTTAGGAGCAACTTGGTGGCACCGCCAAAGCACTCTGTAAGGTATTGCATATGAGGTGAAAGTTTATAAGCCCAAAGGGCGAGTTATATTTTTGCCAAAGATTATCCTTATTTAGCAAGCCCTAAATTAGCAGGTAGGCTATAGCACTGGGTCAGCTTCATAAGCCTCCAAGGTTTGTGCAAAGGTCGTGGACCCGACTTAATTAAGTAAAGGTAAGCTTATGGTTTTTATTAAATGAAAGGGAAAAGCTAAATACTAAGGTTAGATTAGTCCTTTTCTATTTAGTAAGTTGAATCTAGTGTTTGTTTATTAAGCTGAACTAAGCCACATGTCCAAAGTAGCCTACACTTGCTTTGAGTGAACTTAACAAGTATGTGTGAGTGTGTCTGGTGTTTCCACTTTCCAAGATGAGTCTCAAGAAGGGTGGGGCGCGTTCTAGCATGCAAGGCAAGAGGAGACAAGTATTGTTCATGCTTGAGTTAGATTAGGAGGTGTTCTCACCTCATTGGTCAAGTGTGAAGCATTCTAATTCAAGTTTAGTTGCACACTTGCATAGCTATATAAGGGAGGGCTCATTGAAGCTCTTGCTCCTCTCACACTCTCTCTCAAGTGCCAAAGATTGGAAAATAACTCTCTCTCTCTCTCTCTCTCTCTCTCTCTCTCTCTCTCTCTCTCTCTCGCTAATGGGAGATCTAGAGATGGACTCTATGCTCAAGCTCTTGGCTATGGATGCAAATCCAAGCCAATGAAAGTTTCTTCTTCTCCATCTCTATTAATGCATTAATAAGCTATGCTAAGAGCTTTCCCATGAGCAAGTGTACATGGAAGATCAGTTCTCTTGCTTGAAAAATACTTCTCTCTACGTTCATATTCCTCTTTCCCCGCAGTTCCTATACCCCACCTTTCTCCCTGTTCGGGTGTTCAGGGTTTGGGAAGTAGGTTTATACCATGGAATCTTGAAGATACCATATTCTTGATTCAAGCAAGGCTCTGCAAGATCACAAATATGTATGCAACAAAGCTTTCTCTTGAGAGGATTATATGACAAGTCCTTTTGAGGGGGACTGGCTCTAAGAAAATCCCATCCTCATCTAGTTGTCAATCTTTAATGGGTTATTCTCTTTGAATTAAGTGCATGGTTGAAGTGTTTTTAATGTGTGTTTGTTTAAAGAATTCAGCCCGACACAACCTATGTTCTCCTTGCTATCTCTCTCTTAAAGGAAAACTCTCTCCTTTCTTGGTTAAATTCCGTTGAATCTTAAATTAATTGTTAGATTCTTTGACATTGCTATGAGAGCTGAGGTTTCTCTTTTCTTGCCTAAGAAGAGAGGTCCTTGAGTAATCTATGAAAGGTTGGAGTTGGTCATTGTAATAGGGTAAGTGAACTGGGATTTATTAACTTGGTTGGTATGCTTATTTACATGGTACGGGGGACACCATTGGAAACTATGGTCTTAATAATGGAGTCTTTTGGGACTTGCACTGCTCTTTGCACTTAAGAATATTCTAAACCACTCGAGTGCTGATTTTCAAGGGATGAGAGGAGTGGTAGCTAAAGTTTTGGAAGTGCCAAGGAAAGAGTTAGCATACACATATAAGAAAATTTAACCATGGACCAACATAATCAAGAGAATTTAATTATTATTTACAACTTAGATTTCATGCATGGTATAGCTTCTGATGATGGTTGCAGAGTTGTCAATTAACTTGTTGAAAAGTTATAAGAAGCAATGGGAAACCCTATTTTGTAAGAAAAGGTTAAAGTCAAATTCAAGCTCTTCAAGCCCAAGTTCCCTCAAATGCCGAAGAAGACAGAATTCTTGCAAGGCCTCTCTGTGAGACCTCCAAAATCAGAATTTATTTGGGTAGCGAGGAGGAGATATCGAAGGAACCTCCAAGGCAAACAATTCGAGAAGAATAACTTCACCGTGAACTTTCAAGGAAGAGGTATAAAAGTGACACTCCACCTACCTCTGAAAGTGATGCTGTCCCAAGTAGACGGCGGGCACGATTGTCACCTACTCCTCCTAAAAAGAAGATGAAGTCTTCAAGAATTCCCTCCCATGCTAATTCCAAGAAGGGAGAAATAAATCCAAGCAAGAGGAAGCGAAGAAAGCGGTCACCATCTTTGCCTTCATCCTCCTCTTCCTCTTCAATATCATCACCATCTTTAGACACAAAGAACAACACCTTGCCACCCACGAGAGAGAAGAGAAGGGATAAATGGAGTAGCTATGCAACATGGAAGAGGTCACAAAAGCTGAAGAAATTTAAAGAGGAAGGAAAGAACATCAACTTTGTTACCTATGATGGAACCTTCGGAGCAACTGACAAAGTACTGGCCTCTATCAAACAATTTGACGTAGATTTTGGAGATTAATATTTCTCGAAATCTTCAAAGCTCTCAAATGTTTCTATGCATTTCCAAAAGTCAATCCATAAATGGTGGGCAAGCCTATGTAGTCAAGGTGAAGCTCCAACTTTGAGGATTGCTATTACAAAGCAATTCCTTCCAAGTGATGCCAAAGACAAAGTTCTCATGGAATGGAAAAGCTTGAAGATGGCCCCAAATGAGTCTGTCCAAAAGTATGTGGATAAGTTTTGGGAGCTACATATCAAATCCACAATCTACAAAAAGATAGACTCTAAGGAACAAAAGCAACAATTTTGTGTTGGCCTATCAGAGACGATGAGTATATATGTCAACTCACAAAGACCTAAAACCATGACGGAGGTCATACATCATACTATGGTTGCTTTGAGGATTTATTTCCAACAAGGGACCAAGAAGGGCTCCAAGCCAACAAAATCCAAGGAATCAATTGAGCCAAACGGGAGGAATAATGCGACGCAAAACTCTCTCAAGGCTAAGAACAAAGGAAAGGCAAAATAAAAGGGCTACAAAGGTAAACATAAACTTTCTTCTGAAGAGGTTGAACGTTGTTGTAAAGATAACAAGTGTTTCAAGTGTGGAGAGCAAGGTAATATTTCCCATGCATGTCCCAAGGGAAGTGTATGTAATGAACCTCCTAGAGCCACCATGGTGGAAGCTCTAAAAGTGGAAGGCCATTGCAAAGGAGCAGCACTCTCTAATGCTTGGGGAATAGTAAGAGAGCATGATGCTTTCATATTGTTTGACCCTAGCTCTACCCACAAATTCATTTCTGTTGAGCTAGCTACTAAGCTAGGAATTCATGACTTTGAGATGGGAGATATGGTACAAGCAGATGGAGCCTTCAAAGGGCAAGAGGTCCGAGTCACTCTGCTGATTGGGAATCTAAAGGCTCCATGTGAAAATCTATGTCGACAAGGAAGGCACCATGGTTTGATTGCATGGATGTCACTCTGAAGCTTCTAGTAGAGAGAAAAGACTTCTTTTCCTATTGAGGCAAGGATGTTGCACTGGATGTTAATAGTGCGGGCACCACTATACCTCTTGTATGAAGGCCATGTAGCCCGTGCGCGTGCGTGCAAGGAAGGGGGAAGGAGAAGAGGAGGAGAGTCAAGATTGGGGGAAACACACAGTTACAACCCTTGCTTGTGTGTGTCTCTTTATTTCTTTTGTACAAAGGAACAATGAGGGGTTAGTGTATATGAGATTTAATAGGTTAGGTTCACATGGGCAATACCCAAATGGCCTTACCCCAACAATCTCTCACTTAAAGGCCAATGTGGTTGTAAGTGGCGACTATATCTAGTATGTACAACCGTGAAGCATGATAGCTTAACCCTTCTACAAAAAAATTCTCAACCTAAAGCCATTCAATCAATGCAATGTGCAAACCGCTTTGTAGCTAGGTGATTTGTAAGAGCATCTCCTAGGTTGTCATTAGTCTGGACCTTGACAAGCTCCAAGTGCGTATCCGTCAACGCATCCTGAATGAGATGATACCTCATCTCAATATGTTTAGACTTGGAATGAAACACGAGATTCCTTTCCAAAACAATGGCACTTTGACTATCACAATGCAAAGTTGAACGTGCTGAATGTCTAGATCTCCCACTAAATGTGCCAACCATATAGATTCTTTTTTGGCATTTGAAGCTGCAACATACTTAGCCTTTGTAGTGGAAGAAGAGGTATAACCTTGGAGCGACGTCTCCAAGAAATGGCTCCTCCTGCAAATATGAAAATGTAGCCAAATGTAGATCTCCTACTATCTCTGCAACCCGCATAATCTGCATCCGTGTAACCAACAATAGATGCATCATATTATCGAAGTGTAAACACCTGCTTGTTGTACCCTTCAAATATATGAGGATGTGTTTCACCGCTATCCAATGCTCCTTGCCAGGATTAGCCATATATCAACTAACCACTCCTACTACAAATGCAATGCCTGGCCTCGTAGCTACCATAGCATACATAAGACTGCTTATATGGCACACTTGCCATTTCTGCTCTCTCAGCATCTGACTTGGGAGAATCTTCCTTGCTAAGTTTCAAATATGACGGTAGTGGGGTACTCATTGCTTTCCCCCCCTGCATATTGAAACGCTGTAAGGCTTTATGGATATAGGATTCCTAAGATAACTCAAGAATGCCTCTTTTCCGGTCTCTCTTAATACACATACTAAGAAAATGACTTGCTTAAAACAAATCTTTCATAGCAAAGTTTTTACTCAACATTTTCTTCAATTGAGCAATCTCCTCAGTGGACTTTCCTACAATGAGCATGCCATCTACATATAGAATGAGAATGAACAAAGAACCATCATTGAGCAGTGATCCTCTTGACTCCTTCTAAAACCCTGGGACCGCATAAAAGTGTAAAAATTTTGGTACCATTGCCTTGAATTGTGTTTCAAGCCATAAAGTGCTATTTTGAGTTTGAATACAAGCTCCTCCCTGCTAGGCTGCTCAAACCTTTAGGTTGCTTCATGTAGACATCCTCTTCTAGATCCCCATGAAGAAAAGTTGTCTTCACATACATTTGACAAGCTCCATGTCCTTTATGACTACTAAGCCAAGCACTGTATGCAATGTAGTCATCTTGACCACTGGCGAGAAGATTTCGTCAAAATTAGCTCCCTTTTGTTTCTTGAATCCCTTAGCAACCAATTTAGCCTTGTATTTAGGTTTAGGATCATCAAATGTAAACTTCTTCTTGTAAACCCATTTGCAAGGTAAAGCGTGTTTGCCTTCTAGCAATTCAACCAAGTCCCATGTCTCATTGTTCACATTTGAGTTGTACTCAGATTGCATGGCCTTCTCACACTTGACTTTGTCATCCATTTGGATGGATTCTTGATAACAAGATGGCTCCCCGTAGTCAGTCAACATAGCATTGTCCAACCTGGGTTGAACTAGCTCAGGTGGAGGTGAGGATCGAGTAGATCGTCTCAAAGCCTGACTACTGCTCTCTGGCTTGTCAATTGGAGCAATGATAGTGGAAGTTACATCACTAGGCTTCTGAGTTGTCACAAATTTTGAGGCAATGTCCTCAAATGTGACCTTTATGTATTCAACCTCTTAAATAGGTTTCTGTCCTCAAATGTGACCTTTTTGTATTCAACCACTTTAATAGGTTTCTTATGCATTTTTGATTCATTAAAGATAACATGTGAACTACAAATTACTTTGCATGATTTCAGGTGCCATAGACGATAGCCCATCTCTCCATTTGCACCATAATCAAGGAAAATGCACTTATGTGACTTTGGGTCTAGCCTTTTCTGAAGCTCTTTGGACACATGTGCATATGCCTCACACCCAAAGACACGCAAGTGATCATAATGTGGCTTCTAGCCAGACCACAACTCTTCAAGAATCTTGTAATCCAATGGTGTGTTAGGTGACCTATTAATAATGTGTATCACTGTGAGTACTGCTTTTGCCCAAAAACCTTGAGTCAGATTTGCCATAGAAAACATGGTTGTGACTCACTCCTAAATCATTAGATTCATCCTTTTTGAAATTCCATTTTGATTAGGTGTGTAAGTTGTAGTAATCTGCCACTTAATACCTCTCTTATTGCAAAAATTCTCAAACTCCTTGGAGATGTATTCTCCACCATTATCAGTCCTCAGGCATTTGATCTTCTTGCTATACTGATTCTCTACCAATGCTAAGAATCTGGAAAGTAGAGAAGACCTACTCCTTATGCCGCAAAGGATAAGCCCACACCTTCCTAGTGGAATTGTCTATAAAAGTCATGAAATAGCTAGCTCCTGTTAGAGACTTGGTCGGCATAGGACCACACATGTCACTATGGACAAGCTCTACTTGTTGCAAACACTTCCTATTTAGTGGCAATGAGGTTGTCCTAGTTAGCTTACGATAGATGAAATGTTTACACATAGAAAAATCAGAATAATTCAACACATGCAAGTACCCAAAACGGGCCAGTTTACTCTATCACATTGAGCTCCTCAATCTTAGCTTTGCCCTTGCTATCATTGTCAGACTTCTTGTGATCTTGAGACTTTTTCTTCTCTCTCTGCCATGTGCGACAATCTTTCTTTACACGTCCTTTCTTATGGCAATGGTAGCACTCGACATTGCACAGAGAACCTCTAGATTTCTTCAAGAATTCCCACGTTCTTTACGTTTGGCACGGTTGTGAGTGCGACCTCTCTGACCTTTGCTACTAGCAATATACGCATCACCTAGCTTTGCAGGCTCCATTGACTTCGTGCATGTTTCTTCACTAAGTAAACTAGAAATTACCAACTTGCCTCAAGTGCAGAGTTGTTAATTGTTGTGCAAAATATGTCCCATGAGGAAGGTAGAGAGCATAATAAGAATTTGAACGTGTAGAGTTACATTAAAAGCATTCAAGTGCTCGGACATTGTTTCACCTTCTTTTATACGAAGCTCAAATAGCTTCTTCATCAAGTACACTTTGTTACTTGCGCTCTTGCTCTCATACGTGTTACACAGCTTTTTCCACAAGGATTTTTTGGTAGGTTCATCGACTATGGTAAAATAGACCGACTCGGCTAACTGCAAGCAGATAGCGGACCTTGCTTTTGCATCCAACATTTTCCACTATACTTTAGTATAGCCATCTCCATCTGCATATTCAAAGATGGGCTCTAATTGACCTTTTTGGATTAGCACATCTTGGATTTTTTGTTTCCATATAGAAAAATTATTGCCCTCGAATTTTTTGATATTATAAATATATTTCTCAGCATAAGAGGCCATGTTTGCAAGACTTTGAGCGCTATGGTTAGGATGCCAAAATTTATGGCGAGAAAGCCTGGCAAAATTTTGACAAAGTCTCCTTCTTACAACCTGGATAAAATATCAAGCTAAAAGAGTGCTCAAAGATGCATGAAAGCATAAACGGCCTTGCAGAAATTTTTCGGCAGAGTCTTTTGAGGGTACTGTAATGGGGAACTGTAGCAACTTGTATCACCAAAGGTATCTCAACATTCGAGAATCCCGCAGCTCAATAAAACCTCACACACGGACCTCCAAAGGCTAAAGCAGACACAAAAGGACTCCACAATCTCAGAAAGGGCTCTGTCAGTTCGAGTCTGAAAAACAGTCGAGAAAATTGCCAAAAATGCCAAAAAATGGCTCCACACAGTATACAATGGACGGTAACTGAGGCTCAACGTACATAAGATATCGTGCACAAACAGGTGCCAAAAAACTACTGCATGTAGTAAACAAATCCTTGCAAGGATATCTGATCTCAAAAGAGCTCAATAGCATTGTGTGTGCTCAAGAAGGTATGCATATGTCAACGCATAGCCGTCTGCTGAAAAACTGCCGCCAAAAAATCTGCCAAGAATGCGTGAAAGGCGATGTACCTGTGTGCATATATGAAAACCTGTAAACTGGGTGTATGTGGACTCTAACGGCCCCCTCTAAACCTATGTCGATGTAGACCAGAAAGTTGATGTCGATTTCCACCGCCAGATGGAAATATGCTAGTCGAGTAGCCGCCAAATTGGTTGAAACCAAAACTATGCCGAAAAGTGCAATCGTTGTGCTCGCTGTCGATGTCGGGTGTCACTCCTCTATGATAGAGATACCTCACCGTGCTGTCATGAGTGCTCTCATCCGTGCGAAATTTCTCCTGAGTAGGAATGCTAGTGTAAAAAAAAAATGCTTGAGAAAATCGCCGATGTCGAGGCTAGATGTTGAAATCCATCGCGTAAATGTGAGATGTCAGGAAGAAACGCCAATGGCGAAGCTGATGCAAATGCCGATGCGTCGAGAAGAAGGTGTCGCCGAATCCATAGCCATTGGTGCTATGTCGTGGCCACCGATGGAGAGCCTAAAGTGCTCTCTCTCGCTGCTCTCATGTCGATGATGAGCCGCCAAAGGTAATCTTTGAAAAACAATTCTTTGCTCTCTCGCTCGCTACCAAGTATGTAAATACACTCTCACAAAAATTCAAAAAAAAAACAATGGTTTTTTTCTGTGCTTGTCCGATTCCTCTGCAGTGGCTGAAAGCTTCGATAACCGTCTAGTCCTAGTGAACTTGTGCTCGCCCAAGTCGTGTGTGTAGCTCAATTTATTCTGCCTTTGCATTTCCAAGCATGCAACGCTACTACAATGCCTTTCCGAGTGGCTATTTTTTTAAAAAAGGCTTTAGATTTGCTTTGCCTATTTGATTCCTTTTATCGCTACTCTATTGCAATTGCCAAGCTTTGAATGCTTAGGGCTGCAATATCCCCCCCCCCGCCTTTGGTGAGTTGCTCACCTTCGAGATCTACAGCCAGTGCTTGAGTGGGTGTGTATAAGCGCACACACGGTGCCTTCTCAATTTGAGCTTCAAAACTCTGATGCCTAACCCCAATTTTGGAACCTTCTCGTTGCCCCTTGCTCATGAGCTGCTCAAACCTTGCTCATGAACCTGCTCGCTGCCCCTTGCTCATTAGCTGCTCGAATCTACAGAAATTTACCTACTTCAAGTGAAAAACTTGCTCACTTTGTAGCTGCTTGCTGTTGCTTGCTTCAACACCCAGGTACACACACCTTGCCTTGCTTCAAGATGGACACAGTGCAAAGCTTAATTGCTTGCTGGATTTTTTATGTTGCCGATTCGTATTGGCTCGACTTGCTCGATTGTCTGCACAAGCTTACACGCACGATACCTTGGAGAGATTCTCCAAGCCTCTCAAGATTCCCTCTCTCGCTTGGGAGGGCTGCACACGCGATGAGGGAAGTAGGGAGCGCCGATCCTCGCTCTGATACCAAATGAAGGACACATAGCCCATGTGCGTGCGTGCAAGGAAGGGGAAGGAGAAGAGTCAAGATTGGGGGAAACACACAGCTACAAGCCCTGCTTGTGTGTGTCTCTTTATTTCTTTTGTATAAAGGAACAATGAAGGGTTCATGTATATGAGAGTCAAAAAGGCTAGGTTCACATGGACATGCAGCCATATGGCCTTTACCCGACATTTTACAAACTTAAACTGACAAAGTAATGAAAATCTCTCTTTCTTGTTAAATGGTTTTTGTCAAGGAGTCTGAGAGCAAGCAAGCACATTTTGTACCAATCAAAACGATTATTAAAGCACACCATATGGCAACACTCTTTATCTCATAGGTCTTCAAGTACCATGGCTTACCAACGTCTATAGTGTTCGATAAAGATCCAAGAATGACCAACAATTTTTCGAAGTGTCTCTTTGAGAATTTGGGCTATGTGTAATTTCTCCTCCATCTATCACCCACAAACGGATGGCCAAAGTGAGATAGAAAATTCAAATATCATTGATCTACTTAAAGACTATGTTATGGAAGTAGATCAAAAGATCAATGGGAAAAGTATTTACCCTTAGTAGAGTACGTGTACAATAACAATGTCCATACTTCTACAGGAAAGGCACCCTTCGAGCTAATTGAAGGAAGACCCAAGCTCCCATTGATAGTCAAGACACTTGTGAACATATTTGCTATTGATGAGTATAGAAGAGATTTTAAAAAATCTTTTTGAAAGATCAAAGAAGCTATATCCATCACACAACAGAAGCAAAAGGGTACTACTGATGCTTAAGCATCAAAGGTAAGAATCAAGTATGAAAAAAGTATATTTTATAAAGAATTTTTTCTTTTTTTTAAACTTTAAGATTTCTTTTAAAAGTTCATAAGTTTTAAGTGTATGTATACCATGAATCAAGCTTGCAGCATCTCAGTGTCTCAAGCATCTAGTAGACCTTGTCAATCTACTATGAAAAATGATTAGGGGTGAAAAAAGACATGCTTGCAGCAGCTAAGCCTTCCTGTAAGAACATGGGTCCTATGGGCAAGGCCACCCGCACGGCCGGACAATGTGTACGCTAGGGGGAGGCTATAAGATAGCACGGTTGGGTGGAGACTAGCACACGCATTACCACCGCCCTTTCACTGGTATCAGAGCTATTTTTGGAAGGAGGCGAAAAGCGGGTTGCATGTGCGTGCGACACTCTACTTCTCTCCCACATTTCGCAAACAACGACGACTCCGTTGTGTAGCAAAAAAGAAGGCAGACACAATTTTCTGTGCGAGCAGTGCATGGACAGACAACGACAATGGCCGACCCATCTACGCACGACCAAGGCAAACTCGACCCTCAACTCAATGGCACCGAGGCTCCGAAAGCTTCCGTTGGCTACGCGCATAGGAAGGCCCGCTTAACCCTTGCATGAGGAAGGGTTGAACCCAACCCATGAGAGTGGCCCACACTTTACCATTAAGCTATAGGCCCTTGTTGAGTACGAGGAAAGATAGTCTATTTGTGTTGAAAGGAAAACTAGAAGAAAAGGGAAAGCTTCAAAATTCAAGGAAGTAGCTTTACCCTTCGTTTTCACTTCTTGGAGGAAGGCAAGTTTTCCTCCAAAAATTCTTTTTTCCTCAAGAAGGTAGCTTCAAAGTGAAGAAAAGCCTTCACAAAAACGACGAGTTTTTGTCAAGAATCATCAAAGGTGTTCTTACAACGAACGACAAGTGAAGCGCTTAGATTCCTGCAAGGCGAGGTTCGCATGCAACGCAAATCACGGAGCATATAAAACACAAAGACTTCAGTTTCTCAAGGTACAAGTTGTCGTTTTTTCCTCTCTTTGTATTAGTGTGTGTTTACCATGGCCAGTGAGGATATCCCACCTACACACACGTTTGATTTTGAGCACATAGATCAAAATCAGGGCACCATGAGTGCTGCTGACACTAATATGCATGATGATGATCATCTAGGAGATCATGGGCTTGTAGATATGGCTTCTTTCAACACTTTGGAACATCGCCAAAGCGTACTTGAAAGCAACCTCTCTGCAGTCAATGCAAATGTTACCAATCTTACGGAGTTACTTGTGAAATTTATGAATTCACATACGACTCAAGGAGCCACAAGTGGCACGGTTCAAGGGAACTAAGCTCGCACGACTCAAGGAGTCTAAGAGACAAGTGTTGCAGAAGATGCAGAAGCTAGCAATGAATTACTTAGGAATATCACCATTCTTGAGTTTCACGGCGAAGAGCGTGATCGCAACAAGGATGCGGTCAATACGTTCTTACACGCATGGAGTGATATTCATAGATTGAGACACACCCCGGATATAAAGATGGTTGTGGAAACAAGTCTATCTCTTGAAGGCAAGGCCTATAAGTGGTGGATGCCATTTCCAATAGATGCTCGTCCTCCATCTTGGGCTGCGTTTCAAGCTTCTTTCTCCAAAGAGTTTTTGGACTCCAATGAAGAAGATAAGAATTGGTTAGCATGGGATGCATGCCGCATGTCTGGCCTCTCTCTCACACAATACCTTTCGCGTATCGGGAAATCATAATAAAACAAGAAGGTCTAGATGAATTCCAAAAGATACGGGTTTTAATAGGGGTCTTGACAAAGACTATCGTCTTCATGTCAAGACCCAACATCCAAAAACTTTGGAAGAAGCCATCGGTCATGCACAAAGATATGATGATGACCAAGAGAGAAAAGGAAATGTTCCCTACTCTAAGAATACTTTTGCTAAGAGCAATGTGGCTAAGGGCCA
Organism: Adiantum capillus-veneris; assembly: GCF_014529385.1. Classification (NCBI taxonomy): domain Eukaryota; kingdom Viridiplantae; phylum Streptophyta; class Polypodiopsida; order Polypodiales; family Pteridaceae; genus Adiantum; species Adiantum capillus-veneris. The sequence continues at coordinate 48,652,568 of NC_140946.1, read as the reverse complement.
ATGGCGAGGTAGATCTCCCATACGTTCGAAGAGGAATAAGAGACAATCTACCTTTCCACGCCCACAAGAGGCTAAGAAGCCTAAGCAATCACGAGATACTCCGCATGGGTCTCTTAGCACTGTTGATTTTGAGCGTGCAAAGAAACACAATTTGTGTTTTAGATGCCTTTCGGACCAACATAACAAGAAAGATTGTCCTCTTTTGCAAGGCAAAGAAAAGGCCATGCACACAGTGCAACACCTCACATTAGATTCATCTCCTAAATATTGTGCTGTACAGGTTCTTTATATGGAAGAAAAGCACAAGTGTTGTGTGCCTGTTTCAATGTGGCAGCCCACATTTTGGCCCCATGATTTGATTTGCATGCATGGCACTATTAACAGACAACGTGTTCGTATTTTAGTGGATGATGGTGCAACTCATAACTTCTTGAACTATAAGCTAGTCAAGAGATTGAAGCTTACACAGACTCCTTGCTCTCACAAGTATGTGGTGGAGCAGATGTTTGGGAATGATAAAGAAATATGGGACACAGTAGTTCAAGGGGTTGAGCTTATTGTTCAAGATCATACGATGACCCTTGACTTCCAAGTTATGAACATGGACCGTGCTGATGTAGTTTGAGGACGGGAGTGGCTGCATGGTATAGGAAACACATTGCACACTAGTTATGAACAGAACTCGTTATCCTTTATGGCCAATGGTAAACATGTGCTTTTTCTTGGTGGAAAAAACATACCATCTGCACCTCTTATATGTACAACCGAGCTTTCTATTCTCCAGAAAGCAGATTTAATAGATGAAGTCTTTTTGTGTTGTTGCTTGTCTCCAAGTCTTGTGAATTCTCAAGAGCAAAGTGCAGTGAATTCTAGTAATGGTATGCAAAGTGCAATGAATTCTTATGGTATGCAAAGTGCAATGAATTCTATTGATAAACAAAGTGTTAACAAATCTAACGAGCAAAATGCTCTCAATTTTAATTCTATAGAGCAACATATAACTGTTGTAAAACAAACATTGCAAGAATTACAAGATTCTCCATCCTAGCATAACTCTAGTTTACTTTCTCCTTTTGCACGGCAAAAGCTGACTCACTTACTCACGGAGTATAGTGATGTGTTCTCAAGTGATTTACCACCGGGTTTACCCCCTACACGTGATGTGCAGCATGGCATAGATGTCTTAACACACAGATGTATACCGACAAACCTAGCTAGTATAATCTGGAGCTCTGATACCACTTGATGGGAATGGGATCGTGCTAGCTAGGGTGGATGAAAGAGAAACATCGTGCACACAAGTGAGTGGGTTGTTTAGATTATCACTCAAGCGAATTAGGTTCCAAGATCAATTAACTTGGACTCATAAACACTATCTTAGTATTTGCTAAGCCATCACAAGCTCACCATAAACAAGGGAGATGTAATGCAAAATAAACTTGTGTTTATTCATTCAGGAAATGAGCTTAAGGTAGCTCTATAGCTGCATGTGGGATAATTCCTTCTCTTCACTCCTTGACTTATATTCTAGGACAAAGCTCACAGCCTCCAAGGTTTGTGCAAAGGTCTTGCACCCGACTTAACTAACTAAAAGGTAAGCTTATGGTTTTTATTAAATGAAAGGGAAAAGCTAAATACATCTTCTTGATTCAAGCAAGGCTCCACAAGAGCATAAACATGTATTATAACAAAGATCTCTTTTGAGAGGATTATCTTACAAGTCCTTTTGGAGGGGACGACGAGCTCCAAGCAAATATGGTCTTCATCTAGTTGTCAATCTTAATGGGTTATTCTCTTTGAATTATGTGCATGGTTAAAGTGCTTTTAATGTGTGTCTTTGTAAAGAGTTCAACCCGACACAACCTATGTTCTCCTTGCTATGTCTCTCTTAAAGGAAAAATCTCTCTTTTCATAGTTAAAATCCATTGAATCTAAAAGTAATTGTAAATTTTTTACATGCAGAAGGTATTTGTGCGTGCAATTTCACATTAGCGAGCGAAGAGAATCTTCTTGGAATGTGCTCTTCAAGACTCCAAAAGGTACTCACCAAAAAATATAACCCCTGAACTAATCACACACATTTGTGTAAAAGCACTCGCCAAAAAATATAACCCCTTAACTAATCACACACATTTGTGCACCTCCATTGATATCATAGTCTCCCTTGCTGGGCTTCTTATGCCATCCATCAATAGCAAGACACCTATCAACAAGTAACCAAGCAGAGACAACACTCTCATAGATTCCCTTGTAGGCTCCTTGTTTGTTGAGTTGAGTACATGCTTGTTTTGTCTTCTTAGTTTGGGACAAAGCTCCATATGATTTTTGGGCCAATGGTAAAATCAACTTTTGTACTCACCACACAACACTCAAACTCTAATTTGGTTATCCATGTCAGAATGTTGACTCATTGTAGGGTCGCTTGGCTTCTGTTTCTTTTTATTTCTTCTTGCTAGAACATTAACCAAAATGATGACCATAAACACAAGTCAATAATAACCATAACTATAACAATAACGAGAATCATATACATGCATTGACAACATACCTAGCCTACTCTAACTCCAAGCTAGCCTTCTTACTCAACGATATTGAGGAAAGCATTTAGATTAGATGTGTATTGCTTAAACTAATCATACTAATTTCCTTAGTTTTATCCTTCTCTATAGTTCCTCAATGAGAACCATGTGTGAAGTTATCATATTGAGAGTTTCGATTTGAGTGATAGATCCCTCATTTTTATTTATATTGCACAACATAGAGTATGAACTTACATCTATCCTTAAGTGATTCTAGGAACCCACTCTTCAATGTTGTGATGAAGCTTTGACATATGATTGAGTACATCAACAACTTCATGATATCATCCTCAAGAATATCATAGTTGAGAATCATTCTCTTGAATAATCTCTACCCATTTGGCCTTTCAATCCCTCAACTCCATTTGAATCATACTGATCTCGTTGTCAAACACTATCTCAAACTGTTATTGTCACATAAACACTCCTTTTGGACTAGTGGTTCACGTGTACTTGCTTGTGATGGACCCACATGATGAACAAGTGTCCTTCAGTTTCCATAATCCCTAAGCCCTCACATACCATCTCTCCAAGTTCTAGCATTCATGTAAATGTTTCCTCAAAAGTGTCTGTACTTTGCAAGGTGGTGTATTTGAAAGAAGGGAAAATTACCAATATACCCCTGTAATTTTTGAAAATTCCCAAAATACCCTTGAAATTTATAAAATTCTCAATGTACCCCTCATATTTAGCCACACCAATTTTGCCAAAATTCCCAAAATACCCCTAATTAACCTCACAAACATCTCTAACAACAAATTTTTTGGCAACTTTTCATAAGAAGATTTGTTCTCCTCAATGGAAGATGATAGAACGAAGATTTTATATGGTATTGAGGGCTCTTCAGGTGAAATTGTTCATCATTTTTAAACACAAACGCCTCTATTTGTGAGCAAACTGGTGAATAATTTTGTCTGTGATGCTAAAAGATAGATCTCCATTGTCATAAACATTAGACTATGCAAAAATTGGGGCATATCCATCCCAAAATGATGCAAGGGTATGACATAATGGGAATTTTTGAAATTTGAGGGGGAAGGGGAATTTCCACGGTATTTTGAAACAATAAAGCATTGGGGCCACTGAAAGAGAAAGAAAGCGTAAGTGGGTCCAAATGCGCCACATGGCATAATGGCAAATATTGTCTATCTCACAGGGAGTGTCTAGTGATGGCCTTCTGCTCTCGCCTCAATGCATCAAACTCTTCCGCCATCGCCTTCCCCTCCTCTCCTGCTCGCCACCGTCATCCATTGGCTGCTGCAAGAGCTTCTAACAGCAGGTAACGGATTTGAGCTGCGGAATTCTTCAGCTCTTGTCGCAATAAAGGAGGTTTATCACTCATACAATTATTGGAATACTAAGTTCCACTTCTCTCAATCTGCAAAAAATTGGGTGCGCTTTCCTGTTGTCCAATCCATGCGATTTGCATGGTTGTTCAAGTACTGGAGAGATGTTGGGGTTTTCTTGTTCAAGTAATGCAGTTGTATTGAACACGATGAGCTCTTCATGTTTTTATGAAGGTCTTTGTTTAAATTTTCTTCTGGTTGTTGCAATACAGTTGTACTCGAGATGGTGGATTGTCCATATTTATATTAAATTTTTGAATAAATCTATACATTTTTGGAAACATAATTTTTTTTAACACATCTAAAGAATAAAAAATGAAGGGTGGCTAGAATTTCTACAGAAAATGCGGTCGAATGTGTGAAGTTACATGGAATTTGACCCCTATATAGTAAAGCTTCCTCACCTTTCTCGTTTGAAAACAATGTTTGTAATAATCTACTTTTGGTGTTCTATATCTCTTTTCCAAATTTCTGTCCTTGGTTTGATGTTTACAACCTAATAGGGCCCCTAAAATTTTTTGATATGCAAAAATCATTAAAAGTTGGAGAAAGTATGATTTGGCGGGTGAAAGAATTTCAGAAGATGGGATTGAAAGAGATACGAGAGAGTTGAAAGGTGGAAAGTCCTTTCCATTAGCTATATATAGCGTTTAAGTTTTCATTTTTCATTCCTTTCCTCTATAGGAATCTCTCCAAGTAATGATTGTTTCAAGAGTAGAGTGAGTAGGCTAATTGCTAATCTATATTTTCCATAGTCTTTTTAGTGGTTTCCTTACATTGTATTGAATTTACTTTTTGTGCAGCCAATAGGATATATAAGGGTTACATGACTTTGATGCCACCAAGGGTCATGACTCATTATCTAAAAGCCATACTGACTTCTTGAAGAAATCCTACACTTAGTAGTGGATGGAACTTTCTAAGCATACATACTTATGCTTACATGATGTATCAGGATCATTATGAGATAACCTAATGCACTAGGGTTGTGACGTGGTGTCATCTGATGCTTCCGTATGCACAAGCACTTCTCATACCTGTAGACAATCACATTTTTAGGCACCCGTTTCCACATGATTTCTTGTCCGTTCCACATTTTAAATTTGGAGACCTGAATGATAGGTTTAACCATCTTGCACATCACACCGAGACTTGAAAAGTGCATATATTATTTTTATGCTGAAATGACAATAGACTTTGTTCTTTGGATTCTCAGGGTCAATGGTGAAGGGAATATTGCAGATTCTTCTTCTTCATATTACCTTAAGTATTTTCTTTTCCCCTGCCAATATTTATTGAATCTCTATATGTATGTACACACACCCACACATCTAAAACACACACACACACTTCTATATGTATGTACACACACCCACACATCTAAAACACACACACACACACACACTTTTTTTGTAAATCTTTTTTGATTAATTTACAAGTGGGAAACCTCAAAGTGAGGAAAAACCGTCAGAAAGATCAGATACAAAATGAAGAACACAGGAGTGTTTTGTAATGTGAAGGCTCTAAAAGCATACATATGAGACTGAAGGATATCCGGGGATACGTCCCCAACATCAATGGAAAAATGTTAGGATTGCCTAAGTGGAAAGGGATCTGCATCATGCTGATGGAACGTGCGAAAATTGTGTTGGCGCCACAAAGACCGTAGAGACCAAAATCTGACTTATGTGTAAGACTGCAAATCGTTGGAGGGAAGTTGGGAGAATGCCAAAAGCCTAGAACTGTTTGTGGAAAACTGCCGAAGGAAAGCGGAGGCGGATAGAGGCTGATATGTGGTCAAGGAAGGCCCTGGTAAAGCGACAATCCCAATGCAAGTGTCTGACAGTCCCAAAGCAACAATCCCAAAGCAGTTGAGTGATATGGGGTCAAGGAAGGCCTTGGTAAAGCGACAATGCCAAAGTAGGTGTCTGACAGTCTCATCACAGGCTGAACATCGGACACAACGAGAAGAGCTGATGTGAGGCGCACTAAGGAGAGTTCCAATAGGGAGAACTCCCAACAAGTAGCACCATAGAAACGAACGTTTCTTAAGAGGCAAATGGATCTGCAGCCGTCTCCGAAGCACCTGTTGTAGCCCTCATCCACAATGTTGACTAAAGAGCAGGTAGTCGCAGCTCTGCGCTCGCGTGTGTGGGTGTGAGTGCGAGTGCGTGCGTGCGTGTATGTGTAAGAGGTCTTTCAACAGTGCGTCCGCGCTTCCTGTGCCTATGTCTGCGTCTATTTTCAGTAGTCTTTTTTCCACCTATAGAGTTCTAGTAGCTCGTTTTCAATGTGTGTGTGTACTGCGTGTACGTACATGTGTGCGTATAGCGGAGAGAGTGTGTGTGTGTGTGTGTTTCAACACCAGAACTTTGGAAATTTAACAGGCAAAATTCAGATTTCTGACAAAGGTGTGGAAGCACTTACTGCTTCGAATTCTAGAAAGAAGACCAAGAGCCGTTGTTACAACTGTGGAAAGCATGGCCATTTGTCTAAAGATTGCCGATCCAAAGGCAAAGACAGTTTCTACAAAGGACAAAGGCAAAAGCAAGCATCATGAGGAAAGCTTTGATAGTGACTCAGGGAAGGAAAGTAAGGAATCTGCTCGTGTAGTGGAGACAACATTGGCAAGGACCTCCGCCTTCTAGTCACGTGGAGACTGGAGCTGCCACTAGCTTTAGCCAGAGAGAGGCTTGTGAGTGGCAGAGAAGGGCAAGTAGTGCTCCCTATAATTAATTTGGACCCTTTTATTGGAGTTCAAGTTATCGGTGTTTAAACCCGTGGGTCGGACTTCAAGGCACATGCATCTGGCAACGAACCAATCAGACGTATCTAAAACACCATGGATGAGTGTACCAATCCATTGTTGTTGGCTGGATTACGGAGAGAATGTGTTCCAAAGTTCATTATTTTGAAGTATTTTGGACATGATGTGTTGACAATTCATGAATGGGGATTCTTGGACGTAGTGTGGTCTACACTTCAATTTTCTGAAAGGCAACCGATGCTCAAGCTGGAATTCTTTTAAGGTACAAAGTTGAGGGTAGCCAATCCGAGGTGTATCCAACATGACCGGCGTTGCTAGGGTGCATGGTAGTTCTTGATCGCCTTGGTCTCACCATTTATGTCCACTAAGCTGCAGAGAGGGTGTTAATGGCATCTCAAGTGAATTGCCCAATGCGATCCCATTATTTATTTTGGCTTCTAGGTATTTATTTTACTTATTTGTCAAAGTTTGGGTAGGGCAATTTACTTAGATGGGTATATATGCAACCCATTGCTCTCATTGTAATCGTAGTTATTCATTGCCAAGGTTGATTTGTCACAAACTGTTGACATGTCAAGTCGGTAAAGAGTAGAGCCAACCTTCAGATCACGGCCGAGGGGCTTAAACCCTAACAAGAACGAGCAACAGAAGAAGAAGTCCTACCAACTTATGGGATCCCGTCCGATGGGGCCCAAGTGACATAAAGGATTAAAATAAAGCAGGACCCACACACACATTGAAAGACTTGCGTAGCAGTTGATGACGTGGTAGTTGTACGGAAAAACCTTGAAATTGCGTTGGCACGATGACGTGGTAGAATATGGATTTTTGCGTTTTGCATTAACTGCTGACGTGGTAGTTGTACGGAATTTCGTGATTTACACCGACAGCTTTTTGGCATTGCTTTTGGACCAGAAGCTTTTGAGCTTGAAGGCTTTTCATGTAAACTGCTTTTGGGGCCTAGGGCCTTTAAATATGAGGCCATGGGCTCATTCTCTGGCATGCTTCCTAGAGAAGGTGCATAGTCTGGAGTACTGGCTTGTACTCTGTGTCGCATGTCGTCTCTCTCTCTCAGTTCAGTTGTTATTGAAGTGCTAAAAGTTTGTTCAGTTTGTTCTTTTCTATTGGCACATGGTGCTCGTCTTGTGACAGTGGTAATAGAGCATCAGGCGTGTGTTTTTATGAAAGCATACCGGTCCTACAAAAGAGCAGACAGAGCAAACCAGAGACTACTGGAAATTGTTAGTTGAAGTATCTTCGGGCACCGACCCCGGACTCACTAGTCACTCCCACCCTTACTTCATCGCGCATCGGGCGTGCTCCCATCGTTATCGCTCTGTCTTACAAGAAGGCATAAGCCGTAAAGAACCCAAGACATGGAATTCATGGATTCAACAGAATATTTGCAGTTTCTGCTCGACGAGCTTCACGACATCCTTTCGCGGCATCCTCAGCAGAATCTTCCGATGCTGCAAAGTTTTCAACAATTTTTGAACTACATGTTACCCCCTTTGATGCCCATGCAGGTGGTACCTCCTCCTTCGACACAGAAAGTACGAGAGCTTCCAATGGCCAACCTTCTCAGCCGTCTGTTCCGATCGGGGGAGTCTTCAAGAATATGGTGTAGCCATTTGACCCTGCTCCAGTGCAACCGCCTTTGCCACCGCCGCCACCACCACCATCACCACCACCACCACCAGGCTACAATGGTTGGAGCACGTATGGATACCCTTATTATCCATACCCGGGATATGCGCCTAACAAGATGGCGGCACGACAGTCAAATTTTTCAATTTTTCCGGGGTGAAATATAGCAAGAAACCATTGCAGTTCCTACAGCAATTCGACAACATCTATGCTTTGGGGAACTATACAAAAGAATCCAAGATTTCTCGAGCAGCGGGATTTCTTAACGATAATGCTATGCAATGGTGGAGTTCAATCGCGACACAGCCGCATGCTCCAAGGACCTGGCAAGCTTTCAAGACAGTTTCTGCATGTAGTTACATGACTTCGATGTTTGAAGTCCGGATTTTGGCAGAGTGGGCAACTTGAAAATGCTTGCCACCGAAACCATGGACGACTATAACCAAAGGTTTCTCGACGTGTACTTTCCGGTGTCCTTCTTTAAGTTCATTTCCTTGGAGGACCAGTGCGAGCGCTACACCATTGGACTACCATCACCATTGCAGGAATATTGTCTCTCGAGGCAAGTCTCTACCATGCAAGAGCTTATGGACCATGCTGCGGTCAACTACAAGCTCATGAAGGGAAAGTTGGAGTTTACCACAGAAGAATCTCCGGCCACTAACCAGAACTCCCGGCAACAACGAACAAATTCTCGAGAATCCCGTGAAAACCAACCTCAACGGCCTCATCCGACACACCGTCAATGAGACGCCTTGTTACAAGAGGGCCGATGCTTTGAATGTTTCCAAACAGGGCATACGTTCAATACATGTCTTGAGCGAGCCTTGACGTCCTCAGTGCAACCTTCTGCTCCCAGGTCAGACAGATCCGCGGGGCCACCTCCGGCCAAGAGGGCTAGACCTGCTATTGGACTAGTACCCGATATTTATGGTTTACACCTCGAGAGTTTTAATGAATTATGCAGAGAATGGAAACGTCAACGGCTTGAAAGCCCTTATTTTCTTTGACCCTGGAGCTATGGAGAACTTCATCCATCCAGAATTCTTGAAGCAGATGCACTTTGATTATGATGCAGAGGGTGGATAAATTGAAGCTAAGCCAGCCACGGGGCAAACTCAGAAAGTGGTACCGCTCATTGGTGCTCTTCCAGTGACAATACAAGATTATCATGGAAAAGCCGATTTCCACATTATGAAGTTGGGCAATTGCGACGTTCTCTTGGGCATGTCCTCACACGACAAGAATGATGCAACTCTCTAGGTTCGGAACCAAATCATCACCGTGATGCAGAAGGGAAAGCCACTTGTCTTCAAAGTTCGGTTGTCCGAACAAAGCCCTGAATGACCTCTCTAGTTGTTTTCTAGTTAGATACTTTTTAACATTGTTTGAGAAAGTATTGTTTGAAATTTGTTTGAAATGGATGCTATCTGTTTTAAACTTGTCTTCGTGCCGATTTGAATTGTTTGACTCTGGTCTTAAATACTGGTTTCAATGATTGGTGATTCTACTCCCGGGTGGAGAAGTGAGAAATACTGTTTTGGTATTGTTTGAACCTCGGAACGACGCATGCCGATGCCTGGGGAGCGTTTCGTTGTATGTTTGAAAACCTCGGAACAACGCAGGACGATGTCTAGGGAGCGTTCCGTTGTATGCTAGAAAACCGCCGAATGACGCATGCCGATGCCTGTGGAGTGTTTGGTTGTATGCTGGAATCTCGAAGTGATGCATACTGCGGTCTTGGGAGCGTTTGGTTGTACAGTCCTCTGAGCTCATGGCCCGGACCTTTTTAGGTTATTTGCTGGGGGAGTGACGAGGTAGTTGTTGAGTAGCTTCATACCGTGGATCGTTTGTCTCTGGGGAGTGCTTAGTGGCGCTGTTTGTTGTGTCTTGTAACATGCATATGTAAGCATTTGTGTTGCATTGTGATGTGCCAACTATTGAATATTCCTAACTGGATGAGATTGCCTGGGTATGTAATTTTAGTAAATCAAGACACGTGTGGAAGATCAGTGCGGTCTGGGTGTGATGGCTAATTTTACTACGCCAGCATATCAAGAGTTCCGAATTGGACGAAAGGAGAAGCCAACTCTTTGATCAAAAGAGCCGAAAGGAGAAGCCAACTCCTTAACAAAAAAAATAGCAAATTGATTGTCCCTCGGAATTTTTTTTAAAAGCTAACTCGAGTTGTTTTGCAGATTTGTTGTAATCGCGGACGACTACTCTCTTTCAAGAAGGGGGGATGTCACAAACTGCTGACGTGTCAGGTCAGTAAAGAGTAGAGCAAACCTTCAGATCACAGCCAAGGGGCCTAAACCCTCAGAAGAACAAGCAACAAAAGAAGAAGTCCTACCAACTTATGGGACCCAGTCCGATGGGGCCCAAGTGACAAAGGATTAAAAAAAAGCAGGACCCACACACACATTGAAAAGACTTGCGTAGTAGCTGATGACGTGGCAGTTGTACGGAAAAACCCAGAAATTGCACTAACATGATGACAGGAAGACTGTACGGATTTCCGCGTTTTGCGCTAACTGCTGACGTGGCAGTTGTACGGAATTCCGTGATTTATGTTGGCAGCTTTTTGGCATTGCTTTTGTACCAGAAGCTTTCGAGTTTGAAGGCTTTTCATGTAAATTGCTTTTGGGGCTTAGGGCCTTGAAATATGAGGCCATGGGCTCATTCTCTGGCATGCTTCCTGGAGAAGGTGCAGAGTCTGGAGTACCGACTTGTACTGTGTTGATGCAATATAAAGAAATACCGAAAAGGGCGCCAAGGTTTGGGGCCAATACTCTCTGGGTGGAATTCCGCCACTCCATGTCGCGTGTCGTCTCTCTCTCTCTCTCTCTCTCTCTCTCTCTCTCTCTCTCTCAGTTCAGTTGTTATTGAAGTGCTATAAGTGTGTTCAGTCTGTTCTTTTCTATTGGCACATGGTGGACGTCTTGTGACAGATTGGTTCAGGAAACTCTCTCTTTCTCTCTCGTGCTTACTCTCCTTGGTCTCTATGCTTCCACATCGTCGACTTTGACAGGCCCATTGCCGGCCAGGGTGCCTTGGAGTTGCTGTGGAGCTAGCAGTCGCAAAGTTTGTGGAACTTTTTTTAAATTTACGGATGGATGTCGCTTGTAGCTTGACGTGTTGGCTCATGTGGTTACAAGAGTGACCTAAAGGTTGTGCACGCTCAGGGATTGAGTTCAAATCTACTCCAAGACTTACCGCAAGGAGCGCCTAATTGAGGGGCCAATGCTTATAAGAGTGGAACTCCGCTCTATATCTCTTGTCTACTAAGTGGTTCTCCTTTTTCAAGTTCAAGTGTTTGCGGTTTCAGTTCAGTTTTGTATTTTTGCAACGTTTCTATTGCCTTATCAAGGTGACTCGCCTGGTTACATTGGTATCGGAGCTGAGGTGATTGTTCTTCACAAAGTAATCCGGTCCACAACTGTAGCAATGGATGGTGGAAGCAACATCTCATCTTCAAGAAGAGCATTGAAGAGGAGAAGGATGCGCAATATGAGGCTGGAGAGATTGTGGCAACAAAGAGTTAAAAGCTGTAGAAGGAGAGGGGGGGGGGGGGGGGGGGGGGGGGGGTTTCTAGACTTAGCAAGGTCTACTGTGAGAGTCAGAGTAAGGTAAAAAAGAAGTGGTTGATATGCTTTTGGGAGTTTGTAGAGTGTTTGACCAAGGGGGCGCACAAGAAGGAGAGGATAGAAAAGCAAGTAAAGCCAAGGCATGAATAGATTCGGTGTCTTGAAATACACGTTAAAGGGGTTGGCAGAATTTCCTGGTTTGTGCAAGTAGAAAAGTTGCAGTTGGTAAGAACTTTTGAAAAGGTAGAGATCAAAAATTCTACACAGAACATCTGTTGATGTGAGCAACGGATGTAAGTGAAAGATGAGTCTGGTAGTGAGCGACTTGATTTCATAGATTCAAAAAGGGACTCATAGAATCTCTTGAAAAGTTGCAGTGTTGCAAGAACTTTCGAAAAGATCAAAGAGGGATCTTATAGAGATCTATTTGGGACGAGCTGTCGAGTTCCAAGAAGTTTAGATTGGAGGAGGACGACTTGGCAGATAGTCCTCGGTGGGGGAAGATCTTGTCTTGCAATGTACAGATGTGAGGAGCTACTCTGTGTAGAGCTCTCAGGTATTCAGGAATTGATTTTGATGCAGTGCATGCTGCATAAGGGGAGTGAGTTCACTCCTTAAAACAGATCAACACAGATTGGAAAGGGTTTATGATGTCTTTTTAGAAGAAATATAGATAATGTGGCTGAAGCATTCTGCCTAGAAACTTCTATGTATGGTTGCAAACAAAGGGCGTTTACCCTTGCAGACGTGTGTTTGTTCAAGTATGTGAGGTAAAGTGTCTAGCATTTTGTCTCTATTCACCAGTAGAGTTGATACTAACCCCACCGTCAATTGACATGAGAAATTTAGTGCATCTCGACATCTGTTAGAGGTCCGTGAGGTTTGGATGTGATGGTTAAATGCTTCATTGGGATTACAGCTTGTGTCTCAGGTATTGACAGGGACAAAGAAGTGAATGTGATTTGTGACAGTGATCGTAGGGCTGTTTCTCCGAAGTATTCTCTTCATGAGTGGCGCGGAGGCACTTGCTACCTCTACATACATCTACCAACCCCAATTGCTGGTATATGTGATAATGCATGCTCACATGGTAGATGATCAACTTATATTCCATTGATCATCACACGGATCATCGCACATGCTATTGATCATGCACACAATCCTAAATTGTGCTTGAAAATGAAGCTCAGCAGCTGCTTACAGCTCAATCTGCCAGCATATTTGCACGATACTGAAAATTTTGATTCCTATGGATAGTTGAGGTGCTTTCATAGCTTCCACACACCATTCTAACACGCATGTCAAGAAGAGGAAGGTTTCCCACATACAGGTCCCTTCTGTAGAGGGTGGGCATGGGCAAGTTGTAGGCATGCAGGTCACTTCTGAACTGACTTGTTTGCGCAAGATGTCACTTCCATGGATTGGGGGGAAGGGGTGTAGATGGGTTCTTGAAAAGCTCTTTTTGACCTAAGTGTACTCCTTACATTTGGAACATCAACCTAAAATTTCCTCCCTAACGCTAGTACTTGTACCTTGGACTATCTCAAAAACTGACCACCTTTCCATGCTATCAGTCCAATGAACACCCCAACTCATACTTGATGGCATGGGCACATGGCCTTAGAAATTTCAAATGGTTCCATGTACTCTCATGCTTAGAGATATAAAGCTTAATATAAGTAAAGAAATTCGGTTCTCTGTATTGTAACATATTTTGGACTGAATCTTGGTCGATTTTGATGCAGTAACCAAGCAAATGGTGTTGATACTTTCAAATCACAAGAAGGGGCGGTAAGGTGGTTTTTTTCATTGTCCTTCTTTCTACATAGTGGTTATCTAATCCTGCAAATATTATTCTCAGGGGAGCAAATCAACAAGTTCGTGTGACGTGATGAAGCTTTTTAATGATGTTCAACAAAGCAAGTACCTTATTGGCTAAATATCTCATTTGATTAATAGAAAATGACTTGTATATGAATTTGGACCAGAAAAGGCATCCAACAACCTCTGTGGGCGAGGTTCATATAATGTTTATGCTTGAACAGAGGGAGTTTTTTTTCCTTCAACTTCAATACTGCCAGACACTGCTACTTTTTGTCTCCCCTTTTACAAATTCAGCCTTTTATTTATCTGTAGTAAGGTACTCTTAAATACAGACAAGAGAGGTGAGCTTCCAAATTTGAAGCGGCAGTTGTATTTTATTATCACTTTTCATGTCGAAGATGTGTTTTTTTTTCCCCAGAAAAAGATCCTCCCATTAGTTACTAAAACTGCCCATAGGGCTACAACCACCTGTACTCGAGAGGGCTACATCAAAGACAAGGGAGACTCTCCCAGTGAGAAAACAAAATATGTACAATGGGGTCTAAATCACAAGATGGGAGGGGGGAAAGCCACACAGGTGGACGGTAGTGCCTGTCACCAGCGTGTGACTACTATCTATCCTTTTGTTGATTTCTTTCTTATTATTTATTTACTTTCACTTTTTGGAAACACCCCTCGGGAAATCTAACTACCTTGAATTGCATAGCTAGTGTGGAACTGTCCAGAGGGAGTCCAGGCCTGAGAGCAAGAGAGCACTAAGGTTGGACAAGGACTATGGTTAGCCAAAGTGGGGTATTGACTAGCCAAAGTGGAATCCTTTGCTATAGAGGCTACATTTCAGTTCTGGGTGTGGCTGCAGTGTACAAAGGGGGTTAGATGACCTAGAAAGATACAATGGTAACATCTCCTAAAATTTAGGGAACTGCTATTTTGGGACCTGAAAATGTGTTTGCGTCATTACCTCCGGAATGACAAGGGGAACATTTTCTTACTCTGCTGTTAAGTCAACTGGGCAACCGGTTGGGAGATTTTTAGGTGGCAACCCCGAAACGGGAAAATGCTTGTAGATGTGCCAGGTGGCACCTTCTGGTGCACTTTCCTCATGCAACAAGAAGTGGCGCTGAATTTTAAGCTGGGAGAGGCTCATTTTCAGATTTTGTCAGAGGTTAAGAGCTATGGAGTGCTTGCTTTCCCTCCTATGTACAATGCGGTGCCAGGAGTGATGCCCTGCACGCTACGCATTGCCCTCTCTCTCTCCTATGGCAGTATGTTATGCCCCACTAGTGGGCTTTTCAATTGACCAATGTACAGTTGTGTGGGTTCATGCGCGATTACCGAGGCAAAAGCCTCTTGCACAGGTACTGGATTAGCTAGCGGCTAATCCCACGCAGGTACAGGTGAATTCGGAGAGGTTTCACACCAAAAATCTCGTCCGATTCAAAGGGCAAGTAGCCCTACAGGTGCGGGAGCTTGAGGACTTGCTACGGATGCGACCGGCACGCGAAACGGAGCCCGAAACAGTAAATTACAGCCTGCTGTGTATTTTTGCAGGTTTAGGGTTTTGGCCCTAAACGGTCCCTAATACCCCCAGGAGGTTCGGGGACGCGAGGGGACCGCTGTACAGGTGATCTGGCGCATTTTCGGGGCTGAAAACAGAGAATTCAGCGTGCTGCAGATTCTCGCCAGGTTTTGCAAAGTGCCCGTATGCGTCGGGAAAGTCATTCAATGCGTGGGAATACTGACTGTGAAGGGTCCTCGTACAGTTATGCTGCCGAAATCGGGCCGGAACAGTTGAAATTCAGCCAAGCTTGTGCGGGGCAGCTTGTAGGGAATCACAACGTTTATTCCCTCTGTTAAACAATAAAGAAATACCGAAAGGGGCGCCTAAGTTAGGGGCCAATCTGGTGTCGGTCTTCTCATACAGGTGCAATCTAGCAGCCTGTATCCCTTTCCCCTTTGTTGTGTCTTGAAAGTACAGGTAGAAAAGACGATTAATAATGGGTGAAAGCTAAATTAAGGTTTGAAGTAAAGTCTACCGCCCTTTTTGGATTCAACAGGCCGGTTACATGGTGCCATCGACGGGATTAAATCACTTTTTCCCATAGAAGTGAGCCTTGGTCAGTTTGGGCTTGAAGACACAGGGGATCATAGACCAAACACAGGGAATTGCAATTATGGCTGACAGACCAGATGATGTGACTGAAGAGGTTTCCTCTTCACAGGGTCAACAGACACATGAAGTGGGTGAGTCTTCAAGACCACCACAGACGGATGATGATATATTCAGGACCCAGTTGGCTACTGCTGTGGCTATGTTCACACAAGTAATGCAGAAACCGAGGTTTTTAGCCTTTCTGCATTCTTCTCTTTCGTCTGAGCAAGTTGGGTCACTGGATCATATTCAAAAGCCTATTAAGGGTCGAGCACAGGTGATTCATACTGCACAGTCAATGGAAACACCTGTACACTTGACGGAGAACATGCAGTCTCCACAACCTATGCCTAAGGTGCAAGAACAGGTGGCTGAGATGCCAGTCTTTCAAGCTGTACGGCCAGCCACTTTTCAACAGCCTATAGCTGGTTCTAATGGGCAGGGCAGCAACCTACAGGCTATGCAACAGGTCTTCCCACCACCTTCAGTACACCCTGGCTATTTTGGAGGTGGATCGGTGTTCCAGAGCATGGCTGGTCATGCACCTGGAAATCAGTTTTACATGCCAGGAACAGTGTTTGGGGGTGCTCAAACGATGATGCCTAACCCCATGTATGGTGTTACGGGCATGCTACCAAGGTTTCAAAGCACTCAGGGCCAATTTGGGATGCCACAAGCATATTTTGGTATGGCTGGAATTACAAATCAGCAGCCAAATATGGCATTTCCAGGTCAACTTAATTGCGGTCAGGGAACACAAATGAACCCTAACAGTGTTCCCATGTTTCAGTCACTTCCATATGACAACTTAACGCCGCTGGAGAGGCCAACTCCGTACAAAGAAGGTGGCAAAGGTGTGACTTTCACGACCTTTACAGGGTTTGATGACAGGAAGAAGGCTCTCTCATTCCTCCAGCAGTTTGACAAGGCCTATGTAGGGGGAAACTTTACAGAGGCTTCAAAGGTCCGCAAGGTAGCCACTTTCTTGACAGGGAATGCGGGACAATGGTGGACAACTTTATTGCTTCAAGGGCAAGCTCCGTCCACATGGATTTACTTCAAGCAGATTTTTGCAGCAGCATGGTTATCTGATGACTTTGAAGCAGATGTCATGACAGAATGGCACCAGCTTAATGCTGCCACTTGCAAGAATCTGGATGACTACAATCGGAAGTTTTGGAAAGCTCTACTTCCAGTAACTTCCTATAGGTTTGTGTCACTGACAGAACAGATTGAAAAATACTGTTGTGGCCTACCCAAAGGATTGAGAAAGTACTGTACGAAGACCAAAGTCACTACTTTGACGCAGCTCATCGAGGTAGCAAACACTGGCAATGGTTTGCTCAAGGGAGAAGATTGTGAATTCAATACTGGCGTCAAGGAAGGATTAGCCAAGAAAAATTCAGCGAAGAAGTATGTTCCCAAGGAGGCTCCGAAAGTGACTTAGGAGCCGGCCAACGAAGGGAAAGACAAAGCTACGGCTGAATCAGAAAAGGGACCAGCGAAGAAATGGAAAAGACTCGGGCAAAGCAAAAGAAAACAGCTGATCGTCACCGTCGTGAAGTAGTATATTCACTTGGTGATTGGGTGCTTTTACGCTTTGAAAAGGCAAGGTTAAAGAAGATGAAGGGCAAGGAAAGACTGTTTCCAAAGCTCAGGATGCCTTACTATGGGCCTTTTCAAGTGTGCGACATAATCAGTGATGTTGCATATAGGCTAAAATTGCCTGACAGTTGGAAGATTCACAATACGTTTCATGTGAGTCTTCTCAGACCCTATGTGGGTGATGTGCCAGAAGATATGCCAGCTGAAGATCAGCCGGAAGTCGAGGAACTTGACGAGATCTTGGTCCCGGAACAGATTTTGGCACATAAGGAAAGAGAAGTGAAAGGCAAGGTTGCTAGGCGTTACTTGGTAAAGTTCAGAAACTATCCACCAATGGATGCTAAGTGGATGGAAGAAGGTGAACTTGCAGAGTCACCAACTGTGTTATCACTTTACCTTGAAGCCTTCGATTTGCAACCTACATTGACCCCTTGAGTTTCAAAGCTACATGGATTGTCAGTGTGACAATGGCTTTTGAAACAAATAATGTACATGGTATTTAAAGTGAGCTCAAATGAAATACCTGTTACATGAATGTTAGAGCTGTACAGATTGTCAGTTTGGCAATTGCTCTTATGGAATGTCCAAAAGTATGGTTAGTGCTATAGAAGTGAGTATTTCTTGTCAGTTTGTCAAGGATATAGTAATGGCTTCTATTAAAGGGTACATGTGTAACTGCATTCTTAAACTGTCGGTTTGGGTATGCTCGAAAGTGTTACTGGGCCCAACGTGTACTATAAGACAGTGGCAAAATGTGTAGCTATCATTTTGTCATTGGAAAGTTAGTGACTCAAAGCAATGGCAGAGTGCGAAGCTACCACTATGTCATTGGGACAGGTTCACACGTAGGCAATACATGTGTCGACGAGGTGTTGAATACACCAGGGTTGACAATGAGCATGTATGTGCCGTACATGTGTTGACAGGTGTTGAATACATCAGTGTTGACTATGAGCATGTACGACATAGATGCAAACGAGAACGTTTGAGATTTCAAGAGGGGGGTATGTCACCAGCGTGTGACTACTATCTATCCTTTTTGTTGATTTCTTTCTTATTATTTATTTACTTTCACTTTTTGGAAACACCCCTCGGGAAATCTAACTGCCCTGCATTGCATAGCTAGTGTGGAACTGTCAAGAGGGAGTCCATGCCTGAGGGCAAGAGAGCACTAAGGTTGGACAAGGACTATGGTTAGCCAAAGTGGGGTATTGACTAGCCAAAGTGGAATCCTTTGCTACAGAGGCTACATTTCAGTTCTGGGTGTGGCTGCAGTGTACAAAGGGGGTCAGATGACCTAGGAAGATACAATGGCAACATCTCCTAAAATTTAGGGAATTGCTATTTTGGGACTTGAAAATGTGTTTGCGTCATTACCTCCGGAATGACAAGGGGAACATTTTCTTACTCTGCCGTGAAGTCAACTGTGCAACCGGTCGGGAGATTTTTAGGCGGCAACCCCGGAACGGGAAAATGCTTGTAGATGTGCCAAGTGGCACCTTCTGGTGCACTTTCCTCATGCAACAAGAAGTGGCGCTGAATTTTAAGCTGGGAGAGGCTCATTTTCAGATTTTGTCAGAGGTTAAGAGCTATGGAGTGCTTGCTTTCCCTCCTATGTACAGTGCGGTGCCAGGAGTGATGCCCTGCACGCTACGCACTACCCTCTCTCTCCCTATGGCAGTATGTTATGCCCCACTAGTGGGCTTTTCAATTGACCAATGTACAGTTGTGTGGGTTCATGCGCGATTGCCGAGGCAAGAGCCTCTTGCACAGGTACTTGATTAGCTAGCGGCTAATCCCCCGCAGGTACAAGTGAATTCAGAGAGGTTTCATGCCAGAAATCTCGTCCGATTCAAAGGGCAAGTAGCCCTACAGGTGCGGGAGCTCAAGGACTTGCTACGGATGTGACCGGCACGCGAAACGGAGCCCGAAACAGTAAATTACAGCCTGCTGTGTATTTTTGCAGGTTTAGGGTTTTGGCCCTAAACGGTCCCTAATACCCCCAGGAGGTTCGGGGACGCGAGGGGACCGCTGTACAGGTGATCTGGCGCATTTTCGGGGCTGAAAACAGAGAATTCAGCGTGCTGCAGATTCTCGCCAGGTTTTGCAAAGTGCCCGTATGCGTCGGGAAAGTCATTCAATGCGTGGGAATACTGACTGTGAAGGGTCCTAGTACAGTTATGCTGCCGAAATCGGGCCGGAACAATTGAAATTAAGCCAAGCTTGTGCGGGGCAGCTTGTAGAGAACCACAGCGTTTATTCCCTCTGTTAAACAATAAAGAAATACCGAAAGGGGTGCCTAAGTTAGGGGCCAATCTGGTGTCGGTCTTCTCATACAGGTGCAATCTAGTAGCCTGTATCCCTTTCCCCTTTGTTGTGTCTTGAAAGTACAGGTAGAAAAGACGACTAATAATGGGTGAAAGCTAAATCAAGGTTTGAAATAAAGTCTACCGCCCTTTTTGGATTGAACAGGCCAGTTTCAGTGCCTTCTGGGTGCACCCTGGACCATGGTGAAGAAAGGGCCAAGACGCCAGAGTCGTAGGAAAGCCTCCCTGCGCTCTTGCATGCGGTCGGAGCTGCCTTAAAGTCTCTCGAATGGGCCCCTGAGAGTATGGACCAACTCCAGCCAAAAGTCGCGCACAGTCTCCGCCGGTGGGACAGGCGAGCCTTGAAGATGCGGAAACAACGGGCCCGCCAGATGAACCAGTGTCAGGCCACAAACGAGCTCCCAACACACCTCTCTCTCACTGCTCCACTCCTGGGGGGCAAGCTCTGTAGCAGGCTGAAGTGTAGGTTGACCCCCTTGATCAGTATCATCCTACTGGTGGATGATAGCTCAAACTCTAGCGTCGAGCCCCTGAGGGTGGACTAGGCAACAACACCCCAAGTGTACTGTCGCATTGTGGAAAGAGCTGGCATCAGCCAAAGAACCCAAAGCCAAACCTGCTGTGCCATGGGGGTAGGCCCATAGATAGTGACGCTGACTCTCCAAAGGATGGTCACAAGCTGCCGAAAGCCACTATGTACTAGCCAGCTCCCCACTGCCGTAGCTCTGTGTGCAACTAGCCACTAAAACAAAGTGACTCGCCGCGGCTGTCTGGAGTCCCACAACCGCGCCCAAAAGCCTGACAAGAACTCAGCTGTGAGACCCTCCTCCTGCCAATGAAGTGCTGCAGCAGGACGAGCCTCTCTCCGTGCTCCTAGTATCTGACGCGCCAGTCGAACAATGTACTAAGAGATGGGGTCTCTCCAAAACCACTCTCCAAGGTCCCACTGCACTCGTGACACAGGGTAGCTCTCCCACGCCCAAAGCCTCCAGTGGCTTGTCTCAAGATCTGCTGGGTCAGAATCTGACACAAGTGCTCCCACAGATGCCCACTACTCGTATCCTCTGAAAACAGCACTCTGCAACCTGTGGAGCCTCTACCGAGACTCTGTGTAGTCGATCGTCGCCCTAGATCTCGAAGAACATGGGGATACGGACTGTGAGCAAGCACGAATTGTAGTGAGGACCTCCAGTCGCGTGAAGGCCTCCATCCATCTGGGAGTTGTAGTCATTAGAGGAGTGAGCCACTCAACTGGTAAAGCCTCTGTGATGTCCTGGCACATGCTCTGCACCCCTCTCATGCCCTGTAGTAGCTGGATGCTCTGTACCTCCTCTGGCAAACCTGAAAACTGAAGCCAGTCGCCTAGAGTGCGTCTTGGACCCTCTGCCATGGGACCCCAAGAAACATGAGGCCTACTACCAACCAAGTGGCCTCTTTGAGTGCTGACCATGGGGTTCCAAACAAGGGGCTGTCTCAAGCGCTCCTTCGGCAAGTGGGTTGGTGTCGCTTCAGGCCGCTTCGCAATTGCTCCCAAGAGCGAAGCAGGCTCGCAGCAAATCGATCCTCCAAGCTCCTGCTCAAGACCAACTCTGCGTATCTCTGCAAAGATCCACCTTGTGGAAGGGCTCCAAGGGCCTCCTGCATGAGGCACTCCAGCTCTAAGCGGCTGAAGCAACAACTCCTTCCAGGGCTCCTCCTCTGGAAGCAGTCCTTTGACAACAAACTTCCCAAGAAGGGCTCTGCTATGCTGTGCTGGGTCTATGATCCCCAAACCCCCCCGAGAACATGGTAGAGTGATGACCTGCCAGGCTTCTTTCGCCCGGGCTAACTGAGTGTCGTGCCTTCACCAAAGAAAATTCTTGATCAGCCTCTCTAATTGGCTGATACAGGAGCTCGAGAAGATCCAGCAAGATGTAATGTACCACATAGTAGCCAACAACACCTGGTTGGCCACTACAACTCTGCCTGCCAAAGAAAGCCGTGCCGAACTCCAATGTAGCAACTACCTCCTGATGGACAGGAGGAGGGGAGCAGTTTGCTGCTCAGGAGACAAGTTCAGGCCAACTTGACAACCCAAGTAGTGAATTGTAGTCTCTGGGGGAATCCATCTGAAACCCTCACTTGGCGACCAAGCAGGTGTAGGAGCAGTGCCAACCCAGAAAGCAACTGTCTCTCTCTAGGTGATCAGTGTGCCTGATGCACAACAAAACACCTCAAGGGCCTTCTCACACCTGTGCAGATTGGCATCTTGGCCCTCCAATACAAGGCTGAGTCGTTGGCAAATTCAGCATCAAGTGGCTCATCTGCCCTAATAGGGAGCTCAGGACCATGTAGGCCAACTTGCTGAGAAGTCAAGAATCTTCTCATCGCCTCAACATAGAACAGAAAGAGGAAGGGGGCAAGAGGGCAGCCCTGTCTGATTGAACGCGTGAGCAAGAAGCGCTCCCCACGTCCCCCTGCCAAGAGCACCTTACTGTGCGCACGCCTAAAGAGAGCTGACACACCTCTGATCCAAGCATCTGTGAAACCCATCCTACGTAGTGCTCTCTAGGAAATCCTAGCCTTGGGAAAAACAGAGAATTACAGCACGCTGAATTTTTGTGACAGCTCACCAGAAAGCTCCTAAATTGCGAGGGAATCCGTCCTGGACAGGTGTTTTTGACCTACAGGGGTTTTTGCGCCGTTGTGCTACCGAAATCAGGTCAGCAACCTGCGTTTTCAGCCCTTGCCAGGTTTGGACAGCTTTGTGAGAGTTTAGACTAAGTGTTCGGATCATCTACTTTCAATTGAATAAAGAAATACCAAAAGGGGCGCCAGTCTTTGGGGCCTACAGGGTCCGGCTCGTTTGCGCAGTGAGATTCTAGTCGCTGGACGCAACTGTGTTCTTCTGGACGCAATTGTGTTCTCCTTTCTTCAGAGTGCCCTGTGTAAAGTTAACAGGTAATTGAAATAGTACCGCCCTCTACGTTGTACATGCCGGTTACAGGTTCCATCGACGGGATAGTCACTTTTTCTTCAAAAAGTGCAGCGTGGATTGTTGTGGGTGAAAGCAACACAGAGCTTGTCGTTATGGCAGAGAAGAGAGACCAAGTACCTGAAGAGGGATTTTCCTCACATGGCACAAAGAAAGTTCCTTCAACTCTTCAAGAAGAGGACAGGTTGTTTACAGCTTAATTGCGTTGCTGCATGGACATGTTTCAGCAGTTGGCTAGCAACCCAAGGATGCAGGAGTTCTTACAGGCTCCTACACAAGAATTTCAAGCTCTGACACAGGGTTTACAGCCTCCTACACAGTGCATGATTGAGCTGCAGGAAAATGAGATTTCCAATGCACAGGACTCGTGATGCTCGAGGGAAAGCCCATGGGGTTGAGCAACCAACGGTGTCCAATGATCCAAAGCAACTTGCTTTAGCTGGACAAGAACCGTTGGTGAATGGTCAAGGGAGTTATGAACAGGCTATGTGTTAGACCCTTCCATTACCTATTACGTATTCTGGTTATTTTGGAGGTGGTTCAGTATTTCAAGCTATGGCAGGGCCTTTCACAGGTTTTATACCGGGGAACGTGTTCGGGACAATGCAAACAGGCATGGGTAACCCTATGTACGGGAACATGGGTGTCCAACCAGGTTTTCAGGGTGCCTATGGTCAGTTTCGAATGTCTGGAACACAATTTGGTATGGCTGGTTTTTCGCAGCCATATGCCCAAAATGGAGATATCACCAGTAAACCAGGTGATGCGTGTGCTAGAATGAACAACCATGGAGCACCACTTTTAGGGGCACCTGTTTATGATAATGTGACTCCTTTGAGTCAGCCTAAGGATTACAAGGAAGGTGGGCAGGAAGTGAAGTTTGAAACTTTCCGAGGAACTGAATATCAAGTGAAGGCTTTGATTTTCATATAGCAGTTTGATGTAGCTTATGCTAAGCTTATGCAGGAGGAAACTTCACAAGAGTCTTTGAAGATACGCAAGGCTGCCACTTTCTTGAAAGGGATTGCGCTTCAATGGTGGACCGCACTGTTGAATCAGGGTCAAGCCCCAACAACGTGGGTCCAATTCAAACAGCTTTCTGCGCCTATATGGCTGACAAACACTTTTGAAGTGGATGTGATGACAGAATGGCACGAGTTGAATGCTAAATAGTGTGCGAATCTAGAAGCTTACAATAAACAGTTTTGGGCCACACTGTTGCCAGTCACCTCTTACAGATTTGTGCCATTGTCAGAACAGATTGAGAAGTACTGTTGCGGATTGCCCAAGAAAATCAGGGACTACTGCACAAAGACTACTGTCATGAATATGTTCTAGTTGATTGAGAATGCAAGAGCGGCCAACAATCTGTCGAAGGGAGATTCCGATGGATTTAATAGCCACAAGAAAGGGTCCCAGGGCAAACAGTTTTCATCCAAGGGCAATGTTGTAGCAAAGCCTTCTGTGCCTCCCACAAAGAAGCCCTCCATTGAAGAAGCTGATACGTCCAAGAAGTAGTCTAAATCTTCTTCGGGACGAGGACAAGGACAAAAAAGACATTTTTTTGGCAAAACCTTTGAAGAAAGGAAAGTTCTTAGAGAGGCCAAGAAATGTTACATTTGTGAAGAGGAAGGACATTTTGCAAATGAATGCCCACAAAAGAAGTCACAGGTTAAGGATGACAAGTCGGAGCATAAAGGGAAGAAGCCAAAGCCAAGTGGAGGACTTGTCCCAGATTTGGTTGGTGACTAGCCAACCATAGATGCCACGGAACTGTGGAGAGCTTGGGACAAAGTTAGAGACCAGACAGTGTTGGTTTTCTTTGATCCAAAAGCTCGTCCAAATTTTATATCACGAGAATTTGCATCAAAGTTGGGTATTCGTGCAGAGGAGATGGGTATGACAGGTGAAGCAGGTTTTGCATGCCCATGTCATTCAGAGCCTGTTGCTCCCATTTTGGGGAAGCTTTGTCTGCACATTCAGAGCTATGTGGATGTGGAAGAATTTCATATTCTGCCACTTGAGGGCTGTGATGTGTTATTGGGTATCCCATGGTGTTACAAGTTGCTTGCTATGGTGGATACTTACAACAAAATTTTTTTTCTTGTATATAGAGGAAAGACTCATGTCCTTGATATAAAGCTTAAAGGCAAGTCTGTTCCAGTTGTTTCTGCTTCTGCTATTTCATCTGTGATAAAGTATCATCTTTCTACGTACTTGATCTTTGCAAAAGAAGTACCTGAATTTGTATCTAATTTGTCTACATTAGATAAAGACAGGTCAACTTTTTTGAGTGGTTTCAGTGATTGTTTTTCAGACTCTTTGCCAGGGGAGTTACCTCCTGAAGACCTGAGAATCATACCATAGATCTTGTGCCAGGCTCTAGTCCACCGAATAGACCACCATACAGGGTTAGTGCAGCCTAGCAGAAAGAGATTATGAGTCAAGTTAACGAGCTCTTAGAGAAGGGGCTGATTCAGCCCAGTTCATCTCCTTTTTGTTCGCCTGTACTCCTAGTGTAGAAGAAGGATGGTTCATGGCGCATGTGCATTGACTATCGCGCCTTGAATACAAATACCATCAAGAACAGGTTCCCCATACCGAGGATAGATGACATTCTTGATTGGCTTGAGGGAGCGTCATTGTTTACAAGGATAGACCTAAAGAGTGGGTACCATCAGATACGCATTAGGCCAGAAGATGTCCATAAGATTGTGTTCAGGACAACATTTGGTCTCTATGAGTTTCTTGTCATGCCATTTGGTCTCACGAATGCTCCTACCACGTTAAACAGAATGATGGTCAAAATTTTTAGACCACATAGAAACTTCGTGGGTACCTTCTTTGATGACATGATTGTCTAAAGTCCGAAGAGGAGCATAGGGATCACTTGACCGCAGTTAGGGTGGTCTTGTACGGTCACGTACGAAGACGTATGGTACTCATCGAACTAGAAAATTTTATGTTGTACGACATGGTTACGTACCTTGAAAAATAAAAACACGCAATCTTAGGCCTAGATTTTACACGTGAGACAATTAGACAATTGATTCTCACATTGGATAAGAAGCCAACTTGCAAGTGCCAAGTGCCGACACTCGAGAGTCGACTACGGGTCCAGTTTTGACTTTGCCAGATTTGCAGAAATCATTCGAAGTATATTGTGATGCTTGTGGTCGTAGTTTGGGTGCGGTCTTAATGCAAGAAGGCCATGTCATTGCCTATGAGAGCCGATTGTTTTCAAGGCCGGAATTGACAGCACAGATTTATGAGAAAGAGCTTTTGGTGGTTATCCATGCTCTTACTCAGTGGCGACATTACCTACTCGGAGCCGATTTTACGGTCTTCATAGATCATCAAAGTTTACGCTACTTCTTGTCACAGAAGTAGCTATCGGAAAAGCAGATGCGGTGGGCGAACATCTTGTCACAGTTTTCACTTCTAGATTGTCCATGTGCAAGGATAGAAGAACTTGGTGGCAAATGGTTTGTCCTCGAAGCCGTTGGTCTTGGCTATTTCCGCAATACATCATAGAAGTTTTGAGGACATGGTCGATTAGTACGCCATGGATCCAGATTTTGCAGATGTATTCGGTCGAATACAGAATGGGGAGGTAGTAGCGGGATATTCCATTTGGGATGGCTACTTGATGAAGAAAACGATGTTGTGCGTTACACAGCCGTTAAGGGAAAAGGTTCTAACCGAATGCCATTGTCCACCATTTACTGGTTACTGCGGCATTGATACCACCTTGAAAGGTGTGGAGAGATACTTCTTTTGGCCGAGACTTAAGAAGGACGTGGACGATTTTGTACACAGTTGCTTGGTATGCGAGAAGGTCAACTTTGACAGGCATAAAGCACAGGGATTGTTATAGCCTTTACCCGTTCCCACCCGCCCCTGGGAAAGTATTGCTATGGATTTCATTTTTGATCTTTCGAAGACACAGAGTGGGCACGATGGTATCTGGACTGTTATTGACAGATTTAGCAAGCAAGTTGATTTCATTCCAGTGAAAACAGTCAAGCTGGATCACTTAGCGAGAGTGTTCATTGCCCAGATATTCAGATTACATGGCATGCCTGTGACAATAGTCTCTGACAGAGATGCCCGATTCATGAGTTTGTTTTGGAAGGTTATTTGGGAGAACATTGGCACGCGGTTGCAGTTCTCGTCATCTTTCCACCCGCAGACAGATTGGCAATCTGAGATTGCAAATTCAGTCGTACTGGATTTATTGAAGTCTTACATTTCGGATCAGAAGACTCAATGGGAAATTTTTTTGCCTTTGGTGGAATTTGCCTACAATAAAGGATCCACTCTTCGACAGGGAAGGCGCCATTTGAGATTATTGAAGGTGCTCCGAAGGCTCCACCCTTCTTAAGCATGAAAGATAAGATTTTTGAAGCACGAGGGACTTGGACACTGCTTTTGCCACGGCCAGAGAGGCTTTAGAGAAATCTCAGGAAAGACACAAAAAGGCAGCAGATCGACATGGTCGCGATTTGAAATTAAAGGAGAACGATTGGGTGCTCTTACATTTTGAGAAGGCGCGTACGCTTGAGAGAAAAAGGGAAAGGAGCGGCTTTTTCCAAAACTTAGCATGAGATACTATGGACCTTTCCAAATAAAAGAAAAGATAAATGATGTCTCCTTTAGACTGAAGCTGCCTGATACTTGGAGAATTCACAATGCTTTTCATGTGAGTCTCTTGAATCCTTTTAAAGGCGATGCGCTCGATGATGGGGAGCCAAATGAGCAACCCAAAGTGGAGGAAAGCGAGGAGATACTCGTTCCAGAACAGATACTGACACATAAAGATAGAAAGATAAAAGGTAAAGTGATAAGGCGGTTCTTGGTTAAATTCAAGAACTATCTCGCATTGGATGCGAAGTGGATGGAGGAGGAGGACCTGGCAGATACTCCCCAGATTTGAAACTTTACCTTTTAGCATAGTCTACTCCGATAGAACGCCGATTTCAGCATGGGCGGAATTTGGTGCAACGGGCTTGCACAAGAGGGGAGTCACTCCGCTCCTTTGTCAACAGATTGCCCCGATTTTTGATAATAGAGTCATTGATGTCCCTATTGGGTTTCAGGGATACTGTGAGTTGATAGTATTCTGCTGTAATGACTCTAAGATTTTGAATTCCCGATAATATGATATTGATTTGTACTTGACTTGTTTAAGTGCAGAAACTGATAGACGAAATGACTGCAGCATTTCGGTCTGATAAATCCTATAGACATCGTTGCAATAAGGATTAGTTAATCGGGCATGTGAGAGGTCCCAATTGGATCTAGATGCGATTGCTAAATATGTTGCCGATTAATCATGGTTTGAGATTGGAATGATTTTGAATGTGATTTGTTATGTGATGTCCTGTGATGTGACTGTCGATTGGTACATGTGCTAAATTTGTTGTTTATAGTGCGTTGGTACTAAGAGTCAGTGTCTGCTAAGACAGTTTATGCCCTCTATCTGTTTTGTAGCGTAATCGAGGGCGATTACAATGCTTTCAAGAGGGGGTATGTCACAAATGGGTGCTGTGGCATGGAAGCAGACTCTGGGACACACACAGCCAAGCTGACGTGGCCATAGTACGGATCTCCGCATTTTACGGCCCAGAATGCGCTGACATGTTGACGTGGCAGGCCGTACGGGCAACTGTACGGATTTCCGCTTTTCAAGATGACTACTGTACGGATTTTCTGCTTTTGCGCTGGCTGATTTTAGCAAAGCTTTTGGAACTTGATACTTTATTTTAGAAGGCTTTTCACTTACTCCTTTTGGGGATCTGCTTTTGGGCGTCCCTTGTAACCTATAAATAAGTGGGCAAGGCCTTCACTTCTCAGAGCATCTGGACGCAAAGTTTGAGAGTGAGAACCCTCCCACTCTCTTGTACTTTGAACACAGATTAATACAAAAAGAAATACCAAAAGGGGCGCCAATCTTTGGGGCCAATATCTCTAGGCACGGAACTCCGCCGGGCCGTGTCGAATCAATTGTGAATTGTGAATTGTTTTGAAGTGAATCTCTGCTGTGTCGCGGTAGAATCTTGACTTCGAGTGTCCAAGTTTGTTACAATTTGGCCGCCCGAGTTTGGGGCAGGCCGCCCACTCTTTCTGGGCGTCCTCATATATTTCCATATATCATTTTTCTGTTGGGTCGTGGGGATTTTTATCAGGCCTTGCCCTACCTCCCCTTGGGCACCTATTTATAGGGCCAGGGGGGTACCCACTTCCACATCTCACAGAGATCACACATCTGATTGTATTGGGTCTCTTGCTCATTGGTAGTCATGGGGCGCTGATCGCCCCCTCTTCACCATCTCTGGCGTTTGTGTTTTCTGTCTCTCTTTCTCTCCTCTCTCACGCTTCCGTACACGCGCACTCTCACACGAGCATGGGAAGCTCTTGCACCTCTACCTCTTGTAGCCGAAGGCGTAGGGACTCCACGTACAATGACCCTCTTGCGTGATCATGTGCGAGAAACCCGTTGGTCAATCTCCTCTAGCTCCAAGTAGAGCTCACGGAAAATTTTCTCCTCCGTCATATCATGCTCTTTGTTGACACTTTTGAGAGTCTCAATTGAGAGCTTGCAATCATCAACATTGACCTATTTGACAAGTTATAGAAAAGAGTCAAGACAAAGTTAGCACATGTGAATTGGAATGCAAAGCCATAGCTCATATGAGTCAAGAAGCAAGTGTGTAGAAAGAGGGGTTACTTGTCTAGCCATAGGCATCTCATGCATGGAGCGCAACATTCGGAGATTGGAGCGATAATAGATGAGCCGCTCCAATTGCTTTGTTGATAGTTTGTTGCGAATTTTGGTGTGGATAAGCGAGTATGCGGACCAATTTCGCTCACATGCACCGGATGAGCAATCCTATATTATATTCAAGAGATAGTGAGTATCTAATATAGTTCATGAATTATGAGTAAGAGAGATTCGAGAAAAGAGAGAGAGAGAGAGAGAGAGAGAGAGAGAGAGAGAGAGCGCCAAGGCCCGAGGCTTAAGAGGGTTTACTTATCCAAGAATCCTTAATGCAACTCTTTGAAGGTTAGGCAATTGGTACCCGAAGCTCTTCCACCGAGAAAGAGGCTTCACCAAGGACTCCCTCTTTCAACATATGGTGGAAGTAAAAGCCGTGCCTCTTTGGTCTCCATAGTTGATTAGCTTTTGAAGGAATGCGCCATGATGATCTTTGGAGAGGGCCTTGGGAAGGAAGTTGCGGCTCTCTTCTTGTAGCATTTGGCTTGTGAAAAGATCCGGCTTCTTGTAAGCCGGATGCAAGAGAGCCGCAAAGTGATGAATGGGCCTCTTCATAAAATCCCTCCTCTTTTGGAAAAGAAAGAGGATGACTCTCTTGGGGGAATCTTCAAAGACATTACTACAGAGGTGAGGCATAGTGCAAATTAGCAAAAAACATATTGTCGACTTGAGAATGGAGAGCAAAGGAGATACAGCCCATCGGTGGACCATCAAGAATGGTTGATGCCCCTATTGCCTTGTATGCCTCGTCCATGAAGTGGTGAAGAAGGCCTATGGTAGATCCCTCCATGCCGATCATTCGGAGCACTTTGTAGATGGGCAAGATGGCTACCACAAGACCCTTCACCTCTTCCCAAAATTCTTCTTTGAGGGAAAGCCATTGGATGGCCATTGCCTCTTGTGAGGTTGCTTGGTTCTCTCCTTCACACCATTGCTTGAACTCATCGGACACCATGGTTTTTTGCACTTTGTTTTAGACTTTGTAGAGGCGCTCAAGAAGAAGCCACATAGAGGCAAATCGTGTTACCGAGGGTTTCTTCAACTCCTTGTCGGAGTACGTGCGAAAAATTGCAAGTAGTTTCACCTTGGCATTGATGAAGTTGACGATAGTGAGGACTTGGGTGAGAATGGCTTTCATCCATTCTAGTTCTCATATGTCTTCCATGAGAAGATCGAGGCAATGGGAGGCACAAGGGGTCCATACAATGTTCTTGTATTCGACCTCAAGTAGTTGGCTCATGCTAGTGTAATTGGATGCATCATCGGTGATCACTTGCACCACATTTTCGGGCCCCGACCTACATTAAAGATAGAAAAATTTAGAACACTTATCAAGAGGGCGAAAAGTAGTAAGTACATACTACACAATGCACATTGCACAAGAAGAGGGGACAACTTAAACTCTCACCTCTGCTATTGCCGCCTTGATGTGCTTGTAGATGAATTTTCCCGTGACCTTGCCTCTTGCTCCCGCATCAACCGCTCGCAAGAAGTAGGTGCCAAGAGGGCATGACACGAGTATGTTAATGATGCCCCTCTTCTTACGATCACTCCACCCATCAGAGAGAATGGAGCACCCATATTTTGCCCATCCGGCTCGCACGGGCTCAAGGGAATTGTCGATTCTTGTCCGCTCTTCGTCGAGCTTCTTGGTGTGCATGTCTGCATAGGATGGACCCGTCCACCCCTCACATGGACCGACGGCCGCAATAGTTTTCACCATCCTCTTCCACCGCTCTAGTTGAAGAATCTTGAAATCAAGATTCACTCAATGATGGTGTGTGCAATCTCAATGTCCGCAAGCCTTTGTCTCTCTTTGAGGAAAGACAATGGACCGGAGCTCAAACCCACCGATTGCGAGAGAGAGGCTTGCCTTGCTTGCTTTGGAGAACGGCCACTAGCACTTGCCGATGCCTTCTTCTTCGTGGTAGCCATTGAGCTTGCCGTCGTGTCACAGGTTGCAATGGAGGTAGAGGGAGAAGGGCCGCTCGTATCCTCCTCCGAGTCGGTAACATCAATGTCAGGTGCCACTATCTCCTCTTCGGCTCTCTTCATCCCCACTTTGCGCGTTTTCAAAGGGAGATACTTCTTCTTGCACTCTTCCAAAATGTCGTTGGGTATGTTGGGACATAGACCGGCTTCACCTCCCATCTTCGTCAAGTGGATGATGAGTCGAGTGGAGGAGGAGGTCATGATCTTGGGACAATACTTGCAAGTCCATCTACAAACGTTTCGTTTGTCCCTCACCCTCTCTGTAACTAAGTCAGACTTTGTAAATAATTAATTTATTTACGAGAAAAGAATTATCTAATTAGTTGTGTGCACACCAGAATAGACCTAGCAGTTCTAAGGCCTCAGGTGAGCCTAAATGCGGGCTGGAACACCTCAGAGGGACCTTAGCAGAAATTACCCTGAAGCCCTAGTGATTGGGAAATCGGGTCTTCAGAAAGGGGTAAGCAGTAGCCTCAGACTTTAGGCTCAGAAAAATACGCGCGTCAGTACAAGCACATGAATGAGATGGGGTCCTTAGAACAGTGACCCTAAGGCTAATAAAGCTAATAAAGCCTTAGGGTAAATTTCGTGAAATTAAATTTAACGGTCCGTGCCCGGGCGGGCGGGCGGACAAGTGTGAACAGGTAAAGGCGGTGCAGTGCCGGTGCGGCATTGCGCCGACAGACCTTTGGTGTTCTCATAAAAGAATCATTGGTAGCAGTTGTTAGTTAGTTGCACATTTTTAATTAATGAGCTAAAAGTTTTTAAAGTCAAAAGTTGAATGGTTTTTAAGTTTTTAAAGTAAGTGTGCCACACTTACCAATGCAAACTAACTCTCTCACTCTCACTCTCACCCTCTCTCTGTTCCTAGCGTCCCCTCTCCCTGATGGCTATTTAGGAGCCCCCCCTCCTCCATTTTCAGGGTTGGTAGTGCACCTACCCCCCCTAATGTGAGCGTGCTCTACGGGGTGGAGCCCTCCATTGAAGCTTGAGAGCAGCCCTTTGCGACATATGTGGTAGCCTTGTGCTCCCATTGTCAAGAACAAGGGATCTCACAGTCATAGACACCTTCTGGTGAAGTTTCATCGCGAGAAGCTGCCGTAGACGCTCTCTTAGCAGAGTGCGGCTGCTGTAATTCTCTGTTTTCAGCCCCTAATCACCTCGATTAGGGCTGTTTTCAGCAAATCAGCCATAGAAATTCTCTTCTCTTTCCTTATCCTAAGTCTACACCAAGTTTGGCGCGATTCCATCGCGAAGAAGACCTCTGTTTCGGCGTAGGGGTGTGTACAGGTAAGAATTTCAGGTTATGTACAGAAAATTACAGCAAGCATGTGCGTGAGCATTTTGCTTGTTTTCTCTTTTGTGTTCGATGCATGAATGAATGAGCATGTAGGCAATACATAACGGAAGATGGACTCTCCTCTGTGAGAGCTTCCGATGAGCTGTTTTGGAAGATAGACTCTCTTTTCGAGAGCTTCCAACCAGTCTCGCAGAAGATGGGAAATCCCCTAAGCAGAAAGAAAGTGGAAACACTTTCTCAGTCAGTAGTCAGAACAGAACAGAAGAAAGAATAGAGGACGGGCGTATGCCCCGTTCCTGTGCTTGTAAAGATTCTCCCTTAGTAATAAAGATATTCTCTTTATGGGGGGGGACCAGCCCATCTTCTGGTCCCCAATGAAGTGTCAAGTTTTCTCGCTCCCTCTAATTCTCTTGAGTATTTGAAGTGCAATTAAACGTCAGTTTACGCTTCCGTATTTCTGTGACAGTGGTATCAGAGCAAGGTCCTCTCTCTCTTCCTGAAGGGATTGACGACTCTTGGCAGACTGCAGAAATGGAAGGACGCGAGATAGAGTTCTCTCTCCTTCAACAGCAGGTGGAAGAGTTGCAGAAAGCTCTCTCCCATCCAGAAGTCCAAAAGATTCTCCATACTCTTGAAAAAGGGAAGGAGAAAATGTCGATGGGGTCGGGAGAAATCCCGCAGAACCCAAAGGCGCCACAACCAAGAAAAGATCTTTTGATTGGAACTTCCCGCATGCACGAGAGGCAGAAGAAATCTCCAGAACGTCATGTGCGGTTTAATCCAAAAGTTCAAGAGCAGGATCCCCCTGATTCCCCTCAGTTCTCTTTTATGAAGGATCTGGAAGACATAGTTTCTCCGGAAGACTTGTTTCTCGACGAAGTACATTCAAGGGAAAGGACTCCTGTCCCCAAGGAGGCTAAGCATAGAAAGAAGGAGTACCATAAGAAGAAGCACCACAGGCAGAAAACATTCAGAAAGGGAGATATCTCTCTCTTGCTGAGTTGCGAACCTACATTAGTGAAGGAAGATGCTTCAAGTGCGGACAAGTTGGTCATATGAAGGGTGACTGTCCTACCAAACCTCCACAACCACCCTCTTCCAATGCAGTCCCAGATGTACAAGGAAATACAACCAAGGATGGAAAAGAAAGAGCTCTTCTCAAAGCATGGGGTAGTATCAACAACCAGCGGGCTCTTATTTTGTTTGACCCTGGTAGCACAGACAACTTCATCTCTACCAAGCTAGCTGACGACCTGAACTTGCAGCCCAATCGTTTCGGAGTCTCTATTCAAGCGCAATCTGCTTTCAAAGGGCAAAACTCAAACTCTACTCCAATCATAGGGAAGTTGAATCTAAAGGTCGACGACTACAAGGATCAAGAGTCTTTCTTACTAGCTTCACTTGAAGGATGCGATGTTATCTTGGGAATGCCTTGGCACTACAAGATGCATCCCATTCCTGACTATGTTCAGAAAACCTTATCTTTTGCTCATAAAGGAAAGGAGTATCTTGTACTTGCAGATACAGGTGATTGGTGCATTCCTATCGCCAACCACATTGCCATCAAGAAAGAAATGAAAAAGTATGTTTCAGCGTACTTGATTTTTGCAAGAGAGAGAGATGTGTCTGTTTCACAACTTTCTTCCTCTTTAGAGCAAAAAAGACTTAAGTTAATAGAAAGATATAAAGATTGTTTTGCAGATGAACTTCCAAATGAACTCCCACCTTCGCGACCCGAGGATCATACCATTGATTTGATCCCAGGAAGTTCTCCTCCAAATCAGCCCCCTTATCGAGTTAGTCTAATGCAGCAAGAGGAAATTCTCAAGCAGGTTAACGAACTTTTGGAGAAGGGCTTAATAAGGCCTAGTACTTCTCCATATTGTTCACCTGTCTTGCTAGTACAGAAAAAGGATGGCACATTTCGCATGTGCATAGACTATAGATCTCTAAACAAGATCACAATCAAGAATCGATTTCCAATCCCTCGGATTGACGACATTCTTGATAAGTTACAAGGAGCCAGAGTCTTTAGTCGTATAGACTTGAAGAGCGGTTATCATCAAATCCGCATAGCTCCTCAGGATGTGCATAAGACTTCATTTAGAACAACCTTCGGGTTGTATGAATTCTTAGTGATGCCTTTTGGACTCACTAATGCACCAGCTACATTCAACAGAATGATGGATAGAATCTTCCACTCATACAAAAGCTTTACAGGCGTTTTCTTTGATGACGTCTTAATCTTCTCAGAGACGGAAGACGAACACTATAAGCATCTCGCCTTAGTGTTTGAAGAATTACGCAAACACAAATGAATGCTAAGAAGAGTGAGTTCTTTCTAAAAGAAATCCACTATTTGGGCCATATAGTATCTCACAACCAGGTGAGAGTGGACCCTGATAAGATTCAAGCAGTTGTAGAATGGCCTACGCCAACTACAGTACATGATGTACGAAGTTTCCTCGGCCTTCGTTCTTATTATCGGCGTTTCATTCGAGCTTTTGCCGCGATAGCAGGTCCCCTCCATGACCTGACAAAGAAGCGGATTCCATTCCATTGGGGGTCTGGACAAAAACAAGCTTTTGACAAGCTTAAGTATCTACTCAGTCACGGACCTGTTCTCACCGTCCCTGATCTTTGCAAACCTTTCGAGGTATACTGCGATGCATCTGGAGATTGTGTAGGAGCAGTTTTGAACCAAGAGGGTCACGCGATAGCCTATGAAAGTCGGCGCCTTAAAGATGCAGAGTTGCATGTCTCCATATACGAGAAAGAGCTAATGGCAGTAATTCAAGCTCTTTCCATTTGGAAACACTATCTATTAGGAGCTGATTTTATTATCAAGACAGATCATCAAAGTCTTCGCTACTTTCTCACACAGAGAAAGTTATCAGAAAAGCAGATGAGAGGGGCCAACTTTCTTTCAATGTTTCATTTTCAGATTTTACACACTTCTGGAACAAAGAATGCAGTTGCAGATGCTCTCTCCAGGTGTCCAAAGATCAATGCACTAACAACAATTTACCATGAGGAACTAGAATCTCTCAGCGAGATGTATCCTCAAGATCCAGACTTCGCCACAATTTGGGCAGATCTTCAAGCTGGTCATTCAAAGCCACCTTATTGTATCAGGGATAATACACTCTATCGTCAACAAGCAATATGCATAGCTCAGCCCTTACGACAAAAGGTGATGGATGAAGCACATAATTCTCCTTATGCCGGGCATCGGGGAATTGCTTCCACCACTAGTGCCCTCGAAAGGTATTTCTTTTGGCCAACACTCCGTGCAGACATTGAAAAACATGTATGTGAGTGTTTAGTATGCCAAAAAGTGAAATATGACAGACATAAAGTTTATGGCAAGCTTCAGCCGCTCCCTGTGCCTAACACGCCATGGGAAAGTATTGCCATGGATTTTATTACGGATCTTCCTCGATCCAAGAATGGAAATGATGCAATCTGGACTATCGTAGACAGATTCAGTAAGCAAGCCCATTTTCTTCCAGTAAAGAAGACGATCAAAGCTGATCACATGGCTAGAATATTTCTAGCTCAGATTTTTAAACACCATGGATTGCCAAAGACTATTGTCAGCGATAGAGATCCCCGCATGACTAGTCTATTTTGGTAGGCATTGTTTGAAAACTTGGGAACTAAGCTTGATTTTTCATCAGCTTATCATCCTCAAACAGATGGTCAAAGCGAAATCGCTAATGCCACTGTTTTAGATCTCCTCAAGTGCTATGTTTCGGAACGACAATCCGAATGGGAACAGTACTTACCAATAGTTGAGTTTGCGTATAATAATACCATACATTCCTCAACTGGTAAAGCCCCCTTCGAAATTATTTACGAGAAGCCACTCTTACTTCCTATTATGGTGACCAAAGAAAACATCTTCGCCGCAGATGAATTTGTGCGCAATATTGATATTGCCCATCAACAAGTAAAGCAAGCGATTCTTCGAACTCAAGAGCAACAGAAGAGAAAAGCAGACAAGCACAGAAGGAATCTCAATCTTGAAAAAGGACAATATGTCCTGCTTCGGTTTGAGAAAGCTAGATTGAAAAAGCGGGTCGGCAAAGGGAAAGTTGTCAAACTTTCCCATAGATTTTACGGCCCTTTCAAAATTACAGATAAAGTCAATGATGTGACTTTCAGATTGGATTTGCCTTCTAACTGGCGCATCCACAATGCTTTTCATGTCAGTCTCCTCCGACCATATGTTGGACCTCGTCCAGTGGCGCCCGTACAAGAAGATCCTCCAGAAGTCGAAGAGACTGAGGAAATTCTTCAACCTGAACAGATAATACACCACTCGGAGAGACAACTCAAGTCGGGGAGTCTACATCGAAAGTATTTAGTCAAGTTCAAGAATTACACTCCTTTAGATGCAAAGTGGATAACCGAGTCCGATCTTAAGGACTACCCTGACATCTTGCACAGTTATGTTGACACTCTACAGTTGAGGTCAATTGTTTAGAACCAAGAGGGATGTAACTAAGTCAGACTTTGTAAATAATTAATTTATTTACGAGAAAAGAATTATCTAATTAGTTGTGTGCACACCAGAATAGACCTAGCAGTTCTAAGGCCTCAGGTGAGCCTAAATGCGGGCTGGAACACCTCAGAGGGACCTTAGCAGAAATTACCCTGAAGCCCTAGTGATTGGGAAATCGGGTCTTCAGAAAGGGGTAAGCAGTAGCCTCAGACTTTAGGCTCAGAAAAATACGCGCGTCAGTACAAGCACATGAATGAGATGGGGTCCTTAGAACAGTGACCCTAAGGCTAATAAAGCTAATAAAGCCTTAGGGTAAATTTCGTGAAATTAAATTTAACGGTCCGTGCCTGGGCGGGCGGGCGGACAAGTGTGAACAGGTAAAGGCGGTGCAGTGCCGGGGCGGCATTGCGCCGACAGACCTTTGGTGTTCTCATAAAAGAATCATTGGTAGCAGTTGTTAGTTAGTTGCACATTTTTAATTAATGAGCTAAAAGTTTTTAAAGTCAAAAGTTGAATGGTTTTTAAGTTTTTAAAGTAAGTGTGCCACACTTACCAATGCAAACTAACTCTCTCACTCTCACTCTCACCCTCTCTCTGTTCCTAGCGTCCCCTCTCCCTGATGGCTATTTAGGAGCCCCCCCTCCTCCATTTTCAGGGTTGGTAGTGCACCTACCCCCCCTAATGTGAGCGTGCTCTACGGGGTGGAGCCCTCCATTGAAGCTTGAGAGCAGCCCTTTGCGACATATGTGGTAGCCTTGTGCTCCCATTGTCAAGAACAAGGGATCTCACAGTCATAGACACCTTCTGGTGAAGTTTCATCGCGAGAAGCTGCCGTAGACGCTCTCTTAGCAGAGTGCGGCTGCTGTAATTCTCTGTTTTCAGCCCCTAATCACCTCGATTAGGGCTGTTTTCAGCAAATCAGCCATAGAAATTCTCTTCTCTTTCCTTATCCTAAGTCTACACCAAGTTTGGCGCGATTCCATCGCGAAGAAGACCTCTGTTTCGGCGTAGGGGTGTGCACAGGTAAGAATTTCAGGTTATGTACAGAAAATTACAGCAAGCATGTGCGTGAGCATTTTGCTTGTTTTCTCTTTTGTGTTCGATGCATGAATGAATGAGCATGAAGGCAATACATAACGGAAGATGGACTCTCCTCTGTGAGAGGTTCCGATGAGCTGTTTTGGAAGATAGACTCTCTTTTCGAGAGCTTCCAACCAGTCTCGCAGAAGATGGGAAATCCCCTAAGCAGAAAGAAGGTGGAAACACTTTCTCAGTCAGTAGTCAGAACAGAACAGAAGAAAGAATAGAGGACGGGCGTATGCCCCGTTCTTGTGCTTGTAAAGATTCTCCCTTAGTAATAAAGATATTCTCTTTATGGGGGGGGACCAGCCCATCTACTGGTCCCCAATGAAGTGTCAAGTTTTCTCGCTCCCTCTAATTCTCTTGAGTATTTGAAGTGCAATTAAACGTCAGTTTACACTTCCGTATTTCTGTGACACTCTCATAGGAATGGCAATGCTTTTCAAAAGCTTCATGAAGAGGGTGAGGCATGATAGAACACTTGAAAGTTGAGAGACGTAGAGCTTGAAAGTTGAGAGGTTTACGCAATGGAGAGCTTGAGATTTTTTGGTAATGCAGAGAGGAGGTTGGAGAGAGGAAGACTCGGGAGGCAAGCTTCATGGAGGAATGGAGAGCTATGAGGGAGGAATGGAGAGCTTGAGAGGCTAGAGAAAATTGCAATCTCTCATGACTCATGAGAGAGCTTGAGAATGATTCATAAGCTTGAGCCTTGAGTTGGAACTTAATGGTGAGCTATGAGGGAGGAATGGAGAGCTTGAGAGGCTAGAGAAAATTGCAATCTCTCATGACTCATGAGAGAGCTTGAGTATGACTCATGAGCCTTGAGTTGGAACTTAATGGAGAAGAAGAGAACGAGGGCATCCTTATATAGATTTAGAGTGTAGACACTTGCCCTTGAACGAGAGAGAGAGAGAGAGAGAGAGAGAGAGAGAGAGAGAGAGAGATGAGGCTCAAGGCATGTGGGAGGTGAGGGGGGGGGATCTTAGGCTAGGTGGAAGGGATCCTATGCCAAAAGGCAACCCAAAAACCTCCCAAAAAAAAAGGCACAGTCAAACTGACTGTTGATTGGTCAAACGGGCAAAAAAAACCATCGGACGAATCGGACGCCATCACCAGACGAGACGGAAACGGACGCCACTGGACGGGACGATACGTTGGTCGGACGAGAATAACCCTGCTCGCAGTTTTCAATATGCTACGCAAGAACAAGCTACTCATTAATGCGAAAAAGAGTGAATTCTTTCTGAAAGAGATTCACTTCCTTGGGCACATTGTTTCAAATGATGGGGTACGCATGGATTGTGAAGGAATGGATCGTAGGCGTGCATGTGTGCAGCGAAGATGGAGAGAGAAGAGAGGGAGAGAGAGAGAGCACGACAGAGGGATGTGGGGTAGAGCTCCCAATTCTTTGTATGTATATGTATAAAGAATAAGGAGATAAATGTGGGCGGCCGGACAGTGTCCGGCAGTCACTGACAAAGCACGGTGAGGCACACTGCCTTTACCTAATATTCTCTCACTAATGACTGTGTGCCGATAAGACTAGCCTACAACTAGTATATACAAGAGGTGAGAGAAGACGGCTCTCAACCTATGCCCACTGGCTCACTCCAAACACGTGAGTGCATTTGTAACCGCTCTAGTGTAGATACAACATGCATACCACTAGGGCTAGATCCACGTTGACACTCATGATGCAGGTATCGAGTGACGACCTGCATGGCTCCACAATGCACAATGCCAGTGTCAGTCATCGCACAAATGACAACTCCCATTGCAAATGCACCAACCGCATAAGCAAGATTAGGTCTCGAGACCAAAAGGTGAGACATGAGAGACCCGAAAGCTGATGAAACATGCACTATGTGTGCCAACCTGTCAGCAACCTTAGTGCCATATGCATCCTCATCAGGAACAACCTGACTATTCATCACCATGTCAGCATCATCTGGCAAAGGCATATCTGCTGAGAATGACTGCAAAACCGAAAAATCAGCACCACTGCAATCACACAGCTGTCTGAAGGACACAGTCGCCCTCAAACGTATCAGACGCATCATAGAACAATGCATCGGTCTCTGGCTCAACTTATGTCACCTCAACTGATGACATATCAAACTGTGCATCCCCAGAGATACCACTGTCTGCGTGAAAGTCACCACAAGACAAATGCACAACCTGCTCTCCATGCAACACATCCTCAAAAGACACGCCTCGTCTCTCGCTCCAAACAATGCTCGAGATCACAAGACTCTCCCACCCAAGAGCAAACCACTGTCTCAAGCAAAGAAGGTGAGCAAATGGTCAAGCTCACTAGCCTCTGCAATAGGCATACATATCTGGCAAAATTTCGGCGCTCCTGTACTCGATCCAACAATTGGTATCAGAGCTTTGGCTTCGCAACAGATGGAATGCTACAGAGAAGTGAGCTTTCGGCTACGGTGAGCTCGTTTTCGGTGGAAGCTTGAGATTGGTGAGCAACCACCAGATCTGTGCTCATGGAAGCTTGAGGGACATTTCCAAGGTTGAGAGGAGGGTGTATTGCAAGTGTGTATCCTTTTTTGCAGCCATACTTGCAGGAAGAATGCATATTTTTATTTCCGCAGGTCATTTTTCGGGTTCCAAAACAGTGCTTTTTGCGTAACTTTTGCATATGGAAAGGAATGCAATTTATGCAAGGTTAAGGTGTAACCTGGGGTTCTGGCATGCTCTTGATGCAATGGTGATGTCTATTTGGACTGATTTTGACCTCTGAAATTTTTGCAGCAGCAGCTATTTATTGTGTGTCGAGGATTCTACACATGGTTTGCTCTCGGATGTGAGAGTGGTATTGTTTGCAAGTTTGCTCATAGGTAGGAGGATACGATGCATAATCTGTTTGGTTT
The DNA here is from genome assembly GCF_014529385.1 of Adiantum capillus-veneris. Lineage (NCBI taxonomy): Eukaryota > Viridiplantae > Streptophyta > Polypodiopsida > Polypodiales > Pteridaceae > Adiantum > Adiantum capillus-veneris. The sequence continues at coordinate 48,611,218 of NC_140946.1, read as the reverse complement.
GATGCTCAGGGAGACTCATGTTATTGCAATTTGAGCTCGGTAATGTATGCCTCGAGCATGTTTTTGGGCAGTCACAGGTAGAGCAGGTATTTGTGTGCTAGATTTGCAGGTGTTTGCAATGATGTATGCAAAGTGTGGAGATTGGTGCATGCATTTGGAGTGCGGTTTGATGCGCTTTGGCTGCTCATGGTTTTGAGTGTGCAATCACTTTGGTTACTGGTTTTGTAGCGGTTTTGCTGACGAAACTCTTGCGACATTTTTCCAACAGTTTTATGCGCATCATTGGTGCGATCGAGATTGTGATTGCTTGTAGCACTCAAGCTTTGCGTGCAGTGTTTTCCCTTTTGGGTGGTGCATTGCGAGCATGTTTCGCTCTGCATTTTTGGTCTTGAGTTGTGAGTGCTCGGCCATTTGGAGCTTCCAGTTTTGACTCCCAGCTACAAGTTGAGTCTAGTACTTCCACAGGTGTTTCCATTTGTAGTTGACGACATCTTCTTTAGTGTTTTGGCTTGCATACCGGTCACGACATAGTAGGTGTCTTGAGTTTTTGCATTGTGTATTTTTTGGGATAGTGGCTGGAGTTTACTCGCCATAGTTTGTGATCGAGCTTAGCTCTCACATTGACAGGTCGTTGAGTGATACTCGGGCTAGAGCGGTTTGGCTCTGTGTATGAATTTGTGAGGTGATTCCGGATGAGTACATTCCCGGATTGGCCATTTGGGCATTTGTAGTTGTCTCCAATGCGATTATACCAATTGTGAAGGAATGGATCGGAGGCGTGCGTGTGTGCAGCGAAGAGAGAGAGAGAGAGAGAGAGAGAGAGAGAGAGAGAGAGGGAGAGGGAAAGAGAGCACGTTAGAGGGATGTGGGGTGGAGCTCCCAAATCTCACTGTATGAGAATTGTAAGAATGTGAGTGAGAGCTCCCTATTCTTTGTATGTATAAAGAATAAGGAGATAAATGTGGGCGGTTGGACACTGGCCGGCGGTCACTTGCAAAGCACGGTGAGGCACACCGCCTTTACCTAACATGGATCCCGCCAAAGTGGAAGCAATTATGTCATGGCCAGACTTGAAGTCCGTACAAGACATTCGAAGCTTTCTAAGCTTATGCTCCTACTATAGGAGGTTCATCCGAAATTTTGCTGAGATTGCTTTTCCACTCCATGCACTGCAAGGAAAAGGAGTTACTTTCAAGTGGACAACCAAGCCTTCAAACACTTGGAAGAGAAGCAGACTTCAGATCCGGTAATTATTTTGCCAGATCTTCCGAAACCTTTTGTGGTTCATTGTGATGCATGTGGCCATAGTCTTGGTGCAGTTCTAATGCAGAATGGCCGAGTAGTCGCATATGAGAGCATAATACTTTTGAAGACCGAAAGGAATTTACAAGTTTATGAAAAAGGATTGCTGGCAATAATTCATGCTCTCACTAGTTGGAAACACTATTTGCTAGGGGCTGATTTTGTTGTCCAAATAGATCATCAAACCTTGTGATATTTTCTCACACAAGCGAAGCTGTCTGAGAGACACATGCAATGGGCAAACATCTTGTCAATGTTCCATTTTCAGATTGTGCACGTGCAAGGGAAAAAGAACGTGGTGGCTGATGCGTTGTCACGAAAGTCCCAAATTTCAGCAATGTCAATTCCGTACCATGGTGAACTTGACGATATGAAGACACAATATGCTGAAGATTCAGATTTTGCAAGGATCTATGATCAGCTTGTTGATGGGCAACATCATGAGCACTATATGCTTGAGAATGACTTTCTCATGATGCATGTGTAAGGTGCAATGGAAGTGAATGTTAAACATTGCTCAAGATGAGTGCTCCCAACTGTGCTCAAGGGTTCCTTTTACTTACGGAAGGGAGAGCCTTCCGTTCCTGTAGTGAGAGAATGCAAATGATCACAACCAAAGTGAATGACACTGTGAATGAAGGTGCTGAGAGAGAGAGAGAGAGAGAGAGAGAGAGAGAGAGAGAGAGAGATGAAATGAAATGAAATGTTATATTAACGTCTTCAAAAGGCCAAAATGACCTATGAGACCAAAAAGTTACAATTGGTGAATCTGATATCATGTCTGAGTACGAAACTAACTAAGAACTAAACACTAGAACACTGAGGAAGGAAAAGGAAATAAATCTTAAGCTGATTCGGGATTGAGACGAGATACAGGGGGAGGGGATTGGAGGGTTCAGATGAAATCCCTCATCGGTCGTTGTCCAATCTCATCAACCTCCTCCATGGTTAGTGCTCTAGTTGGGCGTCTTGCATGTCGAGCTAGAGTGATCTGTATCTTCTGTTGCAACCTTCGTCGATGGTGGGAGACCCCCCCAGGTCGTGGGCGTCTCAATTTGCCTAGCTTAGTGGCTCCATCAAGCAGCGTACCTCTGGTATGGGTGGGCTTTGAGATCTGCTGTACTGATTGCTCCTCTGGCTCTCCCCTGGCCGGTGTAAAGAAATCTGTGATCCGTCTCTGAGACTGTCTTTCCCCTGATGTCCTCAGCAAGCTCTCCCTAAGTCTGCGCAGCTCTAGTAGGAACAATCCGAGACACCTTTGATGCTTGTATCTCAGGACTCTAGAAAAAGGTCCGAAGCCTTCTCTGAACAAGCAGTGGAAGCAACTGCGTATCTCATAGTACGTTGGGCAATGACATGTGTAGTGTAGCTCTGTCTCTTGCTCTAAGTTACATAGGTGACATATCCTGGCCCCTGCCGGCACCCCTCGAAATCCAGTCTCGATCTGGAGTTGTGTGAGGATGTGCGTATCTGCGCAATAGCGCATCTTATCCCATGAGATAAGTGCGTATCCATTTATGCAGGTCTAGTCACAAAACCGTCCTCCGCGAGTTGGAGAAGATGCTCTCTGTAGAAGGCCATCTTCGTGCCCCACTCCTGTGTCGGCTATATCCATGTGCTCTTGGTATCTAGCTGAATCAGATCTAGGCGTATGAGTTTGGTGATCTCTGTCCGTGTGAGAGACAAGGAGGGTGCATCCAGGGAGTATTGAAACGGAGGCAATCTATCCATGTTGAAACCATGCGACTGAAACCATGCTGTCAACTGTCCATATCAACATGCTGTATCGCCTTGTAGAGCTAGTTGTCGAGATGACTCCAGGGTGAGCCGAGCGTATCTGTCCCTGGGGAGATCCTATAGACCTTGCATAAAGTATACTTCTCTAGTCAATGCCTCCACCACGAGGGGGGGGGGGGGGGGGGGGAGCTCGGCTCGGATAATCTCACACGGCACTGAGGCCTTAGCCCGGATCATCCGAGCGATCATAGAGACCAGAGGCCTCTCCATACACTTCCATCCATTTGTGTTGCCAGATCTCCCATGGTGGTCTACTGAGGGTTCCCATACCTGAACTCCATAGAGCATAGCTGGAGTCGCTAGAGTGTCAAAAAGCCAGAGCTTTGTTCGCAATTCCTGAAACTGAATCTGCGAACACATCCTCTCCAGTCCTCCCAAAGCTGCATATTCTCTCGTCAGTCTGGTCTCTGATGCTCTTCTTAGTGAAAACACCGGTCCAACGAAGACTACCCCCAGATAAGTATACGCATCTGTGTACTCCACAGTCTCCTCGCCATACGTAAAAATGGGCGTTGACCTCCTGACCCACTGTGGTGTGGTGTTGAATACCATAACCTTGGTTTTCCCCAGGTCGACAGACAATCCACTATCACGAGCAAATGCATGCAAAGCATCCAAATGACGTTGCATCCCCTCTGGAGAGTCAGAAATCAGTGCAATATCATCAACATATAGTAACAACAAAGTCCATTTCCCTGCTAGCTGAGCCCCCCTGTCTCCTTGACGCTCTACATAGTCCGAAAACCCATCCACATACATCCCAAAAAGAGTTGGGGATAGGGGGCATCCCTGCTTTACTCCAATAGTGGAGAGGACCATGTCAGACATTCCCTCAGTGGTGCGCACCCGCCCCATCACTGTCTTGTAGAGAGCCAAAATCCCTCATATCAGCTCTATAGGCACACCCATGTCCTGTAATCTGCGTATAAGTCTGGCTCTCGGCACTGTGTCAAAAGCTTTGCGGAAATCCACAAAGCTACAATGGATCCTCTTGCCATGGTGTCTACCCTCCTCAATAATAGCTATGAGTGTCAAAATCTGGTCAAGAGTTGAGAAACCTCTCCTGAAACCTGCTTGCCCTGGTGCTCTTATGCCTTCTCGTTCTACCCATCTACTCAGTTCCTGCTCAAGAATGGATGCATACAGCCTAGCTAATGTGTGACCAACCATGATGGTGCGATAATTCCCGGGAATCATGGGATCTCCTGACTTGAAAACAGGCACAATCGTGGACATACTCTAAGTCTCAGGGAAGCCTTCATACATGGCTCGATTAAACATCATAGCCAAGAGCTCTGCAAGCATATCTTTGGCATGGATGAAGTGCTCTGCTACCAGACCATCATGATCATGTGCTCTCCTTGTCTTCATCCTGTCAATAGCTTTCCTTACCCTCTTGGCAGTAAAGAAAGAATGCGTCTCCGGGCATGTCTCTAGTGGGTCCGGCAGAGGTGGTTGTCCTGAAGCTGTGTAGAGAGATGTGGCATATTCCCCCCATGTCTCAGTGGAGGTGACCGCTGGTGGTGGTGAATGTTCGTGGAATAGCCTCCATGCTTCGCCTGAGTCCTGACTTATAAATAGCTGATACAGATCCTTCTCTAGCTGAGATAGATAAGCCCTTTTCTTTCGTCGCACTAGGCGGTGAAAGATAATATGTGACTGTCTATGTGTGGTAATACCCATGAGCACTTCCCTTGGTAACTTGATCCTCATCTCTCTACACTCCTCATCGTACCAACTGTTCTTGGGCATGCTCCCACGTCGTCTCCGTGTAGGCTGGCTGTGGGGGTATACTTCTGATGCTGCATCATGGAGCGTCTCTGTTAGTATCTGAGTGAGTTCATCTAGTGGCCGTCCTGGCTTTTGGGTGCATAGTTTCCTGTATATCTCATCCATATACACAGAGTCCGTCTCCCTAATGAAGGTATACCGGATGTGTGTGGGGACCTCTCCTAATGGAGTTGTGCTGAACTGAAATGTCAGGGTGAAGGACAAGATAGCATGATCAACTGCTACATTAACTGGCCTAGTGCCCACCATGAAATCCTGAAAGAATGGAATGAGACCTGGCTGGACCATAACATAATCCATTGTGTTGGCACCATGTCGGTGTGGAAAGCAAGTAAAACCTCCAGCTATCGAAAATCTTTGTAGGCCATTCAAAATGGCCAATCTATGTGCGGTTCCCATATGTATCAAGTATCTGCCATACTGAGTGTATTCCTCATCTTGTGATAATCTGGATAGACCCATCTCTGTAGCATCCAGCTCCCTAAGCATCTCCTTGGAAGTATCATAAAATATTGTCTGGTGGTGGGCAGTCCTAGCATTGAAATCCCCTAGTATGATAATGTCACCGTCCTTAGAAAACTCCCATATGTCATTATCCAAAATAGCAAAGGGGGATTGTCCTCTAGGTGATGCATATAGTGACATACTAGGAGGAAAGTAACAGATAGCAATGTAGAGGTATCTGCCCGTCTCTGCCCTGAGCCTCACCCACATGTACCTAGCATGCTCATCCTTGCGCGCTATATATATCAATGGCTGCAACTCCTCCCTGAATAGAACTGCCACTCCCCTTGAGCCTCGTCCTCCATGCTCCGATTTGGTCTCCTGTCTGCAGGCTGTCTCCCATCTATATCCGCTCACCTGTGGCATGGATTGCCCAAGGGCTTGATGCGTCTTAGAGTAGAAGATGATGTCTCTCCCTGTGAAGCTATCCTCAAAGGCCCCTACATCTAAGACGAAGTGATCCGTTACAATTCCAGGTTGCCATCTTTAGTGTGGTCCCATAGGTCTCATACGTCATGCGGGACGTCGCTCCAATATCACCACCTTTCCATCCCTGTAAAAAGCAATCTTCCCCTTTTCCCTTGCTGCTCTGATTTCCGGCATTACTTCTTGCATATGAGCAATCTGCGAGAGGGTGAGGTCATCTCCAAGAAAGATGCCAGTCTTCTTTAGAGTTAGTCTCTTCTTCGCTTCCATGGAGGGGAGCGGAGAATGAGTGCCCTTTCCTTCGAGGTTTCTCCGTTGCTCCCGCTTTTCTTAGTGCCCACTCTCCAGGCCCTTGTATGCGTCTGCTCGTTGACCCCCACCAGAGTCATGAGTTCTTTCACCTCTTCATCCGCATTATCTTGGTCTTTCATGCCACATATCCTTACGTGTAAGGCCCGCACACGTCTCCTTTGCTCATCTTCTAGTGTCAAGTTGATGATGGTTGGTGTGGGGGTGGAGGTTATTTCCTTGCCTTTCCCTTTCTTGACAATCTCGATCCATTTTTCTGCCTTTTCTGCTTTTTGTTGGGTCTTTGTGATGACATCTACCCACGAGGTCGTCATTTCTTTTTGTTGCTCCCCACCTTCTTTGATGGCCCGCACTTGTTCCTTAATCGTGTTAAGCTCTTCAATTACTGAAGGTTGAAGCTCTCCCTCTTCGAGGACATTCTGCGATCGCACCTCTGCGAGCTCTTTCTTGAGTAGTGCAATTTCTTCATCTTGGGCCTTCACGCGATTCTCGAGTGTATGTATTGTGGTTTCCTGTGCTGTCACGCGTGTGTCGAGAATGTTGATAGTACCTAAGAGGTGGCGGTTGATCTGGCTGATGGACTCGCTCAGCTCTTCTTTGAATTTTTGGATGGCATCCTACACCGGGTCATCTTTGCCATTCTGCTTCCTCATGGTCGAAGGGCCGCCACAGGGGAGAGAGAGAGAGAGAGAGAGAGAGAGAGAGAGAGAGAGAGAGAGAGAGAGAGAGGAGTGAAGAAGGGAGGCACATGAGTTTTTTTTTTTTCAAAAATAAAAATAAAATAAATTTAAAACTCTCTCTCTTTACCCGGCTAGGCTTTCTCTCTCTATGCGCGGAGTTTTTTTTTCCCTTAACCCTCTCTCTCTACGCTCGGTTAGCAGAGAGAGAGAGAGAGAGAGAGAGAGAGAGAGAGAGAGAGAGAGAGAGAGAGAGAGAGAGAGAGAGAGAGAGAGAGAGAGAGGGAGGCACAGGAGGTTTTTTTTCAAAAATAAAAATAAAATAAATTTAAAACTCTCTCTCTACGCGGCTAGGCTTTCTCTCTCTATGCGTGGAGTTTTTTTTTCACTTAACCCTCTTTCTCTCTCTACGCGCGGAGTTTTTTTTCTCCCTTAACCCTCTTTCTGTCTCTACGCTCAGCTCTTCTTTGCATTTTTGGATGGCATCCTCCACCGGGTCATCTTTGCCATTCTGCTTCCTCATGGTCGAAGGGCCGCCACAGGAGAGAGAGAGAGAGAGAGAGAGAGAGAGAGAGAGAGAGAGAGAGAGAGAGAGAGAGAGAGGGAGGCATAGGAGAGGTTTGTTTTCAAAAATAAAAATAAAATAAATTTAAAACTCTCTCTACGCGGCTAGGCTCTCTCTCTACGTGTGGAGTTTTTTCTTTCTCGCAACCCTCTTTCTCTCTCTACACTTCTCACCTCTCTCTCTCTCTCTCTGCGCTTGAAAAGACCAACTTTCTCTCTCTGCCCTCTTTCTCTCTCTACGCAACATTTTCTCTCTTTCTCTCTCTACGCTCTTTTTGCTTTTCTCTCTACGCCTCTTTCTTTCTTTCCTTCCAATCTCTCTCTACGCTCGGATAGAAAAGGGGGGGGGGGGGGGGGGGGGGGGGAGCGCAACAGCAAGGGCAACGGGGCGGAGCAGCAAGGCGAGAGTGGCAACAAGGGCTGCGGTAGGAGCAGGGGTGGCGGACAGCGCGAGGCGACATAAGAAAAGGGGGGGGGGGGGGGGGGGGGGGGAGCGCGTGGGAGCAGGGGCGGCAGAGCGAGCAGGACAGAGACGCGAGGAGAGAGAGATGATGATGATGTTGTATTACGTCCTCGGGGGGCCAAAATGACCCATGGGACCACAAAAAAAATAAAATCTACAAGAGGCTCCCCTCATGTGTGTAGAGGGGGTAGTGGGCTAGTAGCTTTCTTGTGTGTTAGTGTTGTGTGATGATCCAATACTTTGGCAAAGTAGATGCCTAAAGCTACTGGGGAGGGGTGTGTCCGAGAGAGAAGCTCCTCAAAGGTGACATCTCCTTGCAATAGCAATGGGAAATCAGCATGGATGTGTGCGTATGCTGGGCACTCGATGGTGACATGGGCCTCGCTTTCCACTTTGTTTAAATTGCATTGTGTGCATGGCCTTCTATTTTCCTTAATATTCAGCCGCCCTCCCGTTTCAATCTTGAGCATGTGTGATCGCGTCCGCATCAAAGTAATGGCCCGTCTTGCCCGGTGGGACATAGGTGTCCTGATATGCATCTGGGTGTCCCCAGTCTTGTAGGTCTCCCAATATGGTGTATTGATGTGTTTGCCGTAGTATTCAAATTTGGACCTGTGTACTGCTGTACTCCATCTAGTGTGTAGGGCTTCAAGTATGCTTCTCTCAAAATTCAGCCCATGCTCATGTTCAGTGCCTTTCTCTATGTGCATGTCCACATGGTCTCCCACATTCCATCTAGAGAACCATTTCCGTATGTCTTCTACGAGACTGGATGTGAGAAATTTACTCTTGTAATTCTTTTGCGGTTTGCATCCAGCTTGCCATGCCATGTGGGGTAGACGGCTCTCCGGCATCATCTTAACTTTCATGAGGTATCTGTGTACCCTTTGTAAGGCTTGCATTTCCAAGGGTCTCTTTCCTGTCTCCAAAAGCATCACTGAGTATGGGGTGGTAGTTTTGATCCCCATGTGTCTACATAGGAATTTTTTCTGTATCTTTTCAATGTCATTCCAAGTGCTAGCGGGGATACTCCCCCCCCATACCTCTACACCGTAAAGTATTGTTTGGACCACGCATACATCAAATGCTAGAGACTTTATTTCCCATCGCCTTGTGACACTTTGCTTGCACATGTTCTCAAATTCATAGTATTTCGCTTGTCCTGCATCAATTCTGTTTTGCGCGCAACTTCCCCATGCATGGTTTGAAGGTACATAGATGCCCAAGTACTTGAACCTCTCAACCGCTTGGAGTGCTTGCCCGTCATACGTGATGATGGGCTGATTCTCATTTCTACATGTGTGGACTGACATAACCTTTGTTTTGGCTACATTGACTGACAAGCCCGTTGCATTGCAAAATGCATGTACTGCATCCAAAAGTTTATGTAGAAGGAGTGCCTTGTAGGCAAAGAGAACCACATCGTCGGCATATATGAGGAGCAGAAGCGTGAAAGTACCAATGCTAGGGTGATCTCCCCCCTCTCCCATAGCCTTGTTAATGAAATCATCAAGCTCATCTATGCATAGTCCAAAAAGCGTAGGTGACAAAGGGCATCCTTGTTTAACTCCCATAGTGCTCCTGAACTCTTGTGAGAAACTTGTGTTTGTCTTGAGTTTACATCTGACCTCTTGGTAGAGACGTCCCACTGCTGCCCTGAGATGCATAGGAACTCCCAGAGTTTCCATACGTGACCATAGCCCTTGATGGGGTACTGTGTCAAACGCTTTCGTGAAGTCCACAAAACAACAATACAGGGTTTTGCCTTTTAGCCTGGTTTCATCCATCAAGACCCGGAGTGTGATAAGGTGGTCTATCGTGCTGTGGCGGGCTCTAAATCCTGCTTGTCCAATGGCACGTTTCCCGTTATTTTCAGCCCATGTGCTAAGATCTTTCTCAATAATGCTTCCAAATAGTTTTGCCATACATGAGCTCACCATGATGGTGCGATAATTAGTGAGCAAATTGCGGTCACCTCCTTTAAAGAGCGCTTTCACCCAGTATTCTTGCCAATCTCCTCCTTGTCCTCGCATTTTGGTACCATTCCACCATACGGAGTGCTTGATATATCCACTAATGTCCGGCAGCCTGCATGTGTTTTGTTCCCATGTTTCCAATAGGAAGAGTATGTCAGCTTGTGGTAGAATATCCACCAGCCCTTCTCCCTTATGCCATGGGAAACCTCTACAATTCCAGCTTGTTACCTGTATGGTCGTGATCCCATGGGTCGCGTGCCCCTATGCATTTTTAGGCGGTGATGCTGGTTTTTTCTCCTTGAGACGTTCTTCATATGTTTTCCTTCTTGCTGCCTGTTGTGTCGGTGTTCTATCTTCACTTACATAGTACTGAGTGCCTTTCAAGTAGAAGCGCGTAGTTTCCAAAATTATGGCCCTTTTGCGAGCATCCAACATTGTGCATACAACTGCCCTATGAGCATCAACATTGTGCATACAACTGCCCTATGAGCATCAGTCTTCTTCTGACCCACTCTATGTGCCCCATATACCCTTGCATCTTGCATATCAAGCTTTTCTGCTAACAGGGTGGTAACGTCTACATTCAATGACATGACTGTTTCCTCCTCAGGTTCTGGCATGCCTCGTATCACAATGTTTTGGGATCTTTTCTCCCTTTCCTTGTATTTGGTAGAATCCTCATGCGTATACATACTCTCATACGTATACATCTCTCCTGTCTTGTGTCCCATTGTCCTCTCTTGTTTCACTATTTGTGCCCAAGATGGAGGAGACCCCTCTGGTGCATCGGTTACATTATTGGTGACGTGTGTTATGTGACTGCCTTGTTCCAGCACTTGAGTTTGTAGTGTTTTCAGGGTGTCTTCTTGTTGTTGAAGCTTCAGAGCTTTCAGTGCAATGGTATGATCCAACTCTTGGTTGCGTAGTGTCAGGTTCTTGAGGTCTTCATTTTGGCGTGAAATAACCTCATTCTGTTGTCGTACCTGTTCATGGATAGACAGTAGCAGTCCCCAAATGTCCTGTGTAGTACATGTGATCGTCGTGTCCCTTGAATCCTTGGGGGGCGTGTCCTTCGGCATTGATTTAAAAGGCGATGAGCTCACTGTTCAACCGCTTCTGGATACCCTTTGATTAATGTGCGCTGATTGCATAGGTGGGGAAACATGCGGCAGTGGCTACATGCAGCAGTGAGACAACGGGCCTGGTGCAGTGAGGCAGCGGCAGGTACTACACTCTTGACACTGTGCAATCGCAGCAGGGCAGCCACAGCGGGTGCAGCAAAAGCCGCAGCAGTAGCGTGTGCAGGGGATGAAACAGCAGCAGCGGGTGAGAGCAGCAGTAGCGCGTAGGCAGCCACAGGGGTGGCGCGTGGGCAGCTAAAGGGGGTGTAGGGGCTGCGCGGTGGGGTGGCGCTGGCGAGGAAGGTGGCGGGTAGGCATGGCTAGAGAGAGAGAGAGAGAGAGAGAGAGAGAGAGAGAGAGAGAGAGAGAGAGAGAGAGAGAGAGAGAGAGAGAGAGAGAGAGAGAAATGAAATGAAATCTTATGTTATATTAACGTCTTCAAAAGGCCAAAATGACCTATGAGACCAAAATGTTACAATTGGTGAATCTGATACCATGTGTGAGTACGGAAATTACAAACTTACAAAGAACTAACACTAAGACGCTAAGGAGAAGGAAATAGGGGGAGGGGGGTTTGTGGGTTCAGATGAAATCTCTCATCAGTCGCTGTTGGATCTCATCGACCTCCTCCATGGTCAATACTCTGGTTGGGCGTCTTGCATGTCGAGCTAGAGTGATTTGTATCTTCTGTTTTTGCAGCCTTCGTTGGTAGTGGGAGACCCCCCGAGGTCGTGGACGTCTGGATCTGCCAAGTTCCGTGGCTCGATCAAGTAGTGTACCTCTAGTATGAGTAGACTCTGAGATCTGTTGTAATGACTACTCCGTTGGCTCTCCTCTGGCTGGTGTAAAGAAATCTGTGATTCGTCTATGAGACTGTCTTTCCTTTGATGTTCTCAGCAAGCTCTCCCTGAGTTTGTGCAGCTCTAGCAGGAACAATCCGAGACACCTTTGATCCTTGTATCTCATGACTCTAGAAAAAGGTCTGAACCCTTCTCTGAACAGGCAGTGGAAGCGGCCGCGTATCTCCTAGTATGTTCGGCAGTGACATGTGTAGTGCAGCTTTGTCTCTGGCTCTAAGTTGCATAGGTGACATATCCTAGCTCCTGCCGGCACCCCTCGAAATCGGCCAGTCTCGATTTGGAGCTGATGTGAGGATGTGCGTATCTGTCCAATAGCGCATCTTATCCCATGAGATAAGTGTGTGTCCATGTATGCAGGCCTAGTCACAAAGCAGTCCTCCGTGAGTTGGAGAAGATGCTCTCTGTAGAAGGCCATCTTCGTGCCTAACTCCTTTGTTGGTTGTATCCATGTGCTCTTGGTATTTAGCTGAATCAGATGACGTATGAGTCTGGTGATCTCTGTCTGTGTGAGAGACAGGGAGGGTGCATCCAGGGAGTACTGAAGCAGAGGTAATCTATCCATCTTGAGACCATGCGATTGAAACCATGCTTGTAGAGCTAGTTGTAGAGATGACTCCAAGACAAGCCTTGTAGAGCTAGTTGTCGAGATGACTCCAAGACAAGCCGAGTGTATCTGTCCCTGGGGAGATCCCATAGACCGTGCATAAAGGAAATTGATCTCGTCAATGCCTCCACCACGAGGGGGGGCGGCTAGCTTGGCTCGGATAATCTCATGTGGTACTGAGGCCTTAGCCCAAATCATCCGAGCGATCATAGAGACCAGAGGCCTCTCCATACATCTCCATCCATCTGTGTTGCCAGATCTCCCATGGTGGTCTACTGAGGGTCCCCATACCTGAACTCCATAGAGCATAGCTGGAGTCACTAGAGTGTCAAAAAGCCAAAGCTTTGTTCGCGGTTCCTGGAACTGAACGTGTGAACACATCCTCTCCAATCCTTCCAAAGCTTTATATGCTCTCGTCAGTCTAGTCTTTGATGCTCTCCTTAGTGAAAACACCGGTCCACCGAAGACTACCCCAAGATAAGTATATGCATCTGTGTACTCCACAGTCTCCTGGCCATACATAAATGTGGGTGCCGACTCCTGACCCACTGTGGTGTGGTGTTGAACACCATAACCTTGGTTTTCCCCAGATTGAAAGACAATCCACTGTCACGAGCAAATGTATGCAGAGCGTCCAAGTGACGTTGCATCCCCTCTGGAGTGTTAGAAATCAGCACAATATCATCAGCATATAGTAACATCGGAATCCATGTCCCTGCTAGCTGAGCCCCCCTTCCCCCCTGACGCTCTACACAGTCCAAAAACGAGAGAGAGAGAGAGAGAGAGAGAGAGAGAGAGAGAGAGAAATGAAATGAAATGTAATGTTATATTAACGTCTTCAAAAGGCCAGAATGACCTATGAGACCAAACTGATACAAAAGTGGTGAATCTGTTACAATGTCTGGGTACCTTAGTACTAAAGTACTAAGTGTCAAAGTGTGAAAATAAATGTGAAAAACTAAATACAAAGTATTAAATAAACTTCTTAGGAGCATTCTAGGTGTCTGGCTAGAATGCTTCTAATCCTTTGTTGTAGTCTCCTCCGGTGAAGTGTGCTTCTGCATCTTGGTCGTGGTAGAGAGAGAGAGAGAGAGAGAGAGAGAGAGAGAGAGAGAGAGAGAGAGAGAGAGAGAGAGAGATTTTATTTACGTCTTCAAAAGGCCAAAGAAAACTGGCCTATGAGACAGATCCATGTACAAAAATGTGAATATCCTCTGGATATCTGGTATGTGCAGAATGACCGGGTAATAATGGCATCCGGTGTACAAAGTGTAGTGTGGTAAGTGATCGGGTAATAACAAAGCATCCGGTGTGCAGATGTGGGGGTGACCGGGTAATAACAAAACATCCGGTGTACATAAAGAGGCATGTATGTGTGTAGTGAGAGTGAGGGGAGGAGGGAGGGGGGTGGTGTGGTACATCAGCTCCATCCATTAGTGATGGCAGGGTGTAGTATCTGGTACATCCGTGAGCCTGATGTGAGGACTTTGGCTATGCCCGCCATGTCTAGTGTCTGCTCTGCCCTCCTCTGAATATATGCTGTATGTTGATCCCTGATGGCCTAGACCTCTCGTCTGTGTCTCTGAGAGGCCCTGGAGCGATATCCTGGTAGTCGTGGTCTTCGCCTAGCTCTGGCCTCCTCAGTTCGTATCAAAGTCATCCCTTGATGTGTGGATGGCTGTGGCTGCTAGCCTGGAAGTAGTCTGTAAGGTGTGTCTGCCTATCCGATCCTCCACCTTCCCCCGTCTAGAGGGCTCTCTCTCTATGCTGGTGCATCTCCACCAAGAGTCTCCCAAGTAGTCTCTGATCTAATGATGTCATCACTGTTTGTAATGAGACCTCTGGCCTGTCAAATAGAGTGGGGTACCGTGATCCGATCCCCGCATTGTGAAGGCATTTGCATAAGAAGTGGCCCTCACACTCCACCTCCTGTCTGCATAATCTGCATATCCTGGCCTCGCGTGGGACCCGTGCTGCTCTGCCGCTCTCAATCTCAAGCTGATGGGATGATACTCTGAGTTGTCGGATGACTACCCTCATGCCATGTGGTAGATATATATCCATGTAGTGGGGCCTCTGAATGAACCTGTCCTCTGTGAGCATAAGGAAATGATCTCTGTAATATGCCATCTTCGTGGCCAATGGCCGCGAAGGTGTGAGCCAAGTCTGCTCTACGTGCTTTTGTATGAGCTCATATCTGACAACTGTGTTCCTCTCAGTGTGTGAGAGGGCCTGGCGTGGTGCATCTGGATCATACTGTGAGGGAGGCAATCTGTCCATAGAGTAGCCGTATGTCTGAAGCCATCTAGTCACACTTGCATACCATGATCTCTCATCCCTAGAGTCTGCTAGCCCGCAGGAGGCCTCAAGAGCAAGGCGAGGTAGTCTATCTGCCCTCATGTCTCGCAGCCTGTGGAGGTATCCCACTGTCTGAAATAGAGCCTCCACTACCATGGGTGGGGCACCGAACTCTGCTCTCATAATATCATGTGGGATTGATGGCTTGCTCCGAATCATCCGGGCAAGCAGCAATATCTGTGGCCTCTCGAGTCCGCTCCAAGCTTGCTTTGATAATCCTGGGGTCCACACTGGGGCAGCGTATAGAAGTTCTGGTGTCACCAAAGTGTCAAATAGCCAGCTGTTCGTGCAGGGCTCTTGGAAATGTGTCTGATGGCATCGTCTCTCAAGCATGGCTAGAGCTGCATACTCTCACGTGGTGCGATCTCGGGCTGCCTGTGCCATAGAGAAGCGTCCAGTCCTGACTGCCCTCAAAAGGAAAAACTGATCTCCTCCGAACAATGCCTGATGTGTGGAATATCAAAACCTTGGTCTTGCCAAGGTTCACTGTCACTCCTCTTTGTGTACAAAATAAGTCTAGAGCCTGTATGTGGAGCTGGAGATCCTCTGCAAGTAAAATAATGTCATCAACATATAGCATAATATGTACGTGAGTGCTTGATAGGTCAGCGCCTGCTCCTCCTCTCTGTCGGATGTAGGTCTCCATCTCATCTATGTACAGACCAAATAGAGTAGGGGAAAGTGGACACCCCTATGTCACCCAGATGGTGCTAGTGATGCTATCTGATAGTCCTCCTGGGCATCTGACCATGCGTGACACTCTCTCATACAAAGCATATATGGCCCATATCATGTCCGGGGGTATCCCAAGAAATATGAGTCGCTGTAGTAGTCTCTCTCTCGGGACTGTGTCAAAGGCTTTGCGGAAGTCCACAAAGCAACAGTAGAGGCGTCTCCCTCGGCTCTGTGACTGCTCTATCAGGCATCTGAGAGTGAAGATGTGGTCCACAATAGAGAATGTGCGTCTGCAGCCCGCCTGTCTGGAGGCGCGTAGTCCCTCGGTCTCTGCATATCTGCTCAACTCTGACTCTAAAACTGCTCCATAGATCTTGGCCATCGTATGACCAATCATGATAGTCCTGTAGTTGGTTGGATCCATGCGGTCTCCAGCCTTATGTAAAGGCACAATAGTATGCATAGTCCAGCTCTCTGGAAATCCCTCTGCCAATGCCCTGTTGAAAGGTGTGCAATCAATGGAGCTAGAGTGTGTGTAGCGTATATAAAATGCTCACCTTGAAGCTCGGTGTGGTCCGCGGCTCGGCGGTGCTGTAGACTCTGAATGCCTCGTCTCACCATATCTATGGTAAAGAGAGTGGGAGCTGTAGGTCGGGGAGCCACCGGGTGTGGAAGGGGGGGCTGAGCCGGCACCTGATAGAGTGTCTCTGCATATGCATGCCATACCGCTGGGTCCTCTATAGGCGTGGGTGGGGTCCGTTGTCTCATCTCTCTCCAAGAGATCGCTGCCTCTCGACTTGGAAGTGTATGGTACACATCCCACCACTGTGTCTCCTCAAAGGCTCTCCTCTTACGTCTAGCAAGAGTATCCATCTGTCGGTGCATCTGTCTCTCAGATATCTGCCCAGTAATATGCTGTGCCCTAAGCCTCTGATATAGCTGTCTGCACTCATCATCATACCATCTATTCTGGGGCATCGTCCCAGATCGTGATGTGTCGCTGGAGTGCATGGTCGAGGGAAAGCTCTCAAGCGCTGCTGAGTGTAGTATGGAGGTGAGCTCAGTGGTGAGTGTGGAGAGTGGGGCGTCAGGGTCTAGCTGGCTGATCCCTGTGTACACATGGTATCTGTAAATCTCAAAAAGCTCCTCACTGAAGTGTATAGTGGTATGCTGCATGGGGGACTGGGGAGGTGGTGTCGGTAAACTGGTACTGAGAGAGAGGCTGAGATATGTATGATCCGCGCCGATGGGCCGTGGTGGTATGGTAAAAGAACGTACAATATCCATGGCCCCTGTGGAGCCTAAGATGTAGTCCACTGTGCTCTGGCCTTTCTTGCCTCCCTGTCCTGTCTTGCCTCCCTTCTGGAAGCAAGTGTATCCACCTGACATCAGCCAACGGGACATCCCGTTGTAGATCAGGAGGTGGTGCGCTGATCCTAGTGCCAGTAAGTGTGATCCGTATCTAGTAGGGTCACTCCCTCTATCCTCTGATGTCTTCCCTAGTCCCACATCCTCTGCCGTTATGGTACGGAGTAGGATGGAATCATCAACGTCATACATCTCGCACTGTCGGCTCTGTGTGCGGGCATTGAAATCACCTACAAGTAGGATCTCTCTCAATGCCGCGTAGTGTAGGAGGTCCTCTGAGAGAATCGAAAAGGGTGGTTGTGACTGTGGTCCCTCCTCCTCCTCCTCTACCATACTCTCATCGGCATCCTCCGCTGGTGGCTCCTCCTCTGTCGTAGATGCTCGTTGTATCTCTGTATGGTCTGTGAAATGTGACCCGCGTGGGGGGAAGTAGCACAGTGCAACATGTATGGCTTTGTCTAGGGCTAGCTGTATCCTCACCCACATGAAGCGGGCCTCTACATCTCTGCTCACTACTGTGACCCTGTCCTGTAGCTCTCTCCTCACTAAAAGAGCAATCCCCCCTGATCCTCGTGATGTCCCCTGCCTCCCTGTGGATCGCCTGTATGTGGACTCCCAGTGGTAGCCCGGGACATGTGGTAGACCTCTCTCCTTGCTCTCATATGTCTGTGTCGGGGCATCACAATGTCTCTCCCCTTCATCACCTCCTCGAGTCTGCCTGGCTGAGTCCATACGCATCCGTCGCAATTCCATACTCCGAGTGTGATCTCATGTCATGTCGCCTCCGTAGTCTCATAGGTCGCGAATCCCTATGCCATGGGTTTTCCATCTATGAAGATTCGCCCATCTCTATAGAAAGCCTTCTTGCCCTCTTTCCTTGCTTGCATGATTTTGGGCATACAAAGCTTTCGATGCTCCACTTGTGTCTTGGTGAGATCCTCATCAATGTAAATGGGGGACGACTCCTAATCCTCTCAATGCAATCCTCTTCTTTAGGAAGGTGATTTTGTCCATGAGGTCTTTGAATTGTAGCATGAGCACCCTCTTTTGAGGGTCTTTCCCTACCCTCCATGCTTTGGTGAAAGGGGTGTTGGTGTACCCAAGTTTGGCACACAATGTTCTCCCGTCACTTTCCGGTGATGATCCATGCTCCTCTTTGATACCACTTACCCTAAGCTGCTAGGTGTGACCGGGCGTCGTGCATGTCGGGCCAAAGTGATCCGAATCCTCTGATGCAGCCTCCGTCGATGCTGTGTAGTCCTCCGCAGTCATGGGCGTCTGGATCTCCCCAGCTCAATCGCTCGGTCGATCAGTGTGCCTCTGGTGTGAGGCGACGAGCTCTGCTATGGTAGTAACTCCTCCGGTTGTCCAGTGGCAGCTCTAAAGAAGTCTGTGATCTGTCTCTGAGACTGGCTAGCCTCTCCTCTCATCAGGCTCTCTCTGTGTCTGCGCAGCTCGAGCAAAAACAAACCCAGGCATCTCTGATCCTCGTATCGCATGACTCCGGAGAATGGTCGAAAGCCCTCTTTGAACAAGCAATGTAAGCGGCCTTGTATCTCCTAGTAGACGGGACAGTGGCATGTGTATTGCAACTCTGTCTCAGGCTCGATGTCACACAGGGGCCATGTCCTGGCCTCTGCTAGTACTCCGCTGTATCTCCCAGTCTCGATCCGCAGCTGGTGTGAAGATGTGCGTATTTGGCCAATAGCACATCGTATCCCATGAGACAAGTGGGTGTCCATGTATCTGGGCCTCGTAAACCATCCTCCGTAAGCTAAAGGAGATGCTCTCTGCAGAAAGCCATCTTCGTGCCCAACTCCTGTGCTGGCTGTGTCCATGACCTCCCGGTGTCTAGCTGAGTCAAGCCCTGGCGGATGAGCCTGGTGATCTCGGACTGTGTAAGAGTCAGAGAGGGTGCATCCAGTGAGTAATGGAAGGGAGGCAATCTGTCTATGCTGAACCCATGCGCCTGAAACCATGATCTTATCTCCCCATACCAGCATGCTATATCTCCTTGCATGGCTAACTGTTGAGAGGACTCAAGTGCAAGGTGGGCATATCTATCTCTAAGAAGTTCCCACATGCGGTGTATGAAGGAGACAGATCTGGTGAGCGTCTCAACCACTAGTGGGGGGGCAGCTAGCTCTGCTCGGACAATAGCACGTGGTACTGAAGCCTTGGCTCTAATGAGCCGCGAGATCATAGAGATCAGAGGCTTCTCCATGTACCCCCATCCATCACTGCGGCCTGTCCTCCCGTGATGATCCAATGAAGGTACCCAAATCTCAGCTCCATAAAGCAATGCAGAAGCCACCAAAGTGTCAAAGAGCAAGAGCTTCATCCGAGGCTCCTGAAACTGAACATGTGAACACATCCTTTCCAATCTACCCAATGCTGCATGGGCTCTGGTCAATCTAGTCTCTGCTGCCCTACTCAATGAAAATGCTGGCCCACTAAAAACCACTCCAAGGTAAGTGTAAGCATCTGTATACTCCACTATCTCCTGGCTGTATGTGAATGCGGGCGCTGACGTCCTGATCCACTGTGGGGTGGTATTAAATACCATGACCTTGGTTTTACCAAGGTTGGCGGACAAACCACTTTCTTGGGCAAACCTATGCAAAGCATCCAAGTGACGTTGCATCCCCTCCGGAGAGAGAGAGAGAGAGAGAGAGAGAGAGAGAGAGAGAGAGAGAGAGAGAGAAGAATACGACACCAGACGGTTGTCAAACCCTCCTCCAAGGCCCCCCCTCGCTATGGCGAGAGAGGTCTATGCTAATGATTGCACAAATCTGGTACAATGGACTAGTTGCAATGGACTTGCCGACACTGTCGACGACAATGATGATGACGATAAGACGGGCTGAAATTTAAAAACGCTAGGGGCTGAAATCTGCAAATCTGCTAACTGCTGAATTCTGACACTGTGTCGGTGAGGATTTGCAGTGGGTAGGTGAGATCTGCAAAGCTAGGGGCTGGTTCTGTGGAGTCTAAGTGCTGAAAATTGCAAACGCTGATGCTAGGGCTGATCCGTCGCTGGGAATTTGCAAAGTGCTAGAGCAATCTGCAATCTACGAAAACGCTGGAGCAATCTGCAAAAACGTTAGACCTGAATTTGGAATCTGCTAACGCCAGGTGATCTGTGGCGAAAATGCCAAGGCTGATATGGTAACTGCTGAAAACGCTAGGGTGCATCTGTAGTAGAAAACGCTAGGTTGATCTGTAGCCAAAACGCTATCTGCTTCTTGTTGGCTGGAAACGCTAGGCCTCCTGCCGGTCTTCTTGCTGAGAAGGTGTACTGCAAGTTCCTGGAACTTCTGCTGCCTCTTCTGTCAGAAAGTGCTAGCGCTAGGTTTCTTATATACTAACTTAGCAAATTTGCCCTACCCAGTTTTCCAACAAAGTCACTTATTGAATAATAAGTGAAAAATGGATAAATAGGGAAAATGGGTTCTGTGCACTGTGAAATGCTCATGATGCGTACTGACTGTCATGCTGATGATCATGTTGTGTGCAACCAGAGGATATGCAACTACTCTAAGTGCCTGGACATGCACGGCTTGTGTACAGGCTCACAAAGATGCCAGAACACTTCCTAAGCTGACCTGAACCCTAGACCTAAAGTAGCTTGTCCACATTCACGTAGGGTTAGATGTGCACATGACAGCATGGAAAGTTATGCGTCACTAAACAGTTATGGCCAAAGGTTTTGATGGAAAGTCATGCTCCAACTTATGCTGGGCATCATGGAATTGATGCGACAGTGAAAGTGGTTGAGGCATTCTTCTATTGGCCAGCTTTGCGTCAAGATGTCACATTTGTAAGATCATGCTTAGTTTGCCAAAAAGTCAAGTTTGATAGGCAAAAGCAACTAGGATTGTTGCAACCATTGCCGATCCCTTCCATGGGAAAGCATAGAAATGAACTTTATCTTCGATCTTCCAAGAACGCAAACATGCAATGATGGGATTTGAACTATCATTTGTAGGTTTAGCAAGCAGGTCCATTTCATTCCTGTTAGGAAGAAGATAAAGCCAGAACACATGGTCAAGATATTCGTGAGCAATATCTTTAAGTATCACAGGATGCCTCAGTCAATTGTTAGTGACAGGGATCATGTATGACGAGTCTTTTCTGGAAGGCATTGTTTGAGAACATGGGCACTACGCTAAATTTCTTATCTTTGTTTCATCCGCAAACTGATGGACAGTTAGAAGAGGCAAATTCTACTGTCCTGGATCTGCTCAAATGTTATGTGTCTGAGCACAAGGCAACTAGGGAACATTATCTCCCATTGGTTGAATATGCTTAGAATAACACAATGCATATGTCAACACGTAAAGCACGATTTGAGATAGTGGAAGGAGGGAAGAAAATCCCCCCCATTTTTTAAACTAAGGACAAGATATTTGAGGCAGACAAGTATGTGCAAGATATGGATGAAACATACAGGAAGATAAAGATTGCTCTTGAGAAGACTCAAGCTAAGCAAAAGAAAGTTGCTGATCGTCACCGTCGTGAACTTGTATTCTTACTTGGTGATTGGGTACTTTTGCACTTTGAAAAGGGCAGGTTAAGGAAAAGGAAATGAAAGGAATGCTTTTTTCCTAAGCTCAGTATGCGATATTATGGTCCTTTTTAGTTTTCAGAATAGATCAACGATGTAGCTTATAGGTTGAAGCTACTAAAAGGCTGGAAAATACATAATGCTTTTCATGTCAGCCTTCTAAGACCTTTTGTTAGTGATGTGCCACAGTATATGCTCGATGAGGACAGCGTAACCACGAAACGTTTCAAGGCCGAAACGTTTCACCCTGAAACGCGGCGTTTCACCACGAAACGTTTCAATCCAAAATTAGAGCATAGTGAAGCGCGAGACCAAAACGTGAGTTTAGCGACTTTGAAACTAAAACTATGGTAACTTATTGTTAGTGAAACAGCTTGTGTTTCACTTGGTGAGCGAAACGTTTCAAGGCCCGAAACGTTTCACCTGTCCCGACCTATCGAAACGCGTTTCATGGTGACGCTGGATGAGGAACAACCCGAAGTGGAAGAACTGGATGAGATTCTTGTTCCCGAATAGGAAAGGTTGCAAGACGCTATTGGGTGAAGTTCAAGAACTATCCATCGTTGGATGCCAAATGGATGGAAGAGTCTGAATTGGTTGATTCACCTTAACTATTGCAATTGTATCTTGAAGCCTTTCAAATGGAACCCACAGTGACTTGATATAGTCTTTTGGATCCAGGTGAGAGCATGGTTCATGATGCTCAATGGAATAGTTAAGCAATTGTATCTACTCTTTTCATACAGAATTTGGCTAGAGAAGTTTGTGCTTGAGAGTACACCAGAAGACTTCTATGCTTGATATATGTGTAGTAGCCAGGTTGGTGGGATTGTTTAATCGTCCAACGCTACATTTCCGGAAGCATGTATATCTTGGATTCCCATCATAGAATATATGTGATATCAAGAGATATCCGCATGTATTATTGGCATGCAAGTGAGGTCGCTTGCAGTATTTCAAGGGTGGGGTGTGTCACCAGGAGGTGTATTTTTCTTTTTGCCTTCTCTAAATATGTACAACATATTTTTATTTATTTTATTTTGACTTGTTTTCCTCGGAACCCTTGAAAAGGTGCAAGTTGACATTGCATGGCCAGTGTGAAACGGCTACGGCCGAACAGGTTTCTCACATTGGGAGTCTAGGTCGGTTAGGGACTGGTGGGGCTAGTTAGCACTGAATTCTAATGAGCATGGAAGCCTGTGCGCGCCAAATGAAATCTGGGCCACTCGGAAAGTCACTTAGAACTTTATAAGTGAGTGGGAACTAGAGAATTAACTCAAAAGGGGCAAACTGGACACATGGTGGCTCGAGGGGGATTTTCCACTTCCATCAACAAGAGGGGGCGGGGCGCCCAATTTGAGAGTTGAGACTGATTTTTGGAATTAGTAAACTTACATCGTGTGTGTGAGTAGTGGGTGCAGGTTGACAGCTTTAATGGAAAGCTTGCCTTCTCCTCTGTCTCATGTAGCGCGATGATTGCTCTCGTGCATCTCTCCCCCCCCCTTTGGCAAATATGGTAATGCCCCACTAGTTGGGCTACTCAGATGAATATGTACAGTTCCAAGGAATTATGCGCGTTTGCGAAGGCAAGAGCCTTGTGAACCGGAACCGGATTAGCTAACTGCTAATCCCCCACAGGTACGCACAGTTCCATCGCGGAAGATTGCGAGTTTGGAGAGTTTTCTTGTGTGAAAACTTGTCCAATTCACAGGGGAACTGTCCCATTGCGTGCGGGAGCCCTTGGCGCACGCGTAGGCGTGTTCGCTCTGCTAAAAATGATCCGAAACAGAGAATTACAGCCTGCTGTGTCTTTTTTGCAGGTTTAGGGTTTCGCACCTAAACCACAAGGGAACACCAGGGGAGCTCCGTGAGAGCCTTGGGATGCGTGTACAGGGTTTTGGGCACCGGATAGCAGAAAAACAGAGAATTACAGCACGCTGAATTTTTGTGACAGCTCACCAGAAAGCTCCTAAATTGTGAGGGAATCCGTCCTAGTCAGGTGTTTTTGACCTACAGGGGTTTTTGCGCCGCGTGTTGCCGAAATCAGCTTATGTTTTCAGCCCTCGCCAGGTTTGGACAGCTTTGTGAGAGTTTAGACTAAGTGTTCGGATCATCTACTTTCAATTGAATAAAGAAATACCGAAAGAGGCGCCAGTCTTTGGGGCCTAC
This sequence comes from Adiantum capillus-veneris, assembly GCF_014529385.1. Taxonomy (NCBI): domain Eukaryota; kingdom Viridiplantae; phylum Streptophyta; class Polypodiopsida; order Polypodiales; family Pteridaceae; genus Adiantum; species Adiantum capillus-veneris. The sequence goes on along the minus strand of NC_140946.1, from coordinate 48,587,687 downwards.
AGGGTGTTGGTCTCGTGTGCGAGGTGACATTCTAGTCGCTGGAGGCAACTGTGTTCTCTTTTCTTCACAGTGCTCTATGTAAAGTTAACAAGTAATTGAAATAGTTCCGCCCTCTACGTTGTACAGGCCGGTTACAGAATCACTAGCGCGTGATCGGAAAAAGAGGTCCCTGCCAGGATGCAAACAGATCCCCCCATGTCACGAAAGTGGTTACTGGCGTAGAAGCTACCTATCATAGATAGATTCACTCCTCCATCATACATCGCCGTTCCCAAGCTGCGAACCCATCCACGTGCACTGCAGCATGGCCACCTCCAATCCTATGAGAGGGGTCCTCCAACATGTTGAACCCCCCCCCCAACACACCGCTGCTCTGCATGTGGCAAAGACTCAACAACATGAGACCAAAACTCTGCTCGTGCACTGCCATGTTGGGCACATATATGTTCAGGAAACCCATGAGGCAACCCTGAACCTGCATAGTAATCCACTGAGCTCTGCCTGACACAATAATACCTCTACCCAGGGCCTGCTGCCAAGAATTTACAATAGTCATACATACCCCTCCCTGAATACCTCCAGGTCCAAATGCAGCTGACCAAAACGTCTCATAGTGACCACGCAAAATCTGACCACATCGTTTAATGTGGCTCTCACTCTGATGATGCTCGTGTAGCATAAGAATATCAATTTCACCACCCACAAGGCAACGCTGAAGCTCCGGAGGCAACCGACCCTTCTGACACTGAAATTGGGGCCCTCCTAATCCGTGCACATTCCATGAGACGATCCTCATGGAGTCAGTGAGGAAAAACAGATGTTGCAACAACAGCCATCCTCGCTATCTTTGAGGTTGGTTTAGATGGGGAGTAATCTGCATCCGAGCGACCTCTAGACAAGCGCGTCTAAAGTGACTGTCCATCTAAGCCCAGGCTGCGCATGCAACCCGTAGGGCCACATTCTCTGTCCAAGAATTCTCATGTACAAATACATAGCAAGGGAGGCTCTGAGTGTCAGCAAACAAATGCACCACAATGTGCGTGCAACCTAGTGCATCCGGCGACGTCACACTGAACTTGGCTAGAGGCCAAAGTGTCTGTACTAGATCTGTCACCCCAAGGTCCCTTGTATGATGTGAGAACTCAGTGGCCTGGACTTGGAGCCTTTAAGAACTGTGTGCAGGGTCCACTCTGTAGGATCCCTGTCGCACAACGGAAAGGAGAAACCTACCGTTGTGTCGAGAGCCTCAGTGCCTCTAGCTGCTAGAAAGAGGACGTGGACTCGAAAGCAAGCCTCCTCCAAGTCGGGAGAAGAATCTCCTAGAAATCGAGTGAAGCTGTAGTCGAAGAAGTCCCATCGTCTGCGGATGTCAAAGCTAGTCAAACCCCGAGGGATTGCTGTAGAAGGAGAAGTCTGAACCAAAAGAGGCGGCCTCAAATAGGGTTGTGCCTCTCGAGCCATGCGGCTCATAGCGAAAGCACTACCTAAAGAACGCCTCGCTGCAGATGTATGTTCAGACCCCTGCGCCTGAGGAGTGTGGGATGGCTCGAGAGATGAGGCTGAGAGCCCACCGGGGAGAGAGGGGGAGCGGGATGTGGGGGTGGACGTGGAGGAGGAGGCGGGGTAGGTAGAACAGAGGCGTCTGAGGGTGGGGGAGGGGGAGGTGGTGGAGACGGCGGAGCTGAGGTGGAGGGAGCCTCCTTAGGGGGGGTCTTGTTGAGAGGGTCAAAACTGTTCCCTGTCGGAACCCAGTGCTGCTGAGCTGCAGGAGGTTGGCCACCAGGGGGAGCGGTGTGACGAGCCCTTCCCTGTCTACGGCGGCCAGGCACCTGCTGCCAACCGTCAGCTGTCTGATCGCTGGCCTCTGTCGAGGCACCAGCTTGTGTGTCCTAGGTATCTGTTTGCGGAGCATGCTTAGCCTTGGGAGGCTGTGCATGCACTGTGGGTCGAGATCTCTTGCGAGGAGAGGCCTTTGCTAAGTGGCCCATCTGCCTGCAAATGAAGCATTGATTCAGCATACCCGAATACTCCACACTCTGTCTGATTTAACCCCCGCTCTCACGAGGCAACAGAATCACCTTCGGGAGGGAGTGTGTCTCTCGAACAAGAACCCGCAGAGTAGGTAAACCTGCGGCCTCGGCCACAACTGAAGTTGAAGTGCACGTTGACTCCAGAATTGTTCCAAACATGGAACCGATCCTAGGAAGAAGAGGGAGGTACTCCCTCCTCAGGCATGGGAAGCAGACCGAGATAGGCAAGGCGGCCTCCTCCTCAAGCACATCTGTAGTAGGGTCGAAACCATGGTGCCCTCGTCGTAAGTAAGCCCGAGCTGCTCGGATACCAGTGTGACATGAAACGTTTCGGGGTTTCGAGGTTTTGAAACGTTTCGTTTCATAGCGTCAAAAACATGAAACAGGTTTCATAAACGACATTAAATTATATATTAATAAAATATGATAAATATGTATACAATGTAGCACACATGACTCTAGACTTTAATGTCCAAGAGAAAGAGAGAGAGAGAGAGAGAGAGAGAGAGAGAGAGAGAGAGAGAGAGAGAGAGAGAGAGAGAGAGAAATGAAATGAAATGTTATATTAACGTCTTCAAAAGGCCAAAGTGACCTATGAGACCAGAAAGTTACAATGCGGTGTATCTGATACAAAGTCAGATTAACAAAATAAATTAAGCTAGGATAACAAGATATAAATACTGCGGAATCCTAAACTAAGCTGATAGGTGTGAAAGGTGAAAGGCGTGAAATGTGTGAACTAAGCAGAACAATGTGTAGACAATATGGGAGGGAAGTAGAGATCCATCTTCATAGAGATCCATCTTCATCTGCACTCTGGACGACGAGAAAGTGTGGCTCGAATCCTTTGCTGTAGCCTCCTTCGAAACTGTGTAGCTCCTCTTCTCCATCGGGGTCATCTAGATCTCCCTAGCTCCAATGCTTGGTCTATGAGAATGCCAGTGGTGCAGGCAGTCCTCTCCACTGTTGGCTGCTCCTCTGTCTGTTCTTTTGGGTGTACAATATCTAGTGGAAAGAAATCTGTGATCTGTCTCTGGGGTTGTCTCTCTTCAGCTCTCCTCAGTAAAGTTCCTCTATGCATGTGTAACTCAATTAGATATAGCCCAAGACATCTCTGATCCTCATAACTCATGACCCTAGATAGAGGCCCAAAACCTTCTCTGAATAGACAATGAAAACGGCCTCGTATCTTATAGTACATTGTGCAATGACATATGTAATGTACCTCTGTCTCTGAATCTAGATGGCATAAGCTGCATATCCTGCTATCTGCCGGTGTCCCTCTGAATCTGCCAGTCTCAATCTCGAGCTGATGTGAGGACGTGCGTATCTGGCCAATGGCACAACGCAAACCATGAGAAAGATGCGTGTCCATATAGCTAGGTTGAATCACAAACCCATCCTCCGTGAGGTGGAGAAGATGCTCTCTATAGAAAGCCATCTTTGTGCCCAACTCCTGTATCGGCTCTATCCATGTCCTCCTCGTGTCCAGTTGGATCAGATCCTGACGAATGAGTCTATTAATCTCTACCCGCGTGAAAGACCTCAAGGGTGCCTGTAGAGAGTATTGAAAAGGAGGCAACCTGTCCATGGTGAAACCATGTGTCTGAAACCATGATGCCATCTGTGCATACCAACATGATGTATCCCCATTAAGAGCTAATTGTCTGGAGGACTCTAGAGCCACCCTGGCTTATCTGTCTCTGGTAGTATCCCACAGACTGTGTACAAAGGAGACTGATCTGGTAAGCGCCTCAATCTCCATAGGGGGGGCAGCTAATTCCGCTTGAATGATATCATGCAGTACGGAAGCCTTGGCTCTAATCAGCCGAGAGATCATAGATACCAGGGGCTTCTCCATATGCCTCCAACCATCCTGGCCTACAGAAGGTCCCCAAACCTGCACCCCATATAACATAGTAGAGGCAACCAAAGTATCAAAGAGCCATAACTTTGTCCTAGGTTCTTGGAACTGAACCTGCGAACACATCCTCTCCATTCCTCCCAGAGCCGCACCAGCTCTAGTTAGTCTAGTCTCTGCTGCTCTTCTCAAAGAAAATCTCGGCCTAGTAAAGACTACCCCCAGGTAAGTGTATGCATCTGTATACTCCACAATCTCCTGACCATATTTGAAAGTAGGTACTGATCTCTTGACCCATTGCGGTGTGGTGTTAAACACCATAACCTTGGTTTTACTTAGGTTTACACACAATCCACTATCCTCTGCAAAACTGCGTAGTGCATCCAAATGTCGTTGCATACCTTCTGGTGAGTCAGATATCAGCACAATATCATCAGCATATAGCAACAATGGGATCCACGTCCCTGCCAGCTGGGCACCCCTGTCACCCTCTCTGTCAATGTAATCAGACACCTCATCAACATACATACCAAATAGAGTGGGAGACAATGGGCAGCCCTGTTTCACTCCAATAGTAGAGTGAACTAAATCAGATACCCCTTCTGGAGTGTGTACATGTTCCATCACTGATCTGTACAAAGCCATAATCCCCCAAATCAACTCTATGGGCATCCCCATCTCCTGTAGTCTGTGCATCAATCGAGCTCTTGGTACCATGTCAAATGCTTTGCGAAAATCCACAAAGCTACAATAGATCCGTCTCCCATGTGCTCTGCCCCCCTCAATGATGGCCCTGAGTGTCAGAATAAAATCAGGAGTGGAGAAACCCCTCCTGAAGCCGGCCTGACCCTTTGCTCGTACACCCTCGTCCTCTGCCCAATTACTCAAGTGTTGCTCCAGAATAGATGCGTACAACCGTGCCAATGTGTGTCCAACCATAATAGTGCGGTAGTTCCCAGGCTTTGTAGGGTCACCAGCCTTGAAGATGGGCACAATATTAGACAACCTCCAAGTCTCAGGTAATCCCTCACATGGCACAATTGAACAACACTGCGAGAACCTCCATCAGCATATCCCTGGCAGAGAGAGAGAGAGAGAGAGAGAGAGAGAGAGAGAGAGAGAGAGAGAGAGAGAGAGAGAGAGAGAGAGAGAGAGACGTGCTCACTGCTCAGTGCTCACTGCTTAGAAGCGACTTCAAGCGAGCACGATCAAAGAGATGTTCAGTATTGATGAAAGTTAAAACACAGCCACTGGTTTCATGAATCGTAAGTGATGCATCATTGATTCATTTAGCGAAGTACTTCTATTGAACAAAGTTCAAACTTAATTCAATGTCACAAACCATAAGTTTTAGGGACCACAATCATCTGTTAACTGGAGCGTTGGGTTTCTGGAAAAAAGCCCCAATTTTAAACGTTTCATAAAAAATGCTCGTCTGTTTCATGCGTTTCGGCAAAATGTTTCATAGGTTTCGGAGTTTCGGGGTTTCATCTGCATTTTTATGTCACACTGTCGGATACCAAGCGGGCTCATCGAAATCACCTTGGCCGTCCTCTCTGGAGACTCGAAGTCTATCTGATAATACCCTCCCCCGAGGATCTGGACACCAGTGATCTTGCCCACACATCGGAGAGGAGTCGGGCCTGGGGTAAGTCCGCGAACCTCACTTCGGCTGGGTCGAGTGCCAATAATCTTGCAAATAACCGAGGAGGCTTGCAAACATTCCACCTCGGCCATCACGCTCGCTTGTTCTTCTGGTGAAAGAGCAAGTCGAAGGGTCAGCTCCGTGGGGTCGGGCGAGGGGGCTTCTGAAGAGTCCCTTTGTGGTGGAGCAGAGGCCGCCATTCTGTGTCTGCTGCTGTCGAGGCGGGGCCGAGTACATTGGGACCGTTGCCAGTAGGCTGTAAACAGCCCAACAACGGGCGGGCAATGAGGTGAAGCGGGTACGGCAATAAGCAAGACGGTCAGAGAGCAGGGGGCAGCGGGCAGGGGATGGGGTGTGTGTGTTCAGTGGATGGGCTGGAGGTAGCGCGCTGGCAGTCTTGGCGGGCAGGGAGCAGCGGGCAGGAGGGGGGGGGGGGGGGGGGGAGAAGGCAAGAACAGCGATGGCAAGGGGGAAGCGGGCAGCAGCAGCGAACGTCCCAGAGGAGACAATTTCCTTCTTCTCCACAAATTGTTACGTGGAATCATGTCGAAGATGTGTTCTTGCTGGAAATTATATAAACCAGGATAGTATAACATATAGGACCAGTAGTTGGCCTTTAAAAGCGCATTGTCCTTCCGGGATGACAGAGAGAAGAGGTCTAAGTGATATACAACCTGGCAGAGATTCCGTTTCCTTAATAGAGTTACCAGGATGTGGTCTCATTCTGAATCCTCTTTAACAACCCTTGGTGATGCTGAAGATTTCACCTCAGTGTGGCTCTGACATTGTATGTCTAATGTGTTTTAACTGATGATTAGGTTTGGTTAATTTAGTTCTGTACATGAAGTCTTAGGTTCTTTGTCAAATCTTCATCTTTGAATCGTGGCCCTATCATGTTTTAGCTTCAATTATGTTAAATTCTGCTTAATATCACCAAAAAATCTCTTATCTTAGAAATTAGTAATGTCTCCAAAGCTTAGGGCATGGATTGTTGCTAGCAATTCAAGGTCATGCATGGCTTAATTTCCGATTCCAGCTATATTCTGGGAATGCGATAAACTTTTTTTAATAAATTTCCTTACTTTCTCATGTTTTTTAGATATGCTATTCCTCAACAAGCAACGTATAGATGCTCTTGATGGTCTTCAAAGGGTGGAGAGAGAGAAAGAAATTTTAGCGGCGAAATTGAGTTTGCTTGAAGCAGAAGTTGAGGCAACAGTATCTGAACGTGATATGTTAAAACAAGAACTCCAAGATATCAAAGCAATAGCTGGTGAAGGTAAGCATTTAGTGTACTCTTAAGACTCCCGTGAGAAGGTCAGCAGAGCTGACTGGCTTCTTTCTAAAGAGTGTCCATCTGAAATAGATCTATATATTTCTGAATGGTTGTTTCAAATAAAGCTTCCTCTGAAGTTGTTGATGTCTACCAGAAGCTTTTAACGTATTTATGTTACTCTTTTTGAAATGCGACATATCAGGAAGGGGAATGCAAAATGGAAAAGGAAACACAGGCATTGAGGGATATGCTATGCCTTCGCCGGTTTTTAGTGAGCTGCTTCTTCGAATAGATTCGATGGTTTTAACCGGGGCCATAAACATAGAGCAAGCAAGCCGACTTAAGAGTTTGGTCTCAAAACAAGATGCTCAGGCAGCAAAGACTTTTTTATCTCTTGAGCCACAGGGAGACAAAGAGCTAGCATTTGGCCTTCTTCCTCTGCTGGACCCAAATAGGAGGTAACCATGAATCAAGCCATGGAGTGTCTTGAGTTTACTCTCTTCATAGCTGTTTTCCATGGGAAAGATGGTTTCCTGTGTTGTGGCTTGTACTTTTATGTTGATTGTGAGAAAATAATCTATTACCAAAATTTACGTAATGATATTCATTAACAAGGTGCCCCGCCAAGGAGATCATTATTATCAGTAAAAGAATGAATATAGTTATAAACGAGGTGTCCCTCAATTTAAATATTGAAGAATAATTCTAGTCATTAACGAGTGCCCTTCCATGTAAATCGTAGTCATCAATAAAAAGAATGGTATTGCACCAATTGATACCTAAACTTGTAATCCATATACATCTTGAGATGTTGTTTGCTAAGTGTGTTCTCTCAAGAAAGCTGAGAAGTAATTTCAACATTTTTGTCCTGGTAATTCATGCGAAAGAATTTTTGTTACAAGCAATAGCCCTCCTGCTTTTATTTAAAAATCCGTAAACCCAAAAACACCGACCCAAAGATAATAACTAGGACCTACATGGAGGGACAACTTGTTGACGCTGAGTCTGAACCTTTTCAACAAGGATGGAATATCATAGACCTTCAGAAAAGTTTATTCTTGTATGTGTCTGAAAGCAAGATATATTTTAGTAGCAGTTCTGAACTTTTTATTGCACACTGGTACTCTGCAGGATGGAGAAGATTTAATCATGTCGATGATTTCCTGGAGTTTTTTTTTTCCCCACAACTTACATTATAGTAAAAACTGCCTAGAAGGCTGCAATAACCCCTGTTTACAGGCTGGAACACAACGGGGGGATTCCCCCATTGAAATAACAACTATAGAAAGACAATATCAGATAGTGAAAGGAGGGAGATCCAAATAGAGGCCTTGGAACTCCGCAGAATAGAGCCTTTTATTCTTATAGGGATGTAGGCAGGAGTAAAAGTATAGTGGATGGCAGGTGGTACTGGCTAATTGAGTGCTGCTTTGCAGGCCCCGGTTATGGTCCAAAGGAAGGGTTTTTCGGGGGGCTGGGATTAGTTTGTTTGCTGGGTAGGGGATGGGACAGGTGCAGACAGGGGCGGAAAGTGGGGCCGTGTGGGGTGGGGTGGTGGATCTGGGGATTACTGGGCTGTAGAGGTATGTGGATTTTATTGATAGCATTGGTCTTAAGTTGCAACTTGCATGAGCTGTAATGTCATAGCGAAGGCGAAATCTGGGCAAGATTTGATGTGTGCTTTGTTTATTAGGGAAGATAAAAGATAAATAACCTATTCGAGTGCTTCTTAGGTGTACGCCTCCTGAGAACTTTTTGAAGGAGTGTCAGCTATTACCATTTGCACTTCTAGAAATGTTTTGAGTCTAGATACTGGTTTCAAAAAAAATAAATTCACTATCTACATAGTGCAAGGAAACTCTAAAGAGAAGAAAACGCTAAAGGAAAAGTAAGGAAGAAGACAAATACAAATGTATCAATGCACACTGGACCACCTCTTTATATGGACATGAAAAGTCTTTTGACTTTCCACTTTCATGGGCCTTTTTATTTCCTAAACTCACCCTTCACTTATGCAATTGAGATGTTTTGACAGGAGTTTTATTCCTGAGAATGGGGAGACCTAATGGCTTATTTTACTCATGGTTAACTCTGAATGGAATTCCTCAGGTTTGGCTTGCACATTACACATATTTGCACAGAGCTGGATCCAATAGCAATATCTGGTGCAATTGGAAACTTTGTGCTCAACTTGAGCAGGGCTTTGCAAAGAAAAGGCAACCTAGTTGAGGTTATCCTTCCAAAGTATGAAAAGTCTACCTTTTCTTGCTGTTTACTTTCAACACTGAAACAATGCTTATTAAGACTCCAGATGATATAGGTATGCAACCATGAATATGGATGCTGTGCAAAATTTAAGGGATATGCAAGTGGATTTTCGTTCTTTTTTTGGTGGGCAATGGCATAGAAACAAAATATGGACTGGGTATGTCATGACGCTTGCGAAGATGGATTATATGACTTTTCTGATCCCCTTCTTGGAATTTCAGATCAGATTGATAGGTGCTTATGGTTGCTTGTCATGGTGACAGTGTTGTTCATGGAATTGCTGTTACATTTATCGAGTCCTTACATCCTGGTGGCTTTTTTCTTCGAGATCATTTTTACAATTATAGTGATGATTTTGAAAGGTGGATTCAAAACCTGTGTGCATGCATTCACACTGTAATTTCTGTGAAGCGTTAATTCTCTTTGACAAGACATTCGATTTGTTAAGGTCTTTGGTTTTAGTGTCAACTAGAAATATAGGAACTATGAGTTTGTTCTTTTAGTTAAGCCCTTCCCTAAATATGTGCGTGTCATTGCATAATGAGTATTTTGAAGAAGGATAGGTTATACCAAAATGGCCTCAAGTCTAAAATTTACAACAGATCGATCAGGTATATTGTGGTTGTGAGTAAAGCCAAGATTGCAACTACAATTCGGCAATGATATTTGACATATTTATTGTGCGTACAATGAAGCAAGCACTATACAAAGAAAGTAATCAATCAGGAGAGGAGCTCTTGAATGGGGGCTGCAATGTAAGATTTGAACTCCTTGACTGCTGCTGACAAGTGCTCTACTCACAATAGTACTGATACTGAGGGATAATGGCATTAAATCTCCAGTGCCAGTGAGAGTAATATTGTACGAGCTGTGTTGCTTGCTGTAGGGTGACACCTGTGAAGTCGGTGCTTGACGTTTCTCTGTAGGAGTCTCCTGACCAAATATGTTTGTGAAGTTGTTATGTCATTCTGTTCTGTAGTCTGTCAGAAGAGACTCTTTGGGACGCCAATTGGAATGCTTGTAGAAGTCTCAAGAAATATGTTCTTTTTACACACTTCTCGGATATGTACAAATTGCATACATTGTCTTCTGTGGAACCTTGAAGTCTATGTCTCATTTTTGCAGGTTTTCTTATTTCTGCCGAGCAGCTTTGGATTACATATTGAAGTCTGGAAAGCAGCCAGACATACTTCATTTGCATAATTGGCAGACTGCTTTGGTAGCACCCATGTTCTGGGAGTTATTTGCAAGCCAAGTGAGTTTTAGAGTCAAACTCTCTGTTGTCTCACAGTTCTCACTTGGGAACGGAACTCTGATGGTGATTGATTTGCAAGGACTTCAATTTCACTTTTTAGGCATGTCAAGAATGATCCAAGTACTTTGTGTGTTTTAAAAAAAAAGGTTGTTTGAAAAAGTGTCAGGTTCTGAAATGATGAGGGAAGTTATCGCTTTCACATTGTGGTGCATTTTTTTCATTTTGTAAAGAACATTGCAAAGTTTTTCTCGAAGGGAAGTTTGCTTCAGTCTTCTTATCTTTAAGATATTGGGTTCCACTACTGACTATTCAATGATATGTTTGTTTGAGAGCAGGGCTCAGGAGACACCCGGATTGTTTTTACATGTAACACTTTCAAGTATCAGGTCTTTTTGAAATCAATTAGCAGGCTAATTCTTTTACTTAAGCATTAAGTCAGCATCAAATTTCAGCGGTGGGAATGTGTAGTGTTTACAAGAGCCTGCAAAATTGGGCCTTTGTGGTCTGGATCCAGTGCGGCTTCATCGTGCTGATCGCTTGCAAGACATTGTGCAGCCAAATTTTGTCAACATATTGAAGGCAAGAGAGTTCTCATTTTGCTAATGATGTATTTAAAAAAAAAATAAAAAATCAGCTGTTTAGAGTAGATTGAGATTGCCTTTTAATAATAGACACCAACACTGTTGAATTCACTAACAAAGTAACAGCAATGTCCTGTTTCGTTGTTTGGGCACAGGGTGGTATCGTATTTTCCAACAAAGTGACAACAATGTCTTCTGCTTATGCATATGATCTGGACCATGGCCATGGGCTCCAATCTACTTTTATGGCGCACAAGTAAGCATATCGAGCTAATGAAATGTGGGATCTGGATTTGTCTGTCACGAGATGGAAGTTTTGAAGGGGTTCAGTATATAGGTGAACTTCCTGCATGGGACTTGACTGCAAAATAAAATTTTTCAAGGAGTTAATGTATGGGCTAGCAACTAGCTGGATAGCCAGTCACATACGGTAATAGAATGTTTGTAATAGCATCAAATGCTATAGAGTCGGAGGTGACCCAATCCATATGCATTAGAAGCCTGAGAAACGTCAATACATAACCCTCTAGCATTAACGAAATTATTTACATGAAGGATGTTCTTGATTTTCTTATTGGATGACATAATTTTCTTATAGACACTGCTATCTCTAGCTTTACAAAACTACATTATGCCTGCAAAACGTTTAGTGCACTGACGGAGACATCGAGTCAATTGAGATACAGAATAATATGGCAAATTCAGAGAAGCACACCTTAATTTTCCTTCTGATAAGTGTGCATGAAGATAAATTGCACTCGTCTAGGAGATTTCTTGTTAAGAATTAGTGGAAGACAAAATGAACCGCACAAAAGTCATAAACAAATGTCGAGCACACATCTGGAGTACATTGAATGGAGCCGGCAGAGTGATGGTTTTTAATGATCCACCAAAGAGTGTGCAAGCTGCAATTCAGTTGTAATCCACCCCCCCAAGACAAGTTGTGGTTTTTGGCTAGTTTTTATGTATGAGATTGGGGAAAGCCTAGAATTAGATTATTTGATGAGCAAGTCTTATCAACAAACGTCAATTGTCGAGCTCTAGTCTTTAATGTCATCAACAAATTGTTCATCCAAAAGCTCATCGCCCCCCATGCAAACCAACCGCTTGTGAAGTAAAAAATCTGCTCATTGCCTCAACATAGAAAAGGAACAAGAAAGGGGCAAGAGCACATCCCTGTCATACTAACCGTGTGAGCATGAAATGTCCCCCTCTTTCCCTCGCTAGCAGCACCTGACTGTACGCAAACTTGTAGAGAGCTGACACCCCTCTAATCCAAGCATCTGAAAAGACCATCCGACGCATAGTGCCCTTGAGGAAGCCACAATCAACTGTGTTATAGGCCTTCCCAAAATCGAGAAGGAGCACTTTCCTCAGAGACAAACTAGAGCAGTTGCCTCTCAGAAGGTGAAAATGTTGTCAAGGATGCTACGCTCCTTGACAAAACCCATCTGTTTTTCATGTATGATGCTCTCAAGTAGCGGCTGAATCCTTGAACTCACAGCCTTTGCTAGAATTTTGTAGGCTGAGGTGAGGATAGTGATGGGCCACCATTGCCGCTAAAGAGCCCGGTTCCTTAGGGATAAGATAAATCAAGACCTCACTCATGGTATCTGACATCTCCCCAATGTGCAGAATGTGCTGATATGCACTACATAGGTCTTGACCAAGCAGCTCTCAACACTCCAAAAAGAAACATGGAGTTAGACCACCCTACCCTCGGCAACTATCATGGGGGAATGCTGTGAGAGCCTCTTGGAGCTCCTTTGGCTGGAGTGGGCTCTCAAGCCTCTGGAGAAACTCCTCACTAAACAAGGCTTCTCTGCCCACACGTGCTGTCTGCATGCATTCCGATGCTTTGAGAGTGGCTCTGTTGAGAGAAACTCACGGCAAAAGTGAGTAGCAACTGCACGCATATCATCGAGCTCTATGGCAATAGTCCCATCCGGTTCCGTCAATTGGCGAGCATTGGTCTGCGCATGGCGAGGACTTATCATGTCAAAAAACTCATTACTAACTCTGTCTTCCAATTGGGTCTGAGATGCTTGGCGGTGGAAGGCAAACTCATGGTGCTGCTTCTCAATGGTGATCAGCTCATGCCGAGCTTGGTGCATCTATCCTCCAGCCAAGGGCTACCTGGGTGACGCTATTGCATCCGCTGTAAAGAAGCAATGCCCTGTCGGAACTGCTTCTCCTATAGCGGCACCCAAATCAATGAAATCTAATCTTTTTGTTTGCTCAATCATGTGAATGAACTCGATGAGAGTAAGAAGTCAAATTTTTCAGACTTAAAAGAAGAACGACAAGAATTTTTGCAAGCTCAAGCCGACTCTATCTTAACAAAGGAACAAAGGAGCAGGCTGAGGAAAAACCAAAGAATTCCAAAGCAGCAATCGAGCGTGCAAAGAAAGGGAAGATGAAGGCAGGATTGGTTCTAGATTTTATGGGGGCGAGCCCAGACCAGATAGATAAGAGTACGGAGCTCTGTAGAGCGTGGGGCAACGTACGCGATCAAGAAGTCCTTATCTTCTTTGATGGAGGAGCCAAGGCCAACTTCATCTCACTAGAAATGATGGCTTGACTCGGAATAACGCCTGAAGAAATGGGACGACTGATGGAGACGGTTTTAGTGGCACCAGGGAGAGATGTCGCCATTACACCTGTCTCATAGGCAAAATTTGGTTGCATTGTCAGGGGTATCTAGGGCACGAGGACTGCTACATCATGCCTCTGGAGCGGCGTAACGTCCTTTTAGGGATCCCTTGGTACCACAAGAACCACGTTGTGGTTGACTATCGAGCAGAAAAAGCCACGTTAAAGAATGAAAAAGGCAAAGAAATTACTATTGATGTAAAATTAAAGGGCGAGTCCGTCCCACTTGTATCCGCTTTGGCTGTTTCCAAATTAATGAAATGTTATCTTTTTGTTTGCTCGATCATGTGAATGAACTCGATGAGAGTAAGAAGTCAAATTTTTCAGACTTGAAAGAAGAACGACAAGAAGTTTTGCAAGCTCAAGCTGACTCTACCTTAACAAAGCAACAAAGGAGCAAGCTGAGGAAAAACCAAAGAATTTCAAAGCAGCAATTGAGCGTGCAAAGAATGTTACCATATACAAGTGGTAGTGATGTGTGTGAACACACTAGGACCGTCGGGGCATTTTTTCCCTCTTTAGGAGGTTTTTTCCCCCGTGCATTGTATATACGCCCATCACTCTAGGGCTATCTATCTTTCCATTGCACACTAACACACTCTCTATTGTGTGCCTTGAGCTTCCTTCGTCTTCTTCAAGCTGTGTGTGTTTCTCTGCAACCCTAATTCCAACAATTGGTATTAGAGCAGGTCACGTCCTCTCCGGCTTAGTCGCCAGCTGCTCCAGCACACGCTTGCTCACTTTCTCCGATTTCAGTGAGCTTTGGCAAGCGTTCACAGGTCGTTCGTTTCCACTACAGGCAGTACTGCGCAGGCTATTTCGTCATTTTGTGCAGAATTTCTGTCCGTGCCGTTTTCTGCATAATAGGTGCCTTATAGTCTTCTACGGTTTGTGCTATATAGCACAGGTTGTTCCCGCTCTATTTCTCCTATTTTCGGGTAGTTTTCACTTCAGGTGCAGCATTTACCATGGCTGACAACAACAACACAGATGTGTTCAAGATGTTTGCTGCTGAGGACAGGTTGGATGGGGACAACTACCCTATGTGGGCTTATATCATGCAACATGTTCTTGTGTCAAAGGGTGTCTGGAACATTGTGCAGGGCATTGATGTACGTCCTGGTTCTGAGGATGTAGGCGATGTTGAGGATGTTGCAGGTCTTGCTGCAAGGATTGCAGCTGTTAGAGTTGTTTTGCCTATGGCAAAACAAGCTCGTTGGGATGTTAAGGATGCGCAGGCTTATGCATTGATTTCACTGTCTGTGAAGTGCACCATTGTTCCTCACATCCGTTCAGCAAAATCTGCAAAACAGGCTTGGGATATTTTAGCAGGTCTTTATGCAAGCCGCAATGAGGCTAAAATTGCTTTGCTGCGTAAGGAGCTGGAGTCGAAGATTATGCATGAGGAAGATGATATGGACACTTTCCTTGCTAGTGTCAAGGATATCAATGAGCAGCTTATTTCTGCAGGTGAAGTCATTTCAGACAGTTCCCTTGTGCAGACTGTTCTTGATGCCTTACCAGATTCCTACTAGACTTTTGCTAGTACTTGGAGACTGATGACCCAAGGAAATCCTGAAGTTGTCAAGTTTGATGCATTATGCACATTGCTGTTGTAAGAGTCACTTTCTAGAAAAAACAGGACTAGGCAGCGTGCAGTTGAACAGGCTTTTATTGCTTCTCAAAGAAAGGGTGGTAACAGTAATGCAGCCACTTCTTATGGTTCTGCTGCGAGTGGCAAAAATTCTGTTCCTTATGCTTCTGCTGGCAGCAATTCGTATGGAAATTCTGGTGATAAGGGCAAAAAGAAGATGCGTTGCCATTATTGTAAAGCCAATGATCACTTGATCAAGTCGTGTCCTAAGTTGAAGGCCAAAGAGGCTAAGAAGAAAGAGGGTGGTTCCACTGCAAATGCTGGTTCCACTACAAATGCAGCCATTGTTGAGTCTTTTGTGAAAGGAGACTGTAATGCTGATGTTGATGCAGAATGGGCTTTTAGCGCAGAGTGCACTTACAATCCTGCTGTCCATGATGCATGCTTGTCAGTTGCTGCAGATTCACATGTGTGGTATTTCGACAGTAGTGCTACAAAGCACATTACTTCACATCGTGAATTGTTTACCTCTCTCGAGTCTGTCCCTCATGGGAATTCAGTCACTTGTGCCAACAATGCCTCTTATCCAGTTCAGGGAGTTGGAAAGATTGTGCTTACTGCTGCAAATGGCAGTTTCTTCACACTTGTTGATGCGCTTTATGTACCTGGGATCAAGAAGAATCTCTTGTCTGTATCCGCACTTGCTAGACTTGGACTTGTAGTCAAATTTGTGGATGACAGATGTACAGTTCATGATCTCAGTTTTGGTGATGAAATTGTTGCATCTGGGATTTTGTGCCGTGGGCTGTATAAGCTCACTTTGTATGACAAGTGTGGACAAAATTTTGCAAATGCTGTTGCAGATTCAAGGGCTATTTCAGATGCAAAACTTTGGCATGCACGTTTTGGTGATCTGAATTTTGCAAGTTTGTTGCGTTTGTAGAAATCTGATATGGTTGCTTCTTTGCCGCCTCTTGAAGCACCTGTCAAACATGTTTGTGAAGGCTGTATTTTGGGTAAGATGCAGCGTTCTAAATTTCCAAAGGATGGTTCAATTTGGGCCACATGTAGGTTGCAGCTTGTGCATAGTGATGTTTGTGGGTCCATGCAAACTCCGTCCTTGGGCAATTACCTGTACTTTGTGACTTTCATTGATGATTACTCCAGGCATGCATGGGTATTTCCGCTTAAAGCGAAGTCCGAAGTTTTTATGTGCTTCAAACAATTTCTGGCTATGGCAGAAAATGTCTCGAAATGTACTATGGGCACCCTCCATTCCGATCGAGGGGGGGAGTATATGTCTCATGAATTTAATGCATTTCTGGCTAGTCGTGGGATAAAACACCAATGTACAGTGCCTTATACACCTCAGCAAAATGGTGTTGCTGAGAGGTAAAACTGGTCACTGTGACGGAAATGGCACGATGTATGGTCAAAAGTCAAGCTTTGCCGCATTCTTTTTGGCTTGAGGCCATCATGTGTGCCACTTATGTACTTAACAGGTGTCTTACGAAAGCTTTGCAGTCTATTACTCCATATGAAGCATGGCATGATAGAAAGCCTTCTAATGTGCACATGTGTGTTTTTGGCTGTTTGGCATATGCTTTGGTGCCACAAGTGCAGCGCTGAAAATTGGATGATAAGGCTGTCAAATGTATTTTTGTTGGTTATAGTCCTGAAAGCAAAGGTTACAGGTTGTATCATCTGCAAACAAAACGTATTCTGGTTTCTCGGGATGTAGTGTTTGTGGAAGATTCTGTTCAGCCCTTGCTGTCATGTACTAGAGACAGTAATGTAAGTTCACAGGACATTTATGACAGTTTGTTGCCTCTTTTCAGTGGTGGAAATACGAATGTAAGTTCCAATGAGGCAAATGTACAGCCTATGGGGGTTTCTGAAAATGTTTTAGATCAGCCTATTACTCATGCAGATGTACATGATGTACTTGATGAGGAAAGGGCTGAAAATGAGCAGGCTAGAGGTATGCCAAAATGGCTGGTGCAGACTTTGCGTGACGGTAAATTGGATGCACCTTTGTCTAGTCGTACTCATTCAGGCTCTCGCCATGCATCTTATGCATCAGATTGTTATGCTTTGCCTGTGTCTAGCTTACATGATGTTGAGGAGCCTCTGTCTTTTGATGAAGCACAGAATTCAGAAAATTGGATGGCTGCCATGCAATCAAAATATGATGCACTTATAGAAAATGACACATGGACTTTATGTGATTTGCCTTCTGGCAAAAAGGCCATTGGTACAAAGTGGGTTTACAAGTTGAAACGCAAGCTGGATGGTGAGATCGATCGCCATAAGGCTCGACTTGTTGCAAAGGGTTATGCACAACAAAAAGGCATTGATTATGAAGAGACTTTTGCTTCCACTTGTCGTATGACGATTGTGCATTTTCTATGTGCATTGGCAGCTCATGTTGGTTGGGATGTACATCAATCAGACATTGTTACTGCTTTCTTGAATGGTGATATATTTGAGGAAGTTTATGTAACGCAGCCTCGCGGTTGTGTCATAAAAGGACAAGAAGACAAAGTGTGCAAATGTAACAAGGCTTTGTATGGGTTGAAGCAATCTCCTCTTGCTTGGTATAAGCTGACACTCATTTGGTTAAACAAGGCTTTCGTAACAGTCCAACAGAAAGCACATTGTATGTAAAGCGTGAGGGTGATGTACTTCTCATTGTGGTTCTTTATGTTGATGACTTGCTGATCACTGGACCAA
The DNA here is from genome assembly GCF_014529385.1 of Adiantum capillus-veneris. NCBI lineage: Eukaryota > Viridiplantae > Streptophyta > Polypodiopsida > Polypodiales > Pteridaceae > Adiantum > Adiantum capillus-veneris. Next base: position 48,569,792 of record NC_140946.1, on the reverse strand, counting down.
ATGAGAGACATATTTCTGAATTTAAGGCTGATTTGAATGCTACTTTCAAGATGAAAGATTTGGGGCTGTTGCATCATTACTTGGGTATACAGTTTAAGCAGTGTGATGGTGGTATTGCCTTGTGTCAGAAAAGTTACATAGAGACATTGCTATGTAAGTTTGGACTTGAGGATTGCAAACCTATTGCCACTCCCATGGAAACAGGTTTGAAGTTAAGTCTACATGATGCTGGCGATCCTGCTGATGTCACTCTTTACCAAACTGCTGTTGGCTGCCTCATTTATGTATGCAACACGAGGCCATATATTCAGTTTGCAGTCTCACAGGTCAGCAGATTTATGCATAGCGCAAGGTATAAGCATTGGCAGGTTGTCAAGAGGATTTTCCGCTACCTTAGTGGAACTTTACATCTTGGCTTGTTTTATCCCAAGGGGGGATCATTGCCGCCAAACTTACATGCTTTTTCGGACTTAGATTGGGCTGGTTGTTTTGACACGCGAGTGTCCACAAGTGGTTTTTGTTTCATGCTTGGAAGCTCATGTATATCATGGTTGAGCAAGAAGCAACCTACTGTGGCCACTTCGAGTTGTGAGGCTGAGTACAGGGCAGTCTTCACAGCTACGGTTGAGTGTGTATGGCTCAGACGCCTTATGGCTGATTTGGGTGTTGGACAAGACACTGCCAACACTATCTACACTGACAGTCAGAGCGCATTGGCAGTTGCGAGGAACCCAGTTTTTCATCCTCGCACAAAGCACATTGAGGTGCATTACCACTATGTCAGGGAGAGGCTCTTAGCAGGAGAGATCAGCTTGGCTTATGTGCCAACACAGGACAACCTTGCAGATCTTTTCACAAAGGCATTGTCTCGTGAGAAGCTTGAAGCTTTCCGCAAAGCTTTGGGCTTACTCCCCTTTGTGGACTGATCCTTTCCTCAGAGCCTGGCACTTCCCTTTACTCATGTGCCAGCTCTCGTTCACCGCATCACTCTAGGGGGGATTTGTTACCATATACATGTGGTAGTGATGTGTGTGAACACACTAGGACCGCCGGGGCATTTTTTCCCTCTTTAGGAGGTTTTTTCCCCCGTGCATTGTATATAACTCTATGGCTATCTATCTTTCCATTGCACAGTAAGTAACACACTCTCTATTGTGTGCCTTGAGCTTCCTTCGTCTTCTCCAAGCTGTGTGTGTTTCTCTGCAACCCTAATTCCAACAAAGAAAGGGAAGACGAAGGCAGGATTGGTTCTAGATTTTATGGGGGCGAGCCCAAACAAGATAGATGAGAGTACGGAGCTTTGTGGAGCGTGGGGCAACGTACGCGATCAGGAAGTCCTTGTCTTCTTTGATGGAGGAGCCAAGGCCAATTTCATCTCTCTAGAATCGGTGGCTTGACTTGGAATAACGGCTGAAGAAATGGGAGGACCGATGGAGGCGGTTTAGTGGCACCAGGGAGAGATGTCGCCATTACACCTGTCATGGGCAAAATTTGGTTGCATTGTCAGGGGTATCTAGGGCACAAGGACTTCTACATCATGCCTCTGAAGAGGTGTGACGTCCTATTAGGGATCCCTTGGTACCACAAGAACCACGTCGTGGTCGACTATTGAGCATAAAAGGCCACATTAAAGAATGAAAAAGGCAAAGAAAGCACTATTGATGTAAAATTAAAGGGCAAGTCCGTCCCACTTGTATCCGCTTCGGCTGTTTCCAAATTAATGAAATCTAATCTTTTTGTTTGCTTGATCATGTGAATGAACTCATTGAGAGTAAGAAGTCAAATTTTTCAGACTTAGCAGAAGAATGACAACAAATTTTGCAAGTTCAAGCCGACTCTATGTAGCATGTTTTTTTGTGAGTTGCAAACTCTCTAAAACTCGATTTCCAGCTTGTAATACCCATCCATCTATAGGGGTCTTTGCATTTGTGATGTGCAGTGGTTTGGGTAATGCTTATATACTTGACTTTTAGTGGAAATTAACAAAATACAGGGTTGATATGCTGTTTTGCACCTATCTCCATTTTCAACGTGCACTTTATGAAGCTCAAGGGAATGGTGCAGAACTTTATGAAGCTCAAGGGGCTGATGCAACACAAAATTCTGCATCAGCCCGATTTATTTTCCCCGTGATTGCTTGTCGTAAAGTTGTCAAGTTGAGGTTCTATTTTCTGCTTTGTTTTTAGGGTTTGATAGTATGAATTGAAACAAGATAGGGGGAGGTTCCATGGTGGTATACTGGCCATTAGATTTCCTCTTTGAGTGGCATGGAGTCGTCAGGTGACAGCTGGTTCGCTGATTCTATGAGGGGATTGCTGGGACTTGATGGTGCTTATCCAATTCATCCTCTACTTTGGTAGCTCTCCGACGTAGTAGTTTGTTGTAGGTACAAAAAAAAAGAAAAAAAAAAACCCGATTTAAGTCTTTCTTATCTGATGGTGGTAAAGTTGAAGATTTATGAACTTGATGCGTGCTTGCTGCTGCTGCCCGCACCCCCCTTTCGCCATCGCTGCCTTCCCCCCTGCCCTCGCGCTGCACCCTCGCCCTCTCCTCCTCGCGTTGCCCACCCTTCCCGCTGCCTACGCGCCCAGCCCGCCCGCTGCCACTCTCGCTACCCAGCCCCCTTCAGCCCCCCCACCCTCGCGCCGTTGCCCCTCACGCTATCCCTGCTGCTGCCTTCTGCCAAACCAGCCCGCAGCCAACTGCCCGCCGTCCATCTCTGCCCGTCCATCCCTCGTTGTCCGCCCCGCGCCTGCACTTTGCTTTTAGCCCTCTCCCTCTCCCTTCTTGCTTGACGGGCTTCGCCAGCACCATCGACGTGCTCGGTCCAGCAGGAGTCTCCCCTTTCCTCGATGCTCCTTCGCTTCTTCTCCACAGCTGTAGACACAGATGGAGGCTCATTCTCCACCGTAGAGGAACTCCAATGAAGCCCCCTCGCCCGACCCCGTTGAGCCCACCGTTCAACTTGCTCTCACCGACAGAGCAAGCGAGCCTAGCCGCAGAGGTAGAACGCCTGCAGGCAACTTTTGTCATCCGCAAGATTCTCGGCACCAGACCTAACAGAGGAGAGCTGATCTTCTCCAGGCCCGCCTTCTCGCAGAGGTGAGCAAGATCTTGGACGTTCAGTTCCTCGGACGAGGCTACTATGAGATCGAGTTTGAGACCTCCGAGATGGCGTCCAAGGTCATATCCATGCGTCCCTTGACCATCTGAGCAGTTCGAGCCCACTTTCGACAGTGGAGACACGGTTTTGACCCAGCTTCAGATGTTCTAGTAGAGGAGGTAGACCTGCCCATCTCCGTCTGCTTTCCTGGTTTGAGGAGGGAGTACCTACCACTTTTGTCCAGGATAGGCTGAGCGATTGGGACTGTCCTGGAGACACCTCGCACGGCAGCCTTAGTAGCTGCCAAGGCGATCGGCATTCCGTCGGTACGCGTTTTGGTTAGGGACACCCACCCTCTCTCGAAGGTCATCTTACTTTCTCGGGTGAGTGGGGGTTGGTTCCGACAGAGCGTGGAGTATTCGGGCCTCCCGAACCAGTGTTTCATTTGTCGACAGAGATGGGCCATCTCGCGAAGGCCGGTCCACGGAGGAGACCCCGACCTACACCAAAGGCCCAACCCCAGCCCCCAAAGGTTGGTCAACAACAGCTGGCAAAGCCACAGAGTACACAGGCAGAGCCACCCTCCGAGCCTGGGACTCAAGCAGAGTAGGGTTGGCAGCAGGTTCGTGGTCGACGTCGGCAGGGGCCACCGCGCCAGCCTGGCACTGAGAGTGGTCCTCAGGCTCCTACCCTGCAGCAGTGGGTTCCTACGGGGAACCAATTTGACCCTCTTCAGTAGGACGCGGTCCTTGCTCCAGCCTCCATCTCAGCCTCACCCTCGATAGCCCCCCCGAGTTCCCCCCTTCTTCCGCTTTCCCCCCTCCCCCTTCTCCCTCTGCCTCTACACCTCACCCTCCTTCCTCTGCCGATCCCCCTCGCCCTCCCTCGCCCCCTTCTCCCCCTGCTCCCCCACCTCCTCACGCTCCAGTCCCACAGCCGTCCCGGGGGGGCAGGGCCCTCTTCAGCTTCTAGGAGTTCTCTTGGTAGTGCCTTTGCCACGAGTCATTTGGCGAGAGAGGGACAACCTTTCTTGCGACCTCCTCTTCAGGTGCAGATGTCTCCTTTTGCAGCAGTTCCTCGTGGTCTGATGAGCTTCGACATTCATCGTCGTTGGGATTTCTTTGCCTACGACTCTACGCGGTTTCTCGGCGACCCCTCACCAGACCTTGAGGCAGCCTGCTTCAGAGTTCATGTACTATTCCTTGCAGCTAGGGGGATAGAGGCCTTGGACTCAGGGGTTGGCTTCTCTTTTCCCCTCTGCGGCAGGGACCACGCTGAGTGGACTTTAGACTCAGTGTTGGAGTGGCTCTAGACACAAGCCCTAGAGTTCTCTCATCACATGGGAGACTTAGGAGTTACAACTTGCTTTAGACTCTCTGACCATTGGCCAAGTTTGTTGTGACACCTCCAGACGCAGCAGGATGTAGACACATTGTGGTTCACTTTTTTGCTGACACGCAGAGCCCGCCATGCTATGTACACATACATGAGGACTCTTGGACAGAGGAGGTTGCTTTACGCACGGCTCGGTCTACTTGGGCTTGGGCTGGACACTCTTTGCAGTCATGTCTATCTCGAGGACGCTCCGATGCGGATTACTCCCCATCCAAGCCGGCCTCGAAGCTATCACGGTTAGCTGCTACGGAAGCATCAGTTCGTACTCGCTTCCCATGAGGATCGTCTCATGGAATGTACAGGGACTAGGTGGGCCCCAATTTCAGCGTCAGAGGGGCCAATTGCGTCAAGAGCTTCAACGATGCCTCGTGGGAGGAGAGATTGACCTTCTTATGCTAGAGGAACATCACCTGTGTGAGAGCCGGATCAGACGTTGTGGTCAGCTTTTGTGTGGATGTTATGAGACTTTTTGGTCAGCTGCTTTTGGACCTGGAGGCATCCAGGGTGGGGTATGTATGACTATTGCGGATTCTTTGCAGCAGACCATTGTGGGTGGAGGGATTATCGTGCCAGGCAGGGCTAAGTGGATCACTATGCAGGTTCAGGGTTGTCTTGTGGGCTTCCTGAACATCTATGCGCCCAATGTGGTGAGTGCACGTGCAGAGTTTTGGTCTCAGATTGTTGAGTCTCTGCTGCAGACAGAGCAATGGTGCATAGGGGGTGACTTCAACATGTTGGAGGAACCCTGAGACGGGATTGGTGGTAGCCATACTACCGTGCATGGAGTTGAGCTGGCAGCTTGGGAGAGGTTTTGTATGACTTTGCGGGTTACAGATGTGTGGCAGCATTCTAGTTTTGTGAGGCCCCCAGACAGCCCGGCCTTCTCTCGTTCGGACCGCAGAGTAGGAGGCGTGAATCTATCTCGGATAGATCGCTTCTACACTAGTGACCACTTCTATGACTTGGGTGGGTCAGTTGGCATTCTGGCAGGGACTTCCTTTTCGGACCATGCTCCAGTGATCCTTACAGTGACTGATAGACAGAGGAGGGGGAGCACGATGCTCCGCATCCCAGAGAGGGTCTTGCTAGACTCGGCGCTTAGAGAGCGAGTGGAGGCTCTTTGGACAGAGAGCTTAGACATGCAGGACTCTCCTGATGACAGAGTGGCCTCAGGACTTGCTCAGCTTAGTCGACTCTTTCTCCAGGAGTCTTCAGCTCGCCTGGCTGTAGCGAGAGAGGAGGAGCAGAGTCTCCGACGGGGCGTTGCTTCCTTGCAGAGGATGCAGGAGCAGCATCCAGACAGTCCTTGGTTGGAGGAGCACTTACAGCAGGCTCGCCAGGAGCTCGTCAGCACAGAGGAGAGGCTCCATGAGTTTGCCTTCCATCGACAGACATCTCAATGGACCCAGGTGGGTGACAGAGTGATAGGCGCTTTGTTTGAGGCAGTGGGACCTAGGCATTCGCATGCCAAGGTCAGTCAGTTGAGGAGGCCCGACGGGTCAGTTGCTGCCGAGCCAGAGACATGCGTGCAATTGCCACTGATTTCTACCGTGATCTACTGCTTGCAGAGCCTCAGTCAGAGCGTCAGGATGCATGCAGAGAGCAGGTGTGGGCACAGATGCCTTGTCTTGTGACTGAGGAGATGCGCCAGAGGCTTGAGCTGCCTCTTCAGTTAGAGGAGCCGCACACGGCTCTTAGCGCAGTCCTCCGTGGTAGCTGTCCATATGAGGATGGCTTGACTCCCAGTCTTTTCTTGGAGTACTGGGACTTGCTTGGCTCAGATCTGTGTAGTGCTTTCCAGTACATCCTGCACACATGAGAGATGCCTGACAGCATGAGTGAGGGCCTGATCTACCTCATCCCCAAGGAGGGTGGCTCCTTGCATGAGATTCGACAGTGGCGCCCCATCACCATCCTCAACTCAGCCTAGAAAATTCTTGCCAAGGCTCTGAGTTTGAGGATTCAGCCACTTTTAGAGAGCATTATAAATGGGACTCAGATAGGTTTTGTCAAGGAGCGTAGTATCCTTGACAACATCTTTACTTTTTGGGAGGCTTCTGTCCTACCACGGCTCCGTGGTGAGGATCTGGTGATTCTTCTTCTCGATTTTGAGAAGGCATACGACAGAGTTGACTGGGACTTTCTGGAGCGCACTCTACGCAGGATGGGCTTCTCATATGCTTGGATGAGAGGGGTGTCAGCTTTATACAGATGGGCACACGGTCCGGTACTTTTGTAGGAGGTAGAAGTGATCGTTTCATGCTCACACGTTCAGTCAGACAGGGATGCCCTCTTGCCCCCTTCCTCTTTCTGTTCTATGCTAAGGCGATGAGCAGGTTTTTTGTTTCACAGCAGGCTGGTTTACGTGGCTTAGCACTTCCTATTCGGGGGGATGAGCTACTGGACGCTGAGTTTGCAGACGACTCAGCCTTGTACTTGGATGGCCAGGAGGCCAACCTTCACAACTGTGAGCAGGCTCTTGAGACTTTCTGTTGTGCATCTGGCGCATTGATCAACTGGAGAAAGACAGTGGCTTTCTCGGTTGGTAGTGCTTCTATGCCCGATTGGATGCAAGGTGAGGGTTTCAGGTGGATTCCCCCATGGACTGCAGTTCGGTACTTGGTTGTCAGGTTGGTTTGGACTTGTCTCCCGAGCAGCAGATTGCTCCCCTCCTCCTGTCTATCAGGAGGAAGTTGCTACATTGGAGCTCCGCACGTCTTTCTCTGGCAGGCAGAGTTGTAGTGGCCAACCAGGTGTTGTTGGCTACTATGTGGTACATCACTTCTTGCTGGATCTTCTCGAGTTCTTGTATCAGCCAGGTAGAGAGGTTGATGAGGAACTTCCTTTGGTTAGGGCATGACACTCAGATAGTCTGGGCCAAAGTGGCATGGCAGGTCATCACTCTTCCTTGTTCTCAGGGAGGGCTAGGGGTCATAGACCCAACACAGCAAAGCAGAGCCCTTCTTGGGAAGTTCATCGTCAGGACTTCCTCCAAGTGAGGAGCCCTGGAAGGAGTCCTTGCTTCAACGGCTTAGTGCTAGGGTGCCTCAGGTGGGAGGCCCCTGGCGACCCTCGACTAGATGGATTTTCACGGAGATGCGCAGAGTTGGCTTGAGCAGGAGACTCGAGGACCCTTTCGCTGTGAGTTTGCTCCAATCTTGGGAGCAATTGCGGCGAGGCCTGGAGCAGCGTCAGCCCACGTGCACGGAGGAGCGCCTGAGACAGCCCCTTGTTTGGAACCCCATGGTTAGCACTCAGAGAGGCCACTTGGTTGGTAGTCGGCCTCATGTATTTTGGGGTCCCATGGCAGAGGGTCCAGCACGCTCTCTAGGTGACTGGTTATAGTTTTCAGGCTTGTTAGAGGAGCTCGAGGGCTTTCAGCTACAGGGCATGAGAGGGGGTACAGAGCATGTGTCAGGACCATAGTAACAGGGAATGGCCGTTTTCAGGTCTCCGTTCCCCGTTCCCATTCTAAGTTCCCGTTCCGAATCCCTGTTCCGTGTTTCAAACGTGAGTACTTGTAACAGGGAATGGCATTTTGTGGCAGTTTCCGTTGCGCGTTCCCCGTTCCGGTTTCCCGTTCCTGGTAACTATGGTCAGGACATCTTAGAGGCAATACCAGCTGAGTGGCTCACACCTCTTGAGTCAGCAGCACCCAGATCGATCGGAGCCTTCACGCGACTGGAGGTTCTCATCTCAGTTCGGGCTTGCTCATAGACTATACCCTCCCTGTTTTTCGAGCTACAAGGTGAGGGACGCTTACACCGAGTTGTAGTAGAGGCCCCACAGGTGGCAGTGTGCTGTTTTCAGAGGATCCGAGTGGTGGGCATCTGTGGGAGGACTTGTGTCAGAGATCCCGACCTAGCAGCTCTTGAGTCTGGCCACTGGAGACTGTGGGCTTGGGAGAGCTGTCCACTGGCACGAGTACAATGGGATCCTGGAGAGTGGCTCTGGAGGGAACCTTTCTCCTCTGCAGACCACCCAGGTGTCCCTTTCTTTCAGTACACTGTTCGACTGGGACGTCACAAACTGGCAACACAGAGAGGCTCGTCCTACTGCAGCAGCTCATTGGGGAGGAGGGTCTCACAGCTGAGTTCTTGGCAGCCTTTTGGGAGAGGTTGTGGGACTCCAGACAGCGGAGACGAGTCACTTTGTTCCAGTGGCTGGTTGCACACAGAGCTATAGCAGTTGGGAGCTAACTTGTACATAGTGGTCTCTCGCCCGCATGGGCAGCTTGTGACCATCTTGTGGAGAGTCGGCGTCACTGTCTTTGGGATTGTCCTTTGGCACAACAGGTGTGGCTTCGTGTTTTTCGGCTGATGCCAGCTCCGCCCACAACTCGGCAGTACACTTGGGGGGCAACTGCTTGGTCCACTCTCACGGGCCCAGCACTTCAGTTTGAGCTATCTTCCACCTTCAGGATGATAGTGATGGAGGGGGGTCGACCTACACTCCAGCTTGCCACAGAGCTTACTCCATAGGAATGGTGCAGTGAAGTGAGAGAGAGGAGTGTTGGAAGCTCATCAGTGGCTTGACACTCTTGGTTCATTTGGCGGGCTCGCTGCTTCTGCATGTTCGAGGCTCGCCCTGTACCACCAGCAGAGACTTCGCAATCTTTGGCTAGAGCTGATCCATACTCAGAGGATAGCTAGAGAGACTTCAGGGCAGCTCCGGTCGCATGCGGTAAAGAGGCTTTCCTTCGACTTTGGCGTCCTGGGCCTTTTTTCACCATGGTCCAGGGTGTACTCAGATGGCATTACCGTCCACCTGTGTGGCTTTTCCCTCCTGCCATTTCTTGATTTAGCCTCATTGTACATATGCTGTTTTTTCATTGGGAGAGTCTCCCCATCATGATTGTTGTAGCCCTCTCTTGTAGAGGTGGTTGTAGCCCCATGGATAGTTTCATTAACTAATAGCAGAATCTTTTTCTCGGAAAATAAATAAATAAAAATATACCAAAAGGGGTGCCAATATTTGGGGCCACTCTCTCTCTCTCTCTCTCTCTCTCTCTCTCTCTGTGTGTGTGTGTGTGTGTGTGTAACAGACTTGGACACTCCAAGTCGAGAATCTACTACGACACCATAAATAATCACTTCAAAACAGTTCACAGTTCACAATTGATTTCACACTGGCTCGCGGAGTTCTGTGCTTAGAGATATTGGCCCCAAAGACTAGCGCCCCTTTCGGTATTTCTTTTTGTATTAATCCGCAACTCAAAGTACAAGCGAGTAGTCAGGCGCTTACTCTCAGACTCTACGTCTAGATGCTCTGAGAAGTGAGTGGCCAAGCCACTAATTCATAGATCTTACAAGGTATGCTAAATGCAGAGCCCCAAAAGCTGAAAATCAAAAGCTTGGTAAAATAAAGCATGTACAATCTTTCTCTCTCAAGCCTTACTTGGCAAGATAAAGCAAGCTTTTAAATGTTAAAGCTCTCTCTCTCTGTGTGTGTGTGTGTGTGTGTGTGTGTGCTATTGGCCAGTTACGCACATCTTCTCACCAGTTGCGGATTGAGACTGGGAGATACAGCGGAGTACCAATAGAGGACAGGACATGCCCCTTGTGTAACATGGAACCTGAGACAAAGCTACACGATACATGCCGCTGCCCCGTCTACTACGAGATACGAGGCCGCTTCCATTGCTTGTTCAGAGAGGGTTTTGGACCACTCTCAAGAGTCACGGGATACGAAGATCAGAGATGTCTGGGTTTGTTCTTGCCGAGCTGCGCAGACATAGAGATAGCCTGATGAATGGCGAGGCTAGCCAGTCTCAAAGACGGATCACAGACTTCTTCAGAGCAGACACGGGACAGCCGCAAGAGCCACTCCCACAGCAGAGCCCCCCCTCGTCTCACACCAGAGGCACACTGATTGACCGAGCGATTGAACTGGGGAAATCCAGGCGCCCGCGACTGTGAAGAACTACATAGCATCGACGGAGGCTACGACAGAAAATTCGGAGCACGCTGGCCAGGCATGCACGACGCCCGGTCAGACTATTAACCATGGAGGAAATTGATGAGATTCGCCAACGACCGATGCTAGATCTCTTGTGATTTAGCTATCCCAACAAGCCGCCCATTTTTGTGCTTAGTTTTTGCTTGACTCACATCGACCAACTTAGGACCCCATAGTATATATCTTTGTTTTGTACTGTTGTTAGGTTATTTTGTTACTCTGACTTTGTATGAGATCCACCACTTTGTAACTTTCGGGTCTCATAGGTCATTATGGCCTTTTGAAGACGTTAATATAACATTTCATTTCTCTCTCTATCTCCTTGCATCAAATAAAGCAAGGCCAAAAAGCTGCGTCAGTTGCCGTAAATCCTGCTGGCGTCTGTAGAGCCTGTCACGTGGCGTTTTCCGCATATTGCGCCGCAATTTTGGGGCAGCCAGTCACATCAGCAATTCAACGCATTTTCCGGGGTTGCTGCCAGTAGATGCCATTTTCTAGGGCTGCCCATGCGGGGACTGTCCATGCCTAGGGGTAATGTGTGTGTACATAGGCCACGTCACCAGTTTGTGACATACCCCCCTCTTGAAAGCATTGTAATCGGCCTCGATTACGCCTGAAAAACAGACAGAAGCCATAAACTTGTCTTAGTAGACATTGACTGTTAGTACTGACGCACTAGGAACATACATCTAGCACAAGTACCAATCGACAGTCACATCACACGACATAACAGGACATCACTTGACATCACAGGACAAATCACATTCAACATTCATTTGGATCTCAGACCATGATTTATCGGCAATGCAATTAGCAATCACATCTAGATCCACTTAAGACCTCATAGATGCCCGATTGACTAATCCCTATTGCAACCATGTCTATCGAGATCATTCAGACCAAAATGCTGTAGTCATTTTGTCTATCAGTCCCCACGCTTAAACAAGTCAAGAACAAATCAGTTTCATATTATCCGGAATTCCATTTCATAAAGTCATACAGTAGATACTGTCAGCTCTCAGTATCCCTGAAGCTCAAAGAGACATCACTGACTCTAGTATTCAAAAAAATCGAGGCATCTATTGACAAAGGAGCGGAGTAACTCCCCTCTTGTGCAAACCCATTGCACCAAATCTCTGGCCAAGCTGAATTTGGGGTACCATTTGGAGTAGACTATGGTAAACCAAAAGCTTCAAGGTAAAGTTTCACAATCTGAGGAGAATTTGCGAGGTCCTCCCACTTCGCATCCAATGCAGTATAAATCTTGAATTTAACCAAGAACCGCCTTATCACTTTACCCTTAATCTTTCTGTCTTTATGTGCCAATATCTGTCGGGAATAATGATCTCCTCGTTTTCTTCCACTTCGGATTGCTCATCAGGCTCCCCATCTTCGGGCACATCACCTTTAAAAGGCTTCAAGAGACTCACATGAAAAGCATTGTGAATCCTCCAAGTGTCGGGCAGCTTCAGTCTAAAGGAGACATCATTTATCTTTCGGAGATTTTGAAAGGTCCGTAATATTGCATACTAAGCTTTGGAAAAAGCCTCTCCTTTCCCTTTCTCTTTCTCAGGCGTGCCTTCTCAAAACGTAAGAGCACCCAATAGTTCTCTTTCAATTTCAAATCGCGACGATGGCGATCTGTTGCCTTTTTTTTTTCTTTCTTGAGAGTTTTGCAAAGCCTCGCGGACCTTGGCAAAAGTCGTGTCCAAGTCACGCGTGTACTCATCGGCTTCAAAATGCTTAGGAAGGGTGGAAGCTTCGTAGCACCTTCAATAATCTCAAATGGCGCCTTCCCTGTCGAAGAGTGTATCGTATTATTGTAGGCAAATTCTACCAAAGGTAAATACTTTTCCCATTGAGTCTTCTGATCCGAGATGTAAGACTTCAATAAACCAAGTACCACTGATTTGGCAATCTTAGATTGCCCGTCAGTCTGCGGGTGGAACGATGACGAGAACTGCAACCGCGTGCCAATGTTCTCCCAAATAGCCTTTCAAAACAAACTCGTGAATCTGGGGTCCCTGTTGGAGACAATCGTCTCAGGCATGCCATGTAATCTGAAGATCCGGGCCACAAACAGTCTTGCTAAGTGATCCGGCTTGACTGTTTTCTTCACTTGAATGAAATGAGCTTGCTTGCTAAATCTTTCAATAACAATCAAGATACCATCGTGACCACTCTGTGTTCTCGGGAGATCAAAAATGAAATCCATTGCAATACTTTCCCAGGGGCATGTGGGTATGGGCAAAGGCTGTAACAATCCCTGTGCTTTATGCCTATCAAACTTGACCTTCTGGCATACCAAGCAACTGCGCACAAACTCGTCCACATCCTTCTTGAGTCTCGGCCAAAAGAAGTATCTCTCTACCCCTTTCAAGGTGATAGCAATGCCGCGGTGACCTGTAAAAGGTGGAGAGTGGCATTCGGTCATAACCTTTTCCCTCAATGGGTGTGTAACGCACAACATGGTTTTCCTCATCAAGTAGCCATCCCGAATGGAATATCCCACTATTGTCTCCCCACCCCGTATTCGTGTGAATATGTCTGCAGAATCTGTATCCGTGGCATACAGATCGACCATATCCTTGAAGCTCCTATAATGTATCGCGGAAATAGCCAAAACCAACGGCTTCTGAGACAAAGCATCTCCCACCAAATTCTTCTGTCCTTGCACATGGACAATCTGGAAGTAAAACTGTGACAAGATGTTTGCCCATCGCATCTGCTTTTCCGATAGCTGCTTCTGTGACAAGAAGTAGCGTAAACTCTGATGGTCTGTGAAGACAGTAAAATCCGCTCCGAGTAGGTAATGCCTCCACTGAGTAAGAGCATGGATAACCGCCAAAAGCTGTTTCTCATAAATCTGTGCTGTCAATTCCGGCCAGAAGTAGTGTAAACTCTGATGGTCTGTAAAGACAGTAAAATCCGCTCCAAGTAGGTAATGCCTCCACTGAGTAAGAGCATGGATAACCGCCAAAAGCTGTTTCTCATAAATCTGTGCTGTCAATTCCGGCCTTGAGAACCATCGGCTCTCGTAGGCAATGACATGGCGTTCTTGCATTGAGACTGCACCCAAACTACGACCACAAGCATCACAATATACTTCAAATGACTTCTGCAAGTCCGACAAAGTCAAAACTGGTCCCATAGTCAATTTCTCTTTCAATATCTGAAAGCCAGTCACCTCTGTGGGTCCCCATAAGAAAGGGACCCCTTTCTGTGTCAAGATATGCAAAGGGGAAGCAACCTCTGTAAACTTCCCAATGAACCGCCTGTAGTACGAACACAATCCGAAGAAGCTTCTAACTTCATGGACATTCTTCAAATTAGGCCAATCACGGATAGTCTCTATCTTGGCCGGATCCATCTACACTCTTGTTGCTGACACAATGTGTCCCAAAAGTGTATCTCTGGTAGGAAAAATTCACTTTTCTTCGTAGTAATCACTAACTTGTGATCTCGTAATGCCTGAAAGACCTGAAGCAAATGGTCTCTATGTTTTGCCTCATCCTTGGAGAAAACAATGATGTTGTCAAAGAAAGTGCCAACAAATGGTCTGTACTCTCGAAAAATCCTGTCCATCATCCGGTTAAATGTCGCAGGAGCATTGGTTAAGCTAAAAGGCATCACCAAAAACTTAAATAACCCAAACGTCATCCGAAAGGTTGTCTTGTAGACATCTCTTGGCGTGATTCGGATCTGATGATATCCACTTTTCAAGTCGATCCTGCTAAAGCACGAGGATCCCTGAAGTCGGTCAAGTATATCATCGATTCTAGGAATCGGAAATATATTCTTGATGGTGATTTTTTTGAGAGCTCTATAATCGATGCGCATTCTCCAAGATCCGTCTTTCTTCAAAATCAACAACACAGGAGAGCAATACGGTGAAGTACTAGGCTGGACAAGACCCTTTTAAGAGGTCTTTTATTTGGTTCATAATTTCTTCATTCTGGGCTCGGCTCACACGGTAGGGTGGCCGGTTCGGTGGTGTGCTTCCAGGTATCAGATGAATGGTATGATCTTCAGGACGAGCGGGTGGCAACTCGCGTGGCAGGCCCTTTGAGAAGCAATCGGTGTGAGCGTGGAGAAAATCTTGGCGTTCTTTATTGCTAGTCGACCACTGCGTTGTTCTTGTGGTACCAGGGAATTCCCAAGAGGACATCACAACCTTCCAAAGGCATTATATAGAAGTCCTCATGCCCCAAATACCCCTGACAATGCAACCGAAGTTTGCCAATGACAGGTGTAATGTGTACGTCGCTGCCGGGTGTCGCTAAAACTGCCTTTGCAAGTGGCCCCATCCTATCGGGAGGGATCTCGAGCCGTGCCGCCAGTTCCAGTGAAATGAAGTTGGCCTTGACTCCTCCATCAAAGTAGATCTGGCTTCTTGGTCTTTTACTTTGCCCCACGCTCGGCATAGTTCTGTATTCTCGTCCATCATGCTGGGATCAATACCCACGCAATCTGGAACCAGTCCTGCTTTCATCTTGCCTTTTCTTCCACGATCCTTAGTTGCTTTCGAACTCTCAGACCTTTCGTCGTCCTTGTCGTTCTGTTCTTTCTGTGCCTTTTTAGGGCACTTTGCGGAGATATGTCCAGTTTCCCCGCATCCAAAGCACTTCCCCTCCTTGATGTAGCGAGCCCTCTCTTGAGGAGTAGGTTTGGGTCGTGCATCCTTTTCTTTCTTTTCCGGATTGCTCTTCCTCTTTCTACTTTGATTTGTTGAAGTCTATTCGGCTCTTTGTGTCATGATTTCATGGGGTAGGTCAAACTGCCCGAGTGAATGGCAAAACCCCGTTTCGCATGACTCATCAACTCCTAAATGGAAGCTGACTTTTGTTCTAGGCAGTGATCTTGGATCTCTGTAGGAAGACCCAAGGTAAACCACTCAATCTGTTCCTTGAACGAGATCTTCTTAAATGAAGAGGCGGGTAGAAGAGAGCTCTAGAATCTCTCGCAATAACCGTCCACTGTGTCCTTCTTGGTCATCCGAAGATGGTTCCAAGCAGTTCGTATGTTGCGTTCATACTCTCGAGTCAGCCAAGAAGAAATAAAAAGACTTTTGAATTTCAATCATTAACTGGCGTTGTCTTGTTTAAGAGAAGCATGGACCACCAAGTTCGAGCATCCCCCTTAAAGTAAGAGGCAGCCCTCCGAATCTTAGAGTGCTCTCAGTAACGCCCTCCTGAGAAAGCTATGTCAAACTGCTGTATAAAAGACAAAGCCTTCGAAGCATCTCTTTAACCAGAAAACGTGGCAAATTTAATTGATTGTCCACCTTCCTTAAACTCTCGGACTTTCTTGCTTTTATCTTCCAGAAAGTCATACTGGTTGGCTTTATAAAAATTCTTCTTCTTTGCATAAAAACTGCTATCATCAGAGTCCGAACTACTTGAAGACGAGTCCTCTGTAGAACTGTCAACCACGGGGTGAGATTTAGGCTTCTTTGCCTTTTTTCTTGCCCTTTCCGAAGCTTTTTGCGTCGCTTTTTGCCTTTTCTGTCTTCTTCGCTCGAGTCAGAGGAGCTAGAAGAAATGCCAGAAGAAGAAGAAGAAGAAGAAGTGGGTACTCCTTCAAATCGACCACACTTCTTCTGCTTTCTTGCCGATTCAAATGTAGACTGACGACCCAAATAATCCGGGAAGGCAGCGCTTTTCTTCTACTTTTTGTCGTGCTTTTTTAGCTTTGTTTTGCACGTCAAAAAGCTGAGCAATTTGTGCATCAACCACCTCTTCTAATTCTTGCTCTGTGTACATATTGGGAGTAGGAGGTTTCTTGAGAGCCGGTTTGAGGGGTAGCTCTGTGGTCTGCCGCCACTGTGAGTGCACCTCATCGAAAGAGGTCTCGCTCATATATTTTGCAAATTTTGGGTCCTTCGTAAAATTAAGCATCATCTTTGTTTCATCGCCAATCAATTGTCGACGCTCCATCTCTTCGATCTCCGCCTGAGTAGGCCGAGGCGGGCCGTACTTCTCGCGTGAATCTTCGTTGTGATCTCTTCCTTCATCTCCGGATGCAGAGGAAGTCGACTGATCTCTGCCTAAAGCTTAAGTGCCGCGTAAAAAAAAGATCGGATTTCGCGTAGGAGAGAAATCGGCCGTGGTCTGATACCACTGTAACAGACTTGGACACCCCAAGTGGAGAATCTACCGCGACACCACAAATAATTACTTCAAAACAGTTCACAGTTCACAATTGATTCGACATTGGCCCGGCGGAGTTCTGTGCCTAGAGATATTGGCCCCAAAGACTGGTGCCCCTTTCGGTATTTCTTTTTGTATTAATCTGCAACTCAAAGTACAAGCGAGTAGTCAGGCGCTCACTCTCAGACTCTGCGTCCAGATGCACTGAGAAGTGAGTGGCCAAACCACTAATTTATAGATCTTACAAGGGATGCTAAAAGCAGAGCCCCAAAAGTTGAAAATCAAAAGCTTGGTAAAATAAAGCATGTACAATGTTTCACTCTCTCAAGCCTTACTTGGCTGTGACTCTCTCTCTCTCTCTCTCTCTCTCTCTCTCTCTCTCTCTCTCTCTCTCTATCAGCATATATAGTTATGTCACCATACACTGACAATGTTTGCCTTGCATGCTGTTTCACAGTGCCAACTGGGCTTCAACGTGTCATGGTTGCACAACTCTCACACATTATTATGTAGGGCACATCAGCATCAATGATAATGTTACAAACTTGGACACCCCAAGTCTAGATTCTGTCGCGACACAACAGAGATTCACTTCGAAACAATTCACAATTCAAGAGTCGACATGGCCCGGCGTAGTTCCGTGCCAAGAGAGATTGGCCCCAAAGACTGGCGCCCCTATCTGTATTCCTACTATATTAATCTTTGAGCAAAGTACAACTCCCGCGGGTGCTTGCTCTCAAGCTCTCAGACTCTGCGTCCAGATGCGCTGAGAAGTGAGCTCGCTTGGGTCAGTTATAAACATTACAAGGGGTGCTAAAAGCAGAGCCCCAGAAGAAAGTAATCTCAAAAGCAATTCAATCCCAAAAGTTGCCAGTAAAAACAGCAGCACCAATAGCGGAAATTTCTGTACAGGCTGCCATGTCAGCACTGGCAGCGAAAAAAGCGGGCATCCGTATTGTGCCATGTCAGCATGTACCATATGCTTCTACGTCAGCAGGTCAGCGCAGTAAACAGACGTTTGTACAGTGCCACGTCCGCAATTTCGTACGCTGCCATGTCAACATGTCGTGTTTCGAGGGTCATGCCACGTCATCAGTTTGTGACATAACCCCCTCTTGAAAGAATTGTAATTGCTCTCGATTACGCCTGCTAAACAGACAGAGGCTATAAACCGTTTCAATAGACACTGACTCTAAGTACCGATGCACTAGACAGGACACATTTAGCACTTGTATAAAGACGACAGTCACATCACAGGAGATCACACGACATCATAGGACATCACATGACATCACATGACAAATCAATCACAGAAAAATTCATTCCAAATCTTAGACCATGACTGCCAGCTACGTATTTAGTAACCGTATCTAGATCCATCCCGGACCTTAGTGATGCCGGATTAACTAATCCTTATTGCGATCATGTCTATAGAGATTTACGAGACCAGAATGCTACAGTCATTTCGTCTTTCAGCTCCTGCACTCAAACAAGTTACATGAGAGAGTACACATCATTCATATTCAATTTTCGGGAAGTCCGTTTCATAAAGTCATACAACACAATACTGTCAGCCCAGCAGTATCCCTGAAACCCAAAGGGGACATCAACGACCTTATTCAATCGAGGTAATCTGTTGACAATGGAGCGGAGTGACTCCCCTCTTGTGCAATACCTCTGCACTAGATTCAACCTTGTTGATCTGTGAGATCTATCGGAGTAGACGATGCTAAACCAAATGCTTCAAGGTAAAGTTCCAAAATCTGAGGAGTATTTGCTAGGTGGTCCTCCTCCATCTTCACATCTAATGCTAGATAGTTCTTGATTTTAACCAAGAACTGACAAATCACTTTACCTTTCATCTTTCTTTCCTTGTGTGCCAAAATCTGTTCAGGAACGAGTATCTACTTGCTCTCTTCCACTTGGGGTTGCTCATCAGGCTCCCCATCAACTGGTACATCTTTAAAAAGTTTCAAGAGACTCATATGGAATGCACTGTGAATCTTTCAAGTATCGGGCAACTTGAGTCGAAAGGAGACATCATTTATCTTTTCTTTAATTTGGAAAGGGCCATAATACCTCATGCAAAGCTTTGGAAAAAGCCGTTCCTTGCCTTTCCATTTCCTTAGGCGTGGCTTCTCAAAACGTAAGAGCACCCAATTGTCTTCCTTTAGTTTCAAATCTTGTCGATGTCGATCTGCTGCCTTCTTATGTCGTTCTTGAGACTTCTCTAAAGCCTCGTGGACCTTGGCAAAAGCAGTGTCCAAGCCCCTCGTATCGGTCGGCTTCAAAAATCTTGTCTTTAGTGTTGAGAAAGGGTGGAACCTTCTGAGCACCTTCAATTATCTCGAATGGCGCCTTCCCCGTCGAAGAGTAAACCGTGTTGTTATAGGAAAATTTCACCAAAGGCAAATTTATTTCCCATTGAGTCTTCTGATGAGAGATGTAAGACTTTAATAAATCCAGAACAACTGAATTTGCAATTTCAAATTGCCCATCTGTCTGCGGGTGGAATGATGACGAGAACTGCAACCACGTGCCAATGTTCTCCCGAATAGCCCTCCAAAACAAACTCGTGAATCGGGGATCTTTGTCGGAGACTATTGTCTCAAGCTAGCCATGTAATCAAAGTATGTGTGCAATGAACAGTCTCGCTAAATGGTCCGGCTTGACTGTTTTCGTCACTGGAAGGAAGTGAGCTTGCTTGCTAAATCTATGAATGATAGTCCAAATGCCATCGTACCCACTCTATGTCTGCGGAAGATCAAAGATGAAATCCATTGCAATACTTTCCCAGGGGCGGGTGGGAATGGGTAAAGGTTGTAGTAATCCCTGTGCCTTATGTCCGTCAAACTTGACCTTCTGGCATATTAAACAATTGCGAACAAAGTCGTCCACATCCTTCTTGAGTCTCGGTCAAAAGAAATAACACTCCACTCCCTTCAAGATGGTGTCAATGCCGTGGTGACTCGTAAAAGGTGGACAATGGCACTCAATCAAAACCTTTTCCCTCAACGATTGTGAACACACAACATTGTTTTCTTCATCAAGTAGCCATCCCGTATGGAATACCCTGGCACTATCTCCCCATGCTGTATCCGAGTAAACACATCGGAAAAAACGGATTGGTGGCGTATTGGTCAACTATATCCTCGAAGTTTCTATGATGATGGATCGCGGAAGTAGTCAAGACGAGGGGCTTCCGAGACAATGCATCTGCCACTAAGTTTTTTTGTCCTTGAACATGGACATTGTGGAAGTGAAACTGTGACAAGATATTAGCCCACCGCATCTGTTTTTCTGAAAGCTGCTTCTGTGACAAGAAGTAGCGTAAACTCTGATGATCAGTAAAGATCGTGAAATCGGCTCCGAGTAGATAATGTCGCCATTGAGTAAGAGCATGGATCACTGCCAATAGCTCTTTCTCATAAATCTATGCTATCAATTCTGGCCTTGAAAACATTCTGCTTTCATAAGCAATCACATGGCCGTCTTGCATCAAGACCACTCCCAGACTACGACCACAAGCATCACAATAAACTTTTGCAAGTCTGGCAAAGCCAACACTGGTCCAGTAGTCAGTTTTTCCTTAAGCGTCTGAAAAGCGGTTACCTCTGTCAGTCCCCATGAGAAAGGGACTCCCTTCTGAGTCAATAAGTGCAAAGGTGAAGCTACCTCTGCAAACTTTCGAATGAACCGCCAGTAATAAGAACACAAGCCCAAAAAGATTCTAACTTCATGAACGTTCTTCAAGTCTGGCCAATCGTGGATAGTCTCAATTTTGGCCGGGTCCATCTGTACTCCTGCTGCTGAGACAATGTTTCACAAGAAGTGTATGTCCGGCAAGAAAAACTCGCTCTTTTTGGCATTGATGACTAATCTGTGATCACGCAATGCCTAAAAGACCTGCAACATATGGTGTCGATGCTCTGCTTCATCCTTGGAGGAAACAATAATATCATCAAAGAAAGTGACCACAAAAGATCGATGCTCTCGAAAAATCCTATCCATTATTTGGTTTAAAGTTGTTGGAGCATTCTCGGAGCTATTCTGATCTGATTATATCCGCGTTTCAAATCAATCCTACTGAAGCAAGAGGATTCCTGAAGTCTGTCAAGAATATCATCGATCCTGGGAATCGGAAATTTGTTCTTGATAGTGATTTTATTGAGAGCTCTATAATCAATGCACATCCTCCAAGATCTGTCTTTCTTTAGTACCAATAAAATCAAAGAACAGTAGGATGAAGTACTAGGCTGAATGAGACCCTTTTCAAGAAGGTCTTTCACTTGGTTCATGATTTCTTCATTCTGGGCTCGGCTAACTCGGTAAGGTGGCTGGTTCGGTGGTGTGGTTCCAGGAATCAGATCAATAGTATGGTCCTCAGGATGAGATGGGGGTAACTCGCCTGGCAGGCCTTCTAAGAAACAATCAGCATGTGTGTGTAGAAATTCTTGTTGTTCTTTGTCTAGTTCATACACGTTCGTTCGTTGTTCATCATTCAATTCTTTCAAATAGATCGAGTAAACAAAAAGGATTGGATTTCATTAATTTTGAAATGGTCGAAGCCGATACAATAGGGATGGACTCCCCCTTCAATTTTACATGAAGTACAATTTTCAGTCCTTCTCATTTGTCAAAGTCGCTTTCTTGGCCCGATAGTCGACCACGGCGTTGTTCTTATGGTACCAAGGGATTCCTAGGAGGATGTCACACCCTTCCAAAGGCATGATGTAAAAGTCCTCGTGCCCTAAATACCCCCGACAATGCAAACGAAGTTTGCCAATGACAAGCGTAATGGCTACATCCCGTCCGGGCGTTGCTAGAACCGCCTCCGCCAGTGGCCCATCCTGTCGAGCGTAATCTCGAGCTACGCTGCATATTCAGGTGAAATGAAGTTGGCCTTGGCTCCTCCATCAAAAAAGATAAGGGTTTCCTGATCTTTGACTTTGCCCCATGCGTGGAAAAGTTATGTACTTTCATCCATCTGGCTTGGGTCGGTTCCCATGCAATCTGGTACCAGTCTTGCTTTCATCTTGCCTTTTTTGCCACGTTCCTCCACTACTCTAGAACTCTCGGGCGTGTGTTCAGTTTGTCCTCGTTGTGCCTTTTTGAGGCACTTTGTGAAGATGTGTCCTTGTTCCCCGCAGCCAAAACACCTCCCCTCTTTGAGATAGTTATCTCTCTCTCTCTAATAGTCAATCGGGGTCGTGTATCTTTCTTTCCTTGGGGATTCTTTTTCTTTCTATTTTCAGTGGTCGAGTCTGTCTTGTCCAGTGAGTCAAAATTTCATCAGTGGGGTAGGTCAAATTCCTCTAATGTATTGAGAATCCCCGTTTCGCATGTCCATTAGTTGTTATATAGACTCAGACTTTTGTTCAAGGCAGTAATCTCGGGTCTTTGTAGGGAGTCCGCAACAAAACCGCTCAATCTGTTCTTTAAAAGTGACCTTCTTAAACGAAGAGGTCAGTAGAAAAGAATCCCAAAACCTCTCGCAATATGTGTCCAAAGAATCACCCTTGGTCATCCGAAGATGGTTCTTTTTCTTGTTCTTTTCAAAGCTTTTCTTTTTGCTTCGCTTCTTGCCCTTTCTGTCCTCCTCACACGAGTTGGAAGAGGAAGAGCTAGAAGAACTGTCGGAAGAAGAACTGGGTAGTCCTTCAAAACGAACACGCTTCTTCTGCTTTCTTACAGATGCAAAAGAAGATTGATGGCCCAAGTAACCGGAGTAGTTAGTCCCCTTCTTGCGCTTCTTCCATGGCCTCTTCGTGTCCACAAGCTGATTGATCTGAGTCTGGACCACATCTTGAAGTTCTTCTTCAGTAAACATCCTCGGAGTAGGAGGTTTCTTGATTGCCGGTTTGATTGGTGATTCGGTGGCTTTCTGCATTTGAGTATGCACTTCAGCCCCCATCAACTGCTGGGTCAAAAATTTTGCAAATTGGGGATCTTGAGCAAACTGAAGCATCTGTTTTGTGCATTCGTTAACCTGTTGTCGATGTTGTATCTCCAAGAGTTCATACTGTGTGGGCCGGGGGGCCCGTACTCATCTTCTGCTAAGTCGCTTGAATTTTCCGTGTTGCCTCCTCCTGCCTCAACGGTTGCAGAAGAGGTCGATTGATTCTTTTCAGAATCCATAGGTGTCGCGAGAAAAGGGATCGGATTTCCCGGTAGAAGAGAAATCGGCCGTGCTCTGATACTATGGTAACAAACTTGGACACCCCCAGTCTAGATTCTGTCGCGACACAACAGAGATTCACTTCAAAACAATTCTCAATTCAAGAGTCGACACGGCCCGGCGTAGTTCCGCGCCAAGAGAGATTGGCCCCAAAGACTGGCTCCCCTTTTGGGATTTCTTTTATATTAATCTTTGAGCAAAGTACAACTCCCGCGGGTGCTTGTTCTCAGACTCTATGTCTAGATGTCTGAGAAGTGAGCCCCCTTGGGTCACTTATAAACATTACAAGGGGTGCTAAAAGCAGAGCCCCAAAAGCAAGTAATCTCAAAAGCAATTCAATCCCAAAAGCTGCCAGTAGAAACAGCAGCACCAAAAGCGGAAATTTCCGCATATGCTGCCACGTCAGCACTGCCAGCTCAAAAAGCGGGTGCATGTACCGTACACTGCCACATCAGCAGGTCAGCGCAGTAAACAGACATTCGTACACTGCCACATCAGCAATTCTGTACGCTTCCATGGCAGCATGTCGTGTGTGCAAGGTCATGCCACATCATCAGTTTGTAAAAGATAACCTCATGTTTTACAGTCCTGCAATTGCAACTGAACCTAGGGCAAAGTAGGTACAATCAACTAGTGTGTCTTTGAAAGACGGAAGCATTTTCATACAAATCTGTGTAATATGTGCTTTATGTGGCTTGACTGTTGTAAGTTCTCTTTTGTGGCATTTCGTTTCACTTACGGCAAATGTTTGATGATTAATTTTGAAGTTTTTCATACGGCTTGGTTCAAACTAAATGGTTGCTATGGCACATGCACATTCAGACACACATGCTATAGGCACTATCTGTCTCATCTCTTCATTTCCAAATGGTCTTTTCAAATAAAAATTTGAGCTTTGAGATGAAACAGCTAAAATTCTGCTTTGGTGTGTTAATCTGTAGGAATAAGCTACTGAAAGTATTCAATGGGCTTGATGTTACGGTCTGGAATCCTGCCATTGATGCTAATCTTCCTTCAAGATATTCTTCAGAGGATCTATCGGGAAAAGTATCTTGCAAAAGGCACTTAAAGCAGCAGCTGGGCCTCAGTTCAAATGACTCCATACCTTTGGTAAGCCATTTGAGGTGTAAACCACACAATTTCTTCTTAAACCACAATGAGGCATGATTGAATTTTTCTGGTTCTGAGGTGCTTATTGTGGCCAACATTTTCATTATTTTGCCAGACCAAAGCATTGCCCTCACTGTGAAAAACACTTTAATACACGGGGATCTTTATGAATGGAAACTTGAGTAGTACACACTGAAAAATGGATGAAGGTGCCCTGACAGTCACAAAGCAATCGGACCATTTCCGCTGGCTGTGTGACATTGTGTACAGACCACCTTGTGATGGTGCACTGACTTTTGGCTTCTGGTGGTCATAGTAGCCTGTCGCCAACCTTCCCGTAGCATTTCCTGTTTCAGTAACCCTTAAGTAGCTTTTCCTTGTCAGGATAAAAAGAGAAGAGCAAAGTAGAGGAAGCGAAAAAGAATATCTGTTCAGTAACAGTAGCAGAAAAGTGGATAGGACATGGCGAAAACATCCTTCTCCTACTCATTGTCAAGTTTTTAGCAACTTCAATGACGAATATACAGAGCAAATGCAGTTTGAATGACTTCAAAGAGAAGTAGCATAGAACAATAAAAGCCTGTATTAAACATTCACAAGATGTAAGGCCTCTGAGCACCTTCCAAGACACAATTTGAGCACAAGCTCAATAAGGAGCAAAGAGAGTACAAGATGTTTCCTTATATGATGGGGCAGATGCAGTATTCTGCTGCATGAGGCCCAACATTTCTAGGTTCAGAGAGAGCACCTATGATCATGTACATTACATACCTTGCATGAGATTGGAGGCCGCCTCCCAAATTATTCACATCAATCTGGTGCAAATTCTCTTTATAGGGATTCAATCAACAGGTTGGCAACCACACGACCTACGGTGGGAGAAGGATAGGTGTCACGAGCTTGTAGCAACCACTAACCTTAGTTGTTGGTTTCTTTCCCTTGATTTTTATTTAATTTTTGGGACCCTCTTTTTGAAGTTACAAATGGACGGACATTGTGTGGCCAGTGTGAAACGGCCGATGGCTGAGAGTTTCACCCAGAGTCGGGAAGGGCAAGTCGCCACGAGTTGGTCGGGCCATTCGGCATTGAAATTCGAGCAGTAAAAGGGTGTCTAGGCTCAGTTCAAAGTCATTTAGGCCCCGCGCTACACTTTATAAGTTGGTGGGTACTAGGACTTTAAACAAAAAGAGGCTAAGTGGACACATGGTGGCACCAGATGAATTTGCCAGATCTGCATGAAGAGTGGGCGCCCAAATTCAGAGCGGGGGCTGATTTGACCTTATAAGTGAACCACAAATGTGTGTGAGTAGTGGGTGTAGGTGATCACAGCTTTAATGGACATTGGAAAGCTTGCCTTCTCCCTTGCTCTATGTAGCACAATGATTCCGCTCTCATGCATCTCTCTCCCCTTTGAATACAAAAACCTGATGCCCCGCTCGAGGGCTTTTCATTTGTATGTACAGTTCTATGGGTTCATGCGCGATTGCCGAGGCAACAGCCTCTTGCACAGGTACTGGATTAGCTAATTGCTAATCCCTCGCAGGTACAGGTGAATTCGGAGAGACTTCATGCCAGATTTCTGGTCCGATTCAAAGGGCAAGTAGCCCTACAAGTGCGGGGGCTCAAGGGCTTGCTACGGATGCGACAGGCACACGAAACGGAGCCCAAAATAGTAAAATACAGCCTGCTGTGTATTTTTGCAGGTTTAGGTTTTGACCCTAATTGGTCCCTAATACCCCTAGGAGCTTTGGGAAAGTGTTGGGATCATGGTTCAGGTAATCAGGTGCATTTTCGGGGGAGAAAACAGAGAATTTAGTGTGCTGCAGATTCTCGCCACGTTTGGGAAAGTGCCCATATGCTCCGAGAAAGCCATCTTTTGCATGGGGATTTTTTGTGTGAAGCCTCCTACTGCGGTTATGCCTCTGAAATTGGGCTAGAGTAGGCCATTTTCAGCCCAGTAAAAGCGGGACAGCTCGTAGGAACTTACATGTTTTCTCCCAAGTTTTATAAGAATAAAGAAATGCCGAAATGGGCACCGGTCTTTGGGACCTTCAGGTTGTTACTGTCTACTTGGTAGCACTCTAGCTGCCAAGCCGTGGAGTGTTTGAAGTGTTAATTCCAGTCACAAGTCTATTCGTGAAATTCTTTGTGTCATAAAGTTAAAAGTAAAGTTTTTCAAGTAAAGAGTCGGGTGAAAGCTAAAGTCTAATGCCCTACAGGCTGGTTTCATGGTTCCGCCGCCGAGATAGAATCACTTTTTCCTTAAAGAGTGAGCCTTGGTTGGTTTGCAACGATTACACAGAGCATAGGAATTTGGAATTACACTATGACTGACAGGACAAACGATGCAAGGGAAGTGGGTTCCTTTTCACAGGATAGATAGGCTATTCCTCCAGTGTTCGAGGTAGGTGAGAGTTCGAGGCCACCCCTGTTTGTACCTTTTGTTGATTTGAATGCTCCACAAGGTCGAGGGTATATGACTGGGCAACTAGACGAGGATGCATTCAGGACACAGTTGGTTGCCATTGTGAATGTGTTCTCTCGGTTGGTGCAGAATCCTAGGTTTATGGAATATCTGCAATCGCCGCCAGTGCCACAGAAGACAAGGAAACTCTCATGCAGTAGAGCCCGTTGAAGCTCAAGCCAAGGTCCCTTGTGCATCCCAACAGGGCGGGGAGCACTCACATGTTGCGGAGTCACGTGGGGCTCTAAGGCAAGTGCCTTCTGTCCACGAATAGGTGGTTAGGACGCCTATTCCACATGCTTTACCCATTCAACCAGCCACCTTTTAGAGTCCGCATGCTGCATTTAATGGACAGGGAACTAGTTTTCAGGCTATGCAACAGGTTTTTCCACCACCCACAGTACATCATGGGTATTTCAGGGGCGGATCAGTGAGCTCAAACTAGATTGCAGGGCCCGTAAGGGTAGACCAGGCAACAACGCCTCAAGTGTACTTTTGCGCTGTGGAAAGAGTTGGCATCAGCCAAAGAACTCAAAGCGAAACCTGTTGTGCCACAAGGTAGTCCCACAGACAGTGACACTGACTCTCCAAAGGATGGTCGCAAACTGCACAGGCTACCGAAAGGCCACTATGTACCAACCAACTTTCCACTGCTGGAGCTTTGTGTGCAACTAACCACTGGAACAAAGTAACTCGCCGCGGCTGTCTAGAGTCCCACAACCGCTCCCAAAAGCTCGACAAGAACTCAATTGTGAGACCCTCCTCCTGCCAATGAAGTGCTGTAGCAAGACGAGCCTCTCTCCGTGCTGCCAATTGTAACGCCTTACTCGAACACT
Organism: Adiantum capillus-veneris; assembly: GCF_014529385.1. Taxonomy (NCBI): domain Eukaryota; kingdom Viridiplantae; phylum Streptophyta; class Polypodiopsida; order Polypodiales; family Pteridaceae; genus Adiantum; species Adiantum capillus-veneris. The sequence continues at coordinate 48,542,599 of NC_140946.1, read as the reverse complement.
GTAGTGAAAGAAAGGGATCCCAGGGTGGTTGGCCGAAAAGAAGGGGTCTCTCTAAAACCACTCTTCAGGGTCCCACTACACTCGTGCCAGAGGGCAGCTCTCCCAAGGCCAAAGCCTCCAGTGGCCTTTCTCAAGGTCAGCTGGGTCAGGATCTGTGACACAGGTCCTCCCACAAATGCCCACTACTCGTATCCTTTGAAAACAACACTCGGCAACCTGTGGAGCCTCTAATGAGATTGTATAGTGGACCCTCGCCATGGATCTCGAAGAACATGGGGGGTACTAACTCCGAGCATACCTGAATTGCAATGAGGACCTCTTGTCGCAAAAAGGCCCCCATCCATCTGGGAGTAGCGGACTCTAGAGGGGTGAGCCACTCAGCTGGTAGAGCCTCTGTAATGTCCTGGCACATGCTCTGGGTGCCTCTCATGCCCAGTAACTGGATGCTTTGTACCTCCTCTGGCAAACCTGAAAATCGAAGCTAGTCGCCTAGAGTGTGGGCTTGGCCCTTTGCCATGGGACCCCAAGAAACATGAGGCCTACTACCAACCAAGTGGCCTCTCTGTGTGCAAACCATGGGGTTCCAAACAAGGGGCTGTCTCAAGCGCTCCTCCGTGCAAGTGGGTTGATGCTGCTCCAAGCCACTACGTAGCTCCTCCCAAGAGTGGAGCAGGCTCGCAGCAAATCGATCCTCCAGTCTCCTGCTCAGACCAACTCTGCGCATCTCTGTAAAGATCCACATGATAGAAGGGCACCAATGGCCTCCTGCATGAGGCACTCTAGCTCTAAGCCGCTGAAGCAACAACTCCTTCCAAGGCTCCGCCCTTGGAAGCAGGCCTCTGGTAACAAACTTCCCTAGGAGGGCTATTGTGCTGGGTCTATGATCCCCAACCCCCCTTGAGAGCATGGTAGAGTGATGACCTGCCAGGTTACTTTGGCCCGCGCTAACTAAGTGTCGTGCCCTAACCAAAGAAAATTCTTGAATAGCCTCTCTAACTGGTTGATACAGGAGCTCGAGAAGATCCAGCAAGATGTAATGTACCACATAGTAGCCAACAACACCTAGTTGGCCACTACAACTCTGTCTGCCAAAGAGAGCCTTGCCGAACTCCAATGTAGCAACTTCCTCTTGATGGACAGGAGGAGGGGGGCAGTTTGTTGCTCAAGAGACCAGTCCAAGCCAACCTGGCAACTTGGCCTAGCAACCCAAGTAGCGAACTGCAGTCCTTGGGGGAAAATATCTGAAACCCTCACCTGGCGACCAATCAGGCGTAGGAGCACTGCCAACCGAGAAAGCAACTGTCTTCCTCCAGTTGATCAATGCACCTGATACACAACAGAACACCTCAAGAGCCTGCTCACATTTGTGCAGATTGGCCTCTTGGCCCTTTAAGTACAAGGCCGAGTCGTCTGCAAACTTGGCGTCAAGAAACTCATCTGCCCTAATAGGGAGCTCAAGACCACACAGGCCAACCTGCAAAGTAGTCAAGAATCTGCTAATTGCCTCATCATAGAACTGAAAGAGGAAGGGGGCAAGAGGGCAACCCTATCTGACGGAACGCGTGAACAAGAAGCGCTCTCACCTCGTCCCCTTGCCAAAAGCATCTGACTGTGTGTACGCTTATAGAGAGCTGACACACCTTTGATCCAAGCATCCGTGAAACCCATCTTGCGTAGAGTGCCCTCCAAGAAGTCCTAGTCAACTCTGTCGTAGGCCTTCTCAAAGTCGGGAAGGAGTATCACCAAGTCCTCTCCTTGGAGACGCGCGAGGGGAGACGAAGTGAAGATGTTGTCAAGGATACCACGCTCCTTGACAAAACGTGTTCGAGTCCCATGTATAATGCTCTCTAGTAGTGCTTGAATCCTCAAACTCAAAGCCTTTGCTAGAATTTTGTAGGATGAGTTGAGGATGGTAATGGGTCGCCACTGTCGAATCTCCTCCAAGGAGCCTCCCTCCTTGGGAATGAGGTAGATCAAGCCCTCACTCATACTGTCGGGCATCTTGCGGCTTGCCAGTGTGCAAAACGTATTGGAATGTGCTGCAAAGATCTGAACAAGCAAGTCCCAGTACTCCAAGAAAAAGCTTGTAGTCAAACCATCTTCCCCTGGACAACTACCACAGGGGAGTGCTTTGAGGGCCTCATCGAGCTCCTCTAGATGGAGGGGAAGCTCAGCATCTCCTCGGTAACAAGGCAAGGCATCTGTGCCCAAACTTGCTCTCTGCATGCATCCTGGCGCTTTGACTGTGGCTCAGCTGACAACTGATCGCAGTAGAAATCAGTAGCAATTGCACTCATATCCTGAGGCTCTAAAGCAACTGACCCATGAGGTCTCGTCAACTGACTATACTAGTGTGTGCATGGCGTGGCCCCACTATCTCAAAGAACTCCCCAATAACTTTGTCACCTACCTGGGTCCATTGAGATACCTGTTGGTGGAAGGCAAACTCATGGCGCCGCTCCTCAATGCTAGTCAACTCTTGCCTAGCCTGTTGCAACTGCTCCCCCAACCAAGGACTGTGTGGATGCTGCTCTGCATCCTCTGTAGGGAAACAATGCCTCGTCGAAGACGCTTCTCCTCCTCCTTGGTTGCAGCAAAGCGAGCTGCAGACTCTTGAAGAAAGAAGCGACTAAGCTCTGCCACGACAGAGGCCACTCTACCAACAGGGGTGTCCTGCGTGTCAAATACCCCACCCCCCCACCCCCCCCCCCCCCCACACACACACACACGTGTCTGCTACCGTGAGAGCCACTGGCGCGTGGTCGGAAAAAGTAGTCCCTTCCAGATGCAAACAGATCCCCCCATGTCACAAATGTGGTCATTGGCGTAGAAGCGATCTATCCTAGATAGATGCACTCCTCTTCCCCTGCGGTCAGAGCGAGAGAGAGACAAGCTGTCCCCGTGCACCGTAGCATGGCCACCTCCAATCTTGTCAGAGGGGTCCTCCAACATGTTGAAGTCCCCCCAACACACCACTGCTCTGCATCCGGCAAAGACTCAACAACATGAGACCAAAACTCTGCTCGTGCACTTGCCACATAGGGTGCATATATGTTCAAGAAACCCATAAGGCAACCTTGAACCTGCATAGTAATCCACTGAGTTGTGCGTGGCACAATAATACCTCTGCCCACAATGGCCTGTTGTGCCAAGAATGCGCAATAGTCATATATACCCCTCCCTGGATACCTCCAGGTCCAAATGCAGCTGACCAAAACGTCTCATAGCGACCACACAAAATTTGACCGCATCGTCTAATGCGGCTCTCACAGAGATGATGCACCTGTAGCATAAGAATATCACTCTCACCACCCATAAGGCATCGCTGAAACTCCTGACGCAACCGACCCCTCTGACACTGAAACTGGTGTCCTCCCAATCCCTGCACATTCTATGAGACAATCCTCATGAAGTCAGTGAGAAAAATAGATGCTGCAACAACAGCCAACCTCCCTATCTTTGAGGCCGGCTTGGATGGGGAGTAATCCGCATCCGAGCGACCTCTAGACAAGCATGTCTGAAGTGACTGTCCCACCTAGGCCCACGCCGAGCGTGCAGCCCGTAGGGCTACTTCCTCTGTCTAAGAGTCCTCATGTACAAATATATAGCAAGGGGGGCTCTTGAGTGTCAACAAACAAATGCACCTTGATGTGCTTGCAACTTGTTGCAGTTGGCGGCGTCGCACTGAACTTGGTTAAAGGCAAAGAGTCTGTACCAGATCTGTCTCCCCTAGGTCCCCTATGTGGTGTGAGAACTCAGTGGCTTGGGCCGGGAGCGAGGTTTGGACAGCTTTGTGAGAGTTTAGACTAAGTGTTCAGATCGTCTACTTTCAATTGAATAAAGAAATACCGAAAGGTGCGCTAGTCTTTGGGGCCTACAGGGTGTCGGTCTCGTGTGCGAGGTGACATTCTAGTCGCTGGACGCAACTGTGTTCTCTTTTCTTCACAGTGCTCTGTGTAAAGTTAACAGGTAATTGAAATAGTACCGCCCTCTACACTGTACAGGCCGGTTACAGAATCACTGGCGTGTGATCGGAAAAAGAGGTCCCTGCTAGGATGCCAACAGACCCCCGCATGTCACAAAAGTGGTTAGTGGCGTAGAAGTGACCTATCCTAGATAGATTCACTCCTCCTACCTTGTGGTGTGAGTTTGAAAAAGACAAGCTTTCTGGGGGTCTCACAAAACTTGAGTGCTGCCAAACATTAGAAACCCTCATAGTCATACATCGTCGTTCCCAAGCTGCCAACCCAGCCGCGTGCACCGTAGCATGCTTACCTCCAATCCTGTGAGAGGGGTCCTCCAACATGTTGAAGCCCCCCATGAGGCAACCCTGAACCTGCATAGTAATCCACTGAGCTCTGCTTGACACAATAATACCTCTGCCCACAATGGCCTGCTGCCAAGAATGTACAATAGTCATACATACCCCTCCCTAGATACCTCCAGGTCCAAATGCAACTAACCAAAACGTCTCATAGTGACCACGCAAAATCTGACCACATCGTCTAATGCGGCTCTCACATTGATGATGCTCCTATAGCATAAGAATATCAATCTTACCACCCACAAGGAAACGCTGAAGCTCCTAACGCAACCGACCCCTTTGACGTTGAAACTGGGGCCCTCCTAATCCCTGCACATTCCATGAGACGATCCTCATGGAGTCAGTGAGAAAAAACAGATGTTGCAACAACAACCATCCTCGCTATCTTTGAGCCTGGTTTGGATGGGGAGTAATCTGCATCCGAGTGACCTCTAGACAAGCGTGTCTGAAGTGACTATCCCACCTAACCCCAAGTTGAGTGTCAGCAAACAAATGCACAAGAATGTGCTTGCAACCTACTGCATCTGGCGACGTCACACTGAACTTGTCTAGAGGCCAGAGTGTCTTTACCAGATCTGTCACCCCAAGGTCTCTTGTATGATGTGAGAACTCAGTGGCCTAGTCTGGAGCTAGTCAAGAACTGTGCAGGGTCCACTCTATAGGATCCCTGCTTTACAGTGGAAAGGAAAATTGTACCGCTATGTCCAGAGCCTCAGTGCCTCGAGCTGCTAGAAAGAGGATGTGGACTTGAAAGCAAGCCTTCTCCATGTCGGGAGAAGGATCACCTAGAAAACGTGTGAAGCTATAGTGGAAGAAGTCCCATCCTCAGCGAATGTCAAAGCTGGTCAAACCCCGAGGAAGTACTGCAAAAGGAGAAGTGTGAACCCAAAGAGGCGGCCTCAGATGGGGCTGTGCCTCCCGAGCCATGCAGCTTGTTGCAAAAGCATCACCTAGAGATCGCCTCGCTGCAGAAGCCTGTCTAGGCCCGTGCGTCTGAGGAGGAGAGTGGGACGGATCGGGAGATGAGGCTGAGGGCCCCACTAGGGAAAGAGGAGCAGGAGGTGGGGGTGAAGGTTGAGGCGGGGGAGGCGGAACGGTGGCATCGGAGGGTGGTAGAGAGGGAGGCGGTGGAGGTGGCAGAGCTGAGGCGGAGGGAGCCTTCTCTGGAGGGTCCTCCTGAAGGAAGTCAAAACGGTTCCCTGTCGAAACCCAATGCTGCTGAACTGCAGGGGGTCGGCCATCAAGGAGAGCAGTGTCGTGAGCCTGTCCCTATTGGTAGGCACATCCTACCAACCGTCAGCTATCTGATCGTTGGCCTCTGTGGAGGTACCAGACTGTGTGTCTTGGGTAGCTGTCTGTTGGGCATACTGAGCCTTGGGAGGCTGCGCATGCGCTGTGGGTCGGGTTCTCGTGTGAGGACAGGCCTTTTCTAAGTGTCCGATCTGTTTGCAAATGAAGCACCGATTCGGGAGACTTGAATACTCCACACTCTGTTTGATCCAACCCCCGCTCACCTGAGGCAACAGTATCACCTTTATGAGGGAGTGTGTCTGGAACTAGAACCCGCACAGTAGGTAGACTTGCGGCCTTGGCCAGAACTGAAGCTGCAGTGTGCGGAGACTCCAGAACTGTCCCGAACATGGAACCATTCCTGGAGAAGCAGACTAAGACAGGCAAGTCAATTTCCTCCTCAAGCACATCTGTAGCAGGGTCGAAACCATGATGCCATTGTCTGAAGTATGCTCGAGCTGCGCGGATAACTAGCAAGCTCATCAAAATCACCTTGGCCGTCATCTCTGGAGACTTGAACTCTATCTGGTAGTACCCTCTCCCAAGGATCTGGACATCGGTGATCTTGCTCACATCGGAGAGGAGTGGGGCTTGAAGCAAATCACGAACCTCGCCACGGCTGGGTTGAGTACCAATGATCTTGCAGATAACCGAGGTGGTTGGCAAGTGCTCCACCTCGGTCATCAAGCTCGCTTGCTCTTCTGGCGATAGAGCAATTCGAAGGGTCGGCTCCACGGGGTCGGGCGAGGGGGGCTTCTGTAGAGTCCCTCTGAGGTGGAGCAAGGGCCGTCATTCTGTGTCTGCTGCTGGTAAAGAAGAGGGTGAAGGCGAAAGGCCAAGATGACGGCGCAAATGCAAGTGCGCTGAGAACAACTCACAAGCATAAAAAAGGGGGGGGGGGGGATCTGGCGAGCAGAGGGGTGTTGGGGCAGCACGTAGGTGGGAGCAGTGCGCAATAGAGGCTAGTACGCAGCACGAGGGAGGAGGGGGAGAGAGGAGAGCGGTGGCGAGGGGGGGAGGAAAGGGGGGGTGCGTGAGGAGCAGTGAGCTCGTTGTTCTTGCTGTGATAACATCTTCTTCAGGAACTTACAGGTTTTCTCCCAAGTTTTATAAGAATAAAGAAATACCAAAAGGGGCGCCTGTCTTTGGGGCCTACAGGGTGTCGTTGTCTGCATGGTAGCACTCTAGCTGCCAGGCCATGGAGTCTTTGAAGTGTTAATTCCAGTCACAGGCCTAATCGTGAAATTCCCATGTGTCGTAAAGTTAAAGTAAAGATTTTTAAGTAAAGAATCGGATGAAAGCTAAAATCTATTGCCCTATGGGCCTGTTTCATGGTTGCATCCCAGGATAGAATCACTTTTTCCTTAAAGAGTGGGCCTTGGTTGGTTTGCAGCGATGACACAGAGCACAAGAATTTGGAATTACACTATGGCTGATAGGAAAAACGATGCCAGGAAAGAGGGTTCCTCTTCACAGGACAGACAGGCTATTCCTTCAGTGTTTGAGCTAGGCGAGAGTTCACGGCCCCTGTCTGTACCTTTTGTTGATTAGAATGCTCCATGAGGTCAAGGGTATATGACTAGGCAACTAGACGAGGATGCATTCAGGACACAGTTGGTTGTCATTGTGAATGTGTTCTCTCGGTTGGTGCAGAATCCTAGGTTTATGGAATATCTGCAAGCGCCGCCAGTGCCACAGCGGACAAGGCAACCGTCTCATGCAGTAGAGCATGATGAGGCTCAAGCCCAAGTCCCTTGTGCGTCCCAGCAGGACAAGGATCACTCAGGCGGAGTCACGTGGGCTCCAAGACAAGTTTCTCTCCACGAACAGGTGGTTAGGACGCCTAAAACCGACCCGTAGGGCGGTAGAATTTGGCTTTCACCCGATAACTTTACTTTAAACTTCAGGACACGAAGGAACTTCACGAATAAGCTTGTGACTGGAATTCAACACTTCAAGACAAACCACGACCTGGCAGCTAGAGCGCTACCAAGCAGACAACGACACCGTGTTGGCCCCAAAGACTGGCGCCCCTTACGGAATTTCTTTATTCTTATTATACTTGAGAATAACCTGTAAACTTCTACAAGTTGTTCTACTTTTATCAGGTTGAAATTCCTTTACTCTAACCCGATTTTGGCAACATAACCAGGGTAGAAGTCTCCACAAACAAAATCCCAAGTAAACATTGACTTTCCACTCACTTTAGAGCACTTGGCAAAACCTAGGAAGAAATTACAACTCGCTGAATTCTCTGTTTTGTGCCCCGATTTGCGTGCCGATCACTTTTGTGGATAGCCCTCGAGCTCTCGCACCTGTAGGGTCACTTGCCCCTTGAACTAGACAAGATTCCTTGTGGAAAATATCTCTAAATTATCTTGTACAAGCACCCAATGATTTCCCGAGGCTCCCCTGGCAAATAAGCAATTCGAGCGCTTGCACCTAACCCTCACCAAGCTGTCCAAACCTGTCCATAGATGTAATTGCAAGTTTTTGACCCAATTTCGCGAGCAAAACGGCGCAAATATCCATGTAGGTCAAAAGTACATGTCAAGGACACTTTCCCTTGCGGTATGGAAGCTTTCCAGTGAGCTGCAAGTCAATTTTAGCATGCTGTAATTTTCTGTTTTGCCACTATTAGGTGCCTACTGCCCTGTACACGCATCCCAAGGGCTTTCGGAAGCTCCCCCGACGATTCCTTGCAGTTTAGGTGTGAAACCCTAAACTTGCAAAAAAACACAGCAGGCTGTAATTTTTTGTTTCGCATCATTTTGGGCAGAGCAAACACGTCTACGCGTGTCTCAGAGGCTCCCGCACACAACCGGACAGTTCCCTTTCAACTGACGAGTTTTCATGCGAGAAAACTCTCCGATTTCGCATTCCTTCGCGATAGAACTGTGCATCCCTGAAGAGGATCAGCAAGTAGCTAATTCGGTTCATGTACAGAAGGCTCTTTCCTTGGCAAACGTGCATAAAACCCCATAACTGTACATGGTCACCTGAGAAGCCCAACTAGAGGGGCATTACCATTTGTGCAAAGGGGAGAGAGAGATGCGCAAGAGAAAATCGTCGTGCTACGTAGAGCAAGGGAGAAGGCAAGCTTTCCATTAAAGCTGTGAGCACCTACACCCACTACTCACATACTCTGCAGCACTTCTGAGCTGAAATCAGCCCCCTCTCTTGAAATGGGTGCCTCCTCTTGCTGATGTTTCTGGAAAATGCATCTATGAACAAATAGATGCAAAAGGGGAAGAGTTCCATGGCTGCCAAAACTTGCGTATCGCTGAAAACGCAGCAAAACAGCCTTGCAAACACGCATCTGATGCCTTCCAATGCTGAAAATGAGCTCCTTGGTCCTAGGTAAAGAGATGGGAAGCTCAAAAATGCAGAGAAAGGGGTGAAAATCAGAGCTATTAGCCTCCAAAACTGCTCCAAAAAGTCAGTTATACGAGTTCTGTTCTCCCAGACTTGGTAAATTGGCCAAAAAGTTCCACTAGGCACTTATGCATGCAATCTCCCTGCATTGGGCTTCCTGCTTAAAAATCTCTCAATTGTTGCATCAATTGACTTTGCAGCAGAATAATAAAATGTTCCTCTTGTCATTCTGAAGCTATTGACGCAAACAGATTTTGTGGCCCAAAATAGCAGTTCCCTAAATTTTTGGAAATGCTTCCATTGGACTCTCACTGGTCATCTGACTCTCTTTCACCACTGGGACCACGTCCAAAAATGCAATGTAGCCCAGTTCTCGGGTGATTTTCTCTGGGTGACCCCACCTTGCCATTGTGCTTCTATGGAGTTAATTTTCTAGTATCCACCAACTTATTAAGTGCGGCGAAGGGACCTAGATGACTTTGAACTGAGCCTAGACACCCTTTTACTACTAGAATTGTAGCGGCGACCAACTTTCCATCTACGGGTGAAACTATTGTTTCACACTGGCCATACAATGTCCAACCATTTGCAACTTCAAAAAGAGGGTCTCAAAAATTAAACAAAAATCATCGGAAAGAAACCAATAACTCGAGTTAGCAATTGCCATGTCCTCGTGACAACGCCTATTCCATAGGCTTTACCAGTTCATCCAGCCACCTTTCAGAGTCCGCATGCTGCATTAATGGACAGGAACTAGTTTCCCGGGTATGCAACAGGTTTTTCCACCACCCACGGTACATCCTTGGTATTTCGGGGGTGGATTAGTGTTTGAGAGCATGGCTGGTTATGCGCCTAGAAACCAGCAATGTATGCTAGGAACAATGTTTGACGGTATGCAAGGCATGATGCCAAACCCCATGTATGGAAATATTGGCATGCAACAAGGGTTTCAGTGCAATCATGGTGAATTTGGGGTGCCGCAAACAGTTTTGGCATGACTGGTTTTTTCGACCAACCGTCAGATATGGCCCCAATGACAGAAAATGTCAATGGACAAGGGATGCCGATGATCCCTATTATAGGGGCCATGTTGCAGACAATTCTCTATGACAATTTGGGAGCATTGGGAAAGCCAAAAGCCTACAAAGAAGGTGGTGCAACTGTGAAGTTTGAAACTTTCAGCAGCTTTGAGGATAAGGCAAAGGCTCTTACTTTCCTCCAGAATTTGATACAGCTTATGCAGGGGGGGGATTTTACAGAGGCCTCTAAGGTCAGGAAAGCTGCCACTTTCTTAAAAGGCAATGTGCTTACATGGTGGATGACAGTGTTGATGCAAGGATAGGCACCCGCCACATGCATATACTTAAGGCAAATGTTTGCATTTGCATGGTTGTCAAATGAATTTGAAGCTGATGTTATGACGGATTAGCACCAACTCACTGCGGCTACTTGCAAGAGCCTACAGGAGTACAATAGGAGGTTTTGTAAAGCGTTGCTCTCAGTAACCTCCTACAGGTTTGTGCATTGACAGAGCAAATCGAGAAGTATTGCTGTGGCTGCCTAAAGGGCTTCGAGATTACTGTACAAAGAACAAAGTGGCTACCCTCACTCAGCTTATGGAAGTTGCCAACACTGGTCTTGCCTTGTTGAAGGGAGAGGAAAGTGGGTTTCAGGCAACGTGAAAGGGGGTCAGCAAAAGAAAAATTCAGCAAAGAAGCCCATTGTGAAAGTGGCTCCTGGAGCGTCATAGGGGTCAGAAAAGGCAAACAAAGGCAAGGACTCAGCCGAAACATCTGGTGCGCATGCTAAGAAACAAAAAAGGAAGCCTTTTGTGCCAAGTCGTTCGAGGAAAAGAAAGTTTTGATGGCTGAGAACAAATGTTTCATATGCGAGCACCCTGGTAACTTTGCTGGAGATTGTCCACAAAGAAGAAGACCAGCTGATTCGGATGATAAAGAGGACAAGAAAGGCAAGAAGCCTAAACCCACGGTAGGTTTAGTGACAGATATGGTGGGTGATAGGCAAGTTCAGATGCTAGTGAGTTATGCAGAGCGTGGGGTAAAGTAAGAGACCGGACATCACTTATCTTTTTTGATGCAGGTGCTAAAGTAAACTTTATCTCACCAGAGTTGGCCATTAATCTGGGCATCAAAGCTGAAGAGACAAGGTTGGCATGTCATGGCACTTAGAGTTTGTTACACATATCATTGGAAAGTTCTCTGCATATCCAGTCATATGTGGACACATAAGAATTTTACATCATGCTGCTGGAAGGGTGCGATGCGTTGTTGGGAATCCCATGGATGTTCCGTATGCATGGAGTGCTGGAAGTCTTCAACAAAAAGATCACCCTTCATCATAGGGGCAAAACTCACATCCTTGATGTAAAAGCTTAGAGGGGAGTCTGTCCCTATTGTATCTGTTTCGGCTATCACTTCTGTAATTTAGAATCATCTTGGCTAGTTGATTTTTGCATGTGATGTTTCAAATAATTGTCAGTCAAATTTATCTGTGTTAGATAAAGAAAGATCAGCATTTTTGCGAGAGTTTAGTGATTATATATATACCTAGATGAATCCAGGATATACCCAGATTAGTGATTGTTTTTTTGATTCATTACCGTCTAGGTTGCCGCCGGAGAGGCCTGAGGATCATGTGATGGATCTGGTGCCAGGTTGTAGCCCACCAAATAGGCCTCCCTACAGGGTTAGTGCAGCTCAACAGAAAGAGATCATGAGGCAAGTAGAGGAGCTGGTAGGGAAAGGACTGATTCAACCTAGTTCTTCACCCTTCTGCTCCCCAATGCTTCTAGTGTAGAAGAAGGATGGCTCTTGGCACATGTGTATTGATTACTATGTGTTGAATAAGAATACCATCAAGACCAGGTTTCTTGTTTTCCAAGGATTGATGATATTCTTGACCGACTAGAGGGTGCTTCAATTTTCAGCAAGATAGACCTCAAGAGTGGGTACCATCAGATTCGTATCAGGCCAGAGGATGTGCACAAGACTGCGTTTAGGAAGACATTTGGTTGTATGAGTTCTTAGTGATGCCGTTCGGTCTTACAAATGTTCCTGCTATGTTCAGTAGCATGATGGGTCGGATTTTCCACCCACATCAAAAGTTTGTCGGCACATTCTTTGACGACATGATAGTCTACTCAAAGAATGAAGAGGAGCATAGGTGTCACTTGACCATTGTCTTCGAAGAGTTACCCAGTCACAGGTTGTTTGTCAATCCTAAGAAAAGTGAGTTCTCCTTGAAAGAGATTCACTTTCTTGGCCACAAAGTGTCAAAAAATGGTGTCCGAATGGATCTTGCCAAGGTTGAAGCAATCAGGACATGGCCAGATCTGAAGACTGTGCATGATGTCCGTAGCTTCTTGGGCTTATGCTCTTACTACAGAAGGTCTATCAGGAACTTTGCCAAGATTGATTCACCCTTGCATGCTCTACAAAAGAAAGAGGTCACGTTCAAGTGGACACAAAAAGAGATTTCAACTTTTAATGTCTTAAAGGAAAAAACGACTTCTGATCCAGTAATTGTCTCACCAGATCTCAAGATGTCATTTGTGGTCCAGTGTGATGCGTGTGGAAATAGTATTGGGGTAGTGTTAATGCACGATGGTCGGGTAGTAGCTTATGAGAGCAGAATCTTGCAAGGGCCAGAAAAGACTATGCAAATCTATGAGAGAGAGCTATTGGCCATGATTTATGCGCTTTCTAGTTGAAAGCACTACCTGTTAGGAGCTGATTTTGTTATCCAGACAGATCATCAGACCTTGCGATACGTCTTGACGCAGTCAAAGTTATCCGAAAAGCACATGCGATGGGCAAACATTCTCTCTATGTTCCACTTTCAGATTCTGCATGTGGAAGGCAAGAAGAATGTTGTGGCTGATGCGTTATCAAGAAAGCCACAAATTTCAGCTGTGTCAATTCCTTATCATCATGGGCTTGATGACATGAAGGAAGAGTATGCTAATGATAAAGATTTTGCTAGGATCTTAGAACAGTTGCAAGATGTGCAACGCCATGAGCAGTATCTCCTCAAGGATGGTTTTATGATGATGAATGGCAGATTATGTGTCACTAGGCCATTGCGACATAAAGTTATGGTAGAAAGCCATGTCCCACCGTATGTAGGGCATCGGAGACAGTGAAAGTGGTCGAGACATTCTTTTATTGGTCTACTTTCAGGAGAGATGTAGATGCCTTTGTGTGAGCATGCATGATTTGCCAAAAGGCCAAGTTTGACAGGCAAAAGGCACCAGGGTTATTACAGCCACTGCCTATTCCATATAAGCCATGGGAAAGCATTGCTATGGATTTTATCTTTGATCTTCCAAGAACGCCGACAGGGCATGATGGTATATGGACCATTATTTGTAGGTTCAACAAGTATGCCCATTTTATTCAAGAGGGGGGTATGTCACGAGGTTGTGGCAACCACTAACCTTAGTTGTTCGTTTCTTTCTCTTGATTTTTCTTTAATTTTTGGAAGTCACAAATGGCCAGACATTGTGTCTCCAGTTTGAAATGGCCGACGGCCGAGAGTTTCACCAGCAGTTAGGAAGGGCAGGTCGCCATGAGATGGTCGGGCCAGTCGACACTGAAATCCGCACAGTAAAAGGGTGTCTAGGCTCAATTTAAAGTCATTTAGTCCCCGCGCTACACTTTATAAGTTGGTGGGTACTAGGAATTTAAACCAAAAGAGGCTAAATGGACACATGGCGGCACCATATGAATTTGCCAAATTTGCATGAAGAGGGGGCGTCCAAATTGAGAGAGGGGACTGATTTGACCTCGTAAGTGAACCACAAGTGTGTGTGAGTAGTGGGTGCAAGTGATCACAGCTTTAATGTACATTGGTTGCAAAAACCTGAGGCTGCCCATTAACGTGGTCCTGGGCGGAGTGTTGCATGAATTACACAAGCATATCAAACATTTTAGTGGCATTTGCATTCAATTGTGCAAAATTAGACTCTAAGACAGCCATGCGTGTTTCTAGTGCCCTAAACTCTTGGATGTCAAGCAATTCATAGCTATCATCCGACCCCATTGCCGCGCGGGTACCCTATGTGAGAGTATTTGACTGCGGGGCAGCAACAGGTGGAATTGGTGCAAAATTTTCAAAATCAAACATATGGTGCATTTCAATGTCCAAATACATGGCGGTGTCGTGTTGTGCTAGCAAGAGAAAAAAAGTATCTTAAAGATGCATTGCCGATCGAGAACTATTCGCAACCAGCGTACTTAGAGCTAATTAACCGTTCTAATTGGTTCACGCTGGACGGACTCTCGCCTGGGCAGTAACACGCGGTAGTGATACGGGTGGTGATCTAGTGGACACCGTGGCCAGATCACCACCACCACAGTTTGGATATAGACTTAGTTGGACTGGGATATTTTGCTAGCCGTTGGTTGATGGCTCTTTATGATTGTATATATGTGTGATTGGTTCTAATTGTCGTAGGCATCATCTACTTTCTATGGTCTAGCGTGATGCCTCTTGAGTCTAGTGTCCTTTGTCCAGCATTGCACATTTTGCACTCTCCCTGCACGTTGGAGCCTCGACACCGCCAACCAGAGTTTGAACTGGTTCCATGAATTAGTTGAGTTCATGGTGTTTTGAGTCTATTGTTGTGTCTTGATTTTCTCGTCCATTATGTGTGGTGTTTTCTTTCTGTTGGACTAAGGTTTCATGCATATTGCACTGAGGAGCACCTACTATAGAGAGCATGACACACTTTCCCTCTTACAGAGATGGAGGCTGCGATGAAGAGGGAGGGTTGCGATCAAGTGTGAGAGGGCTGGCAGGTGGCTGCGATGGACACACACACAAGAGAGAGAGAGAGAGAGAGAGAGAGAGAGAGAGAGAGAGAGAGAGAGAGAGAGAGAGAGAGAGAGAGAGAGATTGGATTATCGTCCATGGAGGTCATGTATGACCTATGGGACCAAAAACACAACATTACAACGATTCATTCTCAGTGTGGGTTGATACATATCAGTTACAGACTGAGGGTCCATCAAGAGGGTAGGGTAGGAAAAAAGGAGAAAACAAAAACCTAAGGGTCGATTGGGGGGAGAGCTGGTTTGGGATTTCGGAATTCCTGGATGATCGCTTTGCCACCTCGGTAGACTGCCCATTTACCTTGCTTACGCGCTTCATGCACGTTCTTAAGCTCGCTTGCTTTACTCTTGAGTTGATGACTCTAATAAGCCCCGAGATCATAGAGACTAGAGGCTCCTCCACGTCTCCCCATCCATCAATGCGACCCAACCTCCCATGATGGTCTAGTGAAGGCCCCCATATCTGAACTCCATAGAGCAATGCGGAAGCCACCATATTGTCAAAAAGCCAGAGCTTCGCCCGAGGTTCGTGAAACTGAATTTTTTAACACATCCTCTCCAATGCACCCAATGCTACATAGGCTCCGGTTAGTCTAGTCTCTGTTGCTCTCCTCAATGAAAATGCCGGCCCACTAGAGACCACCCCAAGGTAAGTGTAAGCATCTGTATACTCCACTGTCTCGTGGCCATATGTGAATGCGGGTGCTGATCTCCTAATCCACTATGGGGTGGTGTTCAAACACCATAAGCTTGGTTTTACCAAGGTTGACAGACCACTATCATAGGCAAACGTGTGTAGAGCATCCAAGTGAAGCTGCATCCCCTCCGGAGAGTTGAAGATCAACACAATATCATCAACATATAACAAGTGGAATCCATGTCCCTGCCAGTTGTGCACCTCTATCACCATCTCTCTCAATATAGTCTTAAATCTCATCCACATACACACCAAAACAGTAGGAGAGAGCGGGCAGCCCTGCTTCACCCTGATAGTGGAGTGAACCAATGTAGATAACCCATCTGGAGTGTGTACGTGCCCCGCTACTGACCTATATAATGCCATGATCCCCCAAATCATCTCTATGGGTACTCCTATCTCCTGCAGTCTGCGCATCAATCTAGCTCTGGGCACTGTGTGAAATGCTTTGTAGAAGTCCACAAAGCTACAGTATATCCGTCTCCCATGTGATCTGCCCTCCTCAATAATGGCTCTGAGTGTCCGAATGTGGTCAAGAGTAGAAAAACCTCTCCTGAATCCTGCCTACCCGGTTGCGTGTATACCCTCTGTCTCTCTGCCCATCTGCTCAACTGTTGCTCAAGAATGGATGCGTACAACCGTGCCAATGTGTGTCCAATCATTATAGTGCGATAATTCCAAGCTCCATAGGGTCTCCTGACTTGAAGATAGGTACAATAGTAGATAAACTCCAAGTAACAGGCAAGCACTAAGCCATCATGATCATATGCTCTCCCACTCTTCATCCTATCAATGGCCTTCTTCACCATGTCAACGGTGAAAAAAGCACATGTGCGTGGGCATGGCTCGGGGGGGGGGGGGGGTCGGGAAGAGGCGGCTGCCCAGGAACTGTGTACCGAGATGATGCATACTGGCCAGGCCTCTGTAGAAGTAATGGCAAGAGGGGGGGAGTGCTCAAGAAAGAGTCTCCATGCTTCACCTGAGTTCTGACTCAAGAAAAGCTGATATAGATCCTGCTCCTAGTCGAGCCAAAAATGCCTCTTCTTCCGTTGTACTAGGCATCGGAAGGCAATCCATGACTGTCTAAGTGATGCCTCCCAAAAGCACCTTCCTCCAAAGTCTGGCTCTCATCTCGCGGCACTCCTCATCATATGAGCTGCTCTAGGGCATGCTCCCAGAACGTGGCCTCTGCTCAGGCTGGGTGTGCCAGTATGCCTCTGCTGTTGCATCATGCAATATCTGTGTCAGTATAGAAGTAAGCTCCTCTAGAGGTCGCCCTGTCTCCTTAGTGCACATGTGTCTGTAGATCCCATCTATGTCCCAAGTAAAGGTGTAGCGAGTAGGGGCTGCTACCGGTGGCAGGTGTGCTACACTAAACTTGAAAGAGATGGTCATTGACACAAGGGCATGATCTACTGCCACACCAATAGGTCTGGGTCCAACTATGAGGTCCTGGATACTAGAGATAAATGTCTGTTGTGCCATGACATAATCCACTTGTCACCCAGTGGTGATATTTTTGCAGTTGCTTTCTCTATTTATATATATGAATATATCTTTTTTTTCTTCTTTTGCTGTTGTTGTTTTTCCCCAATTTTCTTGGATTAAGCTTGGACCATTGCATGGCCAAAGAAGACGGCCATTGGGACATTGGACTAATGGTTTGTCTGAGCCTTAGAATTAGCACTAAAGAATAAATGGCAGTGGATCAGGACCGTGTGCTTGGCCAGGATAGAGTGTCTGGCCGGAAATGAATGTGCACTCCTGTGAGTGGACACTGATTGAAAGTCACTGTATCTGTGCCACAATACATTTCTAGATGTGGTCACAATGTTGAAAGATGGTTAGAAGAATAGAGGCAATGCACAACAAGTGATGCCTAAAATTTAGGGAGTTACTATTTTTGGAAAGTGAAATGTGTTTGCGTCATTGTCTCCGGAATGACAAGAGGAACGTTTTATTTCTTTGCACTGAAGTCATCAAAAAAACCGGTTGAGATATTTTTAGACCGGAAGGTCTAAAGCGGAAAATGGACACGAGTGCCACTTGACACATTTCTGGAAACTTTTCAGCTTGAGAGAGAGGGAGGGTGTTGAAATCTAGCTGAGGGCTGCATTTTCAGCCGCAAGTAGATTGTTGCAGGTTAAGAGCTATTTTGTGATGCCCTCTCCTTGACTCTCATGCACTAGAGGTTGAGCTTGCTCCCTCTAGCCATTGTTTTCTCATATTTACATAGTGGTAATGACCCTCTAGTGGGCTTTGTAGTTGAAACTATGTACAGTTGTGTGGGTTTTATGCTGAAACGCTAACTCCTGAAAAGTGCACCTTTATGGGCAGACAAGGAAAACTTCTTGGATATATATGTGTCTAAAAATGGCATAGCAACCGATATGGATAAATCTCATGTTAATGTTGAATTGCCTAAGGTTGATTTTCCTATATCCTATGCTAGTAGACAGTTGAATGTGGCAGAGAAAAACTACACAACCACCGGAAGAGAAGGATTAGGGATGATCTATGACGTAAAAAAGTATAGACATTACCTGCTAGCCAACAAATTTTTGTTCTTTGTGGACCACCAAGCTTTTTTGTACTTGGTCAACAAGCCATGCAACACAGGAAGAATAGTGAGATGGTTCATCATTCTTTTGGAATTTGATTTCACTATAGTTGTAAAAAAGGGCACCACACACCAAAGAGCAGATCATTTATCAAGAATTATTTCAGGAGAACCACCAAAAGGGGTAGATGATGATCTACCAGATGCA
This sequence comes from Adiantum capillus-veneris, assembly GCF_014529385.1. Lineage (NCBI taxonomy): Eukaryota > Viridiplantae > Streptophyta > Polypodiopsida > Polypodiales > Pteridaceae > Adiantum > Adiantum capillus-veneris. Next base: position 48,524,293 of record NC_140946.1, on the reverse strand, counting down.
TACTAGAGCCTCTTTGTCCAAGAGCAGGAGTAGGTAATTGCTACTCCAAAGCAGGAACAAGGGAGGGTGATAACCTCTTTAAACAGGTGTTGATTTCAGCCCCAGTTCAGTGCTGTTTTTGGACCGTTTTGCGCCTGGAACATTGCCAGAATCAAGGGGGACATAGTCCAAGACATAGGGTGGAGGACAAGAATCAAATTGCACTGATTACAGGTGGAAAACAGGTCAAAACCAGAAAATACAGCAGTCTGAAATTTGTCTTCTTGAGCTTGGATTGAAGGGTTTTGAGCTTGAATTGAAGGGTTTTGGTTAGAGAAAGTGTTTCCCTACTTGAGTTTTTGTTCAGGCCATGTTATAGTGTCGTTCTGCTGCGTAGATTTTCTGGGAATGTGTGAAAATCAGTTGGAAACAGGTCTTGTATTCAGAAGCTCCCTATCTTTGTAATATCCGTCTCTTAATGATAAAGAAATACCGCAACAGGCGCCAAACTTCGGGGCCAATTTGGTGTTGAGTGAGGAAGTGAGCTTTAAGTGAGTGTGTGTGTGTGTGATTAAGTCGAGGTATTTTACTGATTGAATCACCGTTGTATGAGTCCATAGACCGGTTTTATGGTTCCATGGACAGGATTTGAACTCAGTTTGACACGGACAGTTTTGGGTGAAAAGGACACAGACACAGTTGCCTTACAGGTGAGAAAGATTACGATAATCTTTCTTTCGATTTTACAGATTTTGCTTGAGCCCGAAGTGGAACTATGGCAGACAAGGGCAAAGGAAAACTCGCTCTTGAAGAGAGTTCCTCTTCAACGCGCAGACACTATAGAGACACGGCAGGTGCACAAGTGTCAGCATCTGTCAGGACAAAGCGTGTGCCACAACCTAATATGACTCTTGAAGAGCAGGAACGGGAAGGTTTGTTTACTGCACAGCTCACGAGCATGGTTGGCACATTTGAACAGCTTGTCAAGAATTCCAGAATGAAGAAGTTTATGAAATCATGCAAAGAGGATTCACAAGCTGAATCGTCTCATCATGCCACAGACAGATTGAAGGAACATATTCCTCCTATTGTAGAGCATGTTGAGAAGACACCAGCAATAACGACTGGTCTAGTGCTACAAGCTACACAGCCACAGGATCCAGCAGTAAATGGTCAAGGGAGTAATGCACAGTTGCTTATGCCGACCGTTGTACCCAGATTAGTGCCCAACCTGGATATTCCAAGGTTTATTCCTAGAGGATCACGAGGAATGTTACCTGTTGAAGCAGTGAACCCTCTTTATGCCAATATAGGTGTGTAGCCAAGACATCAGACTTTGTTCAGTCCAGTTTTGAAGCCTACAGCACCTGTGAGTAAGGCTGAAATTCCTCAGCCCAGCGGGCATATGGCAGTCAGGACTCGTGATCTTAGTGCAGAGAAGATGCCAAAGGGTTTACCTTTCTTACAATCACCAGTCTATGATCACTTGATACCTGAGAGCGTAAAGGCTAAGGACTATAAGGAAGGTGGTCAAGCAATGAAGTTTGAAACTCTCAGTGGCATGCATGATAAGTTAAAAGCCCTGACTTTATATCCAGCAGTTTGATGCCGCATACACAGGAGGTAACTTAGATCCTTCGAAGGTGCGTGTCACGAGGACGTGGCAACTGCTAAGCTTAGTTGTTGGTTTCTTTTCGATGATTTGTATTTAAATTTGGGACCCTCTTTTTGAAGTCACAAATGGCCTGACATTGTGTGGCCAGTGTGAAATGGCCGACGATCGAGAGTTTCACGCGCAGATGGGAAGGCCATGTTGCCATGAGTGGCCGACCGGCAATGGAATCCGGAGAGAGATGTTGTCACAAACTGTTGACGTGTCAAAGCCTTGAAGAATGGAGCCAACTTACAGATGTCGGCCGAGGGGCCTAAAACCCTAAGAAGAACAAGTAACAGAAGAAGAAGTCCTACCAACTTATGGGGACCCCGTTCGATCGAGCCCCAAGTGACATAAAGGATTAAAATAAAGCAGGACCCACAATGAAAGACTTGCGCCAAAAATTGATGATGTGGCAGTTGTACGGGCAGTTTTCGGATTTTGCGTTGACAATGCTGACGTGGCAGATTTCCGCAAAACGTGTTGACAGTGCTGACGTGGCAATTGTACAGAATTCCGTGATTTACGTTGACAGCTTTTTTGTCATTGCTTTTGGACCAAAAGCTTTTGAGTTAAGGCTTTTCCATGCAGATGTTGATTTCTATAGCTACCAAGCCGCACACTCCAAGGACTTGGCAAGCTTTCAAAAAAAAAAAATTGCTCGAAGTTATATAGTTTCTGACATCTTCCTTCGGAGTGTAACTTCGGGCAGAGTGGGGTATCGTGAAATGCTTGCCATGGAAACCCTAGCAGGTTATAACTTGAAATTTCTCGACATCTCTCAATAGATGTCTCTTCACGAGTTGATGACCTTGGAGATCCGATGCGATTGCTATCTTGGGACTACCATTGCCGCCAGAGGAACATTGTCTATCCAAGAGCTGATGGACCATGCTGTGGTCGGCTACGACCTTAAGGAAGAAATCTAACCCTAATTTTTGGTGCAGGTTTGAGGATGGAAAGCCAATCGACTTTTCGAGCTCGACTGATGTCGAGATTGTTTTTTTTTAGTTCTGTTTGAGAACTTGTTTGGTGATCCTGTTTGAAATTTGTTTGAAATGGATGGTATCTGTTTTGAACCTGTTTTGGTGCCGATTTGAATTGTTTGACTCTGGTTTGAATATTGGTTTCAGTGATTGGTGATTTTACTCCCAAGTGGAGTAGTGAGAAACGATGTTTGAGACTGCTTGTTCATACTCATGGCCCAGACCTTTTTAGGTTATGCGGGAGGAGTGATGAGGGAGTCGTTGAATATCTCCCGGCCCGGACCTTTTTAGGTTATGCGGGAGGAGTGATGAGGGAGTCGTTGAATATCTCCCGGCCCGGACCTTAATAGGTTATGCAGGAGGAGTGTTCATCGGCGGCTTTATGTTTCTATGCCTTGTAACATGCATATGTGAGCATTTGTGTTGCATTGTGCTGTGCCAACCACTGAATATTCCTAATTGGATGAGATTGTCTGGGTATGTAATATTAGTGCATCAAGACACCCGTGGAAGATCAGTGCGGTTTGGGTGTGATGGCTAATTTTACTACGCCGAAATATTAAAGAGTTCCCGATCTGGACGAAAGGAGAAGCCAACTCCTTGATCAAAAGAGAGGAAAGGAGAAGCTAACTCCTTAAGACAAAGAGCAAACTGATTGTCCCTCGGAATGTTTCTCGGAATAACCCTCGGAAATTTTTGAGCTAACTTGAGTTGTTTTGCAGATATGCTGTAATCGCGAAGAAGGGGAGATGTCACAAACTGTTGACGTGTCAAAGCCCTGAAGAATGGAGCCAACTTATAGATGCCGGCCGAGGGGCTTTAACCCTAAGAAGAACAAGTAACAGAAGAAGAAGTCCTACCAACTTATGCGGACCCCATCCGATGGGTGCTTAGTGACATAAAGGATTAAAATAAAGCAGGATCCACAAAGAAAGACTTGCGCCAAAAACTGATGATGTGGCAGTTGTACGGGCAGTTTCCGGATTTTGCGTTGACAATGCTAACGTGGTAGATTTCCACAAAACGCGCTGACAGTGATGACGTGGCATTTGTACGGAATTTCGCGATTTACGTTGGCAGCTTTTTGGCATTGCTTTTGGACCAAAAGCGTTTAAGTTCGAAGGCTTTTTCATGTAAACTGCTTTTCATAGACCAAGGGCCTTTAAATATGTGCCAAGGGCTCATTCTTTGGCATGCTTCTGACCGAAGGTGCAGAGGATGGAGTACCGGCTTGTACTGTGTTGATGCAATATAAAGAAATACCGAAAGGGGCGCCAAGGTTTAGGGCCAATACTTTCTGGGGTGAAATTCGGCCACTCTGTGTCACGTGTCGTCTCTCTCTCTCTCTCTCAATTCAGTTGTTATTGAAGTGTTAAAAGTCTGTTCAGTCTGTGATGCTCGTCTTGTGACAGATGCACGAGCGGAATCATCACGCTACATAAGACAAGGGAGAAGGTAAGCTTTCCATTAAAGGTGTGAAACCTGCATCCACTACTCACCTACACTCTGTAGTCACTTAATGAAGAAGTGGCAGCCCCAAATCAGTAATTCTCTCTCAAAATGGACGCCCCCAAGTGATGTGGCTTGCAGAATGGCTCACAAGCCGATAAGTGTCCAGTTTGCCTCTATTGAGTTAATTTCCTAGTACCCATCAACTTATAAGTGTAGCGAGGGGGCCTAAATGACCTTTAGCTTAGCCTAGACACCCTTTTACTGCTCCCCTTTTAATACAAAAATGTGATGCCCCGCTTAAGGGCTTTTCATCTGTATGTACAGTTGTGTGGGTTCATGCACGATTGCTGAGGCAAGAGCCTCTTGCACAGGTTGCTAATCCCGCGCAGGTACAGGTGAATTCAAAGAGATTTTACGTCAGAAATCTCATCTGATTCAAAGAGCAAGTAGCCCTTTAAGTGCGGGAGCGCGAGGACTTGCTACGGATACGACCAACACGCGAAACGGAGCCCAAAACAGGGAATTACAGCCTGCTATGTAAATTTGCAGGTTTAGGGTTTTTGCCCTAGTCGATCCCTAATAACCTCGGGAGGTTTAGGGAAGCGAGGGGATCGCTGTACATGCGATCTGGTGCATTTCGGGGCAGAAAACAGAGAATTCAGCGTGCTGTAGATTCTCGCAAGGTTTGGAAAAGTGTCCGTTTGCAGGTTTAGGGTTTTTGCCCTAGCCGATCCCTAATAACCTCGGGAGGTTTAGGGAAGCGAGGGGATCGCTGTACATGCGATCTGGTGCATTTCGGGGCAGAAAACAGAGAATTCAGCGTGCTGTAGATTCTCGCGAGGTTTGGAAAAGTGTCCGTATGTGTTGGGAAAGTCATCCAATGCGTGGGGATTTTGTCTGTGAAGTTTCCTAGAACGGTTATGCTACCGAAATCGGGCCAGATCAGGTCTTTTTCGGCCCGGATTATGCGAGACAACTCGTAGGAAATCGCAAGTTTTATTCCCTTTTTGATTAGAATAAAGAAATACCGAAAGGGGAGCATGTCTTTGGGGCCAACAGGTTGTCGGTGTCTGCTTGGTAGTGCTCTAGCTTGCAAGCCGTGTGTGTTTGAGGTGTTGATTCCAGCAACAGGTTTTTATTTTCAAGCCGTGTGCGTTTGAGGTGTTAATTCCAGCAACAGTTTTTATTTGCAAAGTTTCCCTGTGTCCTAAAGTCTAAAGCAAAGCTTCGGGTGAAAGCCAAAGTCTACCGCCCTAGGGGCTGGTTTCATGGTTCCGTCGTCGGGACAGAATCACTTTTTCCTCAAGAAGTGAGCCTCAGTTGGTTTTTGGTGAAGACACAGAGTACAAGAACGTGGGATTACACTATGGCCGACAAAGGGAAAGGCATTATGGAAGAGAGTTCATCTTCGCAGGACAAACAGACAATTCCTACAGTGTTTGAGGTTGGCGAGAGTTCTAGGCCACCCCTGCCTGTACCTTTTGTTGATGTGAATGCTCCACCAGTGTAGAGCTTTATGACTCGGCAACTTGAAGATGATGCATTCAGGACTCAGTTGGTTGCCGTTGTGAATGTTTTCACTCTGATTGGCGCAGAACCCAAGGTTTATGGAGTTTTTGCAAGCGCCACCAGTGCCACAACAGACAAGGCAACTCACACATCTAGTAGATTCCGTTGAGGCTCAAGCTCAGGTACTTCATGTATCTTAGTAGGATAGGGAGCACTCGCACGTTGCAGGGTTAGGGGCTCCAAGACAGGTTCCTTTCGTCCATGAACAGGTGGTTAGGATGTCAAGTCCACAGGTTTTGCTAGCTCGGCCTGCCACCTTTTAGACTCCACATGTTGCATTAAATGGATAGGGAACCAGTTTCCATGCAATGCATCAGGTTTTTCCACTACCTGCGGTACATCCTTGGTATTTCGGGGGTGGATCTGTGTTCCAAAATATGGCTGTTTATGCACTTGGAAACCAGCAATATATGCCAGGAACAATGTTTGGGGGTATGCAAGGCACGATGCCAAACCCCACGTATGGTAATATTGGCATGCAGCAAGGATTTCAGAGAAACTAGGGCTAGTTTGGGGTGCCACATGGTAATTTTGGCATGGCTGGTTTTTCTGGTCAGCAGCCAGATATGGCACTTATGACGCAAAATGTCAATGGCCAAGGAATGCCGATGATCCCTACTACAATGCCCATGTTGCAGACAATTCCCTATGACAATTCGGGGGCACTGGAAAAGCCAAAAGCCTACAAAGAAGGTGGTGCAACTGTAAAGTTTGGCACTTTTAGCGGCTTTAAGGATAAGGCAAAGGCTCTTACTTTCCTCCAGCAATTTGATACAGCTTATTCAGGGGGGGATTTTATAGAGGCTTCTGAGGTCAGGAAAGCTGCCACTTTCTTGAAAGACAATGCGCTTACATGGTGGATGACACTATTGATGCAAGGACAGGCACCTGCCACATGGGTATACTTAAAGCAAATGCTTGCATCTGCGTGCGCCGTGGTTGTCAAATGAATTTGAAGCCGATGTCATGACGGATACTGCGGCTACTTGCAAGAGCCTATAGGAGTATAATCGGAGGTTTTGTAAAGCGTTGCTCTCAGTAGCCTCCTATAGGTTTGTGCCACTGACAGAGCAGATTGAGAAGTATTGTTGTGGGCTGCCTAAAGAGCTTCGAGGTTACTTTACAAAGAACAGAGTGGCTACCCTCACTCAACGTATGGAAGTTGCCAACACTAGTCTTGCCTTGTTTAGGGGAGAGGACAATGGGTTTCCAGGCAACGTGAAAGGGGGGCAGCAAAATAAAAATTCAGCAAAGAAGCCCTTTGTGAAAACGGTACGTCACATGGGTCAGAATTATGCGTAGGTCACTCAAGGAAGAGAAGGCCTTGATGGCTGAGAATAAATGCTTTATATGCGAGCAGCCTGGTCACTTTGCTCCAGATTGTCCACAAAGGAAAAGACCAGCTGACTTAGATGATAGAGGACAAGAAGGAAAGAAGCCCAAACCTAGGGCAGGTTTAATGCCAGACATGGTGGGTGACAGACAAAGCACGGATGCCAACTAGTTATGCCAAGCATGGGACTAGACGGCACTGTGGGACCATTTTGAGAGAAAAGGCTGATTTGGGGCTACCTCTTCTTTTAAGTGACTACAGAGTGTGGGTGAGTAGTGGGTGCGGGTTTCACAACTTTAATGGAAAGATTACCTTCTCCCTTGTCTGTAGTGCGATGATTCCGCTCTCGTGCATCTCTCTCCCCCTTTGAATACAGAAACGTGATGGCCCGCTTGAGGGCTTTTCATCCGTATGTACAGTTGTGTGAGTTCATGCGCGATTGTCGAGGCAAGAGCCTCTTGCACAGGTAGTGGATTAGCTAGTTGTTAATCCCCCGCAGGTACAGGTGAATTTGGAGAGATTTCACACGAGAAATCTCATCCGATTCAAAAGGCAAGTAGCCCCACAGGTGCGGGAGCTCGAGGGCTTGCTACAGATGCAACCGGCATGCGAAACGGAGCCCAAAATCGGGAGTTACAGCGTGCTATGTAAATTTGCAGGTTTAAGGTTTTGGCCCTAATGGATCCCTAATACCCCGAACATGCGATCTGGTGCATTTTTGGGGCAGAAAACAGAGAATTCAGCGTGCTGCAAATTCTCACCAGGTTTGGGAAAGTGTCCTTTTGCGCCGGGAAAGTCATCCAGTGCGTGGGGATTTTGTCTGTGAAGTTTCCTAGTACGGTTATGCTGCCCAAATCGAGCCAGATCAGGTCTTTTTCAGCCCGGATCATGCGGGACAGCTCTTAGGAAATCGCAGGTTTTATTCCCTTTTTTATAAGAGTAAAGAAATACCGAAAGGGGCGCTAGTCCTTGGGGCCAATAGGTGGTTGGCTTCTACTTGGTAGCGCTTTAGCTTCCAAGCCGTGTGTTTGAGGTGTTAAATCCAGCAACAGGTTTTTATTTGCAAATTTTCGGGTGAAAGCATAAGTATACCACCTTTAGTGTGGAAGGCAGCAACGTTTTTAAAGGGTAATGCTTTACAGTGGTGGACCTCACTGTTGGCTGACAAGCACATTCGAAGTAGATGTCATTACAGCATGGCACAAGCTGGATGCAGCAAGCTGTGCAAATCTGGAAGAGTATAACAAGAAATTTTGGGATGCACTCTTACCGGTTACTTCGCAGAGGACAGTGCCATTGTCAGAGCAGATTGAGAAATATTGTTGTGGTTTGCCCAAAGAAATCAGAGACTACTGCATTAAGACCAATGTTGCAAAGATGACTCAGATGATTGAGAATGCAAACATGGCTAATGCACTATTGCAAGGAGGTTCAGGTGGATTGAAGAGTATTGCCAAGAAGGAACCATAAGGCAAACAAGATACAGACTCAAAGAAGGATTTTCCAGCAAAGACCTTTTATGGAAAGAAGCCATTTGGAAAGAAGACCTTTCAGGAACAACCTCAGAAATCCTTTAGCAAGGCAACAGATAGAAGAGGCCTTTGTCTGGATAGTCATTTGAAGAAAGAAAGTCTTTAATGCAAGCTGGGAAATGCTTCATTTGCGAAGAAAAAGGGCATATTGCTTCAAAGTTTCCACAGCAACAACATAAGGATGCGGAGGATAAAGATGCACCGCCAAAGAAGAAGACAATGCCGAGTGTAGGTTTAGTGCCTTACATGGTTGGTGATCAGACATGTATTGATACTTTCGAGTTATGGAGATCTTGGGGCAAGATCAGAGATCCTACATTGCTTATTTTCTTTGATCCTGGAGCTCGTGCCAATTTTATTACACCGGCATTGGCAGCTAAGCTGGGAATACGTCCTAAAGAAATGGGACCAGTTGGACATGCTAATTTGGCATGCCCTGGGCATCTGAACTTGTCACCCCCATACTTGGCAAACACCATATACACATTCAAAGTTATGTGGGCACAGAGGAGTTTCATATTATGCCTTTGGAAGTTTCTGAGGTTCTGTTAGGCATACCTTTGTGCCACAAGAAGCATGCTGTTTTGGATGTCTTCAATAGAACAATCACTCTTGTACATAGGGGCAAGACTCAACACCCTGGATATAAAGCTAAAAGAGGAGTCTGTCCTAGTAGTTTCTGCTTATGCTATTACTTCAGTAATGAAAAGTCATCTTTCTACGTACTTGGTTTTTGCAAAGCAAGTTAATGAAGTTGAAAATGATTTGTCTGCACTAGATGAAAGTAGAAGGGGTTTCTTGGATAAATTCAGTGATTTTTTTTCAGGTTCTTTACTAGGAGAGTTACCCCCTAAGAGGTTTGAAGATCATACTATAGATCTCCTTCGGGGGTCTAGTCCGCCCAATAGGCCACCGTACAGGGTTAATGCATCACAACAGAAAGAGATTAGAGAAGGGTTTAATTCAGCCCAGTAGTTTACCGTTTTGTTCGCCTGTGTTATTAGTTCATAAGCAGGACGGTTCTTGGCGAATATGTATAGACTACAGAGCCTTGAACAAGAATACGATCAAGAATAGGTTTCCGATTCCTCGAATAGATGACATTCTTGATCGACTGCAGGGAGCAGGAACATTTAGCAGGATATATTTGAAAAGCGGATACCATCAGATTATAATAAGACCCAAGGATATTCACAGGACTGCTTTCAGAACTACATTTGGTCTCTATGAATTCTTAGTGATACCATTGTGTTTGACCAATGCTCCTGCCACCTCTAACAGAATGATGGACAAAATCTTTCATCCACACAAAACCTTTGTAGGCACATTCTTTGATGATATGATTATCTTTTCAAGGAATGAAAAGGAGCATAGAGATCATCTTACTACAGTCTTTAATGAGCTTAAACGCAATGGATTGCTCATTAATGGAAACAAAAATGAATTCTTTATGGAAGAGATTCACTTTCTTGGGCACATAGTTTCCAAAGATGGTGTCAGAATGGATTCTTCTAAGATAGAAGCAATCGTTTCATGGCCAGATTTGAAAACTATACGTGATGGTCGTAGTTTTCTTGGCCTATGCTCTTACTACAGAAGATTTGTGAGACACTTTACTGAGATTGCTTCTCCCTTACATGCGCTTGAAAAGAAGACCATCAATTGGCAGTGGACTGACAAAGAGAAATCAGCATTTAGATGCCTAAAAACCAAAATGACTAGAGATCCAGTGCTTGTTTTTCCTGATCTGTTTAAGTCATTTGTAGTGCAGTGTGATGCATGTGGAAACAGAATTGGTGCTGTCTTGATGCATAATGGTTGAGTTGTGGCATATGAGAGTAGAGTACTCTCTAACACTGAAAAGACTTATCAGGTTTATGAGAGAGAGTTGTTGGCTGTATTTCATGCACTTTTTAGTTGGAAGCACTATTTGCTTGGTGCTGATTTTGTAGTGCAAATGGATCACTAGACTCTCAGATACTTTCTCACTCAAGCAAAGTTGTCAGAGAAACACATGCACTGGACAAATTTTCTGTCAATGTTCCATTTTCAGATAGTGCATGTGAAAGGCAAGAAAAATGTGGTTGATGATGCCTTATCTCGCAAACCACAAGTGTCAGCTATTTCAATTTCTTATTATCAAGAACTTGATGATATGAAAGAGCAGGATGCAACTGATGAAGATTTTTCTGGAATCTATGAACAGCTAATCAACGGACAACATCATAATCATTACATTCTTAAAGATGGGCTTTATCATGATGCATGGCCGACTATGCATTACAAAGCCATCAAGGCCAAAAGTTTTGCTTGAAATTCATTCTCCACCATATGTTGGACATCGTGGCATTGATGCTATTGTCAAAACGGTAGAGTCTTTCTTTTATTGCCAGCTTTGAGATCAAATGTGGATGCATTGTCAGATCTTGCCTAATATGCCAAAAGGTTAAGTTTGACAGACAGAAGGCACCAGGGTTATTGCAACCATTGCCTATTCTAGAGAGCCATGGGAAAGTATTGCCATGGACTTCATTTTTTATCTCCCAAGAACAACAACAGGGAATGATGGGACAATCATTTGCAGATTCAGCAAGCAGACACATTTCATTCCCATCAGAAAGAAGATTAAGTTTGAACACATGATCGAGATATTCATGTAGAATATCTTTAAGTACCTGTAGCGCGGATAATGTGTCGTGCTCTCTACAGTGTGGGTGCCCCTCAGTGCAATGTGTGTGACAATCTCACTCAAACAAATGAAAACTCTCTCAAACAGAATGAAACCCAGAAACAATGGATAACAACAGAGACACAACCGTGGACCAGAACATGTGGACTCGACTAGCTCAAAGAACCATGTACAGACTCTGGCGTGGCAGCACACTCAGCTCCAGCCCAGGACTCACAGGTACAAATGGGGTGTCGAGGCTCAGATGTGCAGGGATGGTGAAGCAGTGCTCTGTGTAAGACTCGCTGCCCTCTCGACGATGCTGGACCAAAGGTGAAGAAAAAATGATAAGATAACCGACCGCTACTACTCATATGTACCACTGTAAAGAGCCACCAACAGCTCATAAATGTCAGCCATGTGGTGACCAAGCCACGAGGTCCACTAGGCCACTGTCGGTCGTCGGTAGGTACCCTGCCACGTGTCACTCCCAGACCAGACGTCCGTCCAGAGGGTCCGTCCAGTGTGAACCAGTCCCAGTGTAACCC